>NC_035108.1:439229329-439836317 GCF_002204515.2 Aedes aegypti
TACATCCGCATAGTGGCGCTAGTACAAAAATCTTCAATGTTCTATATCTCGAGATTCTGATGAGCTAGAAGGTTGGTGTCTTCGACAATGTTGTTCAGCATGGGCTATCTGGTAGTGACAAACTCTGAATTCATCCGCAAGATGGAACTAGTAACACATTTCTTCAAATATTCTGATAAGCTAGAATATTGATGTCTTCAATAAAGTTGTTCAGCAGATCAAAGGCTATATGACATTGGCAAAACAAATTGAAAATTTATCCAATAGGTTGCACAAGTAACACATTTGCTTCGATCTTCCATATCTCGAGATTCTAATACGCAAATTAACAAATAGAAATTATGATAACAACTTTTCTTCGATCTTCTGTATATCAAAAATCTGTTGAGCTAGAAGAATGATATTTTCAGCAAAGCTGTTCAGCAGAGTTCTCGATCTGGTGGTAAGTCATTTGACATAAAGGTGTTTGGCATAAAGCCGTTTGGTATAAAGTTGTTTGATTTATCCAGATATTTCCCTTCTTGTAAATATAAGTTATTGTTTTGAGTTGCGCTATCGGAATAGATTTTGCACTGAAGATTTTGATACATTTAGCACAAATTCACCCTTCTTTCAAACATTGGATGTTCTTTCGAAATATGATATAACCACACTTATAGGCATATTTTTGAGATATTTTTTTGTTTCCAACTGATATAAGGGCGGCAATCGATAACATTGATCTGCTATAGTTATCGGCGAAAAAAGATATCGATTTATGAAGTTGCTCCGATGGTTCTGAACGCTATTTTCGATGTCTCCTCGTTTTTTATGATGCAATCTTTTTTGGCGTCCAATCTTCTATTGCTTTAATAATCAATTTTGCCTTTTTTAGGCTGTTCTTTATTTTAATTCTGTTATAAGATAGTGTTCAGTTAAGCTTATTGTTATACATTTTTATATTTTGCTGTTTTATCAACTCTTCAATGATGATCATTACTTTGGAGCCTGCTGATATTTTAACATATTTTTTACAAGCTCATGATGTTGCTGCGAGGTATGCTGAAAAAATATTATTTCGATCACAAAGTTTCCCTTTTTTTTTCGACAATATACGGTTCTTTCGATTTACACTTTGAAAATTAAAAGTTATATTGAATCATTCGATTTTATTTTTTTTTTTTCAAAGATGAGTTGTCCAATTTTGGCCAAAGTTTGATTCACAGCGAACTGTTCTTCGAGCGTTCGCTTAATTTTTAACGGCGTTTGTCAATTTACTATTTCCAAATATGTATATCACAGGAAGTTCTTTGTGCTAAGATTAGCATTAGCAAAAGCATTAAGCATTTCACACAAATTCGTAGGTGGTACAGTTCTAGACCATTGTATGAGGGTTGCCTCCTTCCCGTCCGTTACCAAAGTCAGAAATTTGGGATTAACCTCTAACTCTTAGACAAGATTGACGCATCCTCCAATAATCGAGAGCTGTCCTGGCCACGTCCTTGCGACATCTGGGGAATGGGAAAGGATGATTGATTGAACACCTACTTACACCTACTTAAGAAAGATACAGAGAACTCTACGACCTCTCATAGATGTTACGGAATGTTGTAGAATGTTTATGGAAAGGGTAGTGCCATAGGATACGTTCGGTAGACGTTCTGGCCGACAAATGGTTATTATTTACGCATTGTGATCATGCGCTGCTGATTATAACAAACTCACCAAATTATTTTTTCGAATCTCCTCTGCAATCCGTTGCTTTCCAAATAATGAACAATAGCGTGAGCCGTAACTTGGCACTGCCCATGAAAATGCACGCACCGCAGACACCTGCAGAAAACTGCAGTTCATAACTTATCCCGAACCGAACATCCACGAACCACACTCAATTTTTCAATCCACACGCAGAAGATAAAAAACGAATTGCGTGAAATAAATTCAGCATAATCAGCATAAGCAAATCGTCTCCCGAAAAAAAAAACTTTTCCACTTTGAAAAACAAGGTTTCCACAGAACATTTGCACGTGGCATAGCACCATCGGCCGAATCTAGTTTTCACAAGAATCGAGAAAAAAACGCGAAGCGAGGTATACGTGATAAACGTGAGACAAAATTCAAAACGCAGCCACCCGCGCGCTCGGCTTGCTGCGATCTAGGAAGTTCTTTGTTCTGAGATTTAGAGAAAATATTGCGGGGAAATTTAAAAATTTGGATTCCTTCGCGGAAATAACGCGCAGTGAGCAATCCCCGCATAGAACAAATGAACCACATTAAGCATTGCATTGAAATTGTGGACTGTTTCTGAACAAGTAAACATTTGGATGGCTGAAGTTTCCTCTTGTGAACTGATAAATGCAAATTCAACTCCTTTTTCTAGCATCGAGTTTTGTTTCATTTGCAATAATTGAATTTGGCAATTATGGAAAGTTGAACAAGCCTCATGAACTCAGAATATCAAATGCCATTAAAAACCGATCTGTCACACTAACCAATATTAGAATTGAGCGCTATTTTTCTGTAGTATGAAATAAATCCGAGTGTTACTCTGTTTGTCTGCGATTCTAGCTTATCAGTTAGCGTTGAGCATCCGAAGTAATCGGTCGTTCTACTGCACATACTGAGCGGATATTTTTTCCCGATTTTCGTTCTACATCCGAGAGCGCTAGCGCTACGCCTCCCGGTGGAATAGTTTTTTTTTTCTCAACCGAGTGAAGTGACAAAAACGCGAAAATATTCGCGGGTTACCACGCTCATTACACCAGGGGCGCATACGAGTGAAGAAGAGTATTCCCGGTTACGTGCGCGGGTGGATGACCAAGCGTCTCCTCCCGCATAGTGCAAGTGCTGGGAGAAGGTACGAAGTAAACTACCGTGCTTAGTGTCGAAGTGTATGCAACAAGGCGACATCAACAGCCAATAAAGTGACTAACCGAGTGGAATTGACGCGTTGTAAGGTAGGGTCAGGTTTCCTTTTTCTTCTTCCTTTCCCACCGTACCGGGGTAGGTAGTGGGTGACCACTACCCTTATTTTACGGTTCTGATCCCACCGGTTTGAAGAAACCTCTAGCATTGCATGGCCTCCACTAGCGGAGGCGACCCTGGAGGGTCCAACGGAAGAACGCTACCCGTGTATCTCGATGGACGTAACGAGTTTGGAGCCGTAACGACGCTGTTAATGACAGGAAAAGATGGCAAAAACTTACCCATTGAACCATGGATCATCGGAAAGAGCCTCGAGCTCTGCGCTGGTCCGCTTGAAAGTGCGAAAAGTGAGAACAAGTGCACACGATACGTTATCAAAACGAGAAAGCCCGCACAAGTGGAAAAGCTGTTGAAAATGACTCAACTGATAGACGGAACGGAAGTATCAATCATACCTCATCCAACACTTAACGTAAGCCGATGTGTTATTTCTGCATACGATCTTTTGGAAAAAGAGGAGACTGAAATTGTTCGGGAAATGAGCTCGCAAGGGGTTATTGGTGCTCGTAGGATTATGAGAAACAACAAAGAAAGAACACCAGCATTGATCCTTACGTTCAATAGAAGCGTGTATCCCGAAAATGTGAAAGTTGGAGTACTCAACTTTAAAACGCGCCCATACTACCCTAATCCATTGCTCTGCTTTGGTTGCTACGAATACGGACATCCTCGCTCTTCCTGTACCAATCCAAGGCGCTGCTACAACTGCTCACAAGACCACGAGGAGAATGAAATGTGCGAAAATGCAGCGTTTTGCAGAAATTGCAAGAAAGATCATCGGCCTTCTAACCGTCAGTGCCCTATCTACAAAATCGAGACAGATATAATCAGAACCAAGATCGACCTCAACATTTCGAGTGCAGAAGCGAGAAAACGTGTTGCTGCTGGAAACGGAACCTACGCACAAGTGGCAGCTCAACCACGGTTGGATCAATCGAGAATGGATGCACTTACGGCTCAAATAGCCGAAAAGAACAAAAAAATCGAGAAACTTGAGGCTGACCTCGAGCGTAATTCTCGCGAAATGCTTGCCAAGTTGAATGAAGTGTTGGAAAGAATTGAAGAGAAAGACAACGAGATCAAAGACTTGTTGATGCATATCCAGCATCGTGATGAGAAGATCACTAAAATCGAGGCTGACAACAAAAACATGAAAAAACACATCGAGGACATGCAACACAGAACAAGGACCAACTCGCAAAGCAGTGAGCCATCTGTCACTAAATCGAAATCAAAACGACCAACATCACAGAACCCCGCTGAACACCATCATCGCTCTAACATGTCGCCCCCGCCAAAAAAGCAACCGAATTCCAACAGAAGTCCCATTATGACTAGATCAACAACAAGCCAAAACCAAAGGGACGCGGTAACTCCAACTGACATCGACTCTTTGCATGACACGAATCTTCTCAATCAAATCGATTATGGACCATCCAAAAGCCAACACTAATCAAGCGTCGTTGACCCCTAGAATAGTTGCCGTTCACACCAGTCAAAACATCAAAAGTTATCGCCCAAAGCACAGCACAGATAAATTCGCTCACCGGTTTGAGGAGTGGGAAAGTGCAGTACCACCCTCACTTCCTTTAGAAGCGTTGCAGACTGGGGAACTTGTCCGGGACGTTCTACCCCAACCTGTTGACAATGCACCCTACTGCACGGCCGGTTGTAGTAATCCATCTAGAATAACAAATGCAATTGCTATCAACAACACCTCAACTGAACTTCAAGATCTCCCTACCAAGAACACTCCTAGTACATCAATTTCCTGCATCTCACAGTTCCTTACTCCCAATTCTGACCCTGCAAGTATCTGTTCAATACGTGAATCTATAAAACATACAATCGCTTCTTCGTATACAAAAAACTCACCTCCCTCCGACGAATCTTTTGTGAACGAAAAATTGAAACAACCGCTACGTCGAAAATATCGTCGAGAAATCCAAAACATCCCAAAATTGTGCGGCGAAACTGACAGCAATCCAAACCATCATCTTCTCGGAGAGGGGTCCGTAAACCCCAGGCAAATCCTTGCACCGGCCCTGACCCCAGATGTTCCCAGTTCCTGGATTGAGCCTGTGGCGGCAGCCGGTGCAGGGAACTTGTCTGTATCACAGGCAAGTATACAAAGTATCCATCCTCAAAGATCAAATGATGCCCCAGTAATTTCCCTAGAAATCAACAGTCAGCAGCCATCAACCTGCTCTTCTTCGTACACTAAAAACCCACCTCCCTCCGACGAATCTGTTGGAAGCGAAAAATTTAAACAACGGCAGCCCCAAAAATACCAGCGAGGAAACCAAAACATCCCAGCATTGTACGGCGAAAGTGACAGCAATCCAAACCATCATCTTCTCGGAGAGGGGTCCGTAAACCCCAGGCAAGTCCTTGCACCGGCCCTGACCCCAGATGTTCCCACTTCCTGGACCGAGCCTGCGGCGGCAGCCGGTGCAGGGAACTTGTCTGAACAACAGGCAAGTATACCAAGTCTCCATCCCCAAAGATCAAATGATGCCCCAGAAATTCCCACAGAAAACAACAGTCAGCAGCCATCTTCCAGCTCTGTTTTTTCATCGATATCCTCCGGAAATTGCACTCAAACCTTCGCTTTGCACTGGAACGTGCGAAGTGTGTGGCGAAACTATGCAGAATTTCGTAAAATTGTGGACGACAACAATCCCGTAGCGATTTGTCTTCAAGAAATGATGACGAATAGGACAAACGGCCTTCTTAACGACAACTACAAGTGGATCACCCACAGCCGACCAGAGAGCATGGGGAACGGTATTTGCGGCCTCGGCATCCGAAAGGATGTTCCCCATGCATTTATCAACGTCACTTCTACTCTACATGTATGTATTGCTAGGATAGGTAAACCATATGACCAGTGTTGCGAAAAACTCAATTTCTCACAACTCACGCTTGAGATTTTTCATGCGTGAGTTGTCAATCATGCAACTCAACAGTCAAAAAATCGTGGATGAGTTGGCTCACCTTTTTAACTCATTGTCTCGTATTTCCACAGTTTACTCACTCATGGCAATAATTTCTTGTTAGTCTGGTAAAATTATGTTAATCCTTTCTAACGTAAACAACAACATTCGGGTTTCACGGGATTTTGCCGGGTTTTGCGATTGAATCATTTTTTACGATTTGAGTTGATTGAGTTGATTTTGCATCAAAATCTCAAGCGTGAGATTTGCGAAGCAGATCTCTGATGAGTTTGCTCTCACGGGAGAGCGTATTGATTGAGATTTTGAGTGTGAGTCTATCAACACTGCATATGACCTAACAATCATATCGATCTACGTACCACATGCCACTAGTGGCGATGAGCTATGCCACAAGCTAACTGATCTCATACAATCCCTCGAACCACCATTTCTTCTCTGTGGGGACTTCAACGCGTCACACGAGGTATGGGGCAGTACTCAATCCAATAATCGTGGTCGTCTCTTGTTGGAATGGGCAGTTGACAACAATTTCGTAGCTCTTAACAATGGTTCCCCTACACACTATCAAGCGTCGTCTGGATCTTTCTCGGCTATTGATATAAGCTGTTCTACAAATTATCTCGCATCCAAATTCTCATGGCATTGTGATGATGATTTACACGGCAGCGATCACTTCCCACTTTTTGTACGTTTTAACAATCCGCTCCCAATCTTCCCCACAACAAGAAGATGGTTGTATAAGGATGCAGATTGGAAAAAATTCGAAAAAACTGTCGCCTTAAAAATTCCACGCGACGGTAATGTATCTATCGAGGAAATTACTAACGCCATTTATGAGGCAGCTGTAGAATCAATTCCGAGAACAAAAGGTCTTCCGGCAAAGAGGAATCAAATATGGTGGAATGAAGAAATCAATCAAGTAGTGAAGGCGCGAAGAAAGGCTTTGAGGAAACTCAGAAAGCTCAAAAATGATGGTCCAGATAAAGAAGAAGCGAAGCAACATTTCAATACAATTAAACATGAAGCAAGGAAGTTGATCGAAGAAGCAAAAAAGAAGTCGTGGTCTAGTTTCCAAGAAATTTTCACAGAGAAATCCAGCACCTCTCAATTGTGGCAAAGTTTCAACAAGTTATCCGGGAAACGACGAAGTAGAGCCCCAGGTCTCACCATTGATGGAGAATGCAACGACGATCCATCCGTTATAGCGGATCACTTGGCGGACTTTTTCGCAGGCACTTGTTCTACGGCAGCATACCCAGAAGACTTCCTTCAAAAAAAGCAAGCACGAGAAGAAGACAATCTTTCATTTTTGTCGGACAGAGTAACCCCGATTGATGAGAATTTTTCTGTTCACGAATTATTTCAAGCATTAGAGAGCGCGAATGGAACATCAGTTGGAGTCGATAACATTGGGTATCTTATGATAAAAAATCTACCATTCCACTGCAAAATGACTCTATTAAATGCCTTCAACCGCATTTGGGAAAGTGGCAATGTCCCTTCTGTTTGGAAAGAGAGTATCATAATTCCGATTCCAAAACCTGGGGAAAACACTTGTGCATCCAATAGCTTCCGACCAATATCTTTAATTAGCTGCGTTGCCAAAACAATGGAGCGAATGGTAAATCGCCGACTGATGAACCATCTAGAAGTCAATGGAATACTCAACCAACAACAATACGCGTTCCGGAAAGGAAAAGGAACAACACACTATCTAGCAGATCTATATGAAACTATCGCCGAGGCAGCCGAAAGAGGAGAACATTGTGAGATGGTTACCCTTGATATCAGCAAAGCTTATGATCGGGTATGGCATAGGCACATCATGGAAACCGTCATTGACTGTGATCTCGGTACAAACATGAATAAATTCATCAATAACTTCCTGCAACAACGATCGGCGAGGGTTAGCTTTTCTGGAGTCCTCTCAAAATTGATACATCTAGAAAACGGTGTCCCACAGGGCTCCGTGCTCTTAGTGTCTCTCTTTCTTCTAGCTATGAATTCAGTCTTCAAGTTTGCCCCGAAAAATGTAAAAGTTTTTCTCTATGCCGACGATATTGTCATCATTGCATCTGGCAAACGTGTAAGCTACCTGCGACGTAGACTTCAGAAGGCTGTAGAGAGTGTAGAAAATTGGGCCTCAAGTATTGGTTTTCAATTATCACCGGTCAAATCATCCACTATGCATTGCTGTAAGCTCAAAAAGCATCGTAATTGGCATCTCGAAGGACCTAAAATTCTTCTAGATGGAAAGGAAATAGCCAAAAATAAGACAACCCGAATCCTCGGAGTCACCTTTGACAGAAAATGCAACTTCAACCAACATACTAAAAATCTGAAAGAAGACTGTAGAAGCAGATTAAATCTTCTTAGAGCAATCTCTAGAAGAGCAGACCGTAAGACCCTATTGTATATAGGAAACTCCATAGTAACTTCAAAACTTTTCTACGGGTTAGAGATACTTCGCGAAGAAAACATCGAGAAACTTGCACCAATATACAACCAAATTATTAGAATAGCTTCTGGTGCACTTCGAACTACCACAATTCTTTCCTTAGTTGTAGAATCTGGATGTCTACCATTTGAACTCATGGCTATAATGACAATTAGCAAAAAAGCATGCGCATTGATAGAAAAATCTAATGACGATTCTAATCATATTTGGAGGAGAGCTCAAGATGCGTTTCAAAAGCTAACAGGCGAAGAAATACCAAAAATATGCAAGCTCGCAACAATACATCCAAGAGCGTGGAATAAAGCGGTCCCTTGCATCGATTGGTCCGTAAAAGCGAAGGTAAGAGCTGGACAGCCCCCTATGTTAGGACTTATTGCTTTCAGAGAGGTGACAGAAAGAAAATACCAAGGATATGCTCACTGGTACACGGACGGATCCCTCGCCGAAGGAAAAGTTGGGTACGGAGTTGTAGGACCAGACACGAGATTAGAAGCCAGCCTAGCAAAACAATGTTCGGTGTTCACTGCGAAAGCTAAGGCACTATCACAAGCAACCAAACATGCCAGAAACAGATCAGTCATCTTTAGTGATTCAGCTAGTTGCCTAGCAGCATTGGAATCTGGAAAATCGAAGAACTGTTACATCCAACTTATTGAAGCTGATATTGAAGGGAAGGACATTCGTTTTTGTTGGATACCCGGACATTCAGGAATCCCAGGAAATGAAAAAGCCGACGACGCAGCACGATGTGGGAGAAACCGATCAATTGCAACTGAGGAAGTTCCTTGTCAGGATACCAGCAAATGGATACAAAAGATGATCTGGAAGGCCCACCAAAACACATGGAGTCAAAATCCCAGGACTACCCTGAAAATAGTTAAAAGCGGTGTTGGAAAATTGACAGATAGAACGGACAGAAAGGAGCAAATAGTATTAACTAGATTACGATTAGGTCATTCAATTTTTAATAAGAAGCATATTTTTGAGAAAAAAGAAACTGAAGTGTGTACGTTATGTAATAGAAAAGTAACTGTTCATCATGTACTTGCTGCGTGTCAGCGATACGATTCTGAAAGACTAGAACTAGGAATAAACAACAATTTAGCTGAAATTCTTAGCAATGAAAAAGACGCAGAAGACAAGGTAATAAGATTTGTAAAAAGGATTGGATTGTTCAGTAGTATATAAGTCAAATTGTAAAACAAAATAACTTTTGATAATAAAACCCTTTTAATTAAGAGACGAATGCCCCTTCTGGGTAAAGTCTCTATAAACAAAAAAAAAACAAAAAAAAAAAAATTCTAGCTTATGAAGATTTTGAGATAGAAAAGTTCTTCAAAAATATGGTAGCGGCACTAATCTAACAAAATTTGAACAAATTTATTCATTATCAGGTAGACTGTAACCTGATAATGAATAAATTTGTTCAAATTTTGTTAGATTAGTGCCGTGTGAATATTATTTGTCGAAGATATCAACATTCTAGCTCATCAGGTTCTTGACATAGAGAGGTTTTGGTGACATCTAGAGAACAAAATTTGAATATTTGTTTTCACTGTCGGATAGATAAAGGCCAGGAGAAGTGGTTCACCTAGAGTGAATTTATAGCAGACAAAAAGTAGATTTTGTATGAAATTTGGCAGGAAAATGAATGACAAGTTCATCCACTTCTCCTGGCCTATTGGTCGTCTGAACTATTTTGTCTGAAACGCCAACTTTTAAGTTCATCAGATTTTATTATTCGATAGAGAAGATTAAAGACAGATTGCTACTAGCGCTATCGAGTTGTTGGTTATCTCATCAGTTTTTCATCATAAATGGCATTTGATCTGTTGATCAACTAAGCCGAAGCAGAGCTTGAGAATATCTGCTGAAATAAACATAGTTTAAACAATCATTATTAGCACCATCTCGAGGATGCATTTCCTCTTCCTCCACTTAAGAAATTATATATTTTTAGGAATCACTCAAAAGTTTTCCTTTATTCCTTAGTAAATTGAAGGTATTCCTTTAGATTTATGAATAACTTCATGAATTCCTTCAAGAATTCCTCAAAAAGTTCCAATTCTCCATTTTTTATATATTCTTGATGAAATTAAACGTAAGACAAAAAAATCTTTTAGGAATACCTCTTAGAACTTCTCCTAGACTCCTTCGAAGATTCTTTATTTGAAGATAATATGTGGAATTTGGGCAATTTGCATTTTCTTCCGTGATTTTATACATGGGTCGAACTTTTGCCCCGCTGATTCGAACTTTAGCCCCACTATGGGCCAAAAATTGTTTTCAAGCATTTATGCAAAAACTAATACACCTCAAAGCAACCTTATGATAGGCCTAGAAACGCCCTTACATAAAATATTGAAAAAGATTTTATCTTCAATTGGTTCCATGCAACGAAAGTTTGACCAAAAATTACAATATTCACGTCGAAAAACAACAAATAGCCATAACTATTCCAAATCTCAATCGATTTTTATGATATTTGGAGTGAAAGTCTCTTACTTGAATAGCATTCGAACCACCATGACATTTATAAGATTTGTTTTGAATTGAGCTAGAAATCTTAAAAAGAAACTCTTACCCCACTCGAACTTTTGCCCCACTTTACTCTAAAGGGTAACCTAGCTGATTTTTTTTTTCTATCATCTCTGCAGATCTCTTTCAAGCTCATTATGAACCCTCTTCCATAATTACGCCCATTTTACATCTCCTTATGCGATGGAGATGAAGTTCATTGGTGTTTGAGAGGGTTTTAGGTGAACAAAAATTGTGTTCCAGGGCCGTTTGAGAGGTTTTCCAAAAGAGGGCATACCAGTGGCCAGCAGAGGCGTAAGAGAGAAATTAGCTGATAGTATACTTCAACATATCCTTATGAGATTGAGATGAAATTTATTTAGTGGACGAGAAAGTTTAGGGGACCAAAAATCTGAGTTCCAGGGCCGTTTGAGAGATTTTCCAGGTAGCAGTGTAACAGAGCAAATAGCTGATAGTATACTTTTTTATATTCTTTCAAATTGCCTCTTTTTTAATTCGAATTCTACTTCAAATCACTTCAAATCCCCACAAACTCTATTATGACCCTCTACTATTATGACCCCTTTTTATACCCATGAATTACGTAAGACAATTTTGACGGTCTTCAGACCTTCCTTCCCCTATAGTAAGATTTTTTGTGAGAAAATAAAAAAAATAATTTGCATGGCGCTTCAAAAATCTCGAAAAATGGGGTTTTGGGTCATTACGATCCAGTATATGAATAAGGTTAACAGCTGATTAGAGACTAGAAAAGCCTCAAAAACCGACGTTGGGTTCTCATAGTTTAATTGGAACGACATGTACTGTACATGATTCATAACATGGGAAGCCATTTTAAAAATATATCATAAATCTGATAATACTAGACCATTACTGATATTGCAACAGATTTCATTTGATTGGGTTTTTTCTTTTGTTTTCCTCATTTTTTATTCCCAATCAATAGCAAAGTTTTACATACCCCCCTAAATTATCTAAAACCGAGTGTGAACAATATATCCAATCAACGATAGATCAACAGATAACTAGCTGAAACACCCAACATTCACTGAAAACTCCAAAAAAATGTAGCTTTAAATGTGGACAATAAAATGATAGCCTTTTTGAATACATCAAAATCCTACCAATAAAAAAAAACAACACCCAAAAACATGCGCTTAGTGCATGCTCATCAGTGAAACATAAGGTATGAAACCAGATGCAAACAATTACCTAGATAAAAACAATACATATAAAAAGTAGCAGTGAAGTGATTTAAGCAGAAATTTAGCAAAACAAACTGAACCAATAATAACGCCAAGCGAAAAAAAAGAAACTTTTATTGAACTGTTGAAAGTATTTCGGTTCTAAGAGGTTATTATTTTATTCGCATTGTTTTGTTTCAAATATTAAGAGTTTACTAAATTCTATACTAAAACTAAGTGAAAAATCGAAACAAAATAATAAACTTCTGGCAAACTTAGGAAAACGAAATTGTTCTTAAAGCTTAATATTTCTGTTTAGCGATACAAAAGTGGAGTTACGTTAAACATTCGAATGTTACTGATATTCTCTAGCAGAGAGAGAGAGGTTCTAATCAATCTTCGAAAGGTTAAAAAAATCGCATTTAATGAAGTGGGCCCTCCGCGGACCTGCTTCAGTTTAAAAGTTTGTAAAAATGGTCTGGAAAAAAAATATAACTAATTTGCAAAAAAAAAGGTAAAGTTTATTCATTCGAAAGCAAATATTTCACGGTCCCTCCTCCATGGGGAAAATCTTGAAGGGTTCGTCGGGTTCCGCAATATCGGGCTTAGATTGCTGTTCGGCAATCTCGTTGGGGTCATCATCCAATGGTTTGGTTAAGCAGCTCTGCAGAGTCAGTAATGACGCAATATCACTACGCAGTTTAACGTTAACTTCCCGTTCCAATTCCAGTTCCTTGTTGACAGCTACCAGATGTTCTTCAAACTTTTTATAGGAATCGTCTTCCGTTGTAGCCGGTTGGTTTGCTTCAGTGTTAGATGAAAATGAAACAATTTTTGCTTCCAAACTCACTATCTTCCGCTTCAAGAGGATGTTTTCTCGCTGTACGTTAAACAGGTTGTTCCTGCTGTTGATGACTGCCACAGCCGCTTCTGCGGCTATCTTGTTAGAAGATTCAGCTGTTCCACAGAGAACATCGTGCTCGGCCTCCAACTTTTTAAGATGACTGAAATTGAAACTCGTTAATTACTGCAGACCAAAAAAAAACAGAGTACCTAAACCTTTAATTACCTATTGAGAGTATCCATCGCCTTCCAAATGCGATCGGTACTATCCCCCGGCTGATTACGCGATCCTTGCAAAACCTTAATCTGCTCCAAAAGTTTGTTATTTTCGCGAGTCAGTTCCAAAATTCTCACCTGCGATGCTTGGATCTTTGCATTCAATCGTTCATTGTCATTAGTCTACAATCCAAAAATAATCATATTATAACTGAGAGAAACAAAAATATTCTTCTCACGTGTCTCGAAGATCAAATTGTGTATGTTCAAATGAAATAAAAACTATTACTTATCATTATGATTTGTAATCAAACCGTAAACCGTAACCGATTATGAAAAATCGGTCCTAAATGTGTGTACAGTGAACTTCCCTTTCGCGATATTCGGTAAAAGTTAGTTATCGTGGTTAACTCGCCCGTCCGTCTCGTGGATTCAATTTGCGCTGGTTTTTGTTCTATAACTCGACATCTCCCTAACAGGATACTCCCTTCAATGTTTATGTTTATAGGTTATGGAGAGTTAACTGTATAAGACATTGATTGGGATTTTAATTCAAAATCTCCTTCTGAGTTATCGGGTCATCAAGTGGCTTGGTAGCTTAGTTAGTAAAACCACTCGCCTAACATACAAGAGTGGTGGGTTCAAATCCCACCTGAGCACGTGGAGATTTCTCATAATGTATTCATCTTTACCACGCGTAATGAGTTAATAATTTTAAAATCATGCGGATTGGATTACCAAACAACTCAATATGTGTGTCAATATATGATTTCTGTAGTAAATAAAGGACATAAATTTGCATACAAGCTGGCAAACTGGCATGCAAGTTTACTGAAATTGAGAAATAATGCATTTTCAACCATCGATATCTCGCAAACCCGACATGCTACGTCATATTTGTGAACACTGAAAGGCAACTTAAGATTAAGTTAAGAATATAGCGGTCTTCCAACTCACCAATGCTTCGAGCTGAACATTCTGTCGCGCGGCATTCTCCATGAACCCATTTCGGATGGAATCTTTCTGATTGAGCGCATCCAGTGCAATCTTTAGCTGGTCCTGAAGATCAACCAGCTCACGCTGGAAGTTTTTCGCATCTTGTTCCAACGTTGCTTTCGTTCGGTTCGTTTCATCCAAAGCGGATTTAAGCGATGTTACTTCATTCTTCCGAAAAATGCGAATTGTCAATTTTGTAATTTACAATTAAAATAGTGACTTACCCGTCGGGATTGCAACTCGCAGATACAGTTTATTAACCGGCTGCGAACGGCATCCAAATCGAAATCTGTTCTGGCAAATTGAAACTCCTGTTCGTCCATTTTTTCACTGTCTAGCCGCGTGCCACGTGTTTTAGAGAATACTGATCAGGCGTAATGTAGGTTATTGGCTGTTTTTCGATTAGTTGTTCTGACCACAACATCCCGTCGGACTTGACTTGATCTATTCTTGTTGCCGTGGCAATCGCTTACAATAGAGACAGTACAAATGCCACGTGCCATCGCAGCAATCCACACACATCACCCAACTATGTGTGTGTTCAAAGCAGAGCTGGGAAAAGTTCTGAGATTCACACAACAGTAGGCAAGCGTAGCGAATCACAGTCACCGGAGCCAGTGAAACTCACGCGTATCGCTGCTGTAGGCAAAATGCCTTGAAAGTAGCAAAACACCCGTTGCTAAGGGCAACCCAAAACTACTGTAGAAAAATGTTCTATTTCCCGTTGCATTTCCCGCATTTGCAGCCTTCAATGACACTCCTGATTTAGAAAATTCATGTACCCAACATAGGCTACTTGATGAGATTCACAATTTTGAACTACTGTATTAGGAGAGCCACGTGATTCTCGCAAAAACTCAAGCCTACTACTATTACCATTCCCAGCACTGGTTCAAAGAGCTCAAGTGAAAAATAATTAAAACTATAGAGCGTAGATACAATTTACCCTTGTAGTTATTTTAGGGCATGGGGCGCTTATAGCCATAGCGATAAATACGCAGATATTCAGCATGGTTGCGGGTACGAATCACGCATGTCAATGTTTGAAAATATTCTCTACTTCCCAGGTCATAGAGAATCTTCGTGCTTGCCACTGGATATATATTGCCGTGTGCATTTGAAATGCAAATATCAAATGCGGGAACTCCAAACGCGGTAAGATTGTCTACAAGAAATGCGATGTCAAAGATAGATTTTTCTTGCTAGGTCGGCGGTGATTATGAAGATCGTTGCTAGGTGTCCTTTGATTGTTTTGTGTTACCGCATTTGGAGCACCTTTAGTCAAGATTTGCATCTCAAAAGCAAACAGCAATATATGTAAAAATTGTCATTTTGCGAATAAGGCTCTCAGTTAGTATCCGTGGAAGAGCTCATAACAACACTAAGCTGACAAGAAGAATGCGATGCGTGATGAGAATGCGTTGCGTAATAAGTTTGTTGCGTGTTACCCTATAAGAGTTAACACTAAAAATTCAATTTTCTCAGTTCAAATACAATAAATTTAAAATAAGAAGTAAGAATAACTATGGTTAATTGGGAATATGAAACATAGGTATGTGTTTTTTTTTTCGATTAATCGATTTTAACAGCTTTTTCAGTGTTGACATTCGCTCGATTTTTAATAGGGCCTTAGTTTAGTGCAGGGAAGTAGGCCGTTCCATGATACATAGGCGAGATGAGAACGATGAAAAATTAGAAGAAAAAAAACTTCTGAGTCACAAGTATACAAAGTTCTGTTCTGTTTGAAGTGTGCAATGTAATTGAATGACGCTAGCCAACACCGAGCGTCACTACTGTTATTTCACCCCATCTGCAGACAATGAGTTTCCTGTGTGAACGTGGATGAGGTAATTACCGGTAACAGGATTAAACAAAACACATAATGGTCAGTAAACCGTGATCGATTTTTTAGAATTTAAATACCCTGAGTTGAGCAAAACGTGCAGCTATGTATATTTTCAAGATTTTCCAAATATTCGGATTCATGGAATTGGAGCTTTAGAAGCCCACCTCCGGCGAAACTGATTAGACTGATTCATGCAACGTTGGATGGATCGAAATCAAATGTGCGGATGAGACTTCAACCTCCTTCGTAACCTTAGATGGATTGAAGCAAGGAGATGCGCTTTCGAACCTTTTGTTCAATATTGCTCTCGAAGGAGCTGTAAGGAGAGCGGGCGTGCAAAGACGTGGTACCATCGTCACCAGGTCGCATATGCTCCTGGGTTATGTGGACGATATCAGGCCCATGGCACGGGACGACTTTTAGCGTAGTCAACATCTCCATGTGTTTACTCATTTTCGGGTGACTTGAATCGAGAGTGTAATCAGAATGCGAAGTTTTGTTTAATGTTTATGATCCATAATCGAGCAAGTTTCGCAATCAAATCACTGATTGCTTGCTTGGAGGCTTGCAGGATGCCTTTTAACGTTTGCTCTCCTTCCAAAACCATCGAATGTGCTTCAACTTTTTGGCACATTATTGTTAAATCAGACAATATCAAAAATTGATAATCAAACCATAGCAAACAATTAAACAAAACAATGGTCTTTATTTTCACAGTTCTTACAACTGACAGTGGGCGATATTCACTTATCGCCCGGGACATCCTGGCTACGAAGAACACTGTGTATCGATATATGGTTGTCATGGGCCTGGACGATATCGATATAATCGGAATTGATCGTCGAGCCGTAGAAGAGGCATTCATGCCTTTTCAAAAGGAGACAGCGAGGATTGGACTTACCGTCAAGACCAGCAAAACTAAGTACATGATCGCTGGTATACAGCGTGGTTCCAATCGTAACGTTGGTAGTGAAGTGGTGCTGGGGGTGGTGAAAAATTTGATGTAGTGGAAGCATTTGTGTATCTTGGTACTCTAGTGACGTGCGATAATGCGCGTAGGGTTTATTAGGGCTTTTTACGGGCTCCGTAACCAGCTTAAGTCCCGTAGCCTGCAGACGAAAACAAAATTTGCGCTATATAAGACTCTTTCCAACTAACATTTAGTGCAAATGTAAACATTCTCTAGGCCCTCTTTATACGGCTAGTAAAGGCGCTGTACATACGAACGAAAGCTTCTATGCGATCCTTTTACCAACAAATCTGGCGAATCTACTCAGCTACTTTTAAGCTGTGTTGGCAGCTCTTATTCATACCGATCATTGCTCTTTCTCGACAGTTATACGACAAGTAGCTGTGTAACATCTTCGGAAGGCGCTTTCTCAACGATTTCGGATCTGTTGAATAATTATTATACAGCTTCGCTGTATTATCGATTAAATATTATTTTCAAGCTGTTTCACAGCTTCCGGAATTCATATAATAAAGTATCTGAATTTAATGTTCCCAACGTTACCAGCCACCGCTTGGAATCGAACTCACGATCTCTGCAACCACAATTCTCGACGGTGTCCTTGTTGCCACCACACACGGATAAAAATCTGATCCCCGCACCATGATTTACAAATCATGAAATTCATAAATTGGTTAGGTCATGATATCAGGATCACAAATCATGGTTCCTGGAGTCATAATCATGATTCCTCATAAGCGTAACATCCAGTGTGAAAACACTAAGCGGCGCACTTTGCTTCATTACATTCGTATCGATCACTCTCAATTCAAGATGACGAAGCGGTTGAGTGGTAGAGTACGTGACTCACAATCGGAAGGTTCTTGGCTCGAATCTCAATGTATGCTATTTTTAACATTTTTTTTATTTTCTCGATCATAAACGGATGCGCGACTCAGCATTTTTGGAATTTGAATCATGATTCCGAGCAATCAGCTACAAAAACCTAACGCGTGTGTTCCGTTACGGAAATCTGACTCATGATATCATGAGTCCAAATTATGGTGTATTTTCATAAGACGAAAACACGCTGGAATCATGATATCATGAGTCATAATCTTGTTTTTGGATTCTGATTTCTACCCGTGCAGTCTATATCGAAAGGCAAAGAAAACACACCGTTTTGTTCTACATCGAAAACGGTTCACACAATATTTTATAATGATCGTAAAAGATGCCATAGCCGCGCTTACACCACTTCATGAGGCTGTAAAAGGGTGCGACACTTTAAACGCAATGTTTACATCCAACAAGCTAAGTAGATGCGCCACAAGTTGTTGTTTTACAGCATACTGCTGTATGCTCGCTGTATAACTAACGACAAAGCGCTTTTTAGATATATATTGAGCAGCATAACAAATCATATTGTATAGAAGCAGCCGGATTGATGATGGCGAGTTTTATTCCACATCATTAGGTTGCTGTCTTATACGGTGTTGAGATACAGCTTAGTGAAAGAAGCAAAAGCGATAACTGACGAAATTTGTTCAGCTAAGATTTGTAGCTGCAAAACGTTTGCGTTATAGCTGTATTAACGCTAATCGTTCTATTTTTGACAGCTTTCATTTTTTGCTGCGTTCGATGCTTCAATTCAACTGTTATACAGCACAAAGCAAATAATCTTGGCTTATAGCGCTAAAAATGTTAGTTGGGTTATCCTTCCGGTTACTCTATACGGCCTCATCCTGGACGTTAAAAGAGGTCGACCGGAAAGCGTTTGGAGTTTTTGAGCGTAAAGTGCTGCGAACAATACTCGGCGGTAAACAAGAAAATGGCATCTGGCGGCGTCGCAAGAATCATGAGTTGTACCAAGTATATAAAGAAGTGGATATTATCAAGCTCATAAAACACGGCAGGCTGTGTTGGGCTGGTCACGTGGTACGAATGCTGGAAGGACGACAAGCAAAAATAATATTCAGTAAAGAACCCGGACGAGGCCGTCTGCTTCGTGGTATGCCGCGCACACGTTGGCTTTTTGCAGTTGAAGAGGACTTAAGGGCACTTAACGTTCAGGGCGACTGGAAGCGATTGGCTCAGGACCGAGCCCAGGGGAGAAGAATTATCCATTCGGCGTAGATTCAACGTAGCGGATTGTAGCCCATCAAGTAAGTAAGTAAGCCGACTTCGTTGACTACCACTGAATATCCAAAATCTGGGAGGGAGTCACAGATACTACACACGAAATATGAAACAAAAGTTTTCCAAACTGCAAGATTACTCCAGCTCATCAACGACAATCAAGGCAGGCTTGGGGAAAATCGCTGGTTCTCTTTTAGTGCGATCTTTCTGTACAAACATGGGAAAATGGACGAAGTTTTTTTTATTGAAAAAGAGTAAAAAGATGCATGTTTCAATACTTTATTTTCAATCAAAATAAAAGGTGCTATCGTGACTTTCCAAAAAACATTAATTTACGGTATTTAAGATATAGTCACACCCCTTGGTTTAAACTCAAATTTTAGGTATTTTTTGTTTTCCGTGTTCTTTCCAAACTTTCAGATAGTAACAGTGCTCGAGAGTGCTCTGTCATCAATTGAATTCGTTTCGCGCGACTCGTTTTTTTTTATGTCCTGTGTGTGTTAAGCGTGTTGATTCAAAAATTGAATGTGGTTCAGCATTTGTTGGCCAGAACAAGGTGGTGGTCACTCTACACACTTCGTCGGCGCATTTTTTGTTCATGCTGTGCTTTCAGAGCGCCAAAGTGTGCCAAGCTTGTTATTATTCCAAATGCTATAAAAATCCTATGAACTGAAATTACAGGACTTTTTGTTTGCATCCCATTCCGCAAATTCCAGAAACCTTAGGTAGGGTTAAGGGGGCACAATCCGTCATTGATTTCGGAATTTTCAAATGCAGTTTTTTCGTTCAAAATCAACAAAATTCACAGGAAAATGTGTTCACTGTATGATACTCTTTAACCGAAACACAGTGAACACATTTTCATCGAATAATTTTTAGATTTGAACAGAAAAACTGCTTTTGAAGTTTCGATAATGACGATGATTACGATGGCGGAGCGTTGAGCGTTAAGATCCCTTGGGTAGGATCAGTGCCGTAGCGTGCTATTGGCCAGGTTGGCACCCGCCAAGGGCGCCAGCCTTTAGGGGGCGCCAAAATGCGTGCCATAATTTGTAAAATTTTAGAAGAGACTTATTTCATTAAGGGGTCTCTCAAAGAGACAACTCTAAACATGACAATGCAAATTATGGTACCTAGATAGTCCTAGCGAAAAACGCGCAGCTACAAAGAGGGTTGTTAGTTCAAAACCTATATTCTCCATGGCATAGAGTATATTCGTGCTTGCCACACGATATCCAATGCAAATGGTAAAAATGGTCAATTGGCAAGTATAGCTTTTAGTAAAAACAGCGGAAGTGCTCATAAGAACACCACTTAGTTTAGTTTTATTGGAGCATGACGTAAAGATTTTTTAGCAAGTTGAAATAAAACTAGTCTCTGATAAAATATTCTAGTGAAGACATTTTCTACATTCTTCCAAGTGATTTTTTTTGCCTTTATTGGTTGCTCATTCCATTAAACCATTCCTCTCACAAAGAACGAGTCACCATACATCCACCAATTATCTGAAAAGCAGGCTCTGTCCCAGTTATGACGTAACACCAGAAAAACAAGGTGAAAAATTAGCAGTTGAAAAAAGTGTTACTCAATTGAATTTTAACTAAATATTTTTGAAAAATCTTGAAAAAAAAAATGCAGAAAAATTAAAAATATAGTTAATTTAAAACTCCTGTGACAAATCTCAGACTTATCAATGTACATTAAATAAAAACTTTCCAATTCCAGCAATGATTTGGAGATCTCGACACAAAAATTCAAAGTTAAGGCGAAACAGTTAAGAATACAAATGAAATATTGAATCAAAACTTTAAAGGCACACATCTTTTAAAGAAGCCGCGAACAACAGTGAAATTCTAATTTAAGTGTTTTGTGCACTAGCAAAAAAAGTTTGGTCAATTAATTTACTATTTCTTCAGTAAAGTGCCTTTAAAACGGTAATTGGGGTAAATAGATTTCGACAATAATTGGATTCTGAGCTGATTCACATTGAAGCAGTAGGATTCCACATAAATATTACTCATATACACAAACCAGGACATAATGTCCATTACAAAATCTCTTTTAAAATTTCCACATAGGTATACATGTATGCAGTGCCGGATTTGGGAATCATGGGGTCCGGGTCAGATCTCTTGAAGGCGGCCCATGTCACAAAATGAGCAGGAAACGTTTAGTACAGGCAAGTTTAGTATTTTGAAAATGATATATTAGGAAAACTAAAAAAAATGTATTATTACTCATCTGAATCATCAGCATAAAATACTTGAAAAGTGTACATGATAAATTATAAGATTGAATATTGGCTGAATCGTTCTTAATCAAACAATTTTGATGTAGATATTTTCATTTATTGAACTTGAAAGACAATCGTTAATGAAGCAATGAGATAATCGATAAGCTATTTTATTTTATTGTGTAGAAAATTTCTGATTTCCCACCATCGCTGTTATAAACATATGATCCTATCACGACTGGATTGAACTATACGCTTCAAAAATCAATTTTATTTTCGTAACGGTAAAGGAACAAACGTAGACAATCGTTGACAATGCAATGCGTTGCTTTAATCAGATATACAACTAGTATTTGCGGACAGGAAGCAATTGCTTTCAGAAAGGCACATGAACTTCACTTTCGGTCAACTAACAACTTTCAGAATTAGCTATTTGAGCCTTCCCCAAGGCTCATGTCTTCAGAAGGCCGGCTCGAAAGGCACGTTTATAATTTTTATGGCCCAAATATTGACAACAGTTATAATCTCTGTAAAAAGTTCTCGAGCGGAAATTTAACAAACACCATATCCAAATTACCTTGGGCTAGTAATTTGGGGATCAGGGAAAATATATAACTAAAAATATAACTAAATTTAAATAATGTAGATTTGGGTCAAACATCGAGTTACCGTTTGAATTTTGAATGTTTTTGATAGAATAACAGCTTCAGTACCCTGGTAATCAAATACAAAAAAATGTGAATTACTTAGTATCTTAGTCTTTTAATGATCATTCCAGAACATAAAGTACTGTAATTATGACAGTATCTTTCCAGAAAACTGTGACAGTTTGCTGCATAATAAACCAAAAAGAGTTTTAAAGTTTTCGATATAACTTCGATGATTTTCATCAGAGAATTGCAATGTTTTCATTGAAACTGAAAAATTCAGGGGGGGGGGGGCTTGATCGGAGGAGGGGCGGGGCATTTGCCCCCTCAGTACCCCCCCCCCTTATCCGGGCCTGCATGTATGTAGGACTTTAACAGAATACTATGCGAGTTTTTGACAAAATTTTAAGTAGGATCCCTAGTCAGCTTTGGAGGGCGTTCTCACGTGATTCTGAATCGAATAGCATAAGAATCAGATCGAATATTCAGAACAATTCTCACAATATTCCGAATCAAGTTATTAAAAAATTATTTGACATTGAAATGAGAACAGTAGTGAAAAGCCATAATACTAAGTTTTACTCTATTGGACAAGAATTTAAGAAACTTAAGCAAAAGTATATGGATCAGCAATTGTCAACAAGCATTTCTTAGGGAATATACACTATACTGATGTTTCAATAGATCCCAGTGATTTTAACAGGAAATGTATTAGAAAATTCAATCACTTCCGGGCTATCAGATAGTCCTCTTGAGAATAAAATTTGGTATACTGTGTATAGAACTTTACCCCATCATTAATTGTCTGTATACAAAGCTTTACTAAACAGCAATATCATAATCCTTGAGAATTTTGATGAACTATTTTTACAGAAGTCGCGCTAGAATTTCGCGTATTACAGGTAATATAATGCTTTCTTAATATATTCAAAAACAACTTGAGCTTCAAACAAGGGGCGCTCAAACGTCGGTTCGGCAAGGGCGCCATGAGACCACGCTACGGCTCTGGGTAGGATTGCACGGTATTAGTTACGATCACTTCGGAGTACCATCCGTTTTCGCTTCACAAGGAAATACTTTTTATTAGGCGAAGGCATTCCGGGCTACGGTTTACATAATCGACGGAGAATATTACGGGAAGGCCAAATCACTTGTGTGACACATGTTACTTTAATGGGAAGGTTTGGGAAATGCCCTGTTGTTTTGGGCTGATGATGAAATATGGAGCATTAACGGTTATATACGGTTATATAATTATTTTATTATATGTACGGGACGTGTGATGGAAAAGGAAGGAGTGTATGGGGAGCTGTGAGTAAATAATTGAATAACATCTCCTTTGATTGAGGAACACAATGAGACATAAGTTCTGTTGGACCACTGAAAACCGCTGGACACATGGCGACGTTGAGATAAAATTCTTAGAGAGGCAAACGAGGACATTCCCATAGATTGATGGTAATATTTGGACGTTCGCCAAAGTATTTTGAGTTTTCCCTTAGTCTTAGGTTTCCCAATACAGTTTTTACTCATTCTACTTTAGTCATTCCCAAAACATTTTTTACTCCGACTTCGGGATTCAATGAGTTTTATTAAAACAGAAATAAAGACTATTGGGGAAAAGTGCAACTGGTTTATCTTTTGTTCTCGTCCTAAAACAACTTTTTCACGTTTTAGCCCGCCTATCTCTGTCAGCAAAAAAAGTTTCAATTGCGTCGCCTGTGGTATTGTTCTTCTATAGTTTACTATATCTATTGGTCTGTAACGTCGATCTGAAATAACAAAATAAAAATGATAAATAGGAAATATATTACAATTAGCATAAGTAAGATTTTCCTGCGCAAACCAGTATGTTTTCCATTATTTGACGGGAAACAAACAACAAAGAAATATCAATGGTTGTTAAGAACAAATTTTAAGTTCACTGTGATTTTTATAGCGACCTGTTATGGAAAACTTTTTTTTATGGAAGTGTGCCTAAGCAGCGCCTGGCACATTGTGTAGAGTGACCACCCCCTTGGGCCAGAACGTCTACCGAACGTATCCTATGACACTACCATTTCCATCAATAGTCCACAACAACCAGTAACACCTATGAGAGGTCGTAGAGTTTTTTTTTCTATCTTCATTAACGAGATTTTTAGCCCTGGGCTAGTTCATCTCGGGATGGGATTCGATCACAGGTCCTCGGCGTGTGTTCTACCCACTACACCAGGTCCGTCCCCAGGTCGTAGAGTTCTCTGCATCTTTCTTAAGTAGGTGTGCAATCAATCATCCTTTCCCATTCCCCAGCTTTCGCAAGGACGTGGCCAGGACAGCTCCCGATTATTGGAGGATGCGTCAATCTTGTCTAAGAGTTAGAGGTTAGACCCAAATTTTTGACTTTGGTAACGGACGGGAAGGAGGCAACCCTCATACAATGGTCTAGGACTGTACCACCTACGAATTTATGCGAAATGCTTAATGCTAATGCTAATGCTAATACTATTTAATTTCACTAGAATTTGTATCCTTTGACAGATACGCGTAAATCAACCTCAACTGTAAGGCCGTCTTCAGTCTCGTGTACAAGACTCATCTTCTCGAAGTCTAAAGTACTAAATTCTTTTTTTTTCATCTACGTTTCCCATAGTAAGCTCCATATGAACTTCAAATGACGGGTGAACAGTCAAATTCTTTACGAATCATATTAAACTTTGAAAGGATGCTATTTACCATAATAAAAATCCTTTGAGCATAGGGGAGTCAAAATTTCAAAATTTTCGTCACTCTACTGGAGCATGCTTGTCCGGCTGTCTAGTGTTAGTCTGTGCAGCTAAATGACTGAAGACGGGTGTCCGTGTCTTTTTTATTATTCTACTAGTGGTCCCGGCAAACTTCGTCTTGCCATCAAGTAGGCTGTTGAAAAACGCTATGAATCGTCCCATACAAAATGACAGTTCCTTCACTCTCGTTTTCCCTACTTTTCCAGTGAATATCCTGCGATTTTTATACATACAAACACGTCGGAACCCTTGAGGAACAAAACGGAGAAATTATCATTCAAATACGTTGATCCATTCGCAAGCCATTTCGTGACATACAAACACCACTCCATTTTTATTTATATAGATAGATAGATTTAGTTTTCGCAAGCTTTAATAGATAGACCAACAAGGATTTGTGATTTTAATAAGGAACACAAACGCCAAACAACTTGTTTTTGTTCACATTTTATTCAGTTGTATCCACACACACAATGGTTCTGTAATTTGCTCATTTTGCACCTATAAAACCCAAAACGAAGAGAAGTCACCAGCCGCCACGCCAAGAGTTGCACAATAAGACGAGTTGAAGGTCGATGACGAACCAACACTCATCTATCGGATCCGCGCGAAGATTTACCGTCTTCCGAATCTCATGTGGCCGTAGTCGTCGAACTGTTCCCCTTCGCCACCACCCCCACGTTTTCCGAAGCGCATGTGGCCGTAATCGTCGAACCGCTTTTCGATGTCCTCGTCGTCGATGAAGTTGATGTCGGCCACGTAAGCTAGGGGTAGTTTCGAACCCCCGGCTGGAGACCTCTGCAGTACGGTGTACGTTCCGATATGGCCCGGACCAACGGGCCCAGCAGATCTTCGACTGTAAACATTCTTGAACCACACACTTTGCAATTTGTTCAGTCCATCATCTCGACCCAGAAGACTTTCCATTGCCTCCGAACTCCTGGTGGATTGTGAATTACTGCTGCTTCTAACACCACTGGTCGAAAGAGCTTCACTGGCCACGGCCTGGTACGTGAAGTAGATGGTGAGCGAAATTAGGATTGATAACGTTAGGCGAGCCATCCTGGTGGGATATCGGAACTGTTGGAAGATTGTCTGTGGGCCCAGGAGCAGTCCCAGAAGATGACTGGTTGGTTCAAAAGCTCATTCAGCTGCTTTTATATTTATCATAGAGGATTGGTTCATCAGCGTCATATTTTTCCTATCATCGAGAGTCTGTTAATGCGGCTGGTGCAAGGGGAAGATTTTAACATTCTTCATTCATCGTGGCGCGCAAAATGTTGAGAAAATCGAATTAGTGTCATTGCTGGTTTGATGAGTTATTTTTCCGCGCTGAGCTTTTCAGGATTTTCTCGGTTTTGAAGAGTGAATGCGAATGATGATGAGACTTTACACATTAACATTTATTTCACTTAAATTAGGTATTTATCCAAGACAACTGCATGAGTTACACGTCAATGTCGTTTCGGACCATGTCCCGATCCTTGCGGAACAATCCCTCCTGATAGGTTAACATTACACTGGGGCACAATATGGCTTCATTTCCCCTCTCCGGATTGGTGAGCATTACTTTGGAAGGAGTTTTTGGTCCGGCAGCGGCGTGGACTGCCCTTCTTGTGCGTGGTGTAACTAACGATCTTAAGGTGATGGTAGGTGTCGAAGTTGACCGATTGGTTTCTGATTGGGGTGCTGGAAGAACGATTCGAATTTTGCTACTGGTGTCGACATCTCCTTCCCTTAGGCCCCTCTCGCGTTGGTGTCTCCTCAGCGAAGAGGTAGATGATGGTGGGCTGCTAAAGTAATCCCGTTTGTCTTCCGTAGCAACTACATCCTTCGAAAACATGGTGGTCAGCCGTTTGGGAAACACCCTCGGTTTAATTTGGTTATAACCTTGGTACACAGTAAGAAATTTGTCGATTTTATAAGAAAACTTTTCCGATTCCGAGGCAAAGAACTTTTGGCTTTTTTCCTTTGCGAGTTGAATCACCCTCGTGGGTGCTCCACTCATTTTATTTCGTAATTCGTCGAGGGAAGTAAATCCAGGTGTGGTGTCTGGTTTTGGTGCTCCAGGGACGACAAACAAACTACTGAAGGTCTTCCCTCACCTCACAAGGACTTTTATATGTGTCGCGGTAAAGAACACCTGTTGCCTGTAGACAGCATAATCAAAGGCCAGCTTATAACCAGGGCTTAGACGAAAAAAGAAGCAAAACACAGGTAAAGACGCATAATATGGTATTAGTAGCGTAGCAAGGGGTGTACAATGGGTGCGGTCCGCACCGGGTTCCTACAGGCTCCGAAATCAGGATGAGAATTTTTCCTTGCAGCGAGATATCTCCACTATAGTTGATATGTGATTGTTTTTTTTGGAATTCTGTAGCTATGTAGCTATTCTACGATTTTCGAACAATAATTGTAGTAAGGATTCATCCATCTCCAATGCTTCGTTCAAGAATTCCACCGAAAATCCTCCACAGATTTATTGAAGAATTCCTTCAGAATTTCTCAACTTCGAGAATTCCTAAACAAATGTTTGAGGATTCTTTTCCTGCGATTCCATCAAACATTCATCTAAAAATATGAAAGAGATTTCTCAAGGAATCCCTCCCAAGAAGTTGCTAGAG
Source organism: Aedes aegypti (assembly GCF_002204515.2). Classification (NCBI taxonomy): domain Eukaryota; kingdom Metazoa; phylum Arthropoda; class Insecta; order Diptera; family Culicidae; genus Aedes; species Aedes aegypti. Next base: position 439,256,689 of record NC_035108.1, read on the forward strand.
GAATTCCATCAAAAATTCCACCAGGAATTGCTCCTATCAAAAATTTTCCAATGATTTCCCTAGAAATTCCTCCAGAAAATCCTTCAGTGATTAATCCAAATATTTTTCCAGGGATTGTTTCAGGGATTCTTACACGATTTCCTCTAGAAATTTCTTCAAAAATCCTACAGAAATAAATGCATAAATTTACTCCAGGAACTCTTACATTGATTCTTCCCAGAATGTCTCCAAGGATTCATCGAGGAATTCCTCTAAGGATTCCACCAGGTAGCCTTCATGGAGTCCACAAAAGATGCTGCAAAAGTATTCAACAAAACTTGCTACATGGGATTCCACCTGGAATTTCTTTAGAAATTCCGCTTGCGCCTGGTACATTCACTCGCGGAAATATTGGTGGTTTATCAGAAAAAAAATCTTGTGGATTCATTGAAAGTTTTTTGATTAATTCCATGGAGGAATTTCTGATAACCCTGAAAATGTTTGAGAATGGAAATCCTAGTTAAACCTTTGAAATATTTTCTGGTAGATCTTTTGGCGATTTTTTCTGGAAATTCTGGTGAAACATTGGTGATATTCTTGGTGTTAACGCTGGAACAAATCCTGGTGAAACTCCTCTCTCGAAGAGTTACTGGTGAAATAATAAGAGAAAATACTGGTGAAGTCTCTGAAAGAATTACTGGTAGAATCTATATAGGAAATTGTGGTCGAATCCCTTGAGAAATTCGTTATGGAATCCTTGGAGATCATCTTGGCGGAGTCCTTGGAGGATTGTTTCCTGAATGTTTTGGAAGAAACACTGGAGGATTTTTTTAATTTCCTGCAAAATCACCGGAAAAATATTGGTGGAGTTTCGGAAAGAATTTCTAGTGGAATCCATATGAGAATTTCAGCTGAAAACCTTGGAGGTTTTCCTGAAGAAAATCCTGGAGAAATACCTGGGCAAATTCAAGATGAAATCTATGGAGGAACTTCTAGTGGAATCCTTAGAGGATTCTCTGGAGGATTTGTGTTGGGGGATTTTAGTTGAAATACTTAGAGCAGGGTTTCTCAACCGGTGGTCCGCGCACCCCTAGGGGGCCATGACGACTTCTCAGGGGGTCCACGAAGTCATTGTAATTTGTGTCATTTTTCATGATTGATAAATAAATTCAAAGAATCTACATCTTTTGTTTTGCATAGTAGAGGGTTTCAGATTATTTTTATTACGAATATGAAAAAGGGACTTATTCATTTTTTATGTACACAATTACTGATCAATTCTTGCAATATTTTTCTGCCAAAAAGAGATTACAATCCAAATTTTACATCACTGACATTCCATTTTTTTTTTCAAGTCTGACAACTAACCTAATCTCGTTTCATACAAAATTCCTGACATAGCCTTGGCATAACCATTAGCAGGTTTTTCAGCTACCTGGCGAGAATCCCGGAAAATTTCTTGAAAGTTTCTTAGCAGACTATTGAGGGAATTTAAGAAATTTGAAATTCTTTTATGTATATAAATAATCATACCAATCTTCTCGAATTTATTAGCATAATTTTAGTGAGAGGTTTGATTAATTACTGCCGTAGGGATCCCATAAAGATTTCTGCAAAGATTCTTGATCTGACAAGACTTTCAAAGACTTCTTGGTAAAATTTTAACGAACTACTGCATTTGGCGTCTAAAAAACTTATTGCACATTTATAAAATTATTCTAAGCAGCTTGTCTCTCTTTGGGAAAAAAATCTTAGAGAAAATTTCGAAGATTATGATGGAAAGATTGAGAATATCCATAGAAATTTTTCAAATCTAGTAATTGAATTTCGAAATATACTTCATTGTACTATTGTGAATATTTTTAACAAGCCAGTAAAAACTTTTATTGGAAGCATCTTAACTACCTGGTTTTCTGTTGATTTTGGCAAGATGCTTCTGAGTTTATTATTGGACTCTTAGAAAGCTATTTAGTCAACTCTTGGCAAGATTTTTTGTAAATTTAGTCGACTCCAGATGATTTTAGCAGAGGTATTGCATTATATGTTTGTACAAACGTATAAGAATTTGTACAGTTCTATGCAAGTTGGTGATCAATTAATTACTCCTTCATATTCCTTGAATTTTGCAAGTAGCCAGATGTTAGGTCAGTTGATCTTGTGTAAGAGTCAAGAGTTAGTTCCAGACTTCTGATTTAAATAACGGAAGGGATGGGTGCAACTTTCATACATCTGCCTAAAAGTGTACCATTTACGAATGGTTGTGGAACTAGTTTAAATATTATTTTTAATGAATTACAGACGTGACTTTTGGGTGTGTCTGCCAAGTGTATCTGCTGGTTCATAATGAGGTTTGTAGAACTTCAAAGGGAGTCGCAGCTGCAAAAAGGTTGAGAACCACTGACTTAGAGGAAATCCAATCGTTTTTTTTATAAATTCTTGATAGAATTACTGAAGGAATGGTGGTACTGAAGGAAGGAATGGTAAATTGCCTCATTACTGGTGATATCCCTATAATAAATGTCTGGTGGAATCCCTGGAGGAATTCCTGAAAACCCTCAAAAAGCATTGGTGATATTCCGCAAGAAATTCCTTGAAAACTTCCGGGAGGAATCCCTTGATTATATCCGGGTTAATTCCCAAGGATTCCCGGGTTAATCCCCTCGGGAATTCCGGGAGGAATCCTTTGATGAATTCCAAGAGGGATGCATTGAGAAATTCAGGAAGAAATCTTTTGAGTTATTCCGGTGATAAAGTCCTTATAAAAATTTTCTGGTAAAATCTCTAGAGGAATTCCTGATAATTGGAATCTTTGGAGATATTCCGGAAGGAATTCCTTAAGGAATTCCGAGATTAATTTCTTGAGGAAATTCGTGAGGCATCTCTTGATTAATTTCGAGAGAAACCCTAGATTAATTTCAGGAAAATTCCTTGAGAAATTTTGGGAGGAATCTCTTAACGAATTCCGGGAGGACTCCCTTGAAGAATTCCCGAAGGAATCTGGAGAATCCCTGGAAGAAAATTCTGCTAGAATCCCTGAATAATCTGAAGCAAATAGTCTAAAGGAATTCCTAGAGGAACATTTAGAAAATTTCCTGATAGAATCCCTAATAGAACTTCTGAAGGAATCCCAGAAGGTGTTCATGATAGAATCCCAGGAGGATTTTATAATGAAATCTTAGAAGTATTCCTAATGGAATCCATGGAAGAACTTCTAATGGAATCCCTGCAGAAACTCCAAATGAATTCTATAGAAAAAAAAAACTCCTGATGCAATCCCTAGAGAAACTTCTGATGGAACATTTGGAAGAACTTCTGATGTAATCCCTGGAAGAATTCCTGATAGAATCACTAGGGAAACTGTGATGGAACTTCTAATCGAAACCCTGGAGATAAACTACTGATAAAATTCCTACAAGAACTCCTGATGGATTCCCTAGAGCATAGTGTTCCAAACTGTGGGCCGCGACCCCTAGGGGGGTTCTGAGCTGGTCTCTGTCGGGTAGTGAGAAAGTTTTAGTTCTCATTTACGTCACGTTTGTACAACTTTTCGATTTTTGGCAACCGATTTGAAATTGTTTTTATTTGTATATATAAAAAAAAAGACAGGTATTAGATCGACTGTTACTACATATTGACCAAGACTTTTGAATTGATCATTTCATTTGGGGTGGTTTATAACTGGAACATTTAAATTTCAGTTTTTTAATCAATAGAAATGCACTGTCAGCAATATAACCACCAAATGCCAAAACCGTTCAAGCTTATCATTTTCGTAAAGCATTTGCAAACTAATGGTGAATTATTTCAAAATATTATAAGCGAATTTTACAGGACTTTCTGCTAAAATTTACCGTAAGGCAAAACTAAGCTAAACATGTATTGTTGATAATCAATCAAAAAGTCTAGTTTGTAAAGGACTTACAAAAGCTGTGGAGTGACGTTCAGGACGAGTTGATTGATTTCTATTTTGGCCACCATGGTAATCCATTTTTTCTCTAAAATGTATCATCACTTAAAAAAAATGTTAATCTTATGGTGAAATGTTCCGTCAAGTACATTAAATTGAATGAAATTTGATGACCTGTGAATGTGAAAAAAATGAGTATAACAAATAATTTTAAGTGGAGTTTGTCCATATTAACTTTTTATTGAATCCCTCATAAAGTAACGCCATTCCTTCTCATTTTTTCCCGGTGGGTCGCAAAAAGTATGTCTAATTGTTAGGTTAGGTTAGATGAGCCATGCACTCGAAAAGCTTGAGAACCTATGCCCTAGAGCAACGCCTTCTGTAACCACTAGAAGAACTTCTTCCTTATGGAATCTCTGAAGGAAGTCCTGACGGGATCCCTATAGGAACTCGTAATGAAATCCCTGGAGGGATACCTGATAATATGCATGGCAGAACTCCTTATAAAATCCCAAGAAATAATCCGGATGGAATTCCTTGAGAAACCCCTGATATAATCTCTAGAGAAATTCCAGGTACAATCTTCGAAAGCACTACTGATGGAATTCCTAGAGAAACTTCAGATAGAATCACTGTAGGAATTCTAGGTGTAATCTCTGCAGGAACACCTGATGGAATCCCTATAAGAATTCCTAATGGAATCCCTGGAAGAACACCTGATGGAATCCATGAAGGAGTTCCTATTTGAATCCCTATAAGAACTCCTGATGAAATACCTGGAAGAATTCTTGATGAAATTCTTAGAAGAACTCCTGTTGAAAGACTTAAGGGAACTCCTGATGGAATCTTAGGAGAATATTTTGATAGGATCATTAGATTAATTCCAGGAGGAATATCTAAAGGAACTGTTCATGAAATCCCTGGAGGAACTCCTGATGAAATCACTAAGGCAACTTCTGATGTAATCCCCGGAAGAACTCCTGATGTAATCCATGGCATCTCTGAAGAAACTTCTGATGTAATCTGTAGAGGAACTTCTGGTAAAAACCCCAGGAGAACTCCTGATGAAATCTCTACAGGCACTCCTGACGAAATCCCTGAAGGAATCTTTGATAAGATTCCTGATGGAACTCCTGATCGAATCCCTAGAGGAACTATCTATAATATCACTAAAAAAAATTGATGGAATTTCTGGAGAAACTCGCTATCTCTTAACGCATACGAGATATTCAACAACACCCTCAAATTGATGAAATCCCATAAGCCTCGAGTCTCCTATAATGTGAATTCCTATAACGCCCCCCAACCAAGAGTCTAATTAGAGACCCGACTATAAATTAATGTATTTTGAAGGTCTTCAAATTTTATTATGCACCTGAAACCCTATGTACGCCACTGTACTGGTATGACTATTAAGTAATGCATTCCACACATTGAGTAAGCGTCTGCACTTGTCTATGTAAGTCTTCCTCGTTTAAAACAAAATTTTAAGTTCTCAAAGACATTCACTCCACTCAAAAACGGATCGTAAGTCACGCGAAAAGGGGGGATAATGACAGCATTACTAGCAGATTCTTTATTTATACGAAGCGAAAGTATTATGTTACAATTTAAATGCATAATTGAAGAGTCGAATATGTCTTCAGTCGGGTTTCTGTCTGAATTTGTACACAGGTAATTTTAGACTTCATCTTGAGCGATCCGACACTTAAAAGAGACACGGATAGATTATGCAAGAGAACTGTGTGTGTAAATGCAAAATAAACCACGAGCTCGCATGACGCAACGGCGACCATTTAGTACTGAAGGCAGGGAATGTGATAATAATAATGGCAGCAATCCTGTAAGTATGGTGTAAATTGGTGAAAAAAACGACTTTGCGGTTTTATTTGACAATTTTTTATTTCATTTAAATTGTTTGGGAACCCAATACAACCAACTACAGTCGGGTCTCCTATTAAACGCATTCCTATAACGTGCACTCCTATTACGCTCACTCCTATTAGACACACCAGAACGTTATAGGAGACTCAGGGCTTATGGGATTTCATCACTTTGGGGGTGTTGTTGAATATCTCGTATGCCAAAAGAGATAGCACAGTACTGTCTTCGGCGAAGTTTCAGTGCTAAGTACGATCTACCTTTAGGAGTTGAGGATCATCCTTTTAGTTGAGAACTTGGCCGGTAGGGGCGCTTTTTCTGATTTGCACTATATGAACCATGAGGGATAAGAATGCAAAATTGTGTAACATATGATATCTCTAGATCCTGATGTTTTGAAAGGTTGGTGTCTTCGGAAGAGTTGTTCAGTAGCTGAAGGGCTGACATGTGGTGGTCATTCTGATACGGAATTACGCCACCAGGCGGCGCTAGTGGGCATGAAATTTTTGTTTTGCGGATAGCTCAGTAGCCTGACCACTTAGAAAGATGGCGTCTTCGGCAAAGTTGCTCAGTATCACAAGGGCTAACATTATTTGAGCCGAAAGTTTCGAAATTTTGCCACCAGGCGGCGCTAGTGAGAAAAGAATTTTTATTTTACGGATAGCTCAGTAGCCTGACCACTTAGAAAGATGGCGTCTTCGGCAAAGTTGCTCAGTATCACAAGGGCTAACATTATTTGAGCCGAAAGTTTCCAAATTTTGCCACAAGGCGGCGCTAGTGAGCAATGAGTTTTTGTTTTGCGCATAGCTCAGTAGCCTGACCACTTAGAAAGATGGCGTCTTCGGCAAATTTGCTCAGTATCACAAGGGCTAACATTATTTGTGCCGAAAGTTTCCAAATTTTGCCACTAGGCGGCGCTAGTGAGCAATGAGTTTTTGTTTTGCGCATAGCTCAGTAGCCTGACCACTTAGAAAGATGGCGTCTTCGGCAAATTTGCTCAGTATCACAAGGACTAACATTATTTGTGCCGAAAGTTTCCAAATTTTGCCACTAGGCGGCGCTAGTGAGCAAGTAATTTTTGTTTCGCGGATAGCTCAGTAGCCTGACCACTTAGAAAGAGGGGTTCTTCGGAAGAGTTGCTCAGTATCACAAGGGCTAACATTATTTGAGTCGAAAGTTTCGAAATTTTGCCACCAGGTGGCGCTAGTGAGAAAAGAATTTTTATTTTACGGATAGCTCAGTAGCCTGACCACTTAGAAAGATGGCGTCTTCGGCAAAGTTGCTCAGTATCACAAGGGCTTACATTATTTGAGCCGAAAGTTTCCAAATTTTGCCACTTGGCGGCGCTAGTGAGCAAGTAATTTTTGTTTCGCGGATAGCTCAGTAGCCTGACCACTTAGAAAGATGGCGTCTTCGGCAAAGTTGCTCAGTATCACAAGGGCTAACATTATTTGAGCCGAAAGTTTCCAAATTTTGCCACTTGGCGGCGCTAGTGAGCAAGTAATTTTTGTTTCGCGGATAGCTCAGTAGCCTGACCACTTAGAAAGATGGCGTCTTCGGCAAAGTTGCTCAGTATCACAAGGGCTAACATTATTTGAGCCGAAAGTTTCCAAATTTTGCCACTTGGCGGCGCTAGTGAGCAAGTAATTTTTGTTTCGCGGATAGCTCAGTAGCCTGACCACTTAGAAAGATGGCGTCTTCGGCAAAGTTGCTCAGTATCACAAGGGCTAACATTATTTGAGCCGAAAGTTTCCAAATTTTGCCACAAGGCGGCGCTAGTGAGCAATGAGTTTTTGTTTTGCGCATAGCTCAGTAGCCTGACCACTTAGAAAGATGGCGTCTTCGGCAAATTTGCTCAGTATCACAAGGGCTAACATTATTTGTGCCGAAAGTTTCCAAATTTTGCCACTAGGCGGCGCTAGTGAGCAAGTAATTTTTGTTTCGCGGATAGCTCAGTAGCCTGACCACTTAGAAAGAGGGGTTCTTCGGAAGAGTTGCTCAGTATCACAAGGGCTAACATTATTTGAGCCGAAAGTTTCGAAATTTTGCCACCAGGTGGCGCTAGTGAGAAAAGAATTTTTATTTTACGGATAGCTCAGTAGCCTGACCACTTAGAAAGATGGCGTCTTCGGCAAAGTTGCTCAGTATCACAAGGGCTTACATTATTTGAGCCGAAAGTTTCCAAATTTTGCCACTTGGCGGCGCTAGTGAGCAAGTAATTTTTGTTTCGCGGATAGGCTGCTTGGGCACGTCAGGAGTTAATCATCAATATTAACCTCCTTTTCCCGAGCAGCCTAGATAGCCGCGTAGTGTCGGTAGCGGTTGTTTCAACTGGCTAAGAATTAACACTACGGACTGCCTGTTCCGGTGGTAAAAGTCCACCTCACAGGAGACCCCTAATTTATGGTGTGATGCGTACCGTGCCTAAGAATGAATGGTTAGGGGGGTCTAAATAAAACCTAACCGCTAACGGAGCCTGTGGGGTATCAGGGCGCCCTCCACAGTATTGAGTCCTTCCTGTGCTACCCGGAGCAATGGTGCAGGTGACCTTGTGTTTCTCTGAGATAATCGGCTGCCCTTCTTCAGTCTCTATCCTGAGGCTTAATAAGGGTGGGATTATGAATATGTTGACATTTAATTTAAATTATCACCTATATGGATTCGCATTATGCGTTTTACACAGTGCATTCTGTGCTCTTTCGCCTTTGGCGACTTTAAATAGATACCGATCTGGTTTTTTCGTTGCTGGTTTTTTTCGTGCTGAGATTGCAAAAAGCTTAATCCTGCCTAGTTTGGGTAGTGGCTACGGTTAGGTTAGCTCAGATCAATCTTCAGCATAAAAGAACAGCAACGATCAATCTTTGCAGACTCATGCAAAATGGTGCAGCCCAAGTGGCGCTAGTTCAAGAACCCTACTTTCGTAGAGGGAACTTCTATCTAGGTAACCTTGTGGACCCAGTTTTTGCTACTTTTAGCAAGCTTGAAATGGCAAACTCGCGCTCCATGCCCCGCGCATGCGTGCTCGTTAATAAAGCAATCGTTGCTACACTCATTTCTGAGTTAACTACCAGAGATGTATGTGCTGTCACAATCGATGTTTCTGTTGGTGACCTCAACAGGAAGTACGTCTATTGTTCGGTATATTTACCACATGATGAACCATCCCCAACGGATGACTTCAAACGAGTTGTCGTACACTGCGTAACAAAAGGCCTTCCGCTGATTGTGGGCAGTGATGCCAATGCTCATCACATCATCTGGGGCAGCTCAGATATCAATTTGAGAGGCTCCAGTCTGATGGAATACTTAAGTAGTACAGACCTTGGATTACTTAACATAGGCAATCGCCCAACCTTCATGGTTTCTAATAGAGAAGAAGTGTTAGACATAACGCTCTGCTCGAATAGAATCAGTCACGAGTTGACGAATTGGCATGTATCAGATGAGGAATCATTATCTGATCATCGCTACATCTTCTTTGAACATTCAAATGTAACTGCGCAGACTTTGCGTTTTAGGAATCCCCGGTCAACAAACTGGGAACTCTACATTGAATTGGTTGCGACCAAATTTCATGGATATTCTCCGTCCATTGAAAATCCAAGTGATCTGGATGATGCCGTTGATACTACAACATCCTACATTATGGAAGCTTTTGAAGAAGCATGTCCTCTGCGGTCTGTAAAGACTACAAGAGGGACCCCATGGTGGAATTCCGATCTGACTAGACTCAGGAAACAATGTAGAAGGAGTTGGAACAGACGCCGTTCAGCTGGATCAGAGTCGTTCAAGTCGGCTCGCAAGGCTTACAAGAAGGCTCTTCGTTCTGCTGAACGATCCGGCTGGAAAAACCTTTGTACAAATGTTTCCAGTTCGAGTGAAGTCAGTCGGTTGAACAAAATTCTTGCAAAATCTAAGGATTTCCAAGTGAACGAAATTCGCTTACCTAATGGTGACTTTACTTCTTCCGATGAAGAAGTTTTAGAATGTTTATTCAATACACACTTCCCCGGATGTGTGGACATAGCATCTACGGATGAACCAAATGTCTTTTCATGTAGTTACGAGTCTCTGGCCTCGGCTCGCAGTATCGTAACTACTGAATCGATTCAATGGGCACTTAATAGTTTTGCTCCTTTCAAATCTCCAGGAGCGGATGGGATTTATCCTGTTCTGCTCCAAAAGGGATTTGAATCTATCAAACATGTTTTGAAAAAGCTACTTGTAAGCAGTTTTGCTACCGGGTACATTCCCAAATCCTGGCGTGATATTACTGTAAAGTTTATCCCAAAAGGAGGACGTGCGTCGTATGAGGAAGCGAAGAGTTTTAGACCAATCAGTCTGACCTCTTTTCTTCTGAAATGTCTGGAACGCATTATCGATCATCACATCCGTGATGTTTATTTGGCAAACATGCCTCTTCATGTGAATCAACATGCTTACCAATCTGGAAAGTCCACTGTGACTCTTTTACACAAAGTTGTATACGATATCGAGAAAGCATTCGCTCAGAAGCAATCGTGCTTGGGTGTTTTCTTGGATATTGAGGGTGCCTTTGATAACGTGTCTTTCGATGCCATATTGGAAGCAGCACGAAACCATGGGCTACCTACAATGATTACCAATGGATTATTGGCTTCGGCAAAAAATGCAACAGATGGCGTTAGTGAGCAGAAGTTTTGAGCATTTTAAATGTATGAAGATTTTTATTAAAATTAGATTTTATACTCAACAAACGAATTATCATGAAAAATATTTGGTACAGGTTGTAGGTAATAATGTTGCCGATCTCCTAGACCAAATATTTTTCGCGAAAACTACGAAATTTTTGAAATATTTGGAAAAATATTGAAATCTCCATACATTTTCAATGACCGAAAACTCCTGCTTTGACATTTCATGCTCTTGCATTTTTATATACATGGGAGCCATTTCCTGATGAATATACATGGATTGTTGTTAGCCCAAGTGTCAGAACACGCGATTGTTTGTTTTTTTTTTCGGCTGCCTCAGGAATGTTTGTTGTTTCATTCTGAACACTTATTCTGAACTTACCTCCGAAGTAGTTTTTTCCTCAACGTGCCTGGAAATGCAACCAACCGGATTGACCGGCAGTAAAGCCCGCAGGACGGCGATTGCGAAAGGTTTGTAAATATATTATTTATCCAGGGAGTGCGCTTTGTTTACAAAAATTGTGAAGCCTCTTTGCCGCTGCAAATAGGGACGGTGTACCTGTCGGAACGAGATTGGTACCTGTCTGACCCGCTGGAGCCAGAGTATGGAACTAGCGAAAAAAAAAAAAAAAAAACTCCCATGGTTCAGAGGCTTTGTAGTCCGGAGGTACATTAATGAGGAGGAATATGTACCTGAAAAGAAGAAAAATCGCCAACCACCCTGTCCTTTGGTTCAGAAAGGGGTACGGGCGCGTTCTGCCAACTCGGTCGAGGCAGATTTCTTGTGTGAACAAGTTACAACATGGACGTTCTAAAGTGCCAGAATGAAGTGTTGTGCTTGTGGGGAGCACTTGAAGATGGGATGGAAGGTCATTACTTCGCGTTGGTGCTATACTTCTGCTTATCTATAAAATTATATACAATAACCGACCCTTAGTTTAACTATTTAAATTAAAAGTTGCAACTACAATGATCGTTTTGAGCTTACTAACATGTCGTCGCGTTAATTTAATCATAATGATCTTTTATCTACATCCGTCGAACCATTCTGAATGGCCGTTGTGAGAATATCACTAAAAACTTCTCACATGCAATAAAGCTGGATTGTCCGACATTGAAACATTAAGGTTTTTGTTCTTTTGGATTCATTTTTTGTTGTTCGTCATCAGTAATGTTGAGATGTCCTGAATGCCGCACATGGCGTACAGTGATCATTGCCATGGAATTCCTCGGAAGCTGCATGGGGATTGTTATCATGGGAATCCAAAGAGCAAATTTTGTATGATTTCATTGTAGGTCAATACAGCAATAAAGCATGTAACAATCACTAACATTTATTTTTCTCTTCATCCTTGTTTTCATATCTAACCCGCCATTACAACGAGGAAAAAATCATCCAAAAGGAAAGACATGGCAGCGTATTGGCCGAGAAAAGATAAGTATTATGTTTCTGTAAATATTCTTATTACTGATTGCAAGGTGAATAAGATCAACTAAATTTTTAACTAATAACAAACTTGTTCCACAGAGCTATTTACAAAAAACCACACAAAATCGCTCCTTTTCCATATCCTTAGGCAAAACACTTCACTACCGCTATATGTATGACTGATTCATGTTCTTTTGGCCTTGGATCATTCATACGTGTATTGAAAGTCAAGAGTAGAAGCAAAACTTAAAGAACCTTCTGGTCAAAGATGTTGCGTTGCCTACTTCCCAAACTCCAAAACCCCCTCGGTGTATTATGGACAGTGTGAGTTTTCAAACTTATGCTGGAGACTTGGCCCCTGACCCCCTTGTACATCAATAAAATAAAATAAAATAAAAAAAAAGAAAAGTAGAAAAATCGCCAACCGGTTTTTCGTAGCTCTGTCGGTGGTGTAGTTCCAAGGGTAACTGCCTCTCACCCCACCCCAGTCGGTAGGGTATTTATCCAACCTCCCCGTAACATCGGAGAGATAGGAGGTGCGTTTTTGAATTTATGCTGGATTGTAAAATAAAAGTCGCTTCTAGCGCAGTCGTAGCATTTGATAAGAAATACCTATATGTTCTAGGTTTTTCAACGTGTATATTTTCTTCCTACTAGCTTAGTCGCTAAGATTAAGGTGAAGATGAATCGAAGCCAATCCTCAAATTTTCAAGATCACAAATCTGGTGAACCAAACGTCCGTTTGTGCTGAAAACTTAATCGATTGATCACTAGCTGGTGGTCACCAATCGATTAAGCTTTCAGCTCAAACGGGTGTTCGGTTCTCCAGATTTGTACTCTAGAAAACTTGAAGTTTGGCTTCGATTCATTAAAGATACGTTTTTGAATATTTTTTCTGGATTTTAACCCTCTAGTACTCACCTTTGCCTTTAGACAGGTACCCTTTGGAATTTTGTTATTTTTTCTAGGCTCGGAAATCAAACATTTTTGGCTTAAAGTGAATTAATGAGGATAAATCTAAGCCATACCTCGAACATTGTGCTCTCGAAAATTCAACGTGTGGTTTCGATTTACCTTTACCTTAAAGCCTTGAGTCATAACACGTACATTAGGAAATTTTTTAATCACTTTTGGGACACTTTGTATTTTTGAAAAAAAAAAAGTTTAAAAAATTGTATAAGTTTATAAATTACAAATGTGTCTGATTTATCGAATAATATAAAAATGTGTACCGTAAGATAGGGTGTTAAGGACACGTGGGTTTTGAAGGGATTGAACTTATCTATCAAGTTCGACAAGTCACAGAAACGTCGAAAGCTTAATCATCTGAAATGCTTGATTTGTTCGGAGGATTGTGAGCTGCATTATGTGAAGGGGCTGTAGAAATTGAAATCGTTTCAACAATTTAGTTTGAATTTTATAGGCTCAGTACATTCTTTGTTAACTTAGAAGATAAGTATAATAAATTAAGGTCTAAGCACAGACCAAAACTGATTTAAAGTCCGACTCATTCGATTTATGGCCTAGTATAATTCTTAAAAACATAAATTTAGGGGACCATACATCCGTTCAAACTGAATACAAATTTTCAGGGTGAACAGTTGTCTGGTTCTTTAAATTTGTGCTTTTGAAATTTCGGCTTCGATGCATGTTCTTCTTAATCCGTTAACGCCCAGTGTCCTATTTTTTAACTTGAAATAACTTGAAAACTACACAAAATATAATGATATTATTTTTAAAGAACTTGTTAATATACCTGATATCTTTGACTCAGTGGACATCATTTTCGGAATTCATACACCAGATGGTCGGAAGTCCAACTTTGACAATACATATCTCCGTTGTTTTTGAAGCGATTTTGAAAATTATTTTAGTAATGGAACCATACATCATTTAAGATTAACGTACTCTAAATAAATACGTCTGCTCAAAGTAATTAAGCAATAGACACTCCTAGCCTTTGGACATAGAAATTTAAGAAAACACTTATTTTTTAATAATGAATGCAATGGCATGGCACATATTTTTGAGCATGTTTTGGAAAAACAGTAACTTTTGAAAACACTCAAAATTTATTTTACTAACAACGAAAATACTCATTTTTTTATAATTGTTTGTTCATGAATCGAGTTGCAAAGCAATGACATGTAGTTTTAAGTAATAATTTTTATTGTACCAGAACAGTGATTATATTTGCGCTTGATTATAAAACTACAACAAACAATAATTTCCAATAGTTAAAAAATTGAGAAAATCCTTATTGTTTTAAATTATTTGCTAGTAATTCCAAATTTGAAGCAATAACATTCATTTTTTTTTCAACATAAATTTCGTTCCAGAAGTCTAGAAATTCTGTTTGAGCAAAAATTGAAATTTTGGAAAACACTCACAATTTCTTTTAACTGTTCGCCTGTCAATTCAAACTAATGGTAATAACATGTATTTTTTTTTCGACAAATAGCCTGTAAATAAAAATGGAAAGCAATGACATGGTGTTTTTTTTTTTTTTGATAATAATTTGCTTTTTGATGCATATTTATATATTATATATATTTGAGCAGAAATAGAAATTTTAGTAAACACTCAAAAATTGTTTTACTGCAGAACTAGGAAACATTCTGTTATTTAACCATTTTTTACCGGAATTTAAATATAAAGTTATTTTTATACCTAAATTTATTTGCATTAGATGTTTGGAAAAAAAATAAACGAATTCACTAGTCATCTCATTGAATTCTTACAGTTATTAAAATACTGCTTTTGTAAAATCTATATGAGTACAATGAAAACTTTTTATTCTAGATCCGGCCGAAATAAGGACAAACATTATTTTTTCTCAATCTCCAAGCGTCGCGACTAATATTTGAATAGTGTGCTGTGTTAATAAACATCGTAAGAATGCAGCGCCACACTTAAAAACTGATTTCAAAAAGTAGCGAGTTGAGGTGCGTCGCGAGTGACACTGGCGCGATCCGGTTTGGTGGCGGTTTGACAATATTTCTATGCAGATATCTTCACTGGACTTCTATACATGTCTTTGTATTATCCAATTAATTGGATGACATCAACAGACAAAACAAATGTATAACTTATTCTTAACAATTATTACTAGTTACAAACAAAACACAATCCACTATAAAAATACAAACACAACATCATTACTCGTCAAGAAATAAAAGAAAAACAGCTTTAAACTTTCTCCGGATTGTTTGTAGGAAAATGTGAAAGTCGAAATCATTACTTTTAATTTTTGATTTGCAGGGGCTTGGCGCCGTCCACAAATTTCGTAACGCTCAAGGGGGAGAGGGGAATAGGCTCAAGCGTAACGGCTTATACCAAAATTTAAAAATTATGCAAAAAGCGTAATGGAGGGGGAAGGGGGTCATTTTTTTTTTCAATTTTAGCGTTACGCTAATAGACGCTACCTTTTCGTAGGTTTAAAGTGAAATCAATTTTGAGCTTACTTAAAAAAAAAAACTTAGGACATACTATCTATTTTAATAACTTTTAAGTGTATATTGATCTTGAAGAGTGTCTGATTCCATTGCTGCAAAAGTTTTGGAAATCGCTTAGAAAACGACGGAGATATGCTTTGTCAAAGCTGGACTTTTTCTGGACCCTGTTTTAGTAAGCGTAAGTTTTCTCCACCCTTGATAGTAAGAGAGCTGAACTTTTCCAACCGAAAATATTTGATAAATGATAATAAAATGCAAAATTAATTCCATCGAGCTATCAGATTTAATATTTTTTTTTGTATTCTCACCATAGACTTTAATTGTTTTCCAAGCTGTGTTTATTTTATTAGAATGTAACATGTAACTGTTGATAATCATTTCAGGACTCAAGCGCAATTCTGGGCCACCTTAGGAGTTGACGGGTTAATAAAAGCATATGAGTGTGAATATGGGGTTTTTAATGACACTATTTAAAAAATCGATCACATTGGTAAAATGTGTGGAAATAGGAATTTTCAGACAAAAATGAAAAAGGATAGGGATAAAAATGAAAAAGATCAAAATTCATAAATTCGCGATTTAAAATAGATCATTGCCGAAAACATGCGCAGACCGATTTTAAATAACAAAAACTGATATTTAGAGCGAAAATAAAAAAATAAGTATTAGAGATAAAATAGAAATTTTGAAAAATTCAATGAATTTCTTTTTTTTATCTTGTTTTAGCATTTACAGCTTCTGGTTCAGCCCCTACGTCATATGATGAACAAACGATGCAACCAGCAAACGGAAAGAGAACGTTAAAGGGATTACAAGAGGAGGCGACACAGCTGAAGTTACCTACAAAAGGAACGAAGGCCCAACTAGAAAACAAAACAGACCAATGTTTGAAAACAAAATGACCAATGTATAAAAACTCGTTCTTTTCTGTTGTAGTTTAAAAATAGACAGTTTAAATGATCTGAACCGAAGCTTTGTCGAAATCGCTGTGACTGTCTTGCCTCTGGATGCTACAGAGTTTCGCGATGTGTCACCTTAATGGGCCTTGCGTGATGTTTCGGTTGCTAATATCACCTGGCTCTCTGCAGTTGCCGTTTTCACCTATACTTTCAAAGCAGAAATGCAATGAATAGTTACAAAAAAGGAAGAACGCTATTAAAGCATTGTTTCCTCAAACAAGTATCGTATGGACGGGTAATGATTTTAATGAAGCTCTGCTAAGCTTGTTTGTAATTAGCTGGATTGATGTTTACATTAAATGTTATTTAATAGAAATAATCTATGATTTTTGGTGTTGTTAAGTTTGTAAATTGGTCGACGACACACTCTCGTCTTTGTATATTGACCACTATTTTAATGATTAATTCAAACATGTGATAGGTAGCCAATCGATCACACAGAGCGCTCACTTTTTTGTCCGGGTTTGATAACTACAAACTACTGCCACTTGGTTTTGTATTGGCCAAACACAGTGATATTAGCTTTGGACGTACATGCTCTCGCAACGTTGATTTTTATTGCGATTTGTTCTTAGTGTTATTTCTGGTTGTCTGTGCAGTTTCAGCGAATCGTGTGACGTACGAGAAATCGAATAGAGTAACAACGAGATACACGCATTACATGGATCGAGCTGGAAGATTTTATTTCCCTGAAATGGGCGTAAAATCTTAGTTTTGCTATCAATTTAATCATAATATTCAAATTCATTAAATGTATTAACATTTGTAGAACATTTGGAACTTTTCGTGAAAATATCGAATTAGAGAGGTAAACTCACAGATAGCATCGAGTTAGGAGGTATCGACTTTCATAGGTATCAAAGCATGTTAGATTGAAGGGATCGCGAATTCCATCGAGTTAGGGGAAATATCGAGATAAATAATATCGAGTAAGGGAAAGTTGACTGTAGTATATTTTGTTATTGATTAGTTATTAGATGACGTACATGAATAACAGACCTATGACAAATTTTGCTATGAATGTATGTTTTGCTATTGATGAGATATTCAATGTAATATATTGATAACATAAAAATGATTTAACTAGATATGATTGCAACATTGGTGCTTCATTAATTCATTCATTGGTATTAAATTGTTATTATAATAAAACCACGTCAACAATTCCACGCCATAAAACTCGGTTCGCAGCTGCCTTCCTCCATTATCGGCTGCGGCCCACACTCGCCAGATCTTGCAGAACCGTCAGCCCACCGTGCCCGCTGCGCTCCTCGCCTTCTTGGACTTGCCGGAACGGAAGCGAACACCATTTTTCAGGGTTTTCCAGCATTCTCACAACATGCCCCGCCCAACGCATTTATCCAGCTTTTGCTACCTTCAGGTGGCGCGTGGCTTGTGGATCATCCTTCGCCGCCACACACCGTTCTCCAACAGACCGCCATATATCGTCCTAAGCACCCGACGTTCGAAGACTTCGAGAAACATCGGAATATCTTCAAAACCAGATGACCAATGATCAATATAGAAGCAGATTCTGAAAATAGAAGAGTTTCCGGAAACTTGTTAAAAAATCATGCTAAAATATATTTAAAAAAAACAACAACAAAAAAGTTAAAGCGATTTGCATATTTTTATGGTAAAAATTTGAAGCTGCTGATAGACAGACTAAAAGCGTTTTAGTCATTAGTAGTGCTTTCAATCTATTTTTATTGAGTCCTTAAATTTGATTACATCGATGTCGATGATTGCATAAGTCCCTTCAGTCTGCATACATTTTCACTCTCCATATCTCGATATCCTCCTTATCTCGATATCTCCATATATCGATGTGTTTCTGTTTATTTTATGTTCTCAACTTTCTCTCCGTATGTCGATATGACCAATATCGAAGGTTACTAGACCAAAGTTTTGGGATTCAAAACAAATTAAGAGCGCAAAATGACGTCTGTTTGTGTATTACTTTCTTGGCAACGGAGTGTTTTTCGATCTAGTATTCATCAAAAATTTGTTCTTTGTCTTGATCTCTCCCTATCTCGATTGTCCCTTCGATATCGAGATGTGGAGAGGCGACTGTACTTAATATTTGACATCCAAGAGCAGGCAGGGTGTACTCATTTACTGAAATGAAATTCCCTGGTATTTCCAGGTTTTTCCAAGTTCTCAAACATAATTCCAGGTTCGAGAAACTTTTAAAAATACATAAATGATTAACGAATAGTTGATTTTAGGTAACTAAAAATTTGTTCTCAAAGATACGCATTTCAAAAGTTCAAGAAAGGCTACTAAAAACTTAAACAAAATAAGTATTTTTCACTTCAACAAAAAAATGTCTTCTTCTTAATAAACATAAATTTGATGATTTTTATTCAATTTCCTCAAAAAACAGTTATGCTTTTGGAATGATAAGAAAGTTCCTTCAATCATCAAATTCAGATATGGAGAAAATAATATATTCGAACCTAAGAGGAAAATAACCATCACTGTTCTACAAATTTTCAAAACCAGTTTTTTTCTCAAAAACGATACTCAATGCTCTAGAACAGTGCTTCCCAAACTTTTTCAACTTTCGCCCCCTTGAGACCAATAGTTATCTGAAATCGCCCCCGTGGTATGTGAATTCAATATTTTAATTTAATTTAATTTATTAAATATGTACATTTAAAATATGTTATTAAATATCGATAAACCCCAATTATTAGGAATAATTTACTGGACTGCAATTATGATTTCATACTGATTTATCCACTATTTCGCTTTTTTATGTAATCAAAAATAACTGGAAAAGTGTATGGAAATATAGAATGTTTTTCAACTTATTTTTCAATTATGAAATGATGGTATTTTTTGTAACACCAAGAAAAACTCCGATTTTTTTGGACATATTGAAGGTTTAAATCCAACGCATCTCTGATATTTCTTCGAATTTATTTTTAACCCTTTCTTTCCCACGGCGATTTCAAGTAAATAAAAATAGAAAACAGTCTTTTCATTCGAAGTTCTTGAACAAATATCTTTCATTTAGGTCAAAATTATTGAACAAGCAAAAAATTGTCAAAAAAATAAATGGAGCTCCTGAGCTCCAATGGGCATACAGCGTACTTTTTGTGAAGCAAGCATTATTTTTGTTCTATCTTTATTAACGAGATTTTTAGCCCTGGCTAGTTTATCTCGGGACCAACGGCTTTACTTCCCTTCCGAAGGAAGTCGTCACTATAACTTTGTTATCTTAAGTGACTATCTCGTGGATGGGATTCGATCCCAGGTCCTCGGCGTTTGCTCTAAGTATTAAATGACCAACAGCACAAAGGTTAAATATTATCTTCGCTTAGAAAAAATAAAAATGATTTGAAATACTGGTAAGGAGTAAAACTCCTTAACGGGGGTGCTGACAGAGACAATTAACATGCTGGAGGATCTCGTGTATTATCTTTTGGTGGAGTTCATCGGGAGTTGTGACGTTTTTTCGAAGATGCTGCCCGCGTTGTTACCTGCATTTTCTTTAACTTTCTACCAGTAGATTTTTGACCCGTCTTATTTTGGATTTAACGGATGCAGAAGCGGCTTGATCACATCCACTGGTTCCATCATGATCTTTACTATCAGATGCACCATAAAAACGAATAGGATCGGCTTTTCAGAAAAGCGTTCTAGTTCTAGTTACTATCGTTGTCTGGAATGTGAAAAAGTACAAAGTCAAAATTGAATTTCAAATCGCTTCAATGCTTTTACCAACCTGATTCAACGTCGAAAGTGTCTGGAATAAGTCGAAAGAATTCACGAACTTAATTGTTTCCGGTGTTTTCCAATGAAGAAATAACGCATTCGGTTTCATCTTCCTAGAAACCAATAAAATAACCTTCACTGTCACTCATTTCAGGTGAATTTTGTGTGATTTTTCAAAGTAAACAACTTAACTGCACGACAAGGTTGAAAGCAAAATGGTCGGTGGAACGGGTGGAATACAATTTTACGTTTAAGCGGTGCAGTGTTTACTGAACTTCAACAAAAAAGTTTCACTTTCAATGAATACGTCATCGCTCAAACGTGAAATAAGTGATCTTAAGCATTGGAGTATGCGCAATGACAGTCATTCAGTTTTGGCTGTTATCTGCCCAACGGAGCTGTGGTGCTCCACAATCAAATTTAAGTTTACGGAAAAAATAAGTAAAAATATTACGTTTTTAATCACTATGGAGGTTGTACGCATCTACATTATGATGCAGATAATTTAATTGGAACACTTTCATGGCAACACACACGCTTATCAGCGTACTGAAAACCGCCATGATTTTTTCGTTGGAAAAATCGGTATTTGTCGAACAATTTCTAATTTTATTTGGTTTTCGAGTAACTTTTTACAGTTTTTTGTCGAATGTATTATTAATGACGTAGGAACAAACCATTCTGAGAAAAAACCGTTTAAAATAATTTGATATATAAAAAAATATATTCGTGCAAAGTTGTGAAGCTCTGGAGCTACCATGGGAAAGTGTAAATAGTGTTATTCGTCTTCGGCATCAAACGGTTTTATCGTTGGAACCCGATTTTCGTCTGCTAAATTTTTCAAAATTTGTCGCTAATATGATTTGTACCATTAGAAATGATAAGAATTAGTGCAACCGTAACTTCAAAATGAGTACTGTAGATTTTTTTTCGTGAAAAGCTGGATGCCTATAAAATAAATATTAGCTTCCGAACCTCAAAGTTCTTACACAAGAAAATCCCTTGTATAAAATATTGGGCATTTGCAAAAAGCTCATTTTCTCCCGTGGATTTCGTTGACACCATAGACATTCCTTGTTTTCAAGTTTATAGATGCCCAATGATGATTTTGATCTATTTCATTTTTATTAAAGTCAGTTTTGAACAGAAATATTCATACTTTTTGAAGGTGTAAACAATACAGTTAGAAATGTCGGTGCTAAACAATCCACTGGTACTATGCCTACATGTCAATTTTGAGTGTTTAAAATGTTGTGTAAGGTTAAGTATGAACCACTGAACTCATTTTTAATATCATACAGCATAGCAAGTATAGTGTTTTGCTCATAAAACCATTTATTCTTAAATAATGTGCTTATTTCAAGGGAAATTGCCTACATTTAGGCGTATCATTTTACAGTGTACCCCCGTTAATTTGAACGATACCTCATGCAAACCATCGGGGTTCATTTTTAATTTGAACATCTAGTCACCCTAGAACCGTGTTTTTGGTTACCCTTTTCACTGTTTTGCTTTGATTCTGCGCTCCGTTCCACAGCGTTTCATTTCACTTCACTACGTTCCATGAGCTAAATGACGTTTGAACCATTTTTAATCTGAACGATGCGCAAATTAGCGGGGTACAAATTAAAAAGTGTTCAGATTAAATGTGGTCAAACCAACGGGGGTACCCGGTATTGCAAAACTAAACTTTGATAATCTGCCTATTATCAAAGTATAGTTTTGCAATAAATTGATCAAATTCTCGAGTTGTAAGAATATTGGTATTATATTCAGATTCAGGAGACCTAAATTAAGTAGATAGGGAATTTTTTTTCTTAAACCTGCTTTGTTATATGGCGATCAATTTCGCTCCAATGTGTCCATTCTAATTTTTTGATATCAAAACTATTTTTAAGACATGTTTAATATTATTTCATGAAAAGTAGATTACATAAACTGATAAAGATCAATGGGTTTGTCGAAATTTATTTGACAATATTTGAATTAAGAAGGGCAACACAGCAAAAAGGAACCCCAGGTCGCATTATTGAGCATTTTTTTTAGTATATGTAAGTAGATTTCATAGAATAATGCCTGGAGGATTTTTTGGAGCAATTCTTGAGAGTAATCGCGCTAATGAACGACATCCAACTGGAACTATGAACTGTACTGTACCAACGTGAAAATCTTAAGTTTTGTTGCCTTACCTAAGCATGTTTTCAACTGAATAAGCATCACAAAAAATAAAGTACTGAACATTTTAAATAGTGTTTTGATCGCGGCGCAGTCGAAATTTATTTTTATTGAAGATATTCAGTACCACAAAAAGGACATATTCTACTATGTATTATCAAATCTGAGATCCCTAAGAATTCCAGGTTTATTCAGGTAGTAGACACCCTGAGGAGTATTTACAAAACCCTTTCAAGAGTTAACCCCTCTACCGGCAGCTTCATTTTTTACTGCCAAAAATATTCAAATCGTGATAACTTTTTTGTTTCCCGATATTTTTGCACCATTTTTTCACAAGATCTCAAAAAACTCTTCTAGTTTAAGAAGCCGTGTCAATATTAATCATTGGTGATCTTATTCTGAAGATATTCCGATGTTCCTTGGGGGACCGACATTTTCTATATAATATGTCTTTGGCGGCCATTTTGTTTATGGTAAATTTATCAAAAAAATGTACCAGACAATATCAGGTAATGAGGAGCTCCTCTGAAAAAAATATACAAATCGGTTCAGTATTCTTGGAGAAATCTGAAATATTACTCCAGAAGGATTCCTAGTGGAACTCTGGAGGATCTCCGAGGAATCATTAGAGGATTCTTGGAGAAACTCCGATTAAATTGCAAAAATCCGAAGGAATTCCCGGAGGAGCTTCCAGTGGAGCTCGAAAGGAATTTCCAGTGGAGCCGTCTGAAATTCTTCGTGAGATTTTTTCAAGAACTCCCCCGGAGATTTACCCCATTTATCTGGGGATTTCGTTCAGAAATTTATTAAAAAAATCCTCTGAGGAATATCTTCAGAAATTCTTCCGGGGATTTTTTCAGAGAGTTTTATCCGAAGATTTACTACAGGAATTTCTCTTGGGATTTAAACCAGGAATTTCTCCGTGGATTTTCTCTTAGAATTCTTTTTTGGGATTTCGTTAGGAATTTCTCCTATGATTTCCTCCAGAAACTCCTCTGGTGATTTTTTCCAGAAATTTGTTCAGAGAATTTAAAACAGGAATTTCTCCGAGAAGCTCTTTGGAAATTGCACCAGGAATTTTACTGGAGATTTTCTCCAGGAATTTCTTTCAGGCATTCATCCGGGGATTTACTGCAGGAATACCTCCGGGGATTTGCTCCAGGAATTCCTCCGGGTATTTCTTTTAGAAAATTCATAAGGAAATTCCTCGGCGGATTTTCTCTAGAAATTCTTTCGGGATTTTTTTCAGATAATTTTTCTATCCTTCAGGAATTTATCTTGGGATATAAATCAGAAATTTCTCCTGGGATTTTTTGCAGGAATTTCTGCAGGAATTCTTCCGGAGATTTCAAAGATTCCTCCGGCGATATTCCCAGACACTTCTCCAGAAATTTCTCAGGGAATTGACAAAAGCTATTACTCCGGAGATTTCGTCCAAAAATTCATCGGGAATTTTGTCCAGAAATTCTTCCGGGGATTTCCTTAATAAGCACTTCCGAAGATTTTCTCCCGCAACTCCTCCTGGGATTTCCTCCAGGAATTCTTGTGGGGTTTTCGTCCAGAAATTTCACCAGGGATTTCGTCCAGAAACTCCTCTGGAGATCTGCTCCAGGTATTCCTCCGAAGATTTTCTCCACAAATTTCTCCGGAGATTTTTTTCAAGTATTCTTACGGTGATTTCCCCCAAGAACTCCTCCGGGGTACTCTCCATGAATTTTCAAGGGGATATCCAACAGCAATTCCTCCGAGGATTTCCTTCAGAAATACTTCTGGGGATTTCTTCCAGAAATTTCTCCAGGGATATCATCCAGGAATTCCTCCGAGTATATCCTCTAGAAACTCCTGTGGCGATTTGCTCCAAAAAATCTTCCGGAATTTTTTTTTTTTCAAAGAATTCCTCCGGGGATTTTTTCCAAGAACTCTTCCGAGGAATTTCTTCAGATTTCGTCCAGGATTTTCTCTGGGGATTTCGTCTAGAAATTCATTAATAAATTCCTCTGAGGATTTTCACCAGAAATTCTTTCGGGGATTTATTCCAGAGAATTTTTCCGGAGACCTACAACAAGCTCTCTGGAGATTTGCAAAAGTAATTTCTCCAAAAATTTCTTTCAGGAATTCCTCCGAGGATTTCCCCTAGGAATGCCCCGAGGATTTCTTTTAAGAACGTCTTCGAAAATTTCCCCAGGAAATAATCCGGGGATTTCATTCAGGGATTTCATCCATAAATTTCAGGAATTAATCCGGGAACTTCTCCCAAGGTTTTCCTCAGGGGCCGAGGATTTTCCTCAACGATTTCCTCCAGAAAATTCTCAGGAGATATTCTCCAAGAATTTCTCCTGAAATTCTCTTGGAGCTCAGCCAGGAATACCTTTCCAAATTTCCTCCTTAATTTCTCCAGAAATTTCCTCAGATTTCGTCAAGCAATTACCCCGGAGTTCCTCTAGAAACAGCTCCGTAGTCTCTCCAGGATTTCCTTGTGAAGATTAACTAGGATTTTGTCCAGAATTCCTCTGTAGGTCCTCCGGAGTTCTGGAAACGTTGTAGTTATATGTTATAATGTTGTCTAAGAATTTGAACTAACATAACTGAACTGAAGAAAATTGAAGTGACAAGAAATGTTCTTTGTTTTCATGTTACTTATGTTATTGTTCATTGGAACTCCTTAACAAATGTTAAAGTCAATATAAATCGTAAATATAACTGAAAGTTTTCCAGTTTATTGTTCAAAACGACAAACTTTTCACATGCCCCACTTGTTGGGCAAGTGAAAAGTAGGTACACATTATTCAAAAACTTTTTCTGTATTCCCACTTGCTGACTTACTGACGATTGATAATAGTTATTACGTTTATTACCGATTTTCATTGATTTATTTGTGAAATTAAGTAATGAAATTCTTCACCGAAATCTTAAGTAAATCTTAAAAATTTCAACAATAATCGTTGTGGCGTAAAATCATCATTATTCTTTAAGGAATCATTAAGCTTTTTTGCCTCAGTGTATGATTCGATGGTCCCTTTAGATATCGACTGTACTTGAGGAACTCTGGAGAATTCCTGGTGATATTTCGAAAAATTATGGAATACCTTAAGAGGAGTTTTTGGGTGATCCCTGAAGAAATTCTTTGAAAAAATCTATGGACAAATTTCTGGAGAAAATTCCCGGAGGAATTCCTGTAACAAAACCCCAAATACATTTCTCAAGGAAATCTCTTGATAAAATTCTGAAGGAATTCCTGAAAGAAATCCCCGGAGGTATTGCTATTGCGGATCCCCTGAGGAATTCCTGGAGAAAATCCGCGGACTAAATGTTGGGGAATGCCCACGGAGAAATCTTTGAAATCCCCGGAGGAATTCCTAGAACAAATCTGGTGAAAACCCCCAAAGAACTCCGGAAAAAAATCTCTGAAAAAATCCCCGAGACAATTTCTAGTGAAAATCCCCAGAGGAATTTTTTTAATGAATTTCTGGACGAAACATCCAGAGGAAATCCTGGAGGAAATCTCCCGAGGAACTCCTGGTGCAAATCTCCAAAGAAATTCCTAGAGGAAATCTCCGGATAAAATCTCGGAAAAAATACCCGTAGGAGAAATCTTTGGAGGTGCTTCTAAAGTAAATCCCTGTAAGAATTTCTGGACAAAATCCCCAGCGGAATTCCCGTTTCATCCAGGAATTCCTGGAGGAAATTCTCAAAGGGAGCAAATCCCCGGAAGATTTTTTGGAGGTAATCTACGGAGCAATTTTCGGAGGCATTCCTGGAGGAAAGCCCCGGGATAATTTCTGGCGAAAATCCCCGGGTAAGTTCTTGGGAGATATCTCCGGGAGAATAATTAAAATCCTCGAAGGAATTCTTGGAAAAACTAGTTCTTGATATCCCCGGGGAAATCCTTGAAGCTCACGGAGGAGTTCATGGAGAAAATTATCGGACCAATTTTTTGAGGAAATCTCCTGAGGAATTCCTGGAGGAAATTTCCAGAGAACTTCCAGGTGCAATTTCCAGAGAAATTCCTGGAGGAAATCTCTGGATGAATTCTTTGAAAAAATCCCTGGGAGGATTCCTGGACGAAATTCCCACAGGAATTGCTTTTGGAAATCCTCTGATATATTTCTGGAGAAAATCCCCGGAGAAAATCTTTAAAATTTTCGGAGGAAGTCTCCAGAGAAACTTCTTGTGCAAATCTGGAAGAAATGTCTGGAGGAAATCTCCAAATGAATTCTCTGAAAAAATCCCCAAAAGGATTTCACACAGGATTTTTTTTTGGAAATCCGCTGAGAAATTCCTGGAGAAAATACCAGGAGTACTTGCCGGATATCTCGGATCAATCATTGAAATCCCCGGAGGAATTCCTTCTAGGAAATCTGGTGCAAATCCCCCGAGAAATTTCTGGAGGAAATCTCCGGATACACATCACTGAAAATTTGACAGTAAACGTAAAATTTACTGAACTTTCAAGAAAAAATGATAACAGGAATAGCCCCTTTGATCCCGAGGCCTTCAAAACACGAAAAAACGGAAATTATTGATTTTTTTAATGTAAAAAAAACATTTTTTTCAGTGAAATTCTATATTTCTCGAAAACTTATTCATACAGACTCAAGTCAAAAAAGTATACAAACTTACTTTATCAATCCTACGTGTTAAGCAGGCGGAATTCTACACGTACCGCTCTGTACTAACTCAACTTTTCACTTTTAGAACGTTTAATTTCCGAATTTACAAAACGACCAAAGTAACATTTTCAACTTTCGCAACCTAACCACTACTTTCGCCGCCCCGCTGTATGGAGAGACAAAGTGACTTAACCCCGAATCAAAACAAAACACTACTTGAGCCGATTTTACACTGGTAGAAAAACGTCGAAAGTAACTGAATGAAACGGCTTATCATTTTCTTTTATTTATTTTTGTGGGAAATAATAGAAACTACCTAGTTTTTGAACGTGAGCTGAGTGTAAGCAAAATTTGAGCGAAGTACACGGCAAAAAAATATTAAAAAGGTGATTCATTTTAAAACAGTTTTAGAAGATAGATTGTAATTTTTCCTAATTAATTTTCTCAAAACCGTATAAAAGTTACTTACGTCGATTTGAAAAAGTAATCGAGATTTTTCTTTAGAAGTCAAAATTTGCCGTCCAAGAAAATTTAAATCGGTCAAACGGTTCAAAAGTTATGATATTTTTTTATATAACAATTGTGCAAAATCGCGATTTTTCTAGTCACCCTATTTTGGAAATGGTCACTCTAATAAAAAAAAATCCAAAAACACCTCAGGATACCTCATTTCGGATAAGGCACAAAATAACAAATTTTCACGGAATTCGGTGACTCACTCCTCTTAAGGTATACCATAATTTTTCGAAATATCACCAAGAATTCTACAGAGTTCCTGAAGTACAATCAAACCTCCATGAGTCGATATCTGAAGGGACCATCGAATCATAAACTGAGGCAAAAAAGCTAAATGATTCCTTAAAGAATAATTATGATTTTACGCCACAACGATTATTGTTGAAATTTTAAAGATTTACTTAAGATTTCGGTGAAGAATTTCATTACTAAATTTCACAAATAAATCAATGAAAATCGGTAATAAACGGGCAAGTGGGTAATGGAAATCGTATAGTTGAGATTCTTCAAATTCTAAAGACTTTAAATTGAAATAAATGAGGTCGTGTATATTTTTTAGCTTGACTCCCACCAAATAAAAAAAAAATATATAAAGAAAAAAATACAGAAAAATCTCTACTTACTTTTCACTTTCCCTACTAGTTTGTCGTTTTAAACAATAAATTGAAAAACTCACAGTTATATTCACGATTTCTATTAACTTTAACATCCAAGAATTTAAATCGGTCTAGCGGTTCAAAAGTTATGATTTTTTTATATAATAATTTTGCAAAATCGCGTAAACATAGTAAATTGGTCTAAATTTCCATGGTAGTTTCAAGAATGGGCGTAGTCAGCTAAAATAGTTATTTTATCCACAGATTTTTTCCCGTGCAGGTTTGAAAATTCCTTAAAATCTGAGATTAGTGTTAGAGTGAATCTGAGAATAGTGTTGGAGAATCATTGGCGTAAATACGGGGGGGCTAGGGGGGTCTAATCCTCCTAGAAAAGATCAAGCCCCCCCTAGAAAATTATAACTCTCATGCTAAGTTCTCATCTTGCTTAAGCGATTTTTTTGATTTAATGTTGCAAGCCCCCTCTAGGATTGAGTTCAAGTTGCGCTAATGTGGAGAACATTCATCTCGAATTGAAATGTTTGATTATTACGGAAAATTGTGAGATTTTTTAATAATAACTTGTGAATACACAGTGATTATGAGAATATTATGGCAAATGGAAATGTTTGAAGATTACGAAAGAACTGACACTAATTGTTTAATTATTTGTAGAATATTTTTGTCGAGTGGGAAATTATTTCGAACAGTTTATGAATACACAGAGGATATGGACCCGGAGAAAAGAGTTTTTATAAGGGTTTCTCTGAAAATTCGATAACACATTTTTCTAACAATATATCCAAGGAAATTTCAAAAATTTTACCAGCATGGAAAAAAGGTTGAAAGGACAAAAGGGTGAAAGACAAAAGGTCGAAAGGACAAAAGATCGAAAACGATTTGCTTGGTGGGAAATTTTTCCTTCTTTGATTTTTTGGTCCCTTCTTTTTTGTTCTTCGACCTTTTATCCTTTCGACCATTTGTCTTTCCTTCTGTCATTTCGACCTTTTGTCATAGATTCACCAGCATTTAATTTAGGGATTTACGCAAAGATTCCTTCAGGTTCTTCTTCATTGTGGCGTTACGTCTCAACTGGGACGAAGCCTGCTACTCAGCTTAGTGGTCTAATGAGCACTTCCACAGTTATTAACTGAGAGCTTTCTATGCCAATGGACCATTTTTGCATGTGTATATCGTGTGGCAGGTACGAGATACTCTATATCCTGGGATGTCGAGGAAATTTCCAATCCGAAAAGATCCTCGACCGGTGGGATTTGAACCCACGACCCTCAGCTTGGTCTTGCTGAATAGTTGCGTGTTTACCGCTACGGCTATCTGGACCCCATTCCTTCAGGTATTACTCCGAAGATTTTCCTTCAATTAGTGTAGTAATTGTTCCAAGGACTTTTTGAGGAATCCTTCAAAAAAAAATTTTAAGATACCTTCAAGAATTTAACTGCATTTTTACCCAAAAATAAATTGAAAGAATCCAAAGATTCTTTCACAAATGTCTCAAGTCCTCAATAAAAGTAACCACCCAAGTAACATTTTTAGTTTTTTCACATACTACAAGCTGTTGTTACCACCATATCGTTAAAACTCATTTTAAAACGTATTGGTCTTTGGTATTAGTGTTAACAACCTTAATAAAACTTTGATAAAACTCCGTTAAACTCCAAGAGGCCCACACAACACTGCCCATAACTGCATATTTGTAACATTCGACAAAAGTAGGCATTGAGTAAATGGAGTACCAAGTGTGCATTTTATGACAGTATGGGAGGAAGCTAAAATTTCTAAAAAAATATCAGGAACACAAAAGTCCTTATTTGAGGCTGATATTTTGTACAACTTATATCGCATACTAGGTGAATATTCAGAAAATAATTCTGATAGAAATTTCATTGCTATTATATTACGAGGCTCATTTATAATCTCAATGTGACTGTTATACGGTTATAATTACCAATGTGATTTCTAGAACAATTCTAAGATTTCAGTAAGCTGATCGAAAGTATTTATTATTTGATGACTCTCCATGGTATTAACTCCAATTTGTCAAATATGTCGAATGTGACTGTTATGCAGTTATGGGCAGTACAGGAGGTTATTAAAACTATACCTTAAAACCGTTTCTAAACTTCTTAGTTTTGTATAGTATGAATACATCTACCCTTGTAGTGTACGTTAAAACATACATAAGAGCTATTGTATAGTCTTGTTGAGCTCAACAAGCGGTATTGAATCTTTTGCAATATCCTAAAACATGAAATAAAACCGATGTTAAGAGCTGACTGTTCGATCGTCAGCATCGGCCAACTAGTTGTTTATCAATCAAAACTTGTTTTTATAATATTGGTTCGAGGTGTTTTTCATTTTAAAATAACTCAAGAAGTAAATGGCTTGTAAGCGTTTGGCCTTCATATTCGGTTTCAGGGGCCATGATTAGTAAAGTAAGTAACGACATTTTGAATATCACCGAATGTTGTTTATATAGGTGATCAATGTTACCCCATATCAGCTTAATCAAAAAATCGCTTAAAACATTTTTTTAAACATGCTAAAATCTTTCTAAAAACAAAATACAGTATATAGCCACGAGCTATGGGTGGCAGTGCTTGTTTTAAAAATATAAAAATTTGCAACATTTGCATTTTCAAACTAAATATTTGAGAAATATTTAACATTGCCCCGGATTACGGTACTAATTTAGATCACATTTGAGGGAGTTGGAAGCAAAGGAGTGTAAGTGACAAAAACCTAGTTTTGAGAAAATCGTCATTGATTTTTATCAGCGTTTTTTTTTTAACTTGGACGGAAAAATCACCTAAAAATACCATGAGAATGTTTGGAAACAGAAATATTGTTTTTTTTTACATAACCAAAACCGAACAAAATGTCACTTACACCTTTGCGTTTACGCCGCTCATTTGTAAATCTTGAAAGAAACTTTTTTCGAATTCTGTATGAAATATTCAGAAATATATGGCCTTCGGCCAGATTTAATTGAGCTCAAATTTAGCAAAATTTTGGGATAAAACATGGATGAATTCATGAAGGAATCCATATGAAAATGACTGGAAGAATAACGGAAAAAATCGGTGAGAAATTCCTTGAGGAATTGTTATAATTTCCTGAAAAAATGCTAATCTCATCAAAAATCTGGAATAAGACTTTGTGGATTATCTTGGTAGAATTTTTGTAGAAATCTTTGGAAAATATTCTAGAGTGTCAACTGGAAAAATCTGTCAAAAAATATATAACTGATCCCTGGAATTTTTGAAAGAAATCACTGTAGAGAATACTGAAAGTAGTATCGTTGGGTGCTGAAGTGTTTCCTGGAGTAGACCCTTGAAAAAAAATCTCTAAACACTCCTGAAGGAATTCCTGGCAAAATAAATCACTAACCTAAAGTTTTTGCTTTAGGAAACTCAGAAGAAATTTCTGAACAAAACTGTGTAATAATCTCTGGAGCGTCTGGATTTTTTTACCAGGATTCATGCACAAGGTGAAAAAAATACTTTACATTTAATCAAATTTAAAAATTTGCAATAAAATACCTAGTTACCATGTCTCAAAGGAGAGAAAGCAGTAGCGCTTTGATTGTTAATCTGATTCCACTTCACATTCATATTGTTTCGGGGTAGAATTAGAGTTCAACAATCTTTCAATATAAGAAGCAAACCAGCTGCCTAAACAGGATACGTTTCGTTTACTTTGTCAGATTTTCATTTTTTTTCTTCAAAGACAAAAATGAGAATGAGAGGTTTAATATTCTTGTGGGCCTTCCTTAGCCGAGGGTTAGTGTCCGCGGCTACAAAGCAAAACCATGCTGGAGGTGTCTGGGTTCGATTCCCGGTCTATCCAGGATCTTTTCGTAATTGTAAACTACCTTGACTTCTCTGGGCATAGAGTATCACCGTACCTGCCACACGATATACGAAGGCAAAAATAGCAACTTTGGCAAACAAAAGTCTCAGTTTATAACTGGGGAAGTGCTCATAAACACACTAAGCTGAGAAGCAGGCTTTGTCCTTGTGAGGACGTCATACCAAGCAGAAGAAGAAGAAGGTTTAAGATTTAAAGCCGTGGGTTATTAGGGTTATGGTTAAACTATGGTGAAGAAATCGCTTACTAATCTTTCTAATCAAAACAACGCTTACCTTGCGCAGAAATCAAGCCGCTCCTTTATATGTAATTCGGACTGCCGCAGTAGGTCCGTTTTTCCTCGTCCTGGACGCTCTAGAGCAGCCGCTTGTACACGTTCAGTAAAAAGTCCATTACCCGCGGGCCGCGGACCCGTAGAAACATCGGTGAAAATCGTCCAGCAACTTCGCGAAAAGAATATCGCCCTCACTCAGTTTCTGGAATTCCACCTATCGCCTTCAAATGTCTGCACACCAGCCACTCCCCATCGAGGAAAGAACCGCTTGCCACAGTCCTCCAATAGCCAGAATCAGCTCTACCTGCAGGTCAGACAGATTCACGAAATTTTCGATGTCTCCGGCGCACTGGTGGAGAGCTACGTCACGCAAATCCAAACGGCTCTGGATGATCACCATCACCGATTCTGATGCCGTAAGGGACGTAGTACAAGTACCTTCCGTGGATGGCCTCCTTCAGGGGGTACGGCGTAAAGGATGTCCTGATGCACATAATTACCAACAGGTAATTTACACACCGAACAAATATAACTTTTATGATATTTTCGCGACGGACTTCGAAAACGCGGACTGACTCATGTCGCACTCTGTCGCACTGTTGTCATTTTGCGATATTACCGTCCTGTTCCATTCTCTGGAACAAACATATTTTTTTATCGTTTTAACATGAGATTTTCACGCTATTAACTGAAACCGAGGGTCAAGCTGATATATTTCATGGATGGTCCATGTGAAATAATCCAAACCTTTTTGAACTGTACGCTGAATACTTTATTTTAATATAATAATTCTAAATATATAATTGGCCATTATTTGGTACATTCACTGTAGGATTGTTTACTCTACAGAGTCACCATCTATCGGAGTTTAATGGAACGTTCAGTACTTTCCACCAGTTTCCGCTAGAGGTGAGAAAAATCAAAAGCGCCTCTCTCGGTGAAACGTGTCAAATGCCGATGTATTTAATCCATTGGATTCATCAAATGCTCAAAAACCGACATCTCTTCTCGACATTGCGTCAAGCAGCGATTCGAAAATTGAGTGTTTGCGGATGCCCCCAAGGGGGAGTCTTGTCACCACTTTTGTGGAATCTCGTAGCAGATACGCTATTGAGGCAACTCAATAATTGCGGTTTTCCAACTTATGGATTTGCCGACGACTATCTAGCTCTGATAGTTGGTATGTGCATAAGCACCCTATTCGACCTGATGCAAAGTGCTCTTCAGGTAGTCGAGAGTGGCGAAGTATTTAACAAATCTGTCAAAGCAGAATTGCAGTCTCTTGGTCAGAGCGTTGACAGGCCACTGCCGACTCAACTATCACATGGAAAATATTCAGCGTGCTGACTCATTTGTGTGTGATAGTTGTGACTCCGATTATGGAACTTCGTATCATCTGATATGTAACTGTCCAGTTTTTGCGCAAATGCGATTCCAATTACTTGGTAAACACTTATTAAGTGAAACTGAATACAGAAGCCTGAATCTTCAGGACATTCTGTTATTCTTAACCCGCTGTGGTAATGAGCTATAGGCTCTCTTTACGCTCATGCGTTTTGCAGTGCCCTTTTTAGGGCGCTGTTCGAACCCATTGTGGTATGGAGCTACATGCTCTCATTTCGCTTATGCGATCTTCCCTCTTCAAGGGACCCCACTCCTATTTCCTCCCATCTTTCCCTTCCCTTTCCTCTCCCATCGGGTAGATGATGAAATAGGCTCAAATATGGCGATGGCACAAATCTCCCAACTGGTGGGGAACGTGCCTTTGGAGCCGGCCTTCTGATACCTGATACCTTCCAAATTTTGCCACTAGGCGGCGCTAGTGAGCAAGTAATTTTTGTTTCGCGGATAGCTCAGTAGCCTGACCACTTAGAAAGAGGGGTTCTTCGGAAGAGTTGCTCAGTATCACAAGGGCTAACATTATTTGAGCCGAAAGTTTCGAAATTTTGCCACCAGGTGGCGCTAGTGAGAAAAGAATTTTTATTTTACGGATAGCTCAGTAGCCTAACCACTTAGAAAGATGGCGTTTTCGGCAAAGTTGCTCAGTATCACAAGAGCTAACATTATTGGAGCCGAAAATTTCCAAATTTTGCCACCAGGCGGCGCTATACTAACAATTCAGAGCCACAAACAAGCATGCATGTTTAATTATTGTTCAATAATGGTAATGGCAGCTGAATAGAAAATTTGCTCTATAAAGAGCTGAGAAGGTGCTTTTTTAACACAAACTTAGATCAATGTTCAACGTTATGCATTAGCATGAACAAAAGTTGAATCGCCACTTATTAAACGTTTCCAAAGATTCTCATTCGACTAGTTATACAAATGAGCTGAACAAGACATGTTTCCCCCAATTAAAAAGCCAATATTCCACTAAACAAATGTATATGTATAAAAGGATATTTAGAAGACGAACTAACGTTTTACTTGCGTCGCACTTCAGCTATTACCACATGTTTAACATAAGCATGAATAAGAGCTAAATAAGTATCTTATAAAATCCTAATTCAGCTTCAGTATATTATAAGAACAGTTGATGCAATAGAGGCCAAAATGACGATTAACAAACACATTGTTCAGCAATAAATAAGCCTTGTAAAAGCGATCACACTATAGCTAAATTTCATAAAATGGACAAAATATCCGAAATTCGTGTTGAGTTCCGAATACATTTCAAAGCTCATAAATTATGCTTTCTTAAAACTTTTGAAATAGCTGTTCAGAAAATAAACATGGTCAGTCTCCAGAAATGCAGAATTATTGTGAAAAACAAAAATAAACATTTAAGCTAAGTATTCCGAGTAGGAGCAAAGTACTGACAAACAAAGCGTGATATTGACTTGATTGACATGAGAGATAAAATATCTGAAGACAATATCAAAATTTAGTTCCTGGAACTTCTAAACCTATGAAAAATTTGATGTACGCAGATCTAATGAATAGCTCACAGCTATTGGTAAAATCTTGCAGAATCTAAATATGACATGCCAATTTTGTTCTAGAAGTTTATTTTAGATATCATTTCCAGATATTTTATATCATATATCTATCAAGTTAATATCACTTTAAGCTATCCATATTATATTTTCTATTGCTAAGCTTTTTTCGCCTGCTCGGGATGTTTTTCCGTACAAGAAAAATGGAAATTTATTTGACAGAATTGATTGAATAAATTTCTATAGCCAGCTACATTTGAAATGACATTTCTTTACAACTGAATAAATACTGCGCTCTAAGAAAAATGATTTACTTGGCCATTTCCGAAAATTAAAATCGCATCAAGATATTCGAATATTTTCCTTTTCAGGTGGGTTCTGAGGACTAACCTTTCAAATGATTCAAATATATTCATACAGAGAACTTTTACTTCAATGCATATGTAATAGGTTTATGAAAAATACAAATAAAAAAATAATCAAACTATAATGTATAAAATTATTTAAGTTAATTAATCATTTTTGAATAAACTCAAACTTATTATGATATTAGATTAATCATTTCAAACTGTTTTTACTTTGTGAAAATAAACATTATTTTGACCAACATCGATATAAGTTTTCTCACTGTGCGCTAAAAATAGCCGACTGAACTCAGCTTGGATCAGCACTAAACAGCAGCTGAATAATATGCTTGTTCAGTTGTAGATTAGCGTACCATGTGTTGATTAGACGTTGTCGAATAGAAGCTCGAACATGGTCAATATTCAGCTATGAAAAGTTTATATTTTGCACTGGACGGTATAATCATCAATTCTAGGATGGCGCAGATGGCAATGCATACCGCTGACGATTGGAAGGTCTCGAGTTCGAATCCAGTATACAGGCGATTTTTAAATAATATTGTTATACTATCATAATAAAAGTGCACACTACATTTATAAAGTGCCTAGAAAAATATTTTTTTGTTTTTATTAGTCTTTAATTATTTTTAGACCAGCCGTATAAAAGCTGAACTAAATGCTTGTAAAACGTTTTTAAAGCTGAAAAATAAAGTTGGTATTCAACAACATGCTTTAAAGTTTCTCCAAATTTGTGTGAACAATGCTTTAACAAAGATTGGCCATGGAAATTATTAAAATGTTATAAAACATGATGCTGGATAAAACTGCCATAATGGTGTTTGTTAAATGAGTGAATGTTAGTTGGGTAGTGAGCAAATAGTTTTTGTTTTACGGATTGCTCAGTAGCCTGACTACTTAGAAAGATGGCGTCTTCGGCAAAGTTGCTCAGTATCTCAAGGGATAACATTATTTGAGCCGAAATTTTCCAAATTTTGCCACTAGGCGGCGCTAGTGAACAAGTAATTTTTGTTTTGCGCATAGATCAGTAGCCTGACCACTTAGAAAGATGGCGTCTTCGGCAAAGTTTCTCAGTATCACAAGGATTAACATTATTTGAGCCGAAAGTTTCGAAATTTTATATATACGTAGAAATCAGGAGAAAAAGTTTTTATAGGATTGAATTATCGTTATGGAAAAGATGGTTTATATTTTAAAAATATTCAAACAAGAGTGTCGTGTAACTAATGAGATAAGGCCAATCCTAGTTATCTCATTGAGTTTGTTAGCGAATGGATTTCCCAATTGATAAGTATTGACTGACATTCCAACCTAACCTAAGTTCATGCTACTAAGGATACTAGGATAACTAGCCACACTTCTATCCGATTGTATAAAATAATGTATATATTTTTCTCTAGACACTTCTATTCACTGAGCTATGCGCAAAACAAAAATTCTTTGCTCACTAGCGCCGCCTAGTGGCAAAATGTCTAAATTTTCGGCTCAAATAATGTTAGCCCTTGTGATACTGAGCAACTTTGCCGAAGACGCCATCTTTCTAAGTCGTCAGGCTACTGAGCTATGCGCAAAACAAAAATTCTTTGCTCACTAGCGCTGCCTAGTGGCAAAATTTCGAAATTTTCGGTTCAAATAATGTTAGCCCTTGTGATTCTGAGCAACTTTGCCGAAGACGCCATCGTTCTAAGTGGTCAGGCAACTGAGCTATGCGCAAAACAAAAATTTCATGCCCACTAGCGCCGCCTGGTGGCGTAATTCCGTATCAGAATGACCACCGCATGTAAGCCCTTGAACTACTGAACAACTCTTCCGAAGACACCAACCTTCCAAAACATCAGGATCTAGAGATATCATATGTTACACAATGTTGCATTCTTATCCCTCATGGTTCATATAGTGCAAATCAGAAAATGCGCCCCTACCGGCCAAGTTCTCAACTAAATGGATGATCCTCAACTCCTAAAGGTAGATCGTACTTAGCACTGAAACTTCGCCGAAGACAGTACTGTGCTATCTCTTTTGGCATACGAGATATTCAACAACACCTCCAAAGTGATGAAATCCCATAAGCCCTGGGTCTCCTATAACGTAGATTCCTATTACGCCCCCCTACCATGTGTCTAATAGGAGACCTGACTGTAATATTCTATGAATTATGTTATTTATTGTGTCAGACGTAAAAATCACCAGAAATACAGACTTCGTCTTCTTCTTCTTGACAAAACGTCCTCACGGGTACAGAAACTAGTTCTCAACTTAGTGTTCACTTTTACACTTTTAAAGTTATTAACAGAGAGCTTTCTTTGCCAAAGTTTCCATTTTCGCTTCGTATATCGTATGGCAGGTACGTTAATACTCTATGCCCAGGGAAGTCAAGGAAATTTGTATTACAAAAATATCGTAGACCGACTGGGAATCGCACCCAGACACCTTCAGTATGGCTTTGCTTTGTAGCCTCGAATTCTAACCACTCGGTTAAGGGAGGCTCCATTGGAAAATACCGTCGGAAAGCTTGAAAACAGTAGATTTTTTTACTATATACTTAACTAAAAACCGACCAAAATGTCACTTACACCCCTTTGCGTTTGGGTCTCTCAATTTATTTTTTACTGTGCAGTGAAGATCGGATAACGTAACGAAATTAGATCATTGTTCCCTCAGCAAAAAGCCGCGTGCAGTTTTGCAAGGGCCACACATGCCATGTCCTACATAAGCTGTTTCTACTGAAATCTCCAAAATCCACATCACTTTAAAGTGCATCGCTCCTTAATTAAGTTAAAACAGCCTTTTCAGCAGTTCTTCTTTCGGATTATAAAAACAACAACAAATTCAAGTACAAATTGCTTTTATTTTCGAAGAATATTTAAAAATATATCGCTATCGATTTCGTCGTCACTGGTTGCCCATAAATGTACAAATATTCACTGGGTTTTGTCAAAAAGAAACATCCGTTCCGCTAGCGTACAACCATTAGAAAACATATTTGTCACTGACGTTTCCATTTGCTCCACTAAGTTAACTATAGATATAAATCGTTGTGCCAAATAGATCCTAACAGACTTCGAACACGATAAACCGACCGAACTTGATATGAAACTAGATGATGACGAGTCACTTTTGCAAACGTCCAATTAAATGATTATCCTGCGACTAGAATTACAACGTGACGGACTTTTTTTTCGTTTACGCAAACATTATCCTAAAGTAGTACGTGAATTAACAGCTAGAAGGCGCTTTCGTTCCGCAAGATTGAAACTGGTTCAAACTTGACTCCATTTGGTACATAATTTTCCTCAAAGTTCAAATATACTTAATACAAATTGATGACTTGCTAATCCAATCAAGCGTTTTTAAATATATTCCAATCGACTATCAAACAATTCAAATGCAATGGAGTGCCAACTAACACGCTAAGAGAGATTAATTCTCATAACAAGTAGTGTCAAACTTAATGATGTTTTTCGTTATTAAGTGCTCTTTTGCGTAATAAATAATTGTTCCTTACAAAGTAATATCACGATTGAGAAATTAGAGAAACACCGAATGTGATGAACAGATCTAGTCATTCTTTTTGCGCGACTTGGAGCTGGTGCTCATGGAATCGCTTTCGTCGTCTCCTTCCTCGTTCTTTGGTCGAGTCCATTTGATCATCGTCTCCGGCGACCGGTACAGGAAGATGAGTTTGGCAAACAGGTCCTCCTCCAGGGTGAACTCCAGGGACTCCCGCACCAGGTAGATGTCCAGACAAAGCTGCAGCACTCGGTCCACGTACGGCAAATCCTCGAACATGATCTTGGAGCTCGCGCCGGAGAAGATGCTGGTTCTAAGCATTCTCGAGAACACCAGGATCAACGTGGAGTAGATACCGATGATGCTGAAAGTTGCGAGGAGAAACTGTAAAATATGTGTCGAACAGGATTTTATCTAAATACTGACCCTCCGGCAGCAATCGAGCTGATGGTACTGGGGAAGATTTTATCGTTGAACATGTACATCACGAGGTGGGAGAAACAGTCGGCGTATGGCATGTTGGCAAACGTGGCGTAAGCGGGATCGCTGCAGTTCTCCTTGACTTCCCACCAGAACAGTGGAACGCTATTGTTCGTGTGAGTTTGGAACAATCGCAGTGTGATGTTGCGATAGTTTTCTTCGCTGTCGTCCGCTATAGATGTATGAAATTGAATTATTGTTTGGCAAATCTAAAGGTCAGATTCTCTAATACACATATGACTGGAGGCGTTATAGGAGAGCCAGGGCTTATGGGATTTTATCTATTTTGTGGTGTTGTCGTATAAATCGTAGTAGAGAGATGTCGCAGTTTTGTCTGGAGAAGTTATAGTACCCTGTATGATCTAAATGCATGTCAGTCCCATGTTTGCTGGATTTCCTGGACTATTCACATGGGACAATTATGCGTTTATGGGCAGTTAACCGGAAGAGGCGTTTTCCTAACTTAGATTATACGAATCCAAAACGATAAATTAATTACTTTTGACCGATCGTGTTGTTCCACTCTTGCCATTGTAACAATAATTAGATGAATAGGTTATTGTGCTACTTGCAAAGTGTGTCCTCACAAACCTCATGGAGTATGTATGTAACCTTTGTAACATACAATACCTCTTTAATTGGTGAGGGCAATTAGATTCAGGATTCCACCACTAGGCGCCGATAGTGAGCATGCCATATTCAGGGCTGATAGCGGCCAGACAGCAAAATAATAGTGACTTTAGTGACTAACATGATCGAAATAGTAACCGAATCCCAACTAAAAGTGAATTCAAAACTACTAATATTGCTTAATAATAAGCAAATGAACCCATTTTCGTTATGCTTATGTTAAAATTGATATTATGCAAATGAACGTAAATTGATGGTTTTACGAAGAGTCTATGAATGAAGAGTTGCGCAAAGAGAACTGACAAGTTCCTCAATCACAAACCATTTAATTATTCTGGCAACTTATTTTACTGTGTGCGCTTTCCAGTGACTTCACTCAAATGCACGAGCTGATAGTTTATTTACAACGTCGCGAAAAACAAAATTAAAATTGATCTCTAGTTTTGTTATTAAAAAGTAATCACAATGAAGTGTTTAGTGGAAAATTGCAATAACACATACGACAAACAGCATGTACTCAACAACTTGAGCTTATTTTTCGGTTGTCGCGCAACGAGCGACACATAAACCCGCGAATTTATATTTGCCGTTTGCCGCTAATACAAAACACTAAGCTGAGGAGCGGGCTCTGTCCCAGTTGACACATAACGCCAGAAAGAAGAAGTTTTGAAAAAGAACTTGGTACCAAAGTGAATCAAAAGTGCCAAGAATAGGATTCGGCTCTAATAACAAATTTATACCCAATTTTATGAGCATTATGTGACAGAATCTTGTAAAGTTTAACTCACTTTTTCGTGATAGTTTAGGAGAGCCCTTCATTTAATACATTTGTACAACAGGAAAGGAAAGGATGTTTTGGGATTTCTTAAGCTACTTAGACTACTAAGCTGATGAAGCTTGAAGGGACAGGATGTCCAGATCTGTAACGAAACTAAACTGAAACGGTTTGTGAGAGACACGACGAGAAGAGGACAATTTGAAGGGGAAAAAGAAAGACAGGGAACGAACGACAATCGAACTCGGATATTGATACGCTTCAAAAACAGATCGATAACATTCATATATTCTAAATCAAGGCCCGCCAACACTTCCCTGACAGGATTCTGCTGTTTTCCACGGATCCGGAGATTTTCAGTCAGTTCAGATCGGAAGCCACAATGCTCACCGCATTCCCATACGACATGTTCGATATCCTGGTAAGCCACGCCGCAAATACAGAGATTGCTTTCTGAGAGCCTAATACGGTGGGTATGCGCGTTTAACGAATAATGATTGGACATAAGCCGACACATGACACGAATGAAATCACGGTCTATGCCCAGCCCCTTAAACCATGTTTTTTCGACACCTGTGGAAATATGGAATGCAGTCATCTTCTCATTTCTCCGTCTCTCCATTTCTGTTGCCAGCTGATCAAGCTCTCCCGACGGGCCAATGCAAAAAAATCATCGAAGGCGATTTGACGCTCGTAAACATCGCCTTCTTTAGCGCCTTAACCAGAGAGTCCGCTTTCTCATTGTCCGAAATAGAGCAATGGGAAGGGACCCAAGCTAGGGTAATAGTGTAAGAGCGATTTGACAAAGCACTTAATGCTTGGCGTATTCAATTCAGGAAGTACGTTGAGTGCTTCATCGGCTTCATTGACCGAACAGCCTCCAGAGAGCTTAGACTGTCGGAAAAAATGAAGAAGTGCTCGGGTGGGAGAGAACTGATGTACTCTAGGGCGTAATGTATTGCTGCTAGCAGAGAATGACTTTTAAACATGAAGAATGCGCTATGAAAAACGTTGTAAACACCGAACTCAGTGGTATCATCAGGGATTGAATCCTGAGAAAATTGAGAGAATCTCTCACGTATCGCTCTCTGTAACTATCATAATATGCTGCACATTATGAGAGACTGTTTATCGTATACTGCTACAACTTTGATCAGATTGGGGGGATAGTAGTGCATGATAAAACCCTTCTAAACATGCTCCAAGCCTGGGGGACACTATTGCTGTTGGAAGTTCGAGGATTGTTTATCGTGCCAGTAAATAAAAATACCTATCCCCAACGGTAAACAAGCGAGAAAAATGGATTTTATCATCGCTCTTTCTTTGGGGCTCTCGCTCGCTGGTTCAATTTATCAGACTTGTTACACCTTGCGATACAATGACGATCGTGGACCGCAACAGATGGAATGTTTTTCTTTGCTTGCTTTGATCGTGCTTCATACTCAAATGAGAGCGAATTCTGCAATGCCTGGGTATCATCCATTTTTGACCCATCACTGAAGAAGTGTCGGTTCTCGCTGACATGCCCGAATTTACTTGCAAACATGGGAGGGATAAACTTTGAACGAAAGTGAACTGGTATACCATGGAAATCTTGTTCCATGGACAAATCAAATACTACAGAGGAACACGCGACGTCTAGGAAGTTGTCACGATTGCATTTGGCGGCGAACCAAACCCCGAGACATGCTATGAGTGATTGTCTTACCCATGAGTGGGAGCGGAAACTTGGCAACTTTGTGTTTCTTTGAAAACAAAACCATCTCAGTTTTCTCCGTAGAGAATTCGATACCAAGCTTCAAGGCCCAAGTAGACAAATTGTCCGGAGTGTCTTGTAAGGGTTCTTGTAGTTCCGCTGCAGTTGGTCCTGTGACAAAAACAACACAGTCGTCTGCAAGCTGTTTTAACCAGGGTGGGTGTACGGCTGTCAACTACAAACAAAGCTCGCCTACACTGAAAAAAATCCACACGCTTGATCCGTGTGTTTAAAATTATGGACCGATTCATGAACGTCTGTGTCGATTTATTGTGATTTTATTACAAACTTCGTGTGTATTACACATTCAATTCTTTAGTTTTGCTTCATGGACTGATTCATCAACCGACAACATGAATTCCATAGTTTTCCACATAAGTTCCTAAAGCTTTCCATTTCAAATTCGTATGCGTCAACCTATGGGTGCTATGGATCATCACCCACCACGGATTCAGTGTGTTTAACTTATGATTATCTTGTGACATGATCATCATGTTCAAGTTGGTCGATTTGACATCGATGAGCTTGCTGTCGGTTTCCGTGTTCCAAATTTCTAAATTATTAGTGATTAACCCATAGCGAACTAAATTGCGGATGGACCTCGTGTCGAACGACAGTCATCATCATGTTCCAAAGAGAAGAGGCAAATTCTGAAGCTGAAAGTGTTAGAGGAAAATTTGCGGATTCGTTTTTCTTTCTATTAGTGAAGATGTCCGAATGTGAGGAGTTCATTCTAATTTTCTATAAATAAAATGCATTACTTCCAGCGTTGGATATAATGTATGGTGTTGAAGAAAAATCGGATTCCACTAACAGATTTTCCTAGCTTTCAGCTTCGAATAAAATGAAACATGCTAATCCCGGGCTTCCCAAATTATGGAATTGCGGCGCCCCGCTTGTTGCTGACTCACTTGTTAAAAAAAACATTCAAGTGAGCTTGCGACAAGCAGAGGAGCCTCGAATCCATATTTTTAGATTTTTTCTATCAAATTTCTTCTTTCAGTCTCATGACATTCATGTTTTATCACACATGACTATCTAAAGCCACTACATTTCGAATTCAATAAGCAAATCAGTTGGTTTTCATGATTTAATATTTAGACATTCATGTTTGTTTCTCATGACTACCTAATGTTGATACACATGTTATTATACCGTGAAGTCAATGACGAAATCCATATGGCTACCACACTCAAGTCATGTGGTTTTCCTCATTGCGCAAATCTATAAGTAAAACACACGACCTTGGCGTGTAGATTTTTCTCAGTGTAACAATCATCTCTCGGGCGGGCCGT
The DNA here is from genome assembly GCF_002204515.2 of Aedes aegypti. Lineage (NCBI taxonomy): Eukaryota > Metazoa > Arthropoda > Insecta > Diptera > Culicidae > Aedes > Aedes aegypti. The sequence goes on from NC_035108.1 coordinate 439,300,495, forward strand.
CCCAAACAACATCATCTCTCACGCGGGCTGACCCAAACAGCACAGGTCGAAACGCGGGCCATGCCAGACAGCAAATGCTGATGCATTTCAACACTCAAACAGCGGGATGCCTAGCAGCGTTGTGAGCGAATACACCCACAAAACATGAACGGTAGGCGAACCTCGTTGCGTATACCCCCCATGGTTTTAACGAGCAATTTTGCATGAGACTGTCATCAATGTCTCTCACATAGAAATTCTAAAGAAGGGGACTCAGACATGAGCCCAGGGGGGCACCTACACTGAGAAAAATCTACACGCCAAGGTCGTGTGTTTTACTTATATATTTGCGCAATGAGGAAAACCACATGATTTGAGTGTGGTAGCCATATGGATTTCATCATTGATTTCACGGTATAATAACATGTTTATCAACTTTAGGTTGTCATGTGAAACAAACATGAATTTCCAAATATTAAATCATGAAAACCAACTAATTTGCTTATTGAATTCGAAATGTAGTAGCTTTAGATAGTCATGTGTGATAGAACATAAATGTCATGGGACTGAAAGAAGAAATTTGGTAGAAAAACTTTTGCTCCCCAAAAAATGGATCCGAGGCTCCTCTGCTTGTCGCAAGCTCTCTTGATTTTTTTTTTTCAAACCCGTGAGCCAGCAACAAGCGGGGCGCCGCAAATCCATAATTTGGGAAGCCAGGGATAAGCATATTCCATTTTTTTTCGAAACTGAAAGCCAAGAAAATCTGTTAGTGGAATCCGATTTTTCTACTAAACTATACATTATAATCAATGTTTTCTTATAGAAAGGTAGAATTCTCGTATATCGGTCAACTTCACTAATAAAAGAAAAATCGAATTCACAAATTTTCATCTAACACTTTCAGCTTCAAAATTTGCTTCTTCTCTTTGGAAGCATGATGATGACTGTCGTTCGACACGAGGTCCAACCGCAATTCAGTTCACTATGCATCCCATGGGTTGATCACAAACAATTTAGAAGCTTTGAACATGGAAATCGATAGCATAGCTCATGGATTTCATCATCACAATCTCATTGCGCATATCAATGAATCGACCAACTTGAACATGATGATTATGACACAAGATAACCATAAGTAAAACACACTGAATCCGTGTTGGAGTGATGACCTATGCGTCCATAGGTTGACACATACGAATCTGAAGAGAAAGCTTCGGGAACTTATGTGGAAAAAATATGGAATCCTTGTTGTCGGTTGATGAATCAATCCATGAAGCAAAACACAGGAATTTAATGTGGAACACACACGAAGTTTGCAAGAAAATCATAGCAAATCGATGTGGACGTTCATGAATCGATCCATAATTTTAAACACACAGATCGAGCGTGTGGATTTTTATCAGTGTATGTAGCTATTTCGTGAAACTGTCAAGTTGCCATGAGTAAAACTCATATGCTTCTCGGACAACACATTGTACAAAAAAATGATCAAAATTGATAAAAGGCCACTTGCATGGAGTTTGTCTGGAAGGACATCAACACAAACTGAGTCAAAAGCACCCTTAATATCCAAAAACACTGAACCTATCTGCTCCTGTTGGGCAAAGGCAAGTTGAATTTCTGAAGAAAACAGCGCAAGACAAACGTTCCTTCCTTTGGCTCTGCGAAAATTAAACTGCGTATCTGACAGCATGCCAATCGATTCAACCAATTTATTCAGTCGAATTTTCTCTAACAACTTGCGAATGCACGACAACATCGCAAGTGGACGATACAAATTATAGTTTGACGCCAGTTTCCCGGATTTTTGGATGGCTCACCTGCCTCCAGTTTTCCGGAACAATGTTACACTCCAGAAAGTGATTAAACAAGTTCAATAAGCGCCTCTGTGCGACGTCAGGGAGGCCTTTAAGCAAATTGAACTTGATTCGATCCATTCCTGGAGCGGAATTGTTACATGACAGGAGAGCAAGTGAGAATTCAACCATCTTAAATGATCTATCCATGGCGTCCCTATCCACCGGAATATCTCGTCGCACGCGATCAACAGGAACGGATTCCAGACAAACTTTCTTAGCGAAATCGATAATCCACCGTGGAGGGCTCTCTCGATCTTCATTAATCGACGATGTATTACGCATTGGGGCCTTACTTAGCCGAGTGGTTAGAGTCCGCGGCTACAAAGCAAAGCCATGCTGAAGGTGTCTGGGTTCGATTCCCGGTCGGTCCAGGATCTTTTCGTAATGGAAATTTCCTTGACTTCCCTTGGCATAGAGTATAGTCGTACCTACCACACGATATACGAATGCAAAAATGGCAACGTTGGCAAAGAAAGCTCTCAGTTAATAACTGTGGAAGTGCTCATAAGACTCATAAAATGACGCTAAAAACCGCTTTTCTTCGCTTTGATCAAACTTTAAAACTTGCGTTCAAGGGTAGAACGTTCATAGTTGTCAATTGAATAACGTTTCCGAAAGTCTATAAACGCGGCGGATTTCTCGCGATGGAGTTCCTTACACTCGTCATCCCACTACGGATTGGGAGGCTTCTTACGAATCAACGGACCTGGTACATGATGGCGTTGTGCTTGAAACGCGCTGTCGAGAATCAACTCGGATGAAAATCGATACTCTTCTAACTGAAGAAGAACTTCTACCGCTTGTTCTCCATCAATGATCGCTTCCGTGTACTTTCCCCAGTCTATGTGCTTTGTAAGGTCGTATGTAAGATCGATGGATGAAGACTGTTGTGTTCCGTTGGAAATTGAAACTACGATCGGCAAGTGATCACTGAATTGCCCTTTATGAACAATCCAGCGATAACAAGCTTGAACATATTGAGAGGTCTAAACGGCTATCCCTAGGACTTCCATCTTCAACTGGAGGTGCCACTCGTGTAACTTCCCCAGTGTTGAGGATTGTCATATTGAAGTCGTCGCAGAGGTCATATATCAATGTTGATCGGTGGTCGTCATACAGTTCCCCCCAGCCTGTTCCGTGGGAGTTGAAATCCCCAATGAACAACCGTGGCTCAGGCATAACTGGTCCCTTCGATATCGAGATGTGGAGAGGCGACTGTAATTATGAAGTTAACAGGGTGGCCACCGAATTTCGATTTTGAAATTCCCGCTTTTTTCCCGGTTTTCCCGGTATATTTTACATAATTTTCCCGGTTTTTCATCTATTCTTTCGAACAACTTTAATTGAGTTTTTCTGTATTAAAAATCGTTTCTATGAAAAGCACTGCAACATTTTTTTTTAAATTGGTTTAAAAATTTTCAGTTCTTTTTTTCCATAGTAATTTGATTGTTTATCAATAGTTTCACTATTGGAACAATAAGTTGACTATTAGATTGTCTTAATCTGTATGGAATCTTATTCCGAAAACTATGGCTATAGTATTCATCTGCATCGATTTGTCAAATCAAAATCAATGGAGCTCTGGAGCTACCTATCATAGGAAAGAGATGGTTAACTGTGCTAATAAAACTCTAGAAACGACATGGATTTAATTTGAATGTTATTTGAACCATATTTACCAACAATATGACCTTTAAGCCAAACTTCGAATTGACAAGTTTAGGTTTTAAGATCTACAGAATCTGACAACCGTTCGCGGTGAAGATTTGATGGATTGTTTGCATTCTGGTAATGACAAAACGATCACAATTTCAGCTCAGAGCTCTGTTTGGTTCTCAAGACTCGTGCTCTTGAAATTTTTAGGTTTGGCTTTGGCTTATCATCATCTTAAGTGCATCTTAATGCTGAATTTCAGATATTTGGCCGACAAAAGCCCCAGTTGTCTAAGTAAATCATCAAAATGCCCAAGTGGTTTTTACCGTAATTGAAATTATTTCAATTCTTAATCCTCTGAATTTTCTTCATAAAAATAAAGAGTTCTCTAAAGCAAATAAGTTTAAGGTATGGATGGAACAAGGCCACACATGTAGAAGCACTTACCTAGGGCTCGCTCACAATTTTAATAACACCGAAAATGGTCATTTTTGACATACACACACTCTCTCGTAATGCTTTTTGTATGAATATTCTACACATTTTATACGAGCTGTAACAGCTTGATCGTATATTAAAATCGTAAATGAGCCCTTATTCAAAACTTTGTCGGTTAGATCACTAGTGACATATTAAAAGCATTTATAAATAGGATTGTTTTCCAGATAAGTTGTATTGAGCTAAGATATTGAGTATTGAGATAAGATATTGAGCAATTACAGAAGAATGCTAAACCAATCTGCAATAAGTAATTCAACTTCGATTCAAAACGTGAGTACAAAATATATAGAGAAAAATTCAAAAAATCGCCTTGACAATACGAGGACGAAAATTAAAAAAAATGTTTCGAAGCATTGTTAAGAGAGAAAAGAGTGAAACATTTTTAAGAAACATGGTGTAGCATAGAAGAAATTGAATCATGAATGTTTGAAAGCAACTGGTTCCAAATTGCGGATGCCTCATGGAAATATCATTAAACATAACTACTTTCTATATCTTATTTTGGAGGTTGGTTTGTAGATTACTGCTTGAAGATGTTCGTTCAAAACGATTTTCCCGCTGATCGCCTCAAATTCCCGGTTTTTCCCGTCTTTTTCCCGGTGGATCCAAATTCCCGTCTTTTTCCTGCTTTTCCCGTTTTTCCCGGTTCGGTGGCCACCCTGAGTTAGAAAAAGCCGCCCTCAACTAAAAGGCTAATCCACCAACTCTTACAGGTAAATCGTACTGGAACTTCACCGAAGACGGTACTATACTATCTTTTAAAGCATATGAGATAATAAACAATACCCCAAAATAGATGAAATACCATAAGTCCTGGGTAATCTATAAAATTCAACAATATATTATAACACCCATACTAGCATAACAGTGCCATATTTTATAGGATTTCCAATATAAATGGGACTGTTTTACGAGTATGGGCAAAATAGGAATGCGTTCAATACTTACTGTAAGCAGCCTTGATGAGCTGATGAATCGGACGAACGTTGCCGTTGTTCTTAACTTTCAAAAACTTTGGCATCATGTATGGCAACGATACGGATATGTTCGAATCGGTAGACAGCATCTGCACTAACACCGGTCGAGCCGGATCATTCGGACCCAGTTCGTAGGCCTTCTCCTCCGATACCGTTCCCGGATTTTCTTTGGAATGTGATTTTCGGCTAATCGTGTAACGGAACCGGCACGTAAGCGTTGAAGTGGTGTTCAAATCGTTGAGTAACCGTGCCTTATCCGGTGGTGAGATGTTCCAAATTGAGGTAGAATTTGCACCGAGCTTCACTGCAGCCACGTCAACCGATTCGTAGTTGGACAGGAAGGTCAGTGCAGTTTTATCTTTGGCATAAGGAGCCATGAATTTCTCCCATTGAGCATCGTTCAGACCGTGAATGTTGCTGTCCTGAGCTGACATGACGTAAACGGGCTCGTACGGACCGATTCTCAGCGTAACGGATACGTCGTACGGAAGATTCGGTTCACCCACCGCATTGCTGAATGCAAACAGCGCCAGTGGGAACCAAATCAACAAGATGATACCGAACATCATTCCTCCTCCCATGAGATACTTAACCAACGATCCTTTCTTCTGTCCCCTTGGAGCGGGAAGATCCTCCTCTAGTTGTCTCATGCATTTCAGCTGATAGACGTTAGCGAATATGTCTTCCATCTTGAGCCAATCAAACAACGTCATCGATGTATCCGTCCAGATCCAATCCATCAGAGTTCGGAGTTCAAACAGGAACGGAATCGTCATGAACAGTTTGTACCCGGTGAAATTGATCATGGTGAAGCCCTTTGTCACGAAGTTCCCAAGAATCCTCGCCGGGTAGCCACATCGAATCTGGTAAGCCGAAAACAGCAAATAGAAGCACTTGATGAGGTAGTAGTAAACCGGCGGATTGGTCGCATTGAAGCTTCGTTCCGTAGTGGCCGGCAGCACGAAGAACATCCAGATGTGCAGTCCAATGATGAGGAAGAACTGGAACAGAATCTTCCCCACCATGTACTTCCGCAGATATAGTGCGCGATCGACTACGATCAGGAAGAACTGGATTATCAACATTAGCAAAAAGGTCATTGGCACTTTGTTCTCTTCGAAGTATGACAGCACGCCGCCGTCACCTTCCTGGGTCTGCAATGTAAGACATTGATTCAATGCGAAATGGTTACCAAGAAGTTCAGTTATGCTAATCGCAAACTTACCCCAAAAGCAGAAAATCCAAACAGTATAACGAAAAAGTTAATGAAATCACACAGAAACAGATATCCATACACGTCGGCCGTTTTGCGCGATTGCCGATCCAACAGCTGGCTGAAGAACGACTTCACCGATTCGGTGTACTTCTGGAACGAATGTTTCACTATCTGAGGGAAGTAATCGCCCGAGTCTTCTGAGTGATGCGTTACGCAAACTAACGCAGTCCCGTTTCCGTTCGGAGCATCGTCTGCGTCGTGATCGGCTCCTTCTTCCACCTTGACCATACTCAGCTCGGTGGAAGGATCCTGGCGAATGATTACCGCGTCTTGACTGAAACGGACACATAAACGTGGTCGATTAGCATTGTGTGTTAAAAAGTTTGTATAAACGGAAATACGAACAGAACTAGATGACAAATTATACCAGTTCAACGTAGCTAAGACCGTAATTCCGCGCTTTGTAGAAAATTTAAAAGAAACTCGGAATTGTAGTAAACGATATTTTTTGCAAAACAATCGTAGGTACAAGAGTAGCAGAATAGTTAAATATCAGAAATTACTTGAAATTGGTGAAGTTTTGGACAAAATGGAGAAATCAGGCATAGCGCTGAATAAGGGCTCTTTTAGGTATTTTACTTTGAAAAAAATATTCGAAATATTAGGTACAGGACCGGGCGAGAGCCGAAAACTGGTTTCGGAAGTACATCCGGAAAGGAGCCGAGGTAAAGGAACAAATGTAAATTTGACCCGAAGTAACATATTTTTGGGGAAATCAGCACAGTTAACCAATGCAAGATGAATATTTCAATATTGTTAATTTTACCGTGTATGACCAAGACTGGGATGTAGGGTCCAGTCCTGAGCCAGGAGACAAACATATATTATAGGTAAGACCAGACACAACACTTTCGTAAAAAACCTGTCAAATGATTCTCGATCAACGCGGAAACGAATTAGCAAACAGCTTCGGCAATAACAGAGCCTTGTAGGTATCCGCTTTCTTCTTTACGAGTTGAATAGTAGTGATTTTCAATGATGATTCCTTGGAATGTCGTTACTGTATCTACAAGACTTATTCAAATAGAAGAAATTCTCGACACACAGAACACAAAAAGGCACAATACTACTGAAGACGACTACGACTTAGTGTATGGAAAATGAAACAGTAGAACATACAACGCACAAATTCTACCGAATTACCCAAACATATCTTCAAACTTGATCACTTCGGCGGTCTTGATTCGAAAGCTTTGAAAATTTTCCGCAATCAGCGGTATCTCCAGCTCTGTTCTTCTCTGCCTGAGTCGGGGAACATGCCGGGAGAGAAACTGAAACAAGGTCGACCGCCGATCAGCGATTCTGGATGCACTGGGGCGTGCGGACGGAACTGTGTGAAGGACATGAAAATGAAGAAATGGATTGTGGGACCGTTGAAGTTAGCCAAAAATACCATCAGAATCGATCGAATCAAAGCCGGAAATGACCGATCCGTGGAGGAGAGCTTCGCCCAGTCGCGTAAGGAAACGGAATCTGTTGAATCTTGAGGATGAGGTTATGATTATTGGGGGAAAGGGTTTATCAATATGAGATGACGTATACTTACTCCTTTTCAACTTCTTCGGCAGCGTTGATTAGCGCTTTCGTTTTTTCGTCGTTTGTATCCAGCTTGTAAAATCCTTCGGATGGTTCTGGTTCTTCGACAAAGTCCGATTTCCAAAGACCGAGCGATTTCAGGATGAATCTGTGGCAAAATAGTACCAGCAACAGAGCTAGATCGTACGTGGCATAGCCCTTTTTCTGTTCAATTCCAATGATCCGAGCTGGACTGAAGGGTTGATTCGGTGGTATCGGATTCTGATTCCACCAGAGCATTTCAAACTGGCATACGCATTTTAGAATCACAACCGTTTGTGTATAGGCGATGAGCGTAACCCAGAAATTCTTCGATGGCCGAGGGAACGTAAGCGTTCCCCAGAGGGTCACCATCAGTGGCAGAGGTAGCGACAGTAAGCTGGCTGATTTTATCTGAGAAAACGTGGGAAAATTATGATTGCATATTGTGTACGTGTGAATTTCTGGAATTTACCTGGTTTAGGAACACTAAAAAGTAGCATATGAAATCCGTATGCGACAGTACAGCATACCAAGCGGCCTGAAGGAATTCCACAATCACCGAATGTTCCTGACTGGCGAAATCTTCTTCGGATCCGTCTTCCTCGGGAGGTTTCTCGATCACTTCCATGGTGTCCGTCGATTTGCTGTAGAAAGTTTAACCATGTTAATTGATTGATAATAACCGAAAGTTAGATTTAGACAAAATCGTGCACATTAATTACAGTGCAAAACCACTCAAAACACACTTAATTAGATGGGATGTGATCTGTACGGAAACGTGTTGAGAAAAAAAAAACATTTTGCGTTCGAAAACTGTAGTGTCTTCTCATAGTACCTGTCCAGTGTATGACTGGAGACAAATTTGTACGGGACCCCTTCGTCCAATCCGCGTTCCAGCGAAGGAGCCAAAATGAGAATCTCGGGCAGTAAGCTTCTACGGTGTCTACACATTACGCACGCGCACATGTTCATCGCATGATTCAAATGAACGTGGATGTATGAAAGCAAGGTACAAAACATGGGGAAAGAACGAAAATACTACGTTTTTTATACGAATCTACCATGCGTCGAGTAACAGAAAAGGAAATCAAGCCATCTAGGATATGATAAGACAAACCTAAGAAAAAAACGATCTACGGTGGATAGCAATGATCTACCGGCAACTGTGTCAATGTTTGCTCATTCGCATTGGCACAGTCTGTATAATTCAATTAAAAACTGAAGGGATGCTCAATTTCGTTGAAAATCTTACTTACTCTTCTTTAGTGGGAGGCGGTTCCTTACGGGCCATCATGGCTAAAGCAGCACCCAGTCCGCTTACTTGGTGAAGCCGACTGCATGGTTTAGCATTATGAACGATATAGAAAAAAATATATTCAGAAAAGTTGCGCAGTTAAAATAAGTTCTCGCAGCTGGAGAGTATTAGTGGGATGCCTAAAATTTATAGAACATTCTACATCAAACAATGAAGCAAGACTTCAAACAATTAGCTGCTTCTACTATGTATTGCCTTCCGGTGTGCCGCGATTCAGTATGTCTATGATTTCGCGGTAAATTACACACAAGAAAAAGAAGCAAATCCAACTCATGTTTTTTTTAACTAAATCTAAAAACAAAAAAAAAATTTTTTTTAATTTATATGAAAAGCAGATCAAAACCATTCTCAAAATAAATATCACTTTTTTAAGCGTATCTCATACTTCTTGCAGTACAAGTCATTAAACGTAACAAACTAAGGATTCGCTTTTTATTCCAAAGTAAAATTTATCAGACGTTTTCTTCTGTTTTATATGTACATAACTATTGATTAACTTTTCCTTTCTCACAGTTCTGCCGTGAATCGCTAGTCAGTCCCATCTGCATTTTCGTCAAAATTGAGTTGAGTTCAGTTTTCAACATCTCTTCCATTGCTCTTTCAGCTGCACTAATAAATTTTTCACGGCAGAGTTGTGCTCGACAATATGTGCTACCACGAGAAAGAGCTAAAACTTTTAGCCTAAAAGCATAAAACACAAAATTAAATTATAGATTGATGGCTTTCTGTTGCACTTCTGTTCACAAAACAAAACCCAATGTAGAAAGAATTTTTAGCGATGTTTTTGTTGGTTCATGATGAGATCTTGACGATCACTAGGCGGATGACTAGTGAGATTCTTCAATGGTTCCTTGTATGACCTTCTCAATGAATCTGTGTAATTTTTTTCGAGGTCATAAATTTGTTTGTACCGTAAAACGGAGTAACTTTGATCAGAATGACACTCTTCATAAAGGGTTAGAATCCAAACTTATCGATAGAACATTTTCAATGCATAAATGGTACTTCTTTTTCTTACATTCATGAGCTAATAAAAAATAGGGTGTTTGCGAAAATTGAGTTCGTAAACCATTTTTTCAACTTTTCAAAACAATGATTTCTGTGATTATGGCTGACACCAGGCTTCCGAATTCTCACTCACTCTCACGATAATGGATTTATCCCTCACAGCAATTTTCAGCGATCAGCTGCCTTGCGATTTTATCCGTCCACAAAACAAAGCGAAAATAGATAATTGCACATTTCCGCAGCTGTGAGAAGTTTGTTTTCTCTTTCTCCGATCCATGGAGAGTTTTTCCTGTATCCATCGCCACGAGCAGCAGTTGCTTTTATGCATGGTTAGCGTGCACGCATCGCGGTTGTTTTTAGCAATGTTCTAGGTTCGAATCCCGTCGCCGGCACTAGTTTTTGTTTATCCACATAGTGATAATTCTCGGGAGCAGTTGGTGAGCGAAAATATGATGGAGTGAAAAACAAATTATCCACAGAGTGGAGTGATTTTCGGTTATCCTCCATCGTAGCTACAGGGAAAATTAGTGTGCGCAATAAAAGATGTTCACGCGAGGAAGCGAAAAAAGCATTCTCCTTACGTGCGAAAAATCGTAGATTTCGCATCATTGATACGAAAATTCAGAACCCTGGCTGACACTAAGCATGTGTCTCACAACGATATAAGTAAGAAAAAGTTGGTAAAACTTCCATAAGTATGTGGCATTCAGCAAAATTAACGAATTACTATTTACAATGCAGAACTTTCTTAGGAAATTTCCTACCTTTAGGCGTATTTCGTTTTATTCCGCGTTTTCATTTTTAAATAGCATAGACAGGGTGTCCAAAAAAAGGATTGTTTACCTGCGACATGTTATTTTTTTTAACAAAATGGTAAAATTTGGATTTTTGATTAAAAATATAAAATACTGTAAGCTCAAAACGGTTTGAATTTCAAAATAGTTTTGGGCAAAAATATGTAAACTATTTGTTGAAATATCTAAAAGACCGACACCTTACAATTTATGGGAAGTTCAGAGAGATTTTTTCTAGGTGTATCTTAATTTAGACTATATTTTCATTATAGAGCAAAATCCAATATCCAACCCATTTTTGTCTAAGAATTCCTTCGGAATCATGCTTTAAATATGACTCATGATTGGGGGGCTTCCTTAGCCGAGTGATTTGAGCCCGCGGCTACAAAGCGAAGCCATGCTGAAGGTGTCTGGGTTCGATTCCCGGTCGGTCCAGCATCTTTTCGTAATGGAAATTTCTTTGACTTCCCTGGGCATAGAGTATCATCGTACCTACCACACAATATACGAATGCAAAAATGACAACTTTGGCATAGAAAGCTCTCAGTTAATAACTGTGGAAGTGCTCATGAGAACACTAAGTTGAGAAGCAGGCTCTGTCCCAGTAAGGAAGTTAATGCCAAGAAGAAGAAGATGACTCATGATTTATTCCTGGAGAAATTCTTGATCTGGTAAAATTCATGTTGGATCCAGAAAGATCTATTTAACTGGGATAATATGGCTATGTTTGACATAAATCCAAAAATGCAGGTATCAGGTATCAGATCTACGGCTCAGGCGGCACGTTCCCCTACAACTGGGAGATTTGTGCCTCGCACTTCATTGCCAATCATCACTTACCCGACAGGAAAATAAGAATGAAGAATAAGAGATAGATTTTAAGTTAGGAGAATAGAAGGTAAGAGAGGATATATTTCACACAAGCACCCCGCATGGGATGCTCATGCGAATCACTTTTTCAGCACCCCTAAAAGGGATACTGAAAGCAGATGCACATAATAAAATCTCAACATCCGTCATAAAAACCCATCTAATACTAGTGGATTGTATGAATAGACGTTGAGTAAGAGAACATTTCTAAATGCTCTTGCAAGCTTATGAGCTTATTTCTTCGATGAAGAGCGAACAAATATTTTCTGGAAACCATAGTTTAACATAAAATTTTGTTGCTTCAGAAGATTGAGAGAATTGTCACTTATGCTGCAGAAAAGCAGACGGTTGCCCTTCTCTGTTGGATTGATTTTGTTAACCCTCCAAGAATCCACCTGCATGGAAGGGTTTTGAAAACTCAATCTGTTCAAAATATCATTTTGACTCAAATCTTCGTTAGCATTCCAAGGAATACCCAAACAAACGCTGTTTTGGTGAAGATCAAAGGGTTCTACAATGAATTTAAACTCATCGGCCGCTTTCTCATTGATAACCATCAACTTTTGCTCCAACCAGTCATGGCTTTTCTGGTTTTCAGGTGAAAACCAGATTCTGCCAAACCTGAGACCAAAGCCATAGAATGAAGGTATAAATGAGTTTGGCGGCGTCTGGTAAAGAAGGACGTTCAAGTCCCTTAACAGTTCGTCCTTCAATGCGTTATCAAACAAGCCTTTTTTAAGTCTTACTTGTAAACGCATAGAAGGTCGAATATTATTTGGCTCTGCAACAGAGACAAGTTTATTACCAGAAGAAGCTACCTTGCGGTTATGCTTCGTTCGCTGGTTTTTTAGGTAATTTTTACCTTTACCACAGCCTGGATTTTTAGTTGATACACACGATTGTGCGCTTGGTAAATCATTTCCGGCTTCCTGAATTTCTCCAATTGCATGTCCAGTAGATGCCTTTGGTGAAACTCCAGTCTGCTGTCCAGAAATACCAAAATTACCATCGCGTTGATCAGCCATGATGACGAGGCGGTTGAAGGTATGGAATACGATCAGCTATCGTTGGTATCGAAAAGGAAAAGAACGGTCATCTGAAATCAGAATGCCTTCATAGTCCCAGAGCGAATTGCTTACTCACCAATACAATTCATTGTTTGGAGAGAAAGATTAGTCTATTGTGACTCAATAGCGTCAAACACAAATCATGCACAACAATATATGACGGCACAGGGCATCCCAATTATCTTGAGGATGCGACCATACACTATCATTATTGTGTCCATACAATGTTTTACGTTTCGTTTTCATGCCAATACAGAAATAGACTGTATATCGATATAAGTTAAGATTTATACATCGATCATACAGTGCGGTGTCTCACAAACCTTGATTGCACCAAAAGCTTCCCACCGGTTCGTTTGACCATTCGCTTGGTGCAAATTCATGTTTGAGAAACACTGGCAGTTATACACTAAGGCAATTACTGCATACATAAAAAATACATGCAATTGTAGCCCAAGATTATAACTACTTACACAAAGTTCAAACGCTGAGAATATGTGTCACATACTCCTATAGAACACATAACAAACATCTCTCATTTGAAGCATAGCATACAAGAGAAGAGACTCTAAGCTTAATGAGAGCACAGAATAATCTACGTTTAATCTAGTACTTCATTTTGAGTTCCAACAAGGGAGATATTATTTGCTTTCACAGAACTTTGCTGAATTCTCATATCATTAATGAAAACCGCTAGTCGTGAAAATAATATTTAAAATACATTAGGTGTATAGTCATGGCATGTGGATGAATCCAGAAAAACTGTACACATCAGTACCATAGAAATCGTTTATTTACCTCTCGCAGGGTGGTAGTAAAACGCCCAATTCTCAGACAGTAGCTGAGTTTATACTTACCGCTCTGGTGATTACCAGATATTCCCAGAGAGCTGGAAACAACACACACAATACACTCATGTATGGGTACAAAGATCTGACATCATACGAAATGTGTCATGTCTGCACAAAATTAGAAATATATTTGGACTATATTTCTAAATATATAAACGGTATGAGGCACTACACTTCACTTTTCCCGCACGAATCGTGACACAATATCACTGAATCAGACACTTAAAGTGCTGTTAAAAACGATGACTTCGGAAAAATAACGTAATGTTATAGGAGTCATCGTACAGGCGTCCACTACAAAGCGAAGCCATGCTGAAGGTGTCTGGGTTCGATTCCCGGTCGGTCCAGCATCTTTTCGTAATGGAAATTTCTTTGACTTCCCTGGGCATAGAGTATCATCGTACCTACCACACAATATACGAATGCAAAAATGACAACTTTGGCATAGAAAGCTCTCAGTTAATAACTGTGGAAGTGCTCATGAGAACACTAAGTTGAGAAGCAGGCTCTGTCCCAGTAAGGAAGTTAATGCCAAGAAGAAGAAGATGACTCATGATTTATTCCTGGAGAAATTCTTGATCTGGTAAAATTCATGTTGGATCCAGAAAGATCTATTTAACTGGGATAATATGGCTATGTTTGACATAAATCCAAAAATGCAACTCCCAAGCAATGTATCAAAGATTTGGCCAATATTCTTATGAAGAACATAGCAATAATCTGGCCAAGGCTACCTAAAGGACCTCCCAATTTATTTATCCATCAAAGGTCTTTCCATGAGTTCATAAATAATCTTACAAGTAATATGTTGTGATGGATTGGAAGAATTCGATATAAATCTGCAGAAATCCATACAAAATCTCGTAAGAACCCTAATAAGAATTTTGTCATAGATCAAGGACTAGCAAAACTAGTCCAGAAAAAGCTTCACCTAGAATCAATATCATCAATTACCCTAGAAATCCGCCAACGAAATTTATAGTTAATCTGTCCATGACTACAGTAGATCTCCCAAGAAATATATCTTTTTGGCTCATTTTATCAAATCTATTCAAGTTTTGGGAGAATGATTTTTATTATAATTAACATCGTTTAAGCATAGGGGAGCAAAAGCTTAAAAATTTTCATCAGTCTAATAGACACCCTGCATAGACTGAATCCGCGTTTCAATTTTTAAATAGCTCATAAAGTTGTTGACTTATATTCGGCTTTAGGGGCCATGAATTTAGTAAGCAATTTTCAATATTACCGAACATGGGTGATCAATAGAGTTACGTAAATTTTGAAGTTTTGGTTCCATATGCTTAAACGATGTTAGTTATGGAGTGCTTCATGAAGCCCAAGCAGGACAGTTCGGTTTTGCGTCGTCCGATAGATTTTGCTCACGGTTTCGCGCGTGTTTTCGTCGCCGGAGAGTTTTTTTTCCCTGTTTTGGAGCGTCTTCAGGGTGTCCATTCAAAATCAGTTTTACAATTCCCGGATTTTTCCCGGATGTCAAAAAAAAAAACAGATTGCATCCTGCGTTTTCATATTTTTGTTTTTATTTCTTTCATACTATATGGACAAATTTGGAGAACTCGATCTAACTTATTTATGAATTATTTTCAATACAATTAAAAAAACGGCTTAAATTTTAAAAGAGTTTTAGGCAGATAAAAAAAAGATAAAATATTTGTTGAAAAATCTGAAAGACCGTTACCCCCAGTAAATCATAGGAAGTTCAGAGAGATTTTGGAATAATATAAATAAATGTCAGCTCTCTGTATCTAAACTTCCACAAAAGGACAAAGTTCAATAGCCAACCACAGATAATAATCTGTGCTATTACCCTCTAACAACCCAAGTAACATTTTCAGATGAATAACAGTTTTTACGCTGAAATATACTCCTTTCAGCTTACTAAGCTGTTACTCAGCTATTAATGGTATTTGGGGAATGCGTTAGACATGGTTTATGTCTGGTTTACGGAGAAATTGTTGATCTGATGAATCTCATGTTGGATCCAAGAAAAGATCTTAAAAAAATACAATATTTCCAAATACATGTTATTGAAGCTGGCTAAACCTTTTGACATAAATCCAAGATTGGATCTTCCAAGTAATCTTCGAAAGATTTGATCAACATATCAAGTTTCTTGTCAAAAACTTGACAAAAATCTTACCAAGAATGCCTAAAAGACCTCGTTATTTTTTTATGCGTCAAAGAACTAGATGTGAAACTTGTTTTGGATTATTGGACGTATTCGCTGTCAATCTGCAGAAATCTAGGGGGAGATCCCCCAGCACCGGACAGCACCCAATACCGGACAAAGTCGAAAAATTGAGAAATCCTGATCCAATCAAGATGGTGTATTAGTAGAAAAGAAAGCTATTATGAAGACTAATGTTTGCGTAGAATCCTTGAAAGATGCACGCCTTTTTAAAAAAGTAGAAAAGTTTGAAAATCTTAAAAAAATGACGTGTCGCCTTAATTCTGAACCTATTTGGTAACTATTTTGAATATGAATAAATACTTTGGATTACGCAGCATGATCGAACATAATCCTAATTTGATAGTATGAATGTATTTTGTATCACAATTGAAATAAATATGGATAAATTACAATTTTGGTTAAGCACCTCCTGTCCCCCAGTTTCGGACAACTTGATTTATTACATGATATCTTTGTAATTATTGCACCAGTGTCTCAAAATACATTCATTTTTCATGGATTCCGTCGATTATGGTATCAAACATGCAATAAAATTAAGAAGAATGAACATTCAGAACAACATCGTAAAATGTGCTATTTTTCATCATACCGTCAACGTACCAGTACCCGCTCATGTTCCAGTAGCCCGCTCACGAGCTTAAAAAGTAAGGTAATTTGAGTAAATACACAAACAAATGTCCACAGTATGATTCAATTTGTCGATTTCAACCGTATAGCGGCCATGGTTTTCAAATTTACCTTGTGCAAACTTATCTTTTTTCAGTGTGAGCGGGCTACTGGAACATGAGCGGATACTGGTGCACTGATGGTATATGAAAGAGGTTTTTGATGAACATCTTGCAAACTAAGAACAACTCAAATTGTTCTTGTAAATGTTGCAAATGCATTGAATTGGCCATTATATACTATTCATATAATAAACACATTCATTGATGTTCAAATTTACATAATTCGAGGCATTTCCAGATCGTGTCTGGTATTGGGTGCCACCTTTCAAGATCGATCAATTTGGTACTAAAATACATCTTCAAAATTCAATGTCAAAATTAATATTTATACTTTCAAATTTATTTTTGTACACTTAAAAAATGATAATATTTATCATAAATGGGTAACACGAGCACATAAAACTAATATTTTTCGAATTATGAATTAAGCCACTAATTAAGTGTCCGGTACTGGGGGATCTCCCCCTATATAAAATCTCTTCATAGGCCTCATAAGAACTTTGTCGTAGATCAAGGACTAGTCAAACTAGTAATGCATACATAGCTGCATCAAGAATCAGTATCATAATTAACCCCAGAAACCCGCCAAACGGAACTCTTAATGAATCTGTTCAGAATATCAGATCTCACAAGAATTGTTTTTTTTTTTTGTTTAGGTAATTACCAACCTCTACGAGTCTGCTGAGAATTTCAAGCAAAATCAGCCAAGGACTTTTCCTAGAATCCACTGAAAATCTTATTTGCAATCTACTTATAACCATTTCAGTGACCTCTCAGAAAAAAATTAAATACTGGTCAATTATCAGTTCGATTTCTGTTAGGATTCCAGCAAAGATTTCATATAAAATTTTTCATGAATTCAAATGGAAATCTAACAAACATCTCGTCAAGGACCTTGCCAAAATCCTTAAATACCTTCATAGAAATGTTTCAAAGATTCTAATCGTTAACTATCTCTCTGTCACCCCACCAAAAAATAATCATAATGCGAAGTACGAATTACAGACGGTACTAATCTTGGGAAAAATTCTAGCTTTACCGCATAGTACTTGAAATTTAAATTAATTGGTAATCTTATGTTTGAAATAGAAATTTTCCCGGGGCGTTATCCAAATTCCCGGGTATTTCCCGTATTTTTCCCGGTCATTTGTAATTCCCGGGTTTTTCCCGGTTTTCCCGGATTTCCCGGATGGATGGACACCCTGCGTCTTGCTGGGTAGGTATTTGGGAAGGCCCAAGCAAGACGGTTTGTTTTCGGGACGCCAAGAAGTTTTGCTGTCAGTGTCAGTTTTGTGTTCAGTCGAGAATGGATTACCAACTGATGAGTTCGTTTCATGCTTGTGATAACACATTTTTTCTTGAAAGCGTAACTTTTATGTACTTTATATGGTTCGTCACTATAAGTGTCGGCATTATACTTTTTTCTTATACAATTTCAATATAAATATATTTTTCTCTTTTTGACATTATTAAAAATCATCTTTTGAATTGTTCGACATTGTGAATGTTGACGTATTTTTTAAAACTTCTACCATATCGAGACAAAATGCACAGTAATACTCATATGTAATTTTCAAACAAACTATGTATTGTTCGTCACTACAAGTGTCGGCATTATTCCTGTTTCATATAATTTAAAATATATACATGTAATTTTCAGTTTTCGTTATTAATAAAAACGTCTTTTGAATTGTTCGACATTATAGATGTTGACGTATTTTTTAAAGCTTCTACCAAAAACTTCTCGAGACAAAAATACAAAACTAGCGTTAAATATAAGTCGTATATTTCCCCCTTGTCCATGGATCGCATCACCGACCAGAGGTGACTCCCAGATCTTTTCCTCCCTCACTAATAAACACCGTTCCCGTGGTGATTGTGAAGATACAGAGGTATTCTCGGTCTCTAGAAGCAACAATCATTACACCCTAACATTCCTTCCCCATCCCAACTGACTGTAAGGACTTGGCCGGCCCCGTTATTGATCAAAAATATTAGATCTGCTAAAATTGCACTTCGAGAGTAAGCGGAAACTCCCATCCCTTATTCATTTGGATCGTAGTGCATTTCTTACCAGTTCCGATCAATCACGGAGTAGCAACCATTGACATGTACAGTCAGTCTATGCTATGCTATGCATATGCTTAAACGATGTTAGTTATGGTAAATAGCATTCTTCCAAAGTGTGAAATTATTCGGAAGGTATTTGGCTGTGCAAACGCCATTTAAAGTTTCTTTGGAAATTGCTATGAAAAAGGCCAACTTTTTGTGTTTAGTCCTCTCTCTTTTTGTCATAACATTATGTGTAAAAGGTCACAAATTTTCCCAGTTACAACTTCACCGCAGATCACATTTGGGTGGGACGTGAGGATAATTTGTTATAATTAATTCTAAAATGTAAATCATGCTAAGGTGGTCATTTAGTTACTTTCAGAGCAAAACTGCTTTTTTGCATTAGAACATAATAGCCTGGATTACTCTGATCTATGTTTTCTCCCCAGGAGCTCCATTGTTGCCTGCTAAACAGTTGGTCAATGATGATATTTGTAAACCCACTTCAACGAATAACACAATTTCACTTAAGAAGAGTTTGTAAGCTTTTACACAGAATGTTATGCCAAAGAGTTAGAGAACTAACACAAAAGGCTGTCCTTCTCTATAGTAATTTTTGTAATAGTAAGTTGAGTAATAAAATTCGAATGGCGTATTCACTGCCAAATTTCTTACAAATCATTTCAAACTTTGGGTGGTAGCTATTTACCATAATTTACATCGTTTAAGCAAAGGGGGGGGGGGGTCTCAAAACATCATAATTTGCATCAGTCTAGTGATCAATGTTAACCCAAATAAAAACTCTTTTGAAACATTTTTCAAACAAGCTAAAATCTTTTTGAAAACAAAACGCAGTATACAGTCAAGAGCGATAGGTTCCAGTACTTGTTTTAAAAAGACAAAATTTGCAATATTTGCAAAAGCAAATTAAACTTTTAAGAAAATTCTTGAAAATTTATCAATGTTACCCCGGATTACGATACTCTTAAAGAATTATTGATGTAAACTACGTCATATTTCTATTGCAATTCTTCATAAGACCTTGGAATCTACCTAACAGCTTTTAAATTTTATGTTTCCTACCAAAGAGGGCAGGGTATTATGGCTTTATATCTAGTTTAAGTATACAATATGACAAAACGGTGAATTTGTTCAAGTCGAGGTGAATTTCTTTAATGTTTTATTTGAGTTTTTAACATATCTTCCAATGATCTCTCAGCTGCACTGCACAAAATTACCAAGTCGAACTGTACCGTGATAAAAACGAATCGCAGATCTATACTTAAAAAAATACTCATGTTTTGATCATTTTTATACCATGTTCATGTTTATACCATCCATGTTATGGATTACTGTGTCGCTTAACACCGAATAATTCGCTCAAAACATAGACGTCGAAGTAAAACATATTTGGTTAAGACTTTTTTGTCAAGTTTATCTGTCTTCTATCATTTTTCAATGTTGAGCATAACATTCAGCTGCAAAATTATGGTGTTTATGACAAATGTTGAGTAGGTAATACCTACAAAGCTATCAGAATTAGATTTCGATCAGCTTAGACTCAATTTTAATTTATCTTTGGACAATATTTTTCTTGAGTCTTGATGCTAAATACTGCATACAATCAACTCTCCCTTACTCTACATTCCAAATCTAGTTAGAAAACCTTAGTAAAATTTTGTGTTCGTAGCTAACTCGATGGGATTATCACAAAAAACGAAGACATTATAGCCTACCACAAAAGGCCGAATCATACAATGGAGAATTATAATTGAAAATTAGAAACCTAAAGAATAAAGCTTGAATATGAAAAAAGTCCTTGCCTTTTTAAATGAGATCATATCAGTAAACAGTGCAAAATTTTCCGAATCCGAAAGGTGTGCATTAGCCTGGGACACGGTTATATGAAAAAAAAATTGATTCTCGCTCCAGTCCACTTTTTGGATTGCACTTAGGTTCTATAACAACTGTGCACAGTTCCAGCTCGTTCGGTGAAAGTATATTTTAGCGCCAGACGTTCAAAGTTTGTATGTGATTTACTATGGGAAAACTATCTTTTGCAAAGAAAAATCGCCAAAGGTCGCTCATTATCCACTATAAAAAAATCCTCTAATATCGAATTATGGATTTATGGAAAGTTGGCTGTATGGTAAAAAGGTATTATACGACCCCCTAAGGAAAACATACTCTATCGTAGTAGCAAATGCATTACTTCAAAAGTTGTTGATGTCAAAGTGGTATCTATTTAATTGGTCATGTTCTACATGCAACTTGCTCTTGCTAGGTAGCTCCTGAAAATGATACAAGATGTTTTTTAACCGGTCAAAATCTTGACATTTGAAAACAACCTGGGCAATGTGCCCCTCCCGTGGAAAAAAAATCACAGCGGAGTAGGAATGTTACCAAAGAGATTATTATTTATCTTTATTTGAGTGGCTTTTCGCCCTTGGCATGTTCGCCACTTCTTCCGAAGAGAATTCCACTCCACTTCCATTCCGCTTAGGAGGGTCTATTAACAATCGTCTTCCGGTATTTTTTTTTTGTTGTTTTAAGTATAATAGTAAGGAATGGGTAGGGGCCTTCCTTAGCCGAGTGGTTTGAGTCCGCGGCTACAAAGCAAAGCCATGCTGAAGATGTCTGGGTTCGATTCCAGGATCTTTTCGTAATGGAAATTTCCTTGAATTCCCTGGGCATAGAGTATCATCGTATCTGCCACATGATATACGAATGCGAAAATGGCAACTTAGGCAAAGAAAGCGCTCAGTTAATAACTGTGGAAGTGCTCATAAGAACACTAAACTGAGTAGCCGGCTCTGTCCCAGTGGGGACGTTAATGCCAAGAAGAAGAAGAAGTAAGGAATGGGCTTCATTTACAATAAGGTTTGCTTGTCGGACGCAAAATTTTAAGCCAAAAACCTGATTTTTGATATTTTTGGAATTTCTTTTGATTCTTTATTTTTCTCAAAGAGGGTGCAGATCTAATTGGGCACTTCCATGATTCACTTTGACAATGCGGAGTTTTTCTCGGCCGAATTTTCTGAAACTTTGCAAAGAGAATCACTTTAATACGACGCATATTGTGACCAAATATGAGCTCAGTAGCTTTCAAAAAACTCCACTGTCGAAGTGAATCAAAAGTGCCAAGAATAGGATCCGGCTCCCTATATACGCAACATCATTTTTTTCGCGGATATTTAATGTGAGTAATCATAATAACGTGTAAAAGAAGCGTCAATCCCTTGAAAAAGAAGTTGGGGCGCATCATACCGATTCACCCCACCAACAGTTCCAACTAGTGATCCATAATATGGACCCTGAGCTAATTGTTTGCCACAACTTCCGAACAGAGTAGATTTCTGACAATTTCAGCATTGTACTTGACATTTTAAGGCAATGATACTTCACTTACAACATCAAGAGCTGTAAATTTCACTTTTAGGCAAAAAAAAAATGGTTGAGAAGCTTCGTGTGGAGCGAAAACAGAGCAAACATCAATTACTACAGCGCACGAAAAGAAAAAAATCAGAGCAGCAACTTAGTTAGAGATCGAACATGTTTGAAAACAAGGACAGGGATTATGTATTGGACTATTCCTAAATAGTTTCCCTTCTGTTCATAAAAAGGACGTTCTTCCTTTGTTTCCAGTGCCAACTCTGCTATTCTTTCCAATATATTGTGACGCATGTTCAACTTTCGCCAAATCACTGTAATGTAAATGCATTGAATTGAAATTTCTTATTTTTCTATGATGTCACAATTTTATTCATGATGTGATAAATGGTCTACCGCAGAAGGCCGAATCACAAAAGACGCCAGCAACTGATACTATTTTAGCAACTTTTTTAGCAACTGATACTATTTTAAATTTTTGTGTAATCTTAAATATATATTACACACCATTTCCGTTTTGAATTGGATACGATTCGTGCTTTTATATTAAAATTGTATGCCATCTATGGGATCATGCACAAAATACGTCACGCTCCAAGGGGGGGGGGGGGGGGGGGGCGAGGTCATGCCAAGGGTGACAACCCTTACAACATTTCTGGAGGCCTCATACAAAAAGCGTGATAAAGGATCCCCTTCCCTTCGAAAAAAAAAATGATATTCAGCGTGACATAATTTGTGTACCATCCCTATGTTGTTTTATTGAATTCAAGGTTGAATTCGACGCTAATGTATCCATAACTGTGGGAAGATGTTATTTTTCTCGAAAATGTATTGTAGTAAAAAACGAATTATAGGTAGAAGTTTCATTGAAATTTAAAAATACTTCAATCCATTGTAATTAAAAATTGTGAATGTAATTAAAAAAATGAAATAAATTGTGAAATTTCGGCAAAACTTGTGTGTTGGCACTTTTATTTAGCTGTGGGAAATTTAATCGAGTAAAACCCATCGCCAGTCGCCAATAATGAAAGCAAGTTGCCCAAATATCCCTTAGAAAAAGAGGTGCCCTAACCGATTTGATGAATTGTGTTGACCGTTCAACAACTTTTACATGAAACCGTGCGTAACCTACAAATGCACTGCGGTGATTCATGACGGGGTTGGAATGCACAAATTAGACAACAAAAAGAACAATTACCCTTTGTCCGCAATGTACTGTTCACCGTGAATGGCAGTGGTGGATGAGGTCTGTTCCTGGCCGCGTGTCAAGCCAGCAACTTGGGGCAAACCGGAAGAAGATGGTAGGGATGAAGGTAATGACGCTGGTTGTGGTTGTTGTGATAATGTTGGTGAGGGTGGTTGTGTTGTAGTTGTCGATTGTGGCAGTTGCTGTTGTTGTTGCTGCTGTTGTTCTTGATCTCTCGTCTGCTGATCGATCGTAAGCGCTACTGTGGGCAACGGGGTTCTACTATGCTCTAGGGAACTACGGGATATAGCAAGTCGGCCGAGAACCGGAGTTCCGGCACGGGACTTTACACTACTGGTACTAGCACCGGATCGTGAACCGGAGTTTGAACTACTGTAAACGAAAGCAGATTGGCACACATAATAAAGCAACATTCGTTTCGGGGTGAGGTCTGTTATTTACAGAGCTTCGGGGTTCGGGATACAGATTATTTACTCACTGATTATGTTAATGTAATACACTATTTAAAATACTCACCTTCCGGATCGAACGGAGCCCTGAATGGGAGTCCAAACCATGCTGGAACCAGTACGCATGCCAGCTCCAAAACCAGGTGTTGCCTGCAACAAATGATTCCAGTTTTCCAGTATTCTTCGTCAAATGAAATCTCCACTAACCTTCAAAATCTTCTTTTCCTTCGCCAAGACCTTCATCACGTATCGATAACTCCGCGAAACACGGTGCAATCGTAACGTGAGTGAACCCAGCGCTCCCGCCAGAAAAGCCGTTACCAGATTGAACCCAGTGAACGAAAACTTGGATTTCTTTGCCTCGAATTCCTCTGCTTCTTCTTCCTCTTCGTCGTCATCGCTGATCAGCCGGGCTTCCTCGTCCGTTGAAGACTGCTGTCGAGGAGGTTCTCGGCTGGTACTTGGTTTCTGTCCATCCGGTTCGTCTGTTTCAATCTTACTTTTCCGTCTTTTTGGGTCCTAGTGGTCACACAATGAAATTGATTAGTTTGGGTTTCGAATTTCACTGACTTTCTACTACTAACAGTAGCGCAGTTCTAGTTCCAAAGCGACATGTATACAAAAAGCAAACAACCCAAAAGTAATGTGTTTCATAGGAAAAACGTTCATTCGTGAGTTTATTCCAGGCAGTGCCCGTGCTCAAAAGAGCTATAGGAACCGGGTGCTATTCTGAACACTTTTGATTCACTTCGTTGGTGGGGTTTTTTGAAAGCTACTAAGCTCATATTTGGCTACAATATACATCATATGGAAGTGCTGCGTTTTGCGAAGTTTCAGACTATTCGAACGAGAAAACCCCACATGCCAAAGTGAATCATGGAAGTGCCCAAGTAGCTCTGCACCCTACGTATGAAAATTGCGAAAGCATGTGCAGATACTGTGCAATAATTATCCACTAACTGTTGGTGATCATTCGTACCAGATGTATGCAAAAAAAAACTGGGTAAGCAAATTGAGTGCAAATGAGCAGATATTTACAGAAAATTCTCAGATATTTCAACAAATACAATCACATATATAACCCGTCTTAAGTATTGAATCGCTTCACTGAGTACGCGAGTTTTACGTTCTGATATTGCCTTGGGGGGTTTGGCAAAGGTAAAACCATCAACAGCAACGTATGATCTCCAGTGGTTCTTAACATTTTAAAGTGTTGCAATATTCGGTAAAGCGACGCCATACTTTTGGCGAATAATTTAACAATTCTCGCATATGATTATTATTATTATTATCTTTACTATCGAAATTACCAGCCATAGGCTGGTCCATCTCCTATACGTTTGGTATCATAACGGCGTATCGCCAGTAATGGATATCTCTTCATCTATATTCTCTTTTGCTAATAACTTGGAGAGGTTAGAGTGCCTTTAAGACCACTTTAAGCCTTCCATCGATTCCATGATTCCATCGTGCTTGCCATTCGATACACGTATGCAAACAATGACAACTTGGCAAAGGAAGCTCCCATTTATATACTGTGGTGAACTCATTGAACACTGAGCTAAGACGCCGGTTCTAGGGCTGTGCACAATATGCATTTATCGGTATCGGCGATATCATTTTGATTCAATATCGGTATCGGCGATATATCGGATTTGAAATTATCGGTATTGAACCGATATGCAATAATTTAAAAAAGATGGATATAAAAACAAAATCGATAATTTTCCACATCAACTTTTGCATTATGTAGAGCATTTCTTGAATTTTGTGATTACGACATGCAATTCTCAGAGAACATCTAGAATTCCATTGAACCAGTTTCATTTCTTCAATATAATTAATAAGGGTATTCACTTAACAGCGTAAATCGCTGTATTTTTTGATTACCTGAAATGTTTCACGACATTGAGTAAACTGCGAGAAGAACATTTCAAACTGTCAAAATTCGACACATTTTCAATCTAAGCATACATTGGCCGTCATCGTTAGGATTTTCATCAAAACAAAATTGGTAACAAATTTTGATGAAAATATACGTGAATTCAATTGTTGAAACTTTGAGAAAAATGGCTTGAAAGACGCAACACATTGTAAGAGCAGAATTTAGGCAGAGTTTTGAAAGAAGTGTCTGATAAGCGTGGACTTATCCAATAGCAAAGTTCGTGGAAAGGTCATATCAACAGCTTTCCATGGGCGACCAGGTCAATAGGAAATGCATTCTGTTTCATTTCCATTACGCTTTTGTCCCAAAATTATCTGTTATCAAAATAATCTATTTATTAATTATACTGGTTATGCATGTGTTAAAATGTAATCATTCATATTAAAACACATAATTTTACTCGATGAGTAACAAATACTGGAAATTGAACAATGTTTACTACTCTCAGGTTACTACCGAATGAGACCTTTAGGGGTAGGAGGTTCTATAGTTCTGGGAATCAAAATCCTTATTATGTGCTTCTTCAAATAGCGCTTTATTTTCCAGCAATTGTCAATAAAGGTTAGGCTTCGATGCATCTTCACCATAATGACCATTGATGAATCAACCAGGGTTTCGAGTATCTAAAGAAAGTCAGCATGAATTGATTTGTTCCATATTCAACCACATATCGCCTAACACTTACTTTTTCAACATAATACTGTCCAAACTGCACCAGAATGTTGGCATTGAACGGTGGTCCGAAAATCGTGAGGAAAACGGTCTTTTTTCCGAACAAAATCTAACAGACGGGAAAATCTGAGTTCAAAGAATAACAAATGTCGCGAAGAATTTTGAACGATCCTGATGGGTTGCTAGGTTATGTATTTGTTGTTTATCACCAAGAAGAATTATTTCATTTGAAACATTGCTTGACTTGTTACACACTTTACGCAACTTTAAGTGAATACCCCTAATTAGAAATAGTTCTGATTATCGGACTAGCAATTGTTTTATCGATATCGGAAAATATCGGGTCATGAGATATCGGGTATCGTATCGATAATATCGGCCCGATAAAATCGATATTATCGATAATATCGATATTTGCACAGCCCTAGCCGGTTCTGTCCTAGTGGCGCGAAATGCCAAGAAGAAGGAGAACTTAAGACTTTTAACGATGGAATTGTTTGATTTTTTGAATGAAACTGTATAAAACTGTTTAACTATTTTAATGAATCACTTGAGAGTTATTATTTATATCCAATGTTGATGATTCCATCCACATTTCAATATTTTGATTTCATTTCCTTTTTTTTATATTGGTAATAATGTATCAGAATGTTCACCACAAGTAAGCACATGCTATATTTATGACTTGCTGATCATTAAATGCTCTGTAACGGTCGCCATATAGCAAATCCACTTTATTGGTGATCCTATAACAAAAGTAGTCTTAATGAATTGTCCTCTCATGTTTAACTGCGGGATTTTTTCTCAAGAGATTGTCTGAATTAAATTAAAAAAAAAAACCTTTCGTAACATTGTCAACCCATTCATAAATAGATTTGAAATGATTCCAAGATAGTGTTGATCGCTAAACGAAATGTTATTCAATACAACCGATTGGTGTTAATTACATTCGAGAAATATGTTCATTAAAACGTGTATGTGGGTGGTAATGAAGAAACAATATTAAACCTTAGAAACTTTCGACAGCCGCCGAGAGTTTTAGTGAACAATTGAACTAGGTCTCAATCTAGACATAGTAGAAGAATGTATCTAGTGAAGTAGATAAAATCAGTAGAGTGAGTGAGAAAGCGATTTTAAGTCAAAGAAATGTAGAAATGACATTGCTTGCAGCAGTTAAGGGAAAAACCAATTCTTGGTTGTTAGCAATTGAACGACACGTGATGAAGAATGAATATGAATCACAACGAACGTGAGGAGATGGTTTATGTGTGCGCTAGCTAAGAAATCGACAGAAACCGATCAAACAAAAAAACTACTGGAAACAAACAGAAACTCACAAAATGAGTATGGTGTGGAATTGGTTCGGAAATGGCGGAACGGTCCGTGGTCCCGGTTCGGTCCGTCGTTCCGGTGCCGATGGCATCTCGTTCGCGTGCAGAAGACGACCGGCTTAAAGCTGGCGACGAGGCGTGTCGGAGTGCCGCATTCGTATCCGACGGACCCATGGTGGCCGTTTCGGTAGAGGAACGTTCCTCTTCAGCCCTCGCAGAACCACCCTCCTCCTGCTGGGAGTCCGTGGATTCCTGCTCGTTTTGCTCTTTGATTTTCGCTATCAGCTACGGTGACGTAGCGAATACGAGGTTTTGGGAAAACCATTATTGTTGGAAGGAAGCGAGGGGGATTTTGATTTTGGGAAGCGAAAAAGTGCAGAATGGATGGAATAATGGCAACAGATTGGACGGGTGAAAATCCAGTGGATAGCATTCAATTACGTATTCATAGTAAGGCGAAATCGTGCAGATGAGCAAAAATGATGCGATAAGTTCGTGTAGATTAGAGTAAAATTCGAGAAAAGTATATCCATTAGAAATTATTTGTGCCAAATCGAAAAATAACTGCGAATAAATATGTGATATAATAAAGTTCGGCAAGTAAACCAAACGACAAACCTAATGAACGAAAGGAACAAAAAACGATCACAATAGGAAAGCCCCTGTGCGGACAGTTTCCGATACATTACCTTGCCAAGGGTCATGTGTCGTCGGCTGAGGCGTCGTTCTGCGGCACCTTTCCTTTCGAAGTCCTCGTCCGAACCGCCGGGTTGCATCAGATCCAGCTCGAATTCGTGCTCCGTATCCTCGAACATGTAGTAGTCGCCGGACCGAATGGCTAAATGATGAATACAAAAGAAGTGATTGATTTCAATAATATTTTGGAGGAACAATTTCAGCTGGAAACGATATTCTCATAAAGTTTCGTTGATAAAATTCGTCTATGGTGTATGAAACATATTTGAAAAAAGTGTACTCACAACATCTATTCAATTGATTGCAATATTCAAAGTGGGATTTGGGTGCAATACTTAACATCTATTTTGTTTAATTATGGACGATTATTATTTGCGCGATATCTGTTGTTTAACCCTCTACGTACCCAAAACCATGTTTGATTAACAAATCATCCAATGGACGACATTTGACAGCATTAAAAGATATTTGGAAGATGGAAGATTTCTCTCTCATTTCTCCAGTTACTTTAAAAAATGTTTTAAAGAAGTCTTCAAAGATTTTTCTAAGCATTCTTCCACGAGTTTTTCGTGACAAATTTCTAAAGCAAATCTTAGAGTAACCTCTGATAAAAGTAAGTTCTTAAGTCAATCTTTATAAATAAGGATTTCTAGAGGAACTCTTGACAAAACTTTAGATTGATTGCTAAGATTATTAGAAAAAAAATACAAATAGGTATTGAATCTCTGTGAAGGAACTGCTTGAAATGCGAAAGCTGTAAAAGATCTCATTCCTCCCAAAATCTCTAAGAAATTGTGTAGAAATGATGGGAGGATTTCTTGGAAAAATAGCTGTAGTAGTTATTGATATGGAACCCTAAATTAACTATTGAAAATTACATGGTCTTTTTTTACAAATTCATTGAGAAATGCTTGAAAGAACTGCAGTAATCCTTGAATTAAATGCAGGGGAAATTCCAAGAAAAATATCTAGAGAAACTCAAGCACGAAACACAGGTCGAATTTGAAATGTTTCTAATAGATTTGCTCGAATCATCACTCAATGATTTTTTGTAACAATTCTTTGGAGTGAATGTGGGCAAAATGGCGTAGAAAGTATTGTCGGGTTTTCCTGAAAAAAAAAAATCCTTGAATTTGATTAAAAACTCATGAATTAACTATTGTGGGCTTCTTGAAAGCAATACTGTGGAAATGTTTGGAAGTTACAGCTGGAGAATTCGGTTTAAGAGTTAGAGAAAAAAAATATCTCGAGGAAGTCCTGGAATACTCTGAGGAAAATTTTTCAAAGTAATGAAACAGATGTAACAATCTCTGAAAGCTTCTCGTCTCATAGAATTTTGCATCAGAATTCACTGCAAGCAAAATGAGGAAAAGAGATCCTTCAGAGACCATTTTGATTAAAATAGAGACTTTTCAGAGATTTGAATAAAAATAGCGATCAAGTCTAAAGAGAAACCTGCTGCCAGCCCTAGATATGTGAATCCTTTACTGATTAAATATACAGTCACCACACAGTTATGGATCAACTAAGGATCATTTTGTAGTACAAAAGATGAATAAATAACATGGTGATGCTGCACAAAACCAATTTACCTCCCTGGAACTGCAGAATATAGTTGTTTTTGAAACTACATCTCAAAATTCCAGGTTATTTACGAAAAAGTATCGATTGCAATAGAAATTTCAAACAATGCCCACCCCACAGATGTAAATCAGTGCGAGAGGATGATCCCTATTATGGATCAAACCGACTCATATTATGGATCAAAACTCTATAACAGCAATTTATCTGCGAGGTAAACGAATGGTGTGTTAGTGAAAGCATACGTTTTGGCGTTTGTTTCGGAATCGTCTTATGTTTGATTCATAACTGTGGTATGGTTTCCAATCAAGGGCTGGCAAGAGCCTATAATTACCAACCCAACATCAATTCAACATGGCGTCCAGAGTTCTTGTTTTGATTATTTTGGGATGGACAAAACAAAGTTTTTATGGGTAGGAGACATCAATGATACCTCGCTGATGCGTAAAACAATGAACAAAATGATGAACAAATGAAAAGCGTATTCAATTACGACGATTTAATGCGATATGTTTAATTGCCAGAATCTAGCACTAGCAGCGTATGAGCTAGCGTTGGGCGATTTTGAATCGATGTTCCGAAAATCGATTTTTGCTTTCCGATTAATCGAATTTTTGAATCGATGTTTAGAGCACCTAGAATCGGGTGAATCGATTCTATTCATTCGATTTTTTTATTCGATTCATTTTGTTGGAATCGTTAAATATTTCTTAATGAGTTTGTGGAAAAAAAAAACATATTTAGAACTAATCTTAAAGTAGTAAATCTGTTCGATTGATTTTCGAAACTGATGTGATAGATGTTGAAATCAAATACAAATGCATTTGTTCTCATATAAAGCTTCATAAATGTAAATTTTCATCCGATTCGAATCGATTCGAAAACATCGATTCAAAGGATTCGATTAAATCGGTGAATCGATTCAGCAGCTCAAATGTGAATCGATTCTGTAACATCGATGTTCTGGGCAAATTTGCCCAACGCTAGTATGAGCCGTATACTCGAAAATCAGGAGCAAGGTTAGGGCAAACCGACCAGAAAGTGGGTACCAAAACGCGAAGTACCAAAACGATGTGAGGAAGAGCCGAAATGTATGCAGGATGACAGTCGTGTCAGTCCCCTGTTTCCAATGCCCCACAGTTAAGAATCAACGCTTCTGGGAGTGCGTTTGACATTGTATTTCCTACGGACGGAAAAATATGCTCAAGCGTATTATAATTTATTGCGATGCTGTACAGATGTATGGCTCACGTAGGTAAAATGTGTTTTTGCTATTACAACTCTATTTGATGAGATATTCCCGTTTGAATCCAACTCTGATCCATATCTGAGTGCTATCCATAACTGTGGGGTGACTATATCTAAGAATATTTTAAGTTTTGATAAGTCGATTAAGTTACATACCCGAAAAAATCCTCACTGAATAGATCAAGTAGGGTTTTAACTGAGAGAGAGGAGACAGCTAGCTTAGATTGCGAGCTCCCAAAAGTCAAGGGAACCTGTCACCAACTGTCACATTTGAAGGGCAGAGCGTGCAAAACCGTCAATATTCAAGTAAAAGTAATTAAAATTTCTAGGTGTTTTTCGATGATTTCACATTTTAAAAGTTGAATACCTAAATATAGTTTTGTGTTGCCAAATTGCGCTTGATTTTTTTATATATATTCTCATGTTTTTCCATAGTGAACAAAAAGAAGTGAATAATTTTGACCAAAATAAGTTCATCTGACTATTTTATAAATAAAAAAATAAAAAAAAATAAAAATTATAAATAAAAATATTTCATTTTGTGCACAATGCAGATATTAAAGAAAGAAGCCAAAGAAGGCCAGAAAGCATGCCAACTGTCAGTGAGCTATCTCCTCTCTCTTGAAGTTTTAATAGCGGGGCAGTCGATTTTTTTTTGATTAAGTTTTCTGGTAAACAATAGTAATCTCTGGATTTTGAAGGAAAAATCCTTTGTAATGAACATATTCTAGGGTAGATGTACCAATATTGGAGGTGCTAAGCACGATTGAACTTCATTTAACCGCCAAAATTTAAGAAGCGCAATTAATGTGCATGTTAATGTTGTAACGGGAATTGACTGACATTGACTTAATGAGAAAAATGATTTCATCACAGTAAACCACGGCATGTCAGTGAAAAATAATACCACCACTATCGGTACACTATTCCTTTAGTTGAGTAATATTTTTAATGTGTGTTCCTATAGTTGCGGTATCCGTTGTTTTCTTATAGGATCCTCCACTATAGGAACACTTTACCGCAACTATTGGTACAAGTAAGAAAAAGTTTATCAATTTTAGTGATGTTCATCAGTTTTGAAGCAATTTGAACGCTCTTTTCAACTATTTCGTATATCAACAAGCTAATACGTCGATTGGCAGTGTTGGTTCTGTGACTAATGTAATAAAACCAGTGAAAACGACACTACCGCAACTATAGGAACACCCACAACTAAGGGAACACTTCCTCTACCTCAAATTACTACTTCAAAATATGCTCCATGGTTGTGTATTCCAAATTTCCTGAGAATATCAGGTACAAAATCAGATCGGATAAAATTTCCTGATAATTCCAGGTTTTTCAGATGTTCCAGGTTGACGCCCTGGAACATCCGGTATATTCCGACCTGTATTTTTAAGTATAAAAAAAAACTACTCTAGATTCCACCAGGGATTTCTCATAGTCAAAAATTCCTCAAGAAAGCCCTCCAAGAATAATTCTTTCATCGATTTCTATAGAATTCCTTACAAAATTTTCATTTTTTCGAGCAATTCGACGAATTTAACCAGTAATTTTTTCAGAAATGCCTTCACGAAATCAACGAATTATCGTTCAAGAGCCGGGTTAATGAACATAAAAGTGAACGTTTTAAGGACTATCGATGACATTTTTGTTCAAGATCAAGATTGTTATCCTGAATGGGTGAAATTGTATAGCCTTTTCAGGCGGAAACAGTATTCAATTTGGCTCATTCCGACGTTTTGAACCCTTTTTCAAGGAATTCGGGTTATCGACTGTGTATTTAACATGATATTTTTCTAGGCGTTGTAGTCAGAATTCCGATTAACGTTTGGTTTCTGATCCGACGTTTCGGAACCTTTATTGGTTCACTGAAAATCAGAAAACAAGTAAGGATTCTAGATCGTCTTCTGGCTGTAAAAGCGACAAATGTTTAGTGTTAAATATAGTATCATGATAATTTGAGAGCAATTCGAGAGCAATACAACGCATTTTTTTAATCTCAATAAAAACTTATACAAGCAATCCCTACCGTGGGTCAATTAAATTTAAGACTAGAAAAGCTATAAACTTCTATTGTAACTTCGAGGTAATCGATATATTTAGCCACGAACTATTCAAGAATATAAAATGAAAATGAGGGATCGATTTGATAATTTTTTTGTTAATTCAAATAATAATGATGATGATATTGGGGATAACCATTCGGTTTATTTCTGCAAACGAATAACGATTAACTAAAGAACTGAAAAGCAGCAAACAAAAAACAAAGCTTCCGCAAAAACTAAGCTACAGCGTAAATAAAGTACTGATATTAATTAGTATGCTTTTTTTTCATTGCCATTTAAAGATACTTTAAACCAAAAGTTTAGTCGGTGGCACAACGGAAGTAAATGATGTTCGTGTAAGCTAGAAACGATTTTCTTACGATGGACGTCCGGAACACCCCGACTTCAAGTTTAGTCACAAATGAATTTCGATGAGAACAGATCGAGCCTCTGCAGCTGAAGGTGGAGCCAAACTATCCGAAAGGAAACGCCAGTTTTTGAGTGTGTAGGGAAGAAGGAAAGAAGATTTTACGGAAGAATGACCAATGTGTGAGATCTGAAGAGCTGTTTGTATTGTTATAAAAGAAAGAGGATGCTAGTTACCAAGAAGCTTCCAGCTTTTCATGAACATATCTTGATGAATACTAATCTTGATTCGAACGACTCTTCAAATCTCATCATGGCGTCATGAAATCGGTCTATTCCTGCGAAAGAAAGACATTCAATCGAAGTTAAACATAGCAGAACAGTGAAGTAGTAAAGCGATGTCTGATGTTATAGCATTTAGCTGCCACAGAAGACGCACAGTCTCCAGGACTACGATTATTTCGATCAGCAGAGGCTCGTTTGTGATGGGTAGGAGAAGTGTTGCGCTTGAGAAGGATATTGAAAGTGTGTTCTTTACCGGCTGCTCTGTTCTCCGAAATTTTGCGCCAAAACCTGGACGGACGTCGTTGGGTATCTAGAGAAAGGAAGTAAGGCACATAATTTTACTAAAGTGATGGAAAACATACGGTGTAGGTTGATTACTTTTGTGCGTTAAAATATATGTTGTTGAAAATGCTAGAAATATTTAATATGAGTTGGGTTCAAGTAATATTATTTTAGGGTGGATTAAGCAAAAAGCGAATGTTCAATTCACGTTAGGCGAATTTGAATCATTCGGAGAACTGTAAGTCGTTTGCGTGCTGTGCATGGATACCACAGGTGCAGGGGAATTTCGGAACATTCGTCATTTATTTACCACTTAGCAAAACGGCGATCACAAAAATATAGACAATGTGTCTCTCTTTTTTATTGGAATTTGTTGGTTATTTACAAAACTTGTTGATACATACCACTTCGTGGAGACTAAATCTGCATCATGGAAAACGTGGATGTCGCAATGAATTATTTACACAGGAGTTGACTGTTGACTCATAAACAGTAACGGAAGTAGATATTTACAAGAGAAAGCAGCGATGATTAGAAGCGAAACAGAGTATAAATGTGATTATAGTTACACTCATGATGGGAAACAGGTGAACGGGAGGTGGCCGAACGGATCGATTCGCGTAGAGCCGCTTCCCCAACAGGACCCCAGATACTACGGGTTCGCGAACGCCTCCGACCTGCTCCGGCATGGGTCGCATCGTCATAACGAGTGGTATCGTCGTCCACGAAAAGTGATACCAGAAAACTGGATCGGCGTCGACTGGGATCAACGGTTAGTTCTTCTGGAGCTACAGAAGTTCCCATACTGGACTGTCGACGATGGTGGTGGCGATTGAAGGATCGCGGCGAACGTGGCGAACGAGGCGAAGGTGCTTGATCAGGTGTGTCCTAAAAGAGATTATTCTTAGTCTTTGTTAGTAGTATGGTAACAGCAAAGGATAATTACTTCAGCTGGAGTTAAGTTATTGGAAAGGCGACGTTGTCTTGGACTAACAGTTAGTTCATTGGGGTTAGGCCAAGATACGGCATTCAAACTGGATTGTCTACGGTGCTGTCGGGTTTGCATAGCAGTTTTACTTGGAGGCATCAAAGTGTTGTTAACTGGGGCAGATGGTGGTGGTTGTTCCTTCTATTGAGCATAGATAAATTAGTGCAATTTTGTCTAGTGCAGAGGAAATGCATCTTGATAAGACAACTACCTCACAAGGTGGTGGTGAAAATACCGGAAAAGTATCATCCGGACTGCAAACTCTAGCTAGCATATCATTAGGTGATTCAAAAGACATTCGCTGTGGATCTAGATATGCTTCCAGTGAAACAGTCATCAAAGCAGAACAAGGTGACGGTGCCTAAAATTGTAAACCATACTCAAATGTTCACAACACGTGCTTGGCTTTAAAAAGCTACAAACCTGAGTGTGATAGGACCCTCGCCCTACGTTCAAACCTCCATTATCGGAAGGAATTTCTGAAATGCCTTCCCCTTCGATAATCATCGAACCACCGGCGAGTTCGTCCTCAATTGGTGTGTGATATCCTGCATATGACGACAAACTATGAGTGCGAGCCACACGCTGATCGTCTTGTTCTGCCCAAAACCAATTAACGCAAGAAATGGAAAAACAGAAGAAAGATCTCGCTTGTTAGTGGAGAGAGTGCACTTTAACTACGCTGTTTCTACTCTACGGTGAGCGGTTACACTACCATTTTGTGCATTATCTCGGTCGCCACTACACAAGTATTGGATCTACTACACAGCTGAAGCTAAGGAAAGCCCAAACAGAAGAATTGCGTCCATACTTACAAATCTCGGCATTCGATAACGCGTTCTTCACACTCACAAAACCATACATCGAACCAAAAATCAAAACTCGATCTGCTCTTTTTCCCGATAATACTTGACGCGAAACGATCGCACGCGATCAACAGAACAGAATTTAACACACACCAACGGAGATTTAACTGAAGACGATATTGAAGTCTCATGGAGGAAAATTACCTTTTGCGTGCGTCGTTGGCTCATGCACCGGCTCCAGAATCTTCTGCTGAGTGGCCTTGATACGATCCATCTTCATTTTTATCTTTTGCAGAATTTGGCTTTCGCGTTCGGCTTCCAGCTTCACGTCCTTGATACGAAGTTCTTCGATTAACTCAGCGCCTCTGTAGAATAGATAAAAATAGGTGAATCTAACGGATTTAAGTTTCAATCGGACGAATCTTACCTCGACGCCAAAATGGTGCTGGCCTTCGTCTCATTGATAATGTGACAGAAATAATGGCTCGAGAAGATACGACGTTGCAGCAACAAAAAGGCAAAGCACACTCCATCCCAAAACAACCCGGAGTCATCGTAAGGTACGTTGCAAGTGGCTACATTAGCGTCCGGATCGATGGGATCAGGTGTAGGTTCGTTATCTTGTGAGGACAAACACGAGATCCCCAGCAGCTGCACCAGCCAACAGTTGTTGCTCGTCAGTTGGCTTAGGTACAGACATCCTACCATTTGCAGCAAGGTTTTTGTGGTGATAACAAACACATTGTAACCGATTAGCATGTTCCAGCTGTAAATGATAGACATTAATATCGAAATCTAGCGAAATGCAATTTCGAAGGAAACTTACGTTCGCAGAATAGCTTTGATTGGCCTCAGGTAGAAATCCGTTCCTTGCCAGAGGAACGTGAATGATCCAATCAGATATCCGATCGAGAACAGTGTCACCCGACTTGTTCCCGTCAGAAACACAATGGCCAAAGTGAACCAGAAAAATACCAAGAATGCGCCACGTTTCAGCACATCCAGCCAGTTTCGCACCTTGGCGATGAAATCCGGAGTTGGGTTGATGAACGGAACCGTTCCCAGTTTATCAATGTCCTCCAGTACTGATTGATTGCTGCCTCCACCAAAATCATCCGGGCAGGATGAATACCTTGTCTCAATCCGGAACACTAGGGTCTGTCGGCAGAGGAACATCAACAGAAGGAAATCAGCTACTACCTTACCAGCTTGAGCACGGAAAACGGCCGAATTCTCCGGCAACATCGCCCATATCCGGAAGCGATCCAGGAATGGTATATCCCAAGGGTAATCAACGCATAAAATCGGTGGTAATCCGATGAAAATGACATACTGCAAGGGTATCAGCACAACGGTAAACCACGTCAGTACCCGCCAAACCCGTCGTAAACTATCCCGATTCATGTGGAACATTATGCATGTCCATATGGCATAGAAGCAGGAGAACACATCCATTCGAGACGCAATCACAACTACCAAAGACACCAAAGAGATTTCCACCCCAAACTTGTAGAATCCATAGTTGAACAAGAATTTGATCATGCGTGGAATGTCCTTATCTGCATCATGACGTGTTACATTTGGGAACATCATATGTGGAGTTCTCGGAGATTGCCCCAACCGTATACGACGAATGGTTTGCCTCAACACAACCACCGCATGGATCGTCACCACAATGATGTAGATCAGGTACGGCCTCACCAAATCTGCCAAACTGCTAATTTCCGATGTCTTCTGAAACCCGAACCACTTTGCGTTGTTCATTTCCCAGTGAGTCTGGTTCAGATCTATGTTGGGACACTCGCTGACGTAGTTCGCTTCGTTGATGTAGTCCACTTGGTAGATCATAGTCGTGATCAGCAGAATCGACGAGATCAGCGACATGATCCTGGTGATCAACACCAGCGAGTTGGTATGCGATTTTACCGCAAACACTGTCATGATCACGTACATCAAGTGGAGAAACGAGATCGTCTCTACGCTGAGGGAAAACGCCACAATCAAAATGATCTTCAGCAGATGGATCTCGAAGAACAACCAAACGATTTCCGCCAACTTTGAAATACGATTGATGAGTTTTTGAGCAACGCCTTTGATTTCCTGTTTGGAAAGCTTGCGGAAGCGGAGATCGTCCAGTATTTCCGAAGCAACGTCTCCACCTAGTTCTTCTTCGTCTTCTTTGAGTGGCTGCTTGCCGTCATCGTCACGGGCACCCACTTCGGGATCTCTTTCGATCGGTGGCGCATCGGTTGTACTGCTGAGCTTTTTCCGCCGGGAGAAGGTACCGTAGGCGGAACTCGTTTCGGACACCACGGGGATGTCGTTGTCTTGTCTGTAGGATTGGGATTGAAGTTTTGAAGAAAGAGAAAAATGTAATTGATACTTACACAATAGGAATTTCCGAGATTTCCAGAAACTTCCTGTGGCAATAGTGGAGTTGAATCACGGTGATGATGACGATCATGGTTGGGTTAACCAGATGAAGGAAGAGCTGTTTGGTCTCATATGTTTCTAAACCGATATCTTTTTGTCTGAAGTGAAAAAATGTTATCATTAACAAGAACTTGTTGATATGAAATGAAAGCTACTTACAAAGTATCCGAAATATGAAGATACTCGGTCCAATAGAGTGGGAATTTGTCGAACTGGTAAGTGTAGACTAAAACAAGGATGGACATGGAGTAGACGATCACCGTCAACCAGAATGCGTACATCATCTTGCGCCAGACTTTGAAGGAGAACTGCAACAACATATAAGAAAATACATCCAGTGAAGTGAACCACCATGTTCCCAACCTACTTGGAATGTTAGAACAAAGATCAAAAACAGCGCCATATACACTATCCTAAAACCGGTCATCCGATGGCCCGTCATGCCGGATAGGAACAACGTGATCGCCACCACCCAGATCCAGAACTTGATCAGGAACGAGTTGATCAGCGTTCCGGCTCGCGTTATAAAAGCCGAGGATTTCTTCTCCAGTGGTCGACCGGCACCGACCGTCGTGGCCGCCCCGACCGTGACTTGCAGCGGTGCAGCCATATCGGCAATGGTGGATGTTCGCCGCTCGTTTTGCCGTTCCTGGATCATCTGACGCAACGAGATCCAGAACATGGTGGTGAACAGGGATTTGATCAGCAGTGGCGAGCACGGATACTCCGGGTACTTGATGAAACCAATCTGAGCCAGATTGATACCGGTAATCTAGAATGTTGTTCAGGGGGTTAGCTACCAGTCTAGGGAGGCAAATTTAGTAGCTTACATTGACGGTGGACGGCAGCTCGTCGTCGGTGAGTTTCATTCCGTACAGATACTGCGCTAGCAGTAGCAGCTCCGCGTAGATGACTAGGAATGGACTGGAGTTAAGCATATTCTTGCGCTGATTCGGCATGATCCAGATCAGGTTGGCCCAGATCAACAGCACAAACGTTAACCAACTGTGAAACATGATGCTCCACGTCTGCGGGAGGGCAATGCCAAGCGTTAGAGTTAATCATTTAGTTAGAGTAAGAAATGCGACAAACGTAATTTAGGTGAAACAGATATTTGACTGAAAAGAGGGATCCAAAAAAGTGCAAGGAAAAGTTGTTAACTAAGGACATTTCATATTTCTAGAGTCCATTAAATTTCTGGGAAAAATTCTAGTGGTAGGGTGCCGGTACCAATGGTTGTAATTTACCAGTAGATTGGACTATGGAATAAAATGTTTTTTTTTTTATATAAAAACGACATGCGCTATTTTTGGTGGATAGATTGCCTCTAGTTAAGTCGATTTCGGCTTTTTATTTTGTCAAAAAGTCATATAAATAATTCAGTCTTCGCAAAAAAAAATTGCTCCCTTGCACCAGTATTTGCCGTCATGTTCCAGTAGTGGATCATTTGATCGAGGCTGTTTTTTAAATAATTATAAAAAATGAAGAAATGTCCCAGAAATGAAATTTGTGCTTCATTCGAAAGATTTTAGTTGCTGCTACGAGGAACAAATGTTAAACCTATGTAAAAATAAACTATTTATATTAAATTCCTTATAGCATTCCCAAACGTCTACTACTGGAGCACTAGCGCAACTACTGGAACACGTGTACCAAGCGGCTCAAGCGAGGTTATGCTCAATAAATAATTTTATCACTCTATTTTTCCTATATAGTAGAGATTAAAATCTTTCTGTTGAAGCCAAAAGATTTCCGTTAAGGCTTCCCGTTACTAAGTTATGATTTTATATTGCTTAGGTAATCCACGAATGGCACCGGCACCCTACTTATCTATAAAGGAATTCCTAATTGAATGCTTGAAAAATTCCCAAAACATACTGTAGAAAGTCCTAGAATAATAAGAGATCCAGATTGAATTAGCTTAGCTTAGCTTAGCTTAGCTTAGACTGACTACACATATCAATGGTTGCTATTCCGTGATTGACCGAAGGCAGTGAAAATGCACAAAGAATCAACTAGAAGTTCGGCTGGGATTGGCCATAATCTTCTTCAGTGTGCATAATTCAGTGCCTCTATTTATACAAGGTCAATAACGGCGCCGGCCACGTCCTTGCAGTCAGGTGGGATTGGGGGAAGGAATGTTAGTGTGTAACCTTTGCTATTTGGAGACCGTGTTTGCCTCTGCATCTCCACAAAGGTTACTGGGAGGGATGTTTGTTAATGGGAAGGATCGTTGGGTCACAGGATTCACTTTGATAAGCGATTAGACCATGATAAATAATTATTGGTGAGATATAAACATGCTTAAATGCAAATACAATATTTTCATTTGATATGAACAATATCTATGTAGAGAAAAAATTTGCCGACACTTGACGTGACGAACCTTTCAAAGTTTGTTGAATAAAGTGAACCTTTCGCAAGTCTACACTCGTAGTGTCGAACCATTCAAAGTTTTTTTTAATTACAAAAATAAAGGTAAAAGGAAAAAAAGTGTTTTGAAAAAATAAATTAGACATAGATAATTTATGAATCAGAGTTTATGTCGACACTCACAGTGACGAACCTTTCAAAGTTTGTTGACAAATCATATTTACGTCTCATCGTTGTAACGATTAAAGCTGCAGTCATACATATTTTATAAATTAGAAATACTAGCATGAAACGAGCTCACCAATTGATCCGTCATCCTCAGCAACAACCACTTTCAGCTTCACTCGTTTGCTCGGCTATATAAAAGCACTCAGAGAAAATAGGCGCGCGACCCGAGAGGGAAAACGACTGACGACTGCTCAGGCTTTCTTGACGCACTGCCCAGGAGCAAGCGTCAACGTCGAAAGATCAAAAAGAACTATTCGAACGCGGCACTTTTTCACTTTACTCGACCGACGCGCGACATGTTTGATCCTGCCCTCATCGCCAGCCCCCGCAGGAGCAAGCGTCAAGGTCGAAGGATCAAACACAACTCGGCACGGTCAAAGGATCACACACTACTAAATAATTCCGCGAATCACGCCACTTTTCTCCCCCCCCCCCCCCCCCCCAATGCACTGCGCGCGAAACACGATTAATCCTGCTTGGCCGCTTCACCCGCCCCCGCAGGAGCAAGCGGCACGGTCAAAGGATCACACACTACTAAATAATTCCGCGAATCACGCCACTTTTCTCCCCCCCCCCCCCACTGCACTGCGCGCGAATCACGATTAATCCTGCTTGACCGCTTCACCCGCCCCCGCAGGAGCAAGCGGCACGGTCAAAGGATCACACACTACTAAATAATCCCGTGAATCACGCCACTCTTCTCCCCCCACTGCACTGCGCGCGAAACACGATTAATCCTGCTTGACCGCTTCACCCGCCCCCGCAGGAGCAAGCGGCACGGTCAAAGGATCACACACTACTCAATAAGAGATCCAGATTGAATTTTTGAAAAAGTTCTATCCCCGGAGAAACTTTTGCAGGGTCCTATGGAGGAATTTCCGAGGAAATCTCTGGTAGTATTCCTAAAGAAATATCAAATATGCTTTTTGATACGCAGTCTTTATTTTTTCAACGACATTATTCTAATGAAGACTGCGTAGACAAAAAGCATATTTCATTAAAATATACAATCGATTCTCTACCAGCCTATTCCTGGAACAATTTTTAGAGGAAACCATGAAGATTTTTTGTTTGAGCAATCCTTGGAGAAATTCCTGAAGAAATATCTACAGGAATCCCTGTAGAGATTTTCCAAGAGAAATCCCTGGATGAATCTCTGGAGAAACTCCTGTAGGAATCACTGGAGTGAATCTAGGTTTTTTTTTGTATCATTTTAAACATTACATTCATTATTTCTTATATCTAAGTGTTCTGTGTTATTAGACAAATCTATCATCCTAATTTGGTAAAACAAATCTAAGATTTTATTAACATTTTGTTAACAACATATTACATTTCATTTGCCGTAGCAGTTCAGATTTTTTACAGGTGAGTTAATTTCACCTGCTTATAAGAGAAAACAAACGTTTTGAATATACTTAACCTAACTTAACCTAAACATATAACGCATTAATCGTGGCAATGGAAGATTGTAACGATTTTTGCCTGAAATTATTGATTATTTTATTTGACATTTGTTCCAATGCTTCAACATTGGATATTCTATGTAACTCATTAGTACTATACCAGGGAGGAAGCCTCAGAATCATTTTCAAAATTTTATTTTGAATTCTCTGCAGAGCTTTCTTCCTGGTACTACAACAGCTAGTCCATATTGGTACAGCATACAACATGGCAGGCCTGAAAATTTGTTTGAATATCAAAAGCTTGTTCTTAAGACAAAGTTTTGATTTTCTATTAATAAGTGGATAGAGACATTTTACATATTTGTTACATTTGGCTTGAATGCCCTCAATGTGATTTTTGAAAGTTCAATTCTTATCTAGCATGAGCCCTAGATACTTAACTTCATCTGACCAATTTATTGGAACCCCTCTCATCGTGACAACATGTCTACTTGAAGGTTTCAAATAAAGAGCTTTTGGTTTATGTGGGAATATTATTAGTTGAGTTTTGGAAGCATTAGGAGAAATCTTCCATTTTTGCAAGTATGAAGAAAACATGTCCAAACTTTTTTGCAATCGATTACAGATGACACGCAGGCTTCGTCCTTTGGCGGAGAGGCCTGTGTCATCCGCAAACAAAGATTTTTGACATCCCTGAGGTAACTCAGGTAAGTCAGATGTGAAAATATTGTATAATATTGGTCCCAAAATGCTGCCTTGGGGAACACCAGCTCTTACAGGAAGGCTTTCAGATCTGGAGTTCTGATAATTAACCTGAAGTGTACGATTTGACAGATAACTTTGAATTATTCTAACAATGTATGTTGGAAAATTAAAGTTTTTCAATTTAACAATCAAACCTTCATGCCAAACACTGTCGAATGCTTTTTCTATGTCTAGAAGAGCAAGACCAGTAGAGTAGCCTTCAGTTTTGTTAAAACGGATCAAATTTGTTACACGTAAAAGTTGATGAGTGGTCGAATGTCCATGGCGGAATCCGAACTGTTCATTGGAAAAAAAATGAATTTTCGTTGATGTGGGCCATCATTCTGTTCAAAATAACCTTTTCAAAAAGTTTACTGATGGAGGAAAGCAAACTGATTGGACGATAGCTAGAAGCTTCTGCAGGATTTTTGTCTGGTTTTAAAATTGGAACAACCTTAGCATTTTTCCATTTGTCAGGAAAATATGCTAATTGAAAACATTTGTTAAATATATCAACTAAAAATGATATGCTTCTTTCTGTAAGTTTCTTGATGAGGATGTGGAAAATTCCATCATCGCCAGGAGCTTTCATATTTTTGATATTTTTAATAATAGTTCTCACTTCTTCCAAATCAGTCTCCCAGGCATTTTCGAAAACGTTCTCTTGATTGAGAATATTTTCGAAGTCCTGAGTAACTTGATTTTCAATTGGACTAGTAAGTCCTAAATTAAAATTGTGCGCACTTTCAAACTGCATAGCAAGTTTTTGAGCTTTTTCGCAATTAGTTAGTAATAATTTGTTTTCCTCTTTCAATGCCGGTATTGGCTTCTGAGGTTTTTTCAAGATTTTATATAATTTCTAAAAGGGCTTAGAGCCAGGGCCCAATTGAGAAATTTTATTTTCAAAATTTTTGTTTCTTAAATTTGCAAAACGTTTCTTGATTTCTTTCTGCAAATCCTGCCATATAATTTTCATAGCAGGATCGCGAGTGCGTTGAAATTGCCTTCTCCTCACGTTTTTAAGACGGATCAAGAGTTTAAGATCATCGTCTATAATCACGGATTCAATCTAAGTTAATTACTGAAGGACTCCTGGAGGCATCTCTGGAATCCCTGGAGAATCCCTGGAGGTATCCCAGAACAAAAATCAATTTGTTGATTTTGCTGGTGGAATTCGTAGAGATACCCCTGGAAAAACCTCTGTAGAGATTTTTCTGGAGAAATCCCTAGAATAATGCTTGGAGTAATCTATGGAGAAATTTTTGAAGGAATCCAAGGAGAAATCTTTAGAGGAATCCATAAAGCGATTTGCCATATGGAATTTATGTAGAGATATTACTGGAGGTAATTTGGTAATTTTCCTAATGTAATCCCTGGAGAAATTCTTAGGATAATTTCTGCTGAAATTACTGCAGGAATTTATGGGAGAATATCTCGAGGAAATTCAAGAGTAGCTCTTGGAGTAATCCCCGGAGGATTTTAGGAGAACGAATCCCTGGGAGAAGTTCCAAGGGAATTTCTGGAGAAAGATGTGTAGAAATCCTTGAAGTAAGTCATGTAACGATTTTC
The DNA here is from genome assembly GCF_002204515.2 of Aedes aegypti. Taxonomy (NCBI): domain Eukaryota; kingdom Metazoa; phylum Arthropoda; class Insecta; order Diptera; family Culicidae; genus Aedes; species Aedes aegypti. The sequence goes on from NC_035108.1 coordinate 439,345,241, forward strand.
TTGGTGGTAGCTCTGGGGGAATTTCTGAAGGAATCCCTTGAGGAATTCGTGTAGAACACCTGGAGGAATTCCAAGGAATTCCTGGTAGAATCCCTAGAGCGATCCATGGAGGAATCTCTGAAGAAATCCCCGGAATAATTCCTGGACAAATCTCGAGTTGACTACTTGGGGATATCTTTGTATGTGTGAAGGAATCCTCGGAAGAAATTCGGGAGAAATCACTAGAGAAGTATGTTGAGTAACCCTTGAAGATATTATCCTAGTTAAACTCCTGGAGAAAGCTTTCAAGATATTTCTGCAAGAATCCTTCTAGAGATTTTCCTGGAGCATTCCTTGGAAAAGTATCTGGAAGATTTTCTAGTATATCTCCAAAATACCATAAGACATCGCTTGGAAAATCTCTAGATAAATCACCGGAGCATTCCTGGAAGAATTTATGAAACAAATCCTGGAGTAATCCTTGAAGAAATTCCTGGAGGAATCCCAGTAAAGATAATCTATGAAGGAATCACTGGAGATATTCCTGCAAGAACTCCTTGCGAAATCTCTAAAAAAAAATGCCTGTCAAATTTTGTTTAGTCTCAGATAGAAGCTTCCATCTTCTTCTATACGATGCCACTAAGTTTGCTATGTGTTCCAAGGGAAATATGAGACATTAGAGTGGTTCAAAAAATCGTTTTTGCCTCCACACCGCTTATTCGATTCTACACGCAGAGAAAACAATTGTAAAATTAAATGGTCGGCGTTAAGTCAGAGTGGACCAAGTGACATTTTTCATATTTTGAGAAAAACGGGCTCAAAGTCTAACGCTTTGTATTTTTTTTTTATCTCAGTAAAATTTTGGTTCAATATTTCTACCCATCCTTGTGTTACTTTCAAACAATATAATGTGAAGTGATAAACATGAAAAATCACAATCCGAAACTCTGATAGAACGATTTTTTGATGGACTATGTGCACTTGGTCCACTGTGACTGAACAATTTCAAGAAGAAGAACAATCATTTAATGCTTGCGTGGTCAAACTGGGTGCATATCTACAAGATGAACATATTATCAAGACCCTTCGACATCAGTATCGTAAATTCTTCAATAATCCATATCGTCAATCTCAAAATCAGTGGCATTACGATACCTTGGAAATTAAGGTTTTGAAGGGTCAGGGCGTTGAAGACCAGAAATATTCAAATATGCGTTCAGTCAGAGTGGACCAAGTGAAAATCTTGAGTACCGACCAAAATATACTGGTCCAATATGCGGGTTCTAGGACCGTCCATACATACACCATAGAACTACCATAAACTTCTATCGAATTCTGAAATCGACTCAAAAAATGCAATAATCAATCAGTTTGTTGCTTTTTAACACTTGGTCCACTCTGTCTGCACAGAAATTGTTGCAATTTCTGATCACCTACTCAAATACGGTAAATGGCCAGATATCAAAATAAGATCCATCAAATTATGACATGTTTATGAGTTTCTATTGATGGATGGGAAGAAGAATCATTCCATGTCGAAAAATCTGGAAAATAACTTGAAATGTCTTGCATTTTCTAGACTTTCTCAGCGCATCGATTGTTTTCGTTGTTATGGTAAAAATTACTTGGTCCACTCTGACTGCATACTTTTATTGATTTTTATAGATCATCCAGAGTAAATTTGTTACATATCTCTCCCAGTTTGCAACATTCATCAAATCGGATCAAAGTGAAATGGAGATAACGTTATTTTGCATCTCATGGCAGAATAATCCAATTTTTCCAAGTTTTGTACTTGGTCCACTCTGACTTAACGCCGACCAAATATATTCTGTATCATTACAACAATATATCTGTATTATTTGCCGGCTTATAATTGCCTTTCACTGTTTCACTCATCATTTGGTTTAAAAATATTTATTGTTGAATTTGACAGCTGGGTTCATTGTGGTGCAACAAAATTAATTTTTGATTCAACCTTTTTTTCTTTTGAAACAACAATTTTTTGCATTAAATTAAAACCCATCGTTTTTAAAACAAATAACAATGTTTTTTTATATGATAATGCTTTTGTTTGAAATAAGAACTCATTTTTGTTGGACTAAGTTCCCTGAAACCTCTTTTTTTCATTTTATGAACTAAATTACGATAATCACATTTAAAAGCCCACTTTATTTTCATTTCTCTTTAGTATATGAAACTTGCTCCATAATCCGTTTTAATTGAATGATAAGCTTTATCCGCTCCGCGACAAAGTAAGGATGAAATCATCAGCTCGTGTAGGGGTTGACTGCAATAATTGAAAATACTTTAGTGTAAACAAAAATTTAGAAAGGATGGCCGAAACTAACCATAAATAGCTTAGATTATAGTTTATGGATCCCTAAACATCAATTTCCTTCACGTCTTGCACTTTGGTCTAATTCAACGCACTAGTAATATCCACATTCTCGCCGATTTCAATCAAAACCAAAATGACGGGCCAGTTTTTATGTTATACGCATGATTAATTGAATCGACAATGAAAGAAATTAAAACAAATAAAACTTACATTTGATATAAGGTTTTTCTTTTATTGTTTCAACAAATTTCTTGTTAGGACTGCTTCAACAATATTTGTGTTTCGTTCTGATAAAAATCATTGTTGTTTCAAAGCGCTTTTCTAAATACAACAAATTGAAAAGGTTTTTTTGAAAGCAACACTAATATTTATTATTTTGAATAGCTGTTAATTCTCTGCGTGTAGATCAAATCCTAAATGTCCTCCCAAAATTTGAGCTCATTCGGACGAAAACTGAGACTGCACAAGCTCTTCAAAGTGTGTATGCGAATTACTATGAGAAAAGCAAGCAATTCATTCAACTGATCATAATGTTTGCCCATGTTTTCTTGGGAATTAGAGCTACATTGATACTGTGAGATACATTCATAAGCTACAACTTTGTTGAAGACCGTTTTCAAATCGGACGTCTGAATAATTAGTTATTGATTTACATTCAGTCACAAATTCTTCAACAGTGCTCATTCAACTTCTGAACAGGCAACATTGCTGCATCTGGCACGAAAGATAGCACGCACGAACCATGGCTACTATGTTCTACTGCATAAATCCAGTGATGCCTGCAGAACAGCCCAATTATTATAGCCAAAGTTTTACAACGCATACATAAGTTAATAACTAATTACGGAGTTGTCCGAATTAATCCGTATAGGCCTGAGTGAAAGCAAAAATACTAAAACCCTCACCGCTCAGCGAATTCTTAACGGATTCAAATGATTTTTTGTCAGTTTACTGGCCCACATATCTAATTTCTAGAAGTGACCAAAGAAACTCGGAAATATACCTGTGGCCGGAGTTATTTTGGTGGGTCACTGGGTCAAGTCGGGTAAAAAAGGGCTATTTTTTGGGACATGCCAAATTATCTTTATTTATTTGTAATGACAATCATTTAAATTTGCATAAATCATTAAGATCCGATATTCAACATTATAATAATTAGCTAGCTGGCGTTCGAGGGGGCCACCGATTTGAGAAAACCATCCATTCGATTTAGTTTTAGCATATACTAGCAATCAGTGACATAAAATTAGAATTCGAACGATGGCTGCCCATGGCGGCCTGGTTTCAGTAAGAATTGTTCCTATGAGCATATTTCAATTGAATTGAGAATATTTGTAAGCATTATGAATATTTGGAAAATACATTGTACATTTTCAAAGATACGATACATATATTTCGAAGTATTTTGAAGATACACTATAAAGTTTATCAGAATAGTTGAATATGCCTGAAAAATGTGATTATGAAGTTATAGTTGTTTGGAATGCATTGACAACTGTTTGTTTAATATATTTATTGGTTTTTAAACTTCTGTCTGCGCGAAAAAAAAAGTTACGTTGTCTGTGTTTCGAGGTCATTTTGACCCCAAATTCAAATCGCAGTAACATCGCGAAATACAAATGGATTTTCGATTCTTCTTAGATAGCCAATTTAAATGATGCGGGGACGGACCTGGTGTAGGGGTTAGAACACACGCCTCTCACGCCGAGGACCTGGGATCGAATCCCATCGCCGAGATAGTCACTAAAATTTTCAGTAGTGATGACTTCCTTCGGAAGGGAAGTAAAGCCGTTGGTCCCGAGATGAACTAGCCCAGGGCTAAACATCTCGTTAATAAAGATAGAAAAAAAAAAAATTAAATGAGTTTTTCTAAGAAATATAATAAAATTCAAAATGGGGATCGTTCATCGCGGGGAGGGGTTATTGTGAAAAAGGTTTAAAACAGCGATTTTTTTAAACTTTGGACGCTTATATCTCAGAAGGAGTTCTATATAAAATTATACTTTCTTCGGTGAAGTTTTGTACCATGGATAGGGCTACTATGTTACGCATTGGTTAGCTGGGAATTTCACCGCATTATGGCGCTAGCTAAAAAAACATGGTTTTCTAATTCCCCTAAGCGACTATCATGTTCTGTAATTAGATCTTACGATGGTTCTAAATACTGATGATTTGAAATATTGATGTCTTTGGCAAAAATGCTCATTAGTCTAAATGCTATACACTACATGTTTGCTTAGTTCAACATTCTACAACTAGGAGGAGCTAGTGAGCTATAAATATATGTAGCTATATATTAAATTGAAATAAATTAAGCAAATGAAGGTTAGGTCATTTGCTTTCAGTGAAATTAGATTATTTGTTTATTCACAACTAGTGGTCCCGGCAAACTTCGTCTTGCCATCAAGTAGGCTGTTGAAAAGCGCCATGTGACGTCTCATACAAAAAGACAGTTATATTCACACTCGTTTTTTCGACTTTCCCGGTGTATATTTTGAGTTTTTTAAACACACAAACACGTCGGAACACTTCATGAACCTAACTGTGGAAGAATCAGGTAAATCCTTTGACTCGTTCTCAAGTTATTTCGTGACATACAAACACCATTCCATTTTTATTTATATAGAAGATAGAAGATAACATAGTTCATATGCTTGAACTGCTATCAGGTATCAGAAGTCCGGCTCCAGAAGCACGTTCCCCGCCATTTGGGAGATTTGTGTCATCGCCATATTTGAGCCCATTTCATCATCTACCCGATGGGAGAGGAAAGGGAAGGGAAAGATGGGAGGAAATAGGAGTGGGATCCCTTGAAGAAGGAAAATCGCATAAGCGAATTAAGAGCATGTAACTCCATACCACAATGGGTTCGAACAGCGCCCTAAAAAGGGCACTGCAAAACGCATGAGCGTAAAGAGAGCCTATAGCTCATTACCACAGCGGGTTAAGAATACCAGAAAGTCCTACATAGTTCATATGCTTGAACTGCTAACATTCACCCGACAAAATTACGCTATGTTGCTTCTATTTCTGGCAGCAGTTTTGAAGGAGTCAAACAATTTGTTTTTTTTTTTTAATTTTCTTCATTGATAGACGTTGACCTGGCCATTTGATGCTGCTTTTTATTTTCTTTTTAAGATAGTACAGGAGGTTGCTTAATTCTTTTATAATCTATTAGGAAATGTCAATTGAACCAACACGTTTAAAAACGGGCAGGTTTTCGATGATTCTACTTGATTTTTATAGCTTTTCTATTCATATTTCTTTAAAAACTGTTATCTTTACCTGCACACTTAATTTAAAATGCCGAATCTCGGCTAATTTTAACCGAGATTCGCACAGCCGAGTAGTCGGCAAACAAGTTTCCTGGGTTCTTTGCTAAGCAATCGAATAATTTGTTAGCTGAGTGTGTGGAAGTTGTCTAGAAACTATGCATAAGTCGTTATATTGAAAGGCTCAAACAGATTCCTCTTTTATAGTCTTATCATAGCATATAAAACATTGCATCGAAGAAAACTGGAAAAATTAAAGTTTGTTGAAATTTTTAAACCTACTCAACCTAAATTTCTGAATGTCACCCAGCTCATGATCGGCTCCTTGCTCGAAAGTAGTGGATTATGATTGCTTTAGTTATTTTTATACCAATCAAACTTATTTAATTGATTGATTGTATGATCAGCAGCGAAGTTGAAAATAAAGGTGTAAAAAATCGACTTAATTATCGCATGTATTTGAACCGGTGTACCTCGGCCATTCGCAAATTAGATGCAACAACTTTTGGTAGCAGATGGTATAGTAGAGTCTAGGCTTTTACATAAAACTGATTTCAAACCGAATACGGTTGAATAACTTAACTTAACTTAAGTTCGTGGGGCCCAGATAGCCGTAGCGGAAAACGCGCAGCTATTCAGCATGACCATGCTGAGGGTCGTGGTTCGAATCCCACTGGTCGAGGATCTTTTCGTAAAGGAAATTTTCTCGATTCCCAGGGCATAGAATATCTTCGTACCTGCCACACGGTATACAAATGCAAAAATGGTCAATCGGCAAAGAAAGCTCTTAAAGCCTGTCCACGATAAATTTCGGACACTGATGGCGGGTGTACCACAGAAAGTTCGAGAATTTTACAGAAAGAAGGATTAACATCCTTGTCAACTGTTTATTTTGTAGATATAACTCTTTTATTCTGAAATAAACAATTGTTTTTGTTGAATTATGAGTAACTTTTTTATGCTGCCATTATTTGGGTGTCCGAAATTTAACGTGGACAGGCTTTAGTTAATAACTGTGGAAGTGCTCATAAGAACACTAATCTGAAAAGCAGGCTCTGTCCCAGTTGGGACGTAACGTCAGAAAGAAGAAGAACTTAAGTTCGTCCTAGTAAAATATTGTAAATATTACTGAAAGGCTGAAAATCAAGTTTTTCAGTTTAAACAAAATTGACCTTCATAAAACGCAATGAAATAATGAAAATAATCAAATAAGGTAGTTGGTATCACAGTTGTTCTCAATACAGAGAAATTCATCTCTATAATTCATTTAACTAAAAATAGGTTTTTGAACTTTTGTCGCGAAATTTTCATTTCTGGCCCACAGTGCATGATTTCATTGAATACGATTCATACAAAATGTATCTCTTCTTGGCCACACAGGGACGTTCGATAATGCAAATCATATCTGTATGACAATCAATTTTCAAGATGTGAAAAACTACAATCGTACTGAACCAAGACATAGAAGTTTTCATAAGGTTTTCTGAGAAAATCTGGTCGTTACAAGGGATAATTCACTATGGACCGATGCATGAGTTCACTAATTTGACGTTTGAGCGGTGCCAAATTCACTCGTTGTCATGGTCACATAAATATCACGGCACCGCTCAAACTTCAAATAGTGAATTCGTGCATCGGTCCATTCTAATATTCTATTCACTTGAAAAAGTATCACTGTACGTGCTGACATGCATAAAGAATGCTGATACTTTTACAGCTATGTCAGTGCAAAACCAACTGATTTTCTTTGACTCGAAATCGTGAGATGAATTAGCAACAAACATCAACGACGCGTACACATTTCAATGACGGCCTACTTCGCCTTAAATTCGGGATTACGGAAAGTATTACTGTTCGTCAGGGCTATTATATGACAATTGAATATGGCTCATATCATTCTTTCCCGTGAAAGAAGCCATTGGACATTGTTTTTCCTGGCGACTTTTCTGAATTACTATCGATTAATAATATTTGCTTATGCTATGTTTCACATGGTAGTGTGCTATACTGCCCCGAATAGCAAGTCAGTCGCATCTGCATTTTCGTCAAAATTGAGTTGAGTTCAGTTTTCAACATATCTTCCAATGCGCATTCAGCTGCACTAATGAGCGAATATCATTTGTTCGGAAAAATTTGGAAGAAAAACAGCAAGTCAAATTGTCCCATAATCAAAAGTAATCGCATATCAGTCTCACAACAGTTTTCCGCATCGTGTAACACAAAAAGAATCCTGTTTTGATCATTTTCATATTTTTCTCGGAAATATATCGTAGTGAAAAGCAAATTGTGAAAGTTTCATTATGATTTGAACATTTTCCAATCCTGTGGATTTTTTTTTATCATTTTATTATATTTGTATAGAAAACGAGTTTAGAAACTTCAAAGCCCATTTTCTCAATGCCTACTTTTTACAGATGGGACTGACTTGCGATTCAGGGCAGTATAAGCATTTGAATTTTTCCAAAATGTTGACATTTAACAGCACTGCTGTTCGTATTAAAGTACGCATTTTTTCATGATTTTCTCTAAGAATTTCTTCTGGAATTAAAATAGTTTCCTTCAGATATTATTCCGACGATTTTTTCAGAAGTTCAGAAGTTCATTTTGTAATAATTTCACAGCAACTTTCCCAAAAATTTTGTTCAAGATACCTTCTACAACTCAACCTGTATTTTTTCAAAGAATAAGCCCAGAAATTACTCTAGAAATTCCACCTGGAGTCCCTCCAAATATAATCCAAGACATTTGACAAGTATTCTAAGAATACATTCCGGAAAACCTTGTGGAATAGTTGTGTGAGTCGCTGCAGATTTCTCTAGAGCAAGCAGAAATACGAAAAAAATAAATTAAGAACACTTTGGCCAAAAAAAAAATAAACACTTTAGAGACAATCCAATAAAAATATTTTTTTTAGAGATTATCATTAAAACAGTAACCAAGTATCTAAAAAAGCACCAATAATAAAAAAGATAAAAGTTTGTCGCATTTCTTAATACAGTCGAAGCTCATTATAACAACAACTTTTATAGTGACAAAAGCTCTCTATATCGACATTTTCCGGTCCCTTAGAAAATATATTAATGTTATAACTGTTCTCTATAGCGACTTTTCTCTATTACGACGGTCCCTTGTGATGTCGTTATGACAAGCTTCGACTGTAACTCAATTTATTATTATATTTACCATCATGATGACATTCGTGAAGATGTAGCTGTTTTTGTAGATAAAGTTGGCCACATTCCCCGTGGCCAGCATGATCTGCTCGAAGAAGCTGGTCGTATCTTCCTCTTCTGAAATGGTTTTACGGCCTTCGGTTAGATTTGAGGCAAATGGGCAGGCGTATGATATGCATTTTTGGATATATACAAACGCATAAAAAGGATTTTTCGTGCCAATCGGTGGTGATGTGTTGGAACAGGCATTCAAAGGGGTGTAAGTTTCAGGAACGGATGGTGGTCACGCATGGTTTGAAGTTATTATCGTTGTGTCAATATAACACAAAGTGTTGTGAATATGCATATGTACACAAGTTAAAGGTGGAACAAATGAGTAGGTGTGGTTGGAACACGTGGACCACAACCAAACGGGAAAAAAATAGAAAAAGTAAATTATAACGATTATATACACCTGTTGCTTTCTAGCAACCAAAAACGTAAACAAGCCAAGAAAATAAAACAAACTCTCAAACTTACCGATAGTGTGCATGGCTATACTATCATTTGGGATGGTATTTTGCGCGTCAGACGTGGAAGCATCTCGTACTCTTCGCGTTCCTCCGCGCATCAGCTAGAAAAACGAGGGAAACGATATACGATTACAATCTCAATATTTTAGTGATCCAACGCGGGGAGATATCTGAATCGAAGACCTTTACCGGATAGGCAGTTATTGAAACATTTTCAATCGCACTGCTGATGTAAAGGTATTCAATTCACATGATATCAGTATCTGAGAGGGGTTTTATACAGATTCATATCACAGGAAATAACAGATAGTAACACACACTTACACTCATAGCAAGAAAACGGCGTATAGAGATAGCTTAGTACACTAAAAAGCACAAATCTTAGAACAAGAAATACGTACAGGTGTCCTTTCGTCCGGAACGTCGGACGTGGCGGAAGGTGAATACGGAACGGCGAGCTGTAGAACGCGACCCCTCGGTTTGGTTGCTGATGGCTGATGATAGTAGAACCGTCTCGCCGGTGATACGTTCTAAATTGCATAATTATGATTCCGATTTAAAGCGTGCACCATCGTCGTATAGTCATTTAGCAAGAAGCGATTCAAATTTTGGATGGATGAATGAAATGGTAGGTCGGTTGATGATTTCGTTAGAATGTGAATGGAATGATTTGGGTGCCGTGAAAAAATCAACGAATTTTGCGTATGCGTAGTTTAAAGGAAATCAAACGTACCCAAACGATGTAGGTTAAAATAATAAATTTTAACGATAATCACATAGACATAAAAGAAAAAAAGAAAGAGAAACGAAAACTCGGTGTGAATTAACGGAAAAGTAATAAAAATTTAAAGTCGCTCAGGACAAGACAGTTGCTGGTTTAGTAATGGTGAGCTGTTAGAAATTGTTGCAAATCCGGATCGAACTACAGGATCTATTGTCACGATGATTACTAGTTAGATTAGTAGGTAGCTGCGAATGCTGAATGTGTAGACTTTTTGGAAGGGTTTTTCATGTGATCATTTTTGCGGTGGTACTGAATACATTTGAATATGTTTCAAGGTGTTCAATTGAAAAAACATTACCTACGCTACATTATTTAAACTGGACCTAAAGTGATCTAAATACACTACAAGAATTCAGGGAACGTTGGTAAAGTCCTCCGAATTTGATGGAGGGAGGTGAAATTCTCTGTATTATACATAGGCAAATAAGCTACATATGGGGACGTTACAAATTTGCCAAATCATGTTAAGTCAGTTATGGTTGGTTCCTGATTCATGTATACTATTATTCATAAAATAAGACAAAATATAGCAACTATGGCAAAGATAGTTCTAAACGTGGAAGTGTTCAATATGACAATATTTTGATAAATCTAAGTAAAGTTTCAATTCATTGAACACCTTGAACTATTCCATCGAAATACTTTCTTCCTCAATAGGCCAAACAATACAACAATGTCTATTTTTTTTCCTCCGACATATTTTCTCCGAACGAGAATGAATCCCGCTCGCCAATTGAGTCTTCGTGTCACGTCAATCAACCGGAACAGACACCGTCAAAATTGCGTCCCTACCTTTTTTGTTGTTTCTAGGTAGCCTAAGCGGGATGCTACCGAGCTGCTAGTGCTGCCCCACTACTGGAACCACTCCGAAAAAGGTCGTTAGAACAACAAGCGCATGGAAAAATCAATGTTAGTGAGGTGCCTAAATAATGTGCAATTTATTCATAGCACTACAGGTGTACTTGCTTTCGAAGGTTACAGGCAGTGAATTGAGAAATGCAAAACTACTTAAGGGCACTCCGTGCGACACTCGAAAACTAAACTACTTTGGGTCAACTAGATACTATAGACGAGAGTGAGGAGAAATGGAAAGCCAAATCGAAAGAAGCTAAATCTTATTAGAGCAAAAGAAAATTTAAGGCGTAATGAAAAACCCAGGACATGGAGGCTTACTTTTACTTTGCGTGCGGCTCCCCGCCACCGGTCACTAGTGAGCGTCTTGCGGAGAATGTTTTTGCGCTGCATGCGGAACGAAATCTGACGCTGGAGCCGTACTCCACTTTCAAGCTGGTAGAAAAGCTCCTGGCGCTTGATTTCCTTGTCCGTCATCTTGGTCCCGGATCGAACGCAAGCATTCAAAATAGCACACGCACGCGGCAACAGCAGTTTTGGGGGGTTTTGGGGCAGGCGCGGATTTGTGAGTGCGTGTTATTTGATGGTAGCCAATTTTTCAAGGGGTGAAGTTATTTCCGGTTTTTGAGAGGGTTGAGTGAAGTTTTGCGGTTTGGTTATAGTTTTGAAGAAAAAAGCGCATTTTTGTGTGAGAAGAAAACATTAGTTTGAAACGTTAGCAGCTGGATGTTAGAAACGCATTCACTCTAAGTATGATGGTTAGTTACAACTCTCTAAAATTAGAATCAACTAGCGCATATAAAAGGGGGGATTAATGCATTACGACTCTAAACTGCGTATCGGAGATTAGTCTTGTCTTGTTAAGCTGAATCCAAATCGATTAATACCTTTTCCCTTGTGGTTGATACTCACTCTTGGTCTCATAAGTAGCGATGAGGTGATTGATATACAATAGTAACACAGCATCAGAACAACCGGATTGAGGTAGTAATCGGAGCCTAGATCGCTGTTGAAGTACACGTACCGGATGTCGGTCAAATTGTCACAGCTGGAGGACATGATTGGCGTCAGTGCGAAGATGCGAGCGATCGTTTCGTTCGCCGGTAGCAGTTCCTGGGGCCACGGATTTTGGTACGCCAGGAAGCCAGTGATGTGAAGTATTAAAAACACTAATGTTACCCTTAAAACTACGCCAAATGCTCTGTGGAAATAGAACAGAATTAGATACCCATCAAGCATACGGGTATGTCATTAATACCTATCCAGTTCCTTATAACAAGCCCACCAAGTGGCGGATCCTAAAAATATTACAAAATATATCCCACTGGGAACGGAGGGTTGCAGGACAGCCGCCAAGCAGAGCATTGCCACGCTGAGCAGCACTCCAAGTTTGGTAAGAAACGCGAGCTTCTCCCTGCTGACTGGGTTTGGATCACATCTCAGTGTTGCCACTTCCGGTGCTTCCAACGAACTCGGAGTGGTGGGATCTTGTTGATCCGCTTCCGTGTTTCCATTGGCAAGCGTCCTCAATATCACATATACTATTATCGCCGTGAGACTCATGATGATCTCCGGGGAAATCCAGTAGACGACTACCGCCGCATTAAGATCCTGGAACTTCACCAGCCCTATGTGGCGTAGCAGAATCTCCAGAAATTGGCACGACTCTATCAGCTGATCGCCTAGCGCAATCAGCACAATTTGAAACGCTATCTGGCCCACTAACAGCAATATGCTGAGGGTTATATATAGCTTAAAATAGAGACCCGTGGAACCTGTGAACGAAGGATTGTATGATGATTTGGTTGTTGGTCAATGTTGTCAAAACTAGTCTTTCTTTTTTTTTTTGCTTTTCAATATTCAAATTGACTACCCACCTTTTATACTTCTTGGCGTAGCTACCGGCACAAATGGTAAACCGAACAGGAAGAGCAAGTACGGCAGCGACAGTCCTACCGGTCTCATCAGGCAACCTAGACGAAGAAAGGTTGCAATGTAAAGCATTAGTATGAAACATCTCATGGGAAACACGCTTCGAATCAAATCTCGGAAACAACTCGACCACCACCGCATGCGTTAACATGCAAGTTGTCGGCACGAGAGCCCTTCATCATTGCAATGATTTGCATAGAAAATGCATTCAAACTTGCAGGCTTGCTTAGGAATCGAATAAAACTTTTTTAATTTCCCCTGACTGTTGTGTAAGTGTAATGCACGTGTCCACCCCTGCGCCCATTAAAGATCGTGATTTACTGATCGCTATTCTATTTTGAAGCATTTTCATTACTCACGTCATGAATCGCGCGAGCGGAATATGTGATTGATTATCGATAACAGCTAATGCGCGAATATGCTTGCCGGTCAATCCCACTCCCACACAAACGTGACGCGACACAAACTCAGTAACGGAACGCTGGCAAAAGCCATTTCATTCATAAAGTTTTCGGAAGGAACCTGAATAAACGAACACAAAGCAGATTGAGGGTGGACAGGTCAATTTAGGGTGTCTGTACCAGTGATAATGGTAGTAATAACGGTTTGAGGAAAAACATAACGCGGTGGATCACCTTTTCGTGGTTCGTTATGGGGTAAAGATTCAACAAAGAATCCTAGTACAAATTGCTCCTAACGATAAGAACCGACTGTTTTAGTAATCAAAGGGACACTTATTAGTCCTCGAGTTTGATGTAAGGACCAGGATTCGCAAATAGATAACCAATAGTCCGCTTTTTCGCCGTTTTTGGTAGAGCTTTTAGCTAATATAAAGCATGTCAGCTGTATAATTGCAGTAATAGCACCATATTGACATTCAGAGCGAATTAAAGTGCTATTTGATTACTTGAGTTCTGATGCTTTGACAATATCGGTGTCATTTCTTGACTTTATCAAGGGATCCTGATAAATGGGCGCGCTATTGGAGAGTGTGCGCAGATTCTTCGAAAGGGTATAAATAGAGCGGTTCCATTTGAATTCGAATGTCGGTTTACTTCTGTATTTTTTGATTTGGCTGAAATTTGGCATATGCTTTCTTTATACCCAAAAATGCCTATTTGCATCATCGGTTCGCCATTTTTACCCTAGCGTTACTTTTGAGAAGGGCCTAAGAAAAAAAGCCTTAACAATTTTCCAAAAATTAAAACTCAGAAACTATTTGTCTGATCTGTTTGGTGTCTTCCGCAAAGTTTTAGGTTATTGTTGGAACTATCTGGAAAAAATATACACAGTAAAAAAAATGTATTTTTTTTTTATTTCGAAAATAAAGCTTAAAAATCCATTTTCACAAAAATCGTTCTCTTGATTTTTTTTATTTTTTTATATGTTAAAGTAGACAAAAAATGGAGTCTTTTGCACAGTGGGTCAAGATGGAGAAATCATGGACAAAAAAGTTATGATTTTTTGAAAAAAGGTGAATTTTTGAAAATGGTCATAATAAACTTTTTAAATATTTTTCAACTCGATTTTATGAAACTACGCAAAATTTACAACAAAAAAGGTATACAGAAAAATCAGGCTAACTTTTAACGTTTTAAAGATACAGCGATTTCAATACAAAATTATGATATAATTTTCAATTTTCGGTCATTATAATATAACTTAGAAACGGTTTGTCCGATCAGTTTGGTGTCTTCCGCAAAGTTTTAGGTTATTGTTGGGACTTTCTGGAAAAAAATATACACTGTAAAAAAAATGTTGTAATTTTTTATATATCAAAAATGTTGAAGTAGACAAAAAATGAAGTCTTTTGCACAGTGGGTCAAGATGGAGAAATCATGGACAAAAAAGTTATGATTTAAAAAAAAAAGGTGAATTTGTTGAAAATGGTCATAATAAACTTTTCAAATGTTTCGGTAGCAATTAGCAAAATTTTCTCATATACCTTTTTTGTTGAACATTTTGCGTACTTTCATAAAATCGGGTCGAAAAGCATTCAAAAAGTTTATTTAGACCATATTGGAAAATCAACCTTTTTTTTTTAAAATCATAACTTTTTTGTCCATGATTTCTCCATCTTAACCCACTGTGCAAAAGACTTCATTTTTTGTCTACTTTAACATATAAAAAAATAAAAAAAATCAGGAATACGATTTTTGAGAAAATTGATTTTTAAGCTTTATTTTCGATATATAAAAAATTACAACATTTTTTTTACAGTGTATATTTTTTTCCAGATAGTCCCAACAATAACCTAAAACTTTGCGGAAAACTCCAAACTGATCGGACAAACCGTTTCTTAGTTATATTATAATGCCCGAAAATTGAAAATTATATCATAATTTTGTATTAAAATCGCTGTATCTTAAAAACGGTAAAAGTTAGCCTGATTATTCTGTATACCTTTTTTGTTGTAAATTTTGCGTACTTTCATAAAATCGAGTTGAAAAATATTTAAAAAGTTTATTATAACCATTTTTAAAAATTCACCTTTTTTCAAAAAATCATAACTTTTTTGTCCATGATTTCTCCATCTTGACCAACTGTGCAAAAGACTTCATTTTTTGTCTACTTTAACATATCAAAAAATAAAAAAATCAAAAATACGATTTTTGAGAAAATTGATTTTTAAGCTTTATTTTCGAAATATAAAAAATTACAACATTTTTTTTACAGTGTATATTTTTTTCCAGATAGTCCCAACAATAACCTAAAACTTTGCGGAAGGCACCAAACTGATCGGACAAATCGTTTCTAAGTTATATTTTTTTGAAAATTATTAAGGATTTTTTTTCTTAGGCCCTTCTCAAAAGTAAGGCTAGAGTCAAAATGGCGAGCCGATAATGCAAAAAGGCATTTTTGGGCATAAAGAAAGCATGTGCAAAATTTCATTCAAATCAAAAAATATAAAAATGAAATTTGGGAAAAAAGTCGTCATTTTCTGTGGAACCGCTCAATAGCAAACAACATACAATAATGAAAAAAACTTAAAATAGGCTAAAAATCGCATTGCTGGCTCAGCCACCCTAGATGGAAGCGCGAAAGTTTACTGCCAGAAGAATGGATATCCGTTTTTCAATCGTTACTTTTGGTCGCTGCCCTCTGTGAACCGTTTGACCAGAACGCTAATAGGTGCGGGTTGTGAAGTCACGTGACGCTATCGTCCGGATTCGAACGAAGGATATGATTTGGCATATTTGGTGTCGAAAAGAGGTGAAAACGGAACCAGAACATTTGGTAAATGTTAATTCTCTTTCTTCCTTCAAGAAGGTGGAAAGTAGAATATCCCGAGTATAATGATTTAACATAATTATTGAAAAATTAGGTTAATAATTGACATTAGATTTTAGATGAGGCAGAGCGTACAAATCAGCTAAGTATTCTTTGATTTTTTTGCCAGTTGGTAAGTAAAGAGCTCATTTTAATTCAATTTTAACGAACTTCAATATATAATTTTGCTATTATAAATTTTTGAAAGAAAACCTAATGCTTGTAACGTTTTAAAATCTGCTTAGCACTTTCGGAACGAAGCAGTACAACTGTGCTGCACATGTTTTTTAAACGGCTCATTCATGACTGGATTGACATATATTTTCTCTCCGTTTTCAATTCTCCCTAGTCAATGAGTTACATTAACACTTCATGAAAACTACAATTTATCCACCCCACGAGAATAATTTTATCATAAAGGTTAAAACACGTCCATTTCGAAAGGGCTAGGGGTGACCAAAAATTATTTTCATAATAATTTCAAACGCTTTTCTACTTGTGAATGCAAGCTAAAAAGTAAAGTGAGAAAGACCCGGTATGAGGGAAAACATTTTTTTTACTAGAAGTGAACTAAATGCCAGTGATTTTTTATTTCATTTACGCAAAATAACTAGTGTGTTAGGCTTTCCAGTATAAGAAATACATTTATCGAACACAAGAGATTTCTTTATAAGTTGTATTACACATTGTCGCGAGGCGTCGAGACTAGATGGACCAAATTCTGTAAGTCCAATACAAATCCCTCTCCCACTCGCCATCTCCGATCAAATTTGAGATGTTTCCAAGTACACTGCCCGTCATAAATACAGACTCACTGAAAAAAGGATTGCAACACTCAGCTGAATACTCAATCAACCCCCAAAAAGTTTAACATCACCTCAAAATAGGTAATACATAGCGATATCTGTGAATACATGGCTATATCTCGAGATCCTTATGATTAGCAAAGAAGCGATCTTCAGCAAAGTTATCCAACAGATCAAGGACATCCGGAAGGCAAACATTATGGTTCGCATTTTACCGTTAGATGGCGTTAGCGAGCATGTAAAATTGAGCACTTTAAGCATGGTATAAAAAGTGCAAAGTTCTTCAGAAAATCAAGGACTTTCAGAAGACAGACAGTTTGGTTCGAAATTTTGCTATTAGATGGCGCTAGTAAGCATATATATTGAAAATTTTAAGCAAGTTGTGTCCTGTGATCCACATAAGATAGAAATTTTGTATCTTCGGCAAAGTTGTTCAGTCAAGAACATCCAGCAGGTAAACAATTTGATTATAAGTTTTGCCGCTATGTAGCGTTAGTGGGCATATAAAATGAGCATCTATCTCATGAGCCAGATTAGATAGAAAGGTGGAGCCTTCGACAAAGCTGTTTTGAAAGTCAGGGACATCTGGAAGAAAACAGTTTAGTTTTGCCATTAGGTGGCGCTAGTAAGCATGTTAAAATGAGCGTTTTAAGCAAGTCTTCGCAAAGTTGTTCAGGATGTCAAGGAATCCTGAATGTAACTTTTTATTACAAAAAATCCGCTTGGTGGCGCTAGTGAGCAAAAAAAAAAGCATTTCAAGCGATTTATATCTTCTGATCTAGATAGGATAGAAAATTCGAGTCTACAATATCCAGGAAATGAAGTAAATCAGAACTAAATCACTGGAATATGAAATGATTCAGACCTGAAACTTTTGAATATGATGTGAGTCAGAATCACTGAATCACTTAATTATGAAATGATGCAGGTATGATTTTCTAAAAATAAAGCAGAGCAATCTCTTGGAAATAAAGTGAATCGATACTAAATTATTTGAACACGGTGTGAATCAGAACAGAAAAATTTGAAAATGAAGTGAATCAGTCCAAAACTGCTTGGAATTAGAAGGAATCCGACATCAATTACTACAGAATGCAGTGAAACAAAAATTAACAGCTGATCTCGACATAAATCAGACCTTATAACCTAACCCTTTAATACTCATTTTTTTATTTTTGATCTAAGCATCATGTTTCGCTATCTAGAATCGATCTGAACACGTATGAGCATTGATTTATTTTTATTCGCGAATTTATTAATTTTGGTTTTTGATTTTTTTATTTTTATTTTTGAACTTCCCTATTTTTTATATTTTTTTGAAGCCTTTACTGGTTACCGATTTTTGACAATGATACAAATTTGAGGTTTTACATTACTTTTAAAAATATGAACTTTTAAATGTTTTTTGAAACATATTTTGTTTTCCGTGTGTTCCGTACGGAATGAGCCGTAAAACATCTTTTTCTCCTAGGCATTACGTCCTCACTGGGACAAAGCCGGCACTTCCACGAGCTTTCTTTGCCAAAGTTGCCATTTTCGCATTCGTATATCGTGTGGCAGGTACGATGATACTCTATGCCCAGGGAAATTTCCATTACGAAAAGATCCTGGACCGATCGGGAATCGAACCCAGACACCTTCAGCATGGCTTTCCTTTGTAGCCGCGGACTCTAACCACTCGGCTAAGGAAGGCCCCTGCGACTTAAAATGTATCCAAATGTGGCCCCTTCTCGACCCACCCTGACTACGCCACTGAGTCCACGAGTATCAATAGTGAGCGTGAGTACCATGTGAGTGACCAACAGGAACTCGAGTGCCGTGCGTTCCCTTATGAGTGAATGTATCCACAACGAGAGTTCCGTCAGTGAATGCTGTTCCAGAACCTTTGAGAATGAGAACCCTTGAGAATGAAAACCTACGAAACTTCTAGAACACGAACACATTGATATAAATACGCGACCACTCCTCCATGTGAGTTAGTCTTGTTTTAACCTCCGCGAGTATACTATCGACCGAAAGTACAAAAAAGTGAAAGTGAATAGTGAACAGTAGTGTGCATAAAGTAGTGACTAGTAGAATCAGTGATGTTGATTCCCTTGATTCCGAAAAAATATAGTCCATCCCGACCACGGTTATCGTGTCAACACCGTGTAACTAACGAAAAACAGTTTAAGAGTAAATTCAATACCATCAAACTCTACTTCTCACGCTATGTCTGAACCAGACGATTATAAAAATCGAATGTACATCGGATTTTTTTTTCGCTAGAGATCAGTATTTGGTCTATATTTTCATAATCGGAAGGTTTTAAAATATTCTATCGGTGAAATTTTTTCCATACATTTTGTATGGGCTGAAATGCTTCGAAACCATGATTTTCATGAAATTTAGTATGAAAAATGACTAAAAAGTAGAAAAAATCAAAATTTCACCGATGGAATATTTTAAAACTTTCCGATTATGAAAATATAACCCAAATACTAAACTCTAGCGAGGAAAAATCTGATGTACATTCGATTTTTATAATCGTCTGGTTCAGACATAGCATGCTTCTGTGATAGGTTGGTTGTGGAAAAATATAAAATGTGCATTTTTTTTATAAAACACATGAAATGAGAATCAAACATTTTTCTAAAATACAAAAATGTCAAATGTCATAAAAACTTACCTCATATGCGTGTTATAGGAAAAGGTTCAAGTCAAAAATATAATCGAATTTTCGAGTCACTAAGAAATACACAAAATTCTAAATGGTACCCCGTCTAAAGGCGAGGTTGGGTATTAGAGGATTAAATATTAAATGAATCGGACCTGAATCTCTTAAATATGAAGTATAACAGACCTGAAACACTACAATATAGAGCGAATTAATCTCGACCATGAAAAGATTACAACCTGAATCATTTAAAAATTAAAAGCATCAGACCTGCGTCACAAAAATAAATATATACCTTGATTAGAAATAAATCAGACCTGAATCACATGAAAATTAAGACAATAAAGCAAATCTAACCCGCATTACTAAAAAATGAATTGAATCAAACTTGAAAAACTTGAATATGAAGTAAATCAGACTTGAATCACTTTTAAATGAAGTGCATCACAGCTGAATCAATTAAGGATGAAGTAAATCAGTAATGAGCCCCTAAAATATGAAGTAAACCAGCCCTGAATTTCTAGCAAATTAAGTCAATCGTAGTCGTAGTCCTAAACTGCTTGCACATAAATAACTGGAAAATGCATTTAAACAAAACCTAAATTTGAGGTAAAATTTGAATATCAAATAATTCATTCCTGAATCAGGTGGAAATGAAGCGAGTCAAACATGAATCACTGGAATATGAAATCGATCATAAATCACTTGAATATGAACTGAATCAGTCCTGAATCATTTGAATATGAAGTGAATCAGACCTGAATAACTTGAATATAAAGTGAATCAAACTTGAAACACTTAACTATGAAGTGAATTAAATATGAATCATATGAAATCACATGAGCATTAAGTGAATCAAACCTAAAACAGTAGAATATGAAGTGAATTAGATATGAATCACTTAGATATGGAGCGAATCAAGAATGAATCACGTGAATATGAAGTGAATCAAACCTAAACCACTTGAATATTATGTGAATCTTACGTGAATAACTTGGATATGGAGCGAACTGATCCTGAATCACTTTTATTAAGCAGTAATTTAATCTTGAGTCACTTGAATCTAACATATTTTTTTGTATGGAGAGAATCAAACCTGAATCACTTGAATATGTGTTTCAGCATGAATATGAAGTGAATCAGACATGAATCACATGGGTATGAAGTGAATTTAACACGAATCACCAAATATAAAGTCAATCAATCCTGAATCATTTGGATATGAAGTGGTTCTGACTTCAACAGTTTGAATATGATGTTAGTCACGCCTGAATTACTCGCACATGAAACAAATCATACCTTAATCACTAGATTATGAATCAAATCTGAAATACTTAAACCTGCAATCGATTGGTCTTGAATTATTTGAATATGATATGATTCAGACCTTAATCACTTTAACTTCCAAATGCAAAAGACTTTCTGAATAACATTCTTGACATTTTATTTTATCAAAATCATGAGATATAGGTACAGCTAACTCTCCATAACTGGATGTTTCATATCTCGATATCGAGTAGAAGAATCAGAGTAAAAGTTGGTTTTCATGGCTACCTTGAACCGCAGTAACGCTGAAAATGTTTTTATAACAAATGATCCCTTTAATTTCCAGTTCAAAATTCTCTATTTCACATGCTCACTTGCTAGCGGCAAAATTACAAACTAATTTGTTTGCCTACCAGATTTCCTTGACATTC
This sequence comes from Aedes aegypti, assembly GCF_002204515.2. Taxonomy (NCBI): domain Eukaryota; kingdom Metazoa; phylum Arthropoda; class Insecta; order Diptera; family Culicidae; genus Aedes; species Aedes aegypti. Next base: position 439,366,515 of record NC_035108.1, read on the forward strand.
TGAACAATTTTTCCAAAAACGATTATTCATTTCTACTTATAAAAATTATGATATATAAAAGTACTCTTTAATAGCGCCACATGACGGCAACATTATAAATCAAACTATCTGCCTGCCGGATCTCCTTCACTTTCTCAAAAACTTCGTCGAAAACTCGAAGTTTCAATCAGTTTATGTTTTGCTTCAATTGTCCTTGGCAATTTGACTTTATTTTTTTCGCAGATTCAAATTGGTTTTTAAGCAAGGCAGTGGAAGAATCTAGTTTTTGAGAGAAGTAACTAACCAAAAGTAGTATTTCTTGTTCATGTGATGAGGGGGAACCATTTTACATATCAGAACGTCTGACACCCATTAATAACATAATTTTCTCTGAAATCTATGAAAGTGTTCATTTTGTCCCAAAACCTTTTTACCAGGCTTGTTTTTTTTTTCCAATTTTCTATCTTATTTTTTATATGATGTTCTTTTTTCACCATGAATGCAACACATCGTACTAAATACTAAATTGGTAACCAACTGAGGGTAACTGAAAAAGATATCCATTTTATGGTATTGAAATAAGCATTATGTCCCTACTCTTCCTACATGGTGCAGTTTAAAAAATCTGTGGTACGTTCTCTTTTATATTAGGGGACAATTCAACTTGGTGTTTTTCGCCATTTCACTGTAGGGTCGATATACCAATAGCCGCATAGCTAAGAACAAATATTCGTATAAAATTGTAAAATAACGCTATCGTCATTATTTTCACATCATCGGCCGTAAGGAAGTTGAGGTAAAAAGCAGTACCAGAGAGCGTTCTTTGCCATTTTTTGCCCTCGTATATCGCGTGGCAGATACGATGATATTTGAAGCCATCAAATCACTCAGTCCCCGAAGAACTTTTCATGGATGTATTTCATCAAGAATCGTAGATAGACGTTGGACAAAAGCTTCACGAAAATCATCATAACTTGTCACTTCAACGCATTCGGAACATCAACTTTCATTCCTGTTCCCTAACTTTTTGTAACCCTCCGCCTGTAAATGATAAACGGTAGGATATTACAGCACCACCCCCGACCACTATCCCAACACCTTTATCGACGAAGACGACGACGCCACCAGGAAGTGAAAATCACTGCCAAAGTCTGAAAGGACAACAAAGCGAATAAATAAACGGCGCGGAAAAGTTCATTATGTAAGTCACTATACAAACGGCTGAGGACACGACCACGTGGAAAACCTGTGTCCCTTTCGTATGGTCCTGACCATCGTACCACACTTTTTTTCTATTCAATTTTCCTCCATATGGGCTATCCCACGCTAAGGCGATATAGGCATTGTATAGTTTGCAGGATGACGTTTTATGATCCATTTTCCGTTCTACCTTAGTGACTGGCTTTGTTTTAGAGGTGGAGGGGGAGTAGGAAAGGTGGATTCTTTCATGTTTAACTCTTTCGGTTGCCCCAGCTTTATCCAGGTTAAACGGCGAAAAAATGTTCGGGAAACGGACATTTTATGAATGAGTGTGTCTATTTCGCAACATAACGACCACACCAAATTGAAGATTATCACGTTGACGAAACATCGAAAGTGTTTCTTCTACCAATTAAGGTGGGCGTGCTTTTGGTCAGTAGAGAGGAATGTGTCGTCTAACTTAAAGGCAACAAACGAACAGTGAAGTCGTAAATTTATCGGCACTATAAAAATATAGTCTAATTTTGCATCTCGAATGCTACCATTACCATATTTCACGATATTTAGGGAGGAATGCCCGATGTGTTAATTTTACTAGGTGTGAACGCAGGGCTGGTACCGACTGAGTGCTTTTAAAATAGAAATATTATCAGAAACTAATACAGGTAGGTATTTTACCAAAGTATTTTTTCAGGTATTACTCTGAAGATTACTACAGGAATTCATGAGAGGCCTTCTTAAGAAATTTCTCCATGAATTTGGATAAAAATTTCTTTAAGAATTCAACCTGGAATACTCTTAGAATAAATTTAAAAAATTACTCACGGAACTCCACCATGCATTTTTTCAGGAATTTCTCCAAAGATTCTTTCACGAATTTCAAAAGAAAATCGTTAGTCCTACTACTTCATTCAGAGTATTCTATTGATTTCTAATGATTTTACTAGGATTTCATCCAGGATTTTCATTTAGGACATTTTCAAGAACTTGAGCCATATTTTTTCTGAGATGCTTACACTAATTCTTAAAATTTTGTTCAGATTTGTCGTTCAGTATTGCTTCAATATTGCAACCGAGAATTTCTCTAAGGGAACCTTCGTGAACTACCCAGATTTTCCTTCCATGATTTTTTAAAAAAGTACTGCAGTATTTGCTAGTGTAAAACCTCTAATGAAATTTTAAAGAATCTATGGTGATTTTACTTGAGAATTACCCAAGAACTATTTGGGACAACTACACCAGTTATTCGGAGATGAAATGTTGGTGAAACTCCCAGATAAGTTACTGCAATATCGAACTCAGTTACAGACTTAAATAAGTTTCTAAGAAGAGCCCTGCTACCATCCCTGTGAACGAAAAAGCCCCTCCCATAATTGAATCCCACTGGTGGTGAGCTATTTCCGTGTAGTATTCGCATTATGGATGTGAGCCAAAATGTCGAGGAAAGAAAAGTAAGTCGTTGGTGGATTTTGCGAGACTACTTACATATTGCCATGATGATCGGCAGTATCAGCCGCTGCACCACCAAACAGACAAAGTAGTTGGCCATTCTGTGTCAATGTCCGGTGATCGTGGTCCTGAAAGTGAGAACGAAGAAAAAAGTGAGATTTAATTAATATATGCAGAATAATTATGGATTACTACACGCTCGCACGTGTACACATGATGTAAGGTATCACACAGTTTTAACGACATTCGCTTTCTACACGCGATAATTGGTACCACGCTATGAACTAATATCTACAGCATGGACCATAAGAAATGCGTAAATGATCATATAATGTATTATTGTAGTTTTTATATGGGATATAAGAGGTAATCATGAATATTATCTACTGGTTAATCTTTTTTTATTTGTTATTTACTTACAAACTCTGCTTACGAGAGAGTACTTGGAAACATGCGTTCTAATTTTATCATGAAGTCCTTGAGCGCAATATCTTTGTGGTGAGAAATTTTAAACCGTCTAGGATGGGGTGAGATTCTTCCCATATCAAATGATAGAAGGGTTTGATATCGGGAGCGCCGAAGACCCAAAAATATGTTAGTTTAAGATGATAATAAAACGAAGCCAAACCTCGAACTCTCAAAACCACTCACAATATTTTCCACAATTTTATGCAATTTATGAAGATAAAAAGTTTATCACCAAAGTAAGCGATAGTCAAATGGTTTTTCTGACTCTTAGAGAACGAAACCATCAATCTTTATTGCTTTAGTAAATTGACTAAGTTAGTTCAAATTTTGTTTGGGCCATACTGTACTCATGTATCGTATCATCCCCAAACCGTTAGTTTAAAGAGAGAAAGTGTATCAATCGACACCACTGCGGATCTAAGCTTGGGGCCAAAATGATATTTTAATCTCAGAAAGCACTACCTACAAGTAACAATGTCCAACGGCAACCATCGAAAGCACCGACAGTAGTGACAGAAGCCACGCCAGGGTTGGTAATTAATTAATGGACATTAATAAACGGAGGTTAGTAATTTTCATGATGGGCGAACATATGTGATAATAGTAGTCGTCGAATTCGCGCGCGAATGCCTGGCGGAAAGCAAAAAATATTAGCTAAAATAATTAAAAGCTACTGGAGCGGACAGTGATAAATGTCTCGCGGGTAAAGGTTTTATGCGATGGCTATCTGGCAGAACATTTATCATCCATTCATCAGAAAAGATCGCAAATGGCTGAAATAGGTGTGATATGCATATGCGGTGATATGCATAACGCTGCTAATATCAAATTTGTTCTACAGTATTGGACAAAACATTTGCAACTTTTTCGATTTTCCATACAAAATGACCAACTTTGGTAAGCTAGATCTCAGTTATTTATGGACCGATTTGAATGAAATTTTCACAGAACATCATATATAACTTGAATTTTAACATATATTTTTGAATAATTTTTACAATCACAAGTTTATAAGTTATAACGGTTTAACCAAAGTGTAATTTTCGACGAAAAATTTATTTATAAAACTATTTATCTCAAAATCTGATAGCCCTACATTAAAACTATCTTCAGCAAACTTGTTCATCTCGTTAAAATCTACAATTTTGCTGAAGACACCATGAAGATATTCCTTCAAAATTTTTAGTTATGTCATTTATAAAAAAACCTCAACAAATTCACTTTAGTCAAACCGTTACTGCTTTTGAACTTGTGATTGGAAAATTCACTCAATAATATATGTTAAAATCCAAGTTATGCCTGATGTCCTGCCAAAATTTCATTCGAATCGGTCCATAAATAACTGAGATATAGCTTACCAAAGATGGTCATTTTGTATGGAAAATCAAAAAAGTTGCAAATGTTTTGTCCAATACTGTAGGTAATATCATTAGTCCAGGTCTTGATGTTTAATTTTTTTTTTTCTCAAAATCTATACGAGTAATCTAACTTTGTATTGCTAAATATGAGGTCCTTATAGAATTTTGAAGCCGGCCTTATAATACCTTCTACCCTACAAAGGTTGTCATTTTCGACGAGGTTCCCACAGTTTTTTTTTTTATTTCGCAATTTGAGAAACTCAAAATATTCCATAAATCTTTCCTTATAATTCTTTTGTGATTTTTTTTCTGTTTTTTTTCAGGCTTTGCTTTTTATAAAGATTTAAGAGGTTTTTTTCCATAGCATATCATAGACTGACTGTACATGTCAATGGTTGCTACTCCGTGATTGATCTCATATTACACTACGGAACACGTTTTTGTCTCAAGCACCAAAATACCGCTATTTACCCAATTAAGGGTTGCTGAATCCATTGCCGTTTTAAAAAATATCATAGCACGTCCAGTTTTTGAGATATTGGCTGTTGAAAATGCAAAATTTGACTATATCAACCAACTTGCATGCAAGTTTGCCAGCTTGTAAGGCAATATATTTGCTTAATTTGCTACAGAATTCAAACTTTATGTGTATAACAATACTTATCAACAATGTTCATAATACTATCGATGCTCAAAAGTTATTTTTTGGTGTTTTAGAAAAGTATTGTATTTTTCCATATAAGAGAAACGAACGGTTTTGAATGGAGACTGTTAGCATGTTGGAAAAATTGTTTTAATCTAAATTTTATCGTGCAATTTCAATCAAATTATATAAGAAATGAATTTTGAAGTCCTATTTTGCATGCTTGGTGGATTGGATCACAAAAAAGTTTGATAAATCATATTTTAAATTTCATGTAAACATCAATTAAACCACTATTTTATACAACTTTGACGACCTGTAGCTAAAAATTGTAACGTGCTGGAATATTTCTGAGAACGGCATTGGATTCAGCGACCCCAAATCTACTAGAGACACATATTTTAATCCTTGAGACACGCAAAAATGTCATTTTTGTTACACTGTGTTATTCATCAATGACGGCGCCGGCCAAATTCTTACATACCTCTGCAGCTCCACAATCACCGCGGGAAGGGTGTTGATTAATAGGGGAGGAAAATATATGGCAATCACCTTTGGTCGGTGATGCGATCCATGGATTTTTGATTCTCTATTGAGATTCTGCTCAGCAGGTTCCAATACATTAAAAAGAGTTAGTTTTAATTTTTTATCGCGCGATGAAAGTTTAAAGGTAGATTGGTAGAATATTGGAAGAGTTCGTCGGCATTCATAATGTCGAACTGTTCCAAGGTAATTTTAGTAATTTAGACGAAAAGAGAAAGGTATGTGTATATTGAAACCCTATTTGAAACAGGAACAAGGATTTATGTAGACACTTGTAGTGACGAACCATCCATAGATTATTTAAAAATTACCAGGAATAAAATGTGTTATCATAAGCATGAAACGAGCTCACCAGTTGACCTCGACTGAGCATGAATAAGTCGAACCACGCGAACCAAAAAATCTCTATGTAATTTCAATTGTTCTGGATAATAACTGACACTTTGTCAAATTCTGCAAGGGAGATGCATATATTTATGCCATAAATCCTACAGAATAACGGTATAAAACATTAATTTATACTTTTAATGTTCAATGAAATTTGACTGAAATATTCGCTTACACACCAAAAAATCTGAAATTTGTGTGGCACGTAATTTTTCTCAATCATCATGTAATGTAAGTTGGAAATTTTTCAACGATAAATAACGTAAACTGTCTCATCGCATTCAACAATGCTTGCAATATTGAATGAAACTGAAACATTTCATGAGCTTGCATTCAACATCGCTAATATTGTACGGTTTCTTGCATCTTCAAAGTGAAATTGCAAACGAGAATGCTCTATTTACACGACTATAAGCTGAAAATCGGTATTATTGTATTATAAATTGCATTGGAAACTGGACTACCTATAAGTGCGGAATCATAAATAGGCCCACAAATTGCATTGTAGTTTGATGCTTCTTGATGGTACATAATTGAATTTTTATTCCAAGCTGTTTCACCTTAAACGATTGACGTTAATATTACGTGACGTATAGCTAAGAAGCTAAGCTAAGTTGTTTATAATATTGGTATAAAAGAAAGGCGATGAATAAATTTGATTTTTGAGCAAAGTGAAGATGTTTCTCTTTATCATGATTGAAGAGCCCTTCTCAATATCATAAAGAACTACATTCCTGAATGTCGAATATTTCTGCCAATTTCCAAGAATAATTGTTTTTGATTCCTTATTCATGCGAGTTTTAATTATTTTGGGGGCCTCTCATTACCACAACATCGGACAATATTAGTCGAACCATGTTCAGAAACCTATTGCGATTTCATTGATAAATTGAAAATAAAGAGAATGGACAAGGTGTCCACTTCATAAAACAAACAGTCCTTAGCCACAAGTGTACTTGAGACTAATGTCACTTGTAAAGTAAGCATGTTGTGTTTGACATAAATTACTTTACAATAGCGGTTTCAGAATTATTAAAGAGGTCATCAACACCACATGGTTATCAATTCCCCACCCTCCCTTACTGACATCGGATGATTTTTATCACTATTAATGAATGTAGCACAAAATCCTAGTAAGTGAGGGTTGCTAAAAGTTACTGCCATTTTAGATATTTACATGATTTTTTTTTCAAGAACTCCATCAGAAATTAAATGTCGTTAATCGCAAGTCAATCCTATCTGCACTTTTTTTTAAAACATGCATATAGACCACTTGTGTAATTAACGTTGTGAAAACGATTATAAATATTAGAACTTAAAAGGTTATGGTGGTATAAATAAATTTGCGATTATAAAAAATCTCCTGAACCAATCTTACAATTGCATAAAGTATTATGGTAAAGTAGTTGTAGTATATTACATTCAACTAATACCTTGTATTTGTATTGAATTTTATTTATTTTTCTGACTAACTCTAAATTTGGCATATCGTACCAACCAAACTACGAAAAATCTTGCTAATATTCAGAGCTCTCTAAACATAAATAGGGTGCAGAACCACTTGAGCACCTCCATGATTCACTTTGGCATGGGGGGGGGGGGTTTCTCGGCCGAATTGTCTGAAACTCTGCAATAAGAAGCACTTCAATACGACGCATATTGTGGCCAAATATGAGCTCTGTAGCTTTCAAAAAACCCCACTGCCGAAGTGAATCAAAAGTGCCAAGAATAGGATCCGGCTCCCTATCTACTATGGAACAATGAACAAGAAAAACTCATCAGACTCATTTTTTCGATTTTTAGTGGTTGATGCGAAAGTGTAAAAAATTGTCGTTATCTGTGAAATAGGGGGAAAGACCTTTGAGATTTTGCATATCGAATATAAGAAGACAATTTTCATCGAGAAAAAAAGTGATTACTAAATTCGGTTTTCAATTACTTATAGGTATTCCACTAAACAGCTCGAAGATTTGTTATTTCCAAAAATCATTTTACGTGTGAAAGAGCCTTCAAAGAACTTTAATTAAAAAACAACTTTTTAGGTGATTGCATTGAAATAGTGGCCAGGTGCCTGAAAAAAGCCTGCTACCAGCTCCGTAACCGGCATCAATATTAAATTTATAGTTAAGCCGCACATATCATTAAATAAATATACCTGAACAGCGAGGCTCTTGATAGTACATAAACCACGAGGCGTTCTATCAATCATGTTAATGTACTTTCAAAAATGATATCTTAGAGAGGTAAAACTGATAACAAGTCGTCAATCTGTTCGATCCCAATCTTATTTCGCTTTCAAACCAAATTCTTTTACTACACAGAAAGGGACATTTTCAAATACATCTTCATATTTATAGAAAGAAATGGTCCGATATTTCTTCGAACAAAATTTCACGTTCAACATAAGTAGGGAGCCGAATCCTAAGCTTGGCATTTTTGAATCGCTTCGGTAGGGGTTTTTTGAAAGCTACTAAGTTCATATTTAGAGCAGACTCTGTTTTGATTGAAATGCATGAAAAAAGAGTATAAGAATTCATATGATAAGCAGTCTTGTAGGTCAACTCTCACATCAACATTTGAAACGGACTGATTCACAGTGTGCCGCAAACAAGAAGTGAATGCGTTTCTGCCCCTTCCCGATTCATTAGCATTCGGTGTGCATTTTTACAGGGATTGTTCAGGACTTTGCGTGCAACTGGTCGTAGCATCGTGAATAAACAACAATCGCGCATCTCGCATCCATGTAAAAGTGATAATCAGCCGAAGCGGCGCGGCCCAGTGTCTCACATTTGTCTCAAGCTCATGGCCGATGACATCAGCGAACCAACCAGCAGCGAACTTCATAGCACCGTCAAACAGCGGAGTAACGGATTTCTATAAATATTATCCATGCAATTTTTTAGCGCATCATATGGTGGTGGTAATATGATGGAATCAATCGTACTTTTCGAATGGAAAATAAATTAACACATTCTAGACAAATGTGGCAGTGAGACATGAGGAATACACAACAGTCTTTTTCTTCTTCATGGCATAACATCCCTATTTGGACAGAGCCTGCCTGAGTTGCCATTTTCGCTTTCGTATTTCGTGTGGATGCCCAAGGAAATCAAGGAAATTTTCATTGCAATCGAGCGGGTATCGAACCCAGATACCTTCAACATGGTTTTGCTTTGTAGACGCGGACGATACATCTAGGCTAATGAAGGCCCTTGACATTTATAACAGTAAGGTAATTGATTATCTTGAATGGATAATTTTATGTCAATATCCAATTCTAATGGTCAATAACCAACATTATAAATTCTAACGGCTTTGAGCAGCTTGTTAATTTCAACGAAATCCAATTCCGCAAATTCTAAAACATTAGCTTTGCTCGCATAACAAAATAATGTCAGAAGTCAGAGAGGTCTTACTGATAGGGTAATCACAAGAAGCAACGAACTCATCAAATCCATCATTTACTTTGCACTGAAATTAATAAGAACTTTGTTATCGATGGTGCCTCTGTTCTGCCCGGCGAAATGTTGAGGTAGGGAATGGGCACTGGAATTGGAAAAGTGGATTTGAAACAGTCGCCCAGCACATCTAGAACCGTCAAGAATAATCGTTTTATTTGCTCAGTTGATACACCTCACAAGCATCGAACAACGCGACTTGATGTGTATTTCTCATGTGTTGCATACACGAATAGAACAGACATACATATCTATATCACACGCATTCGAATATTTTTCGTAAGGTCTGGAAACCATCAACTTTTGTCGCCCATTTAAGTTATAATATGACATCATCACAAACAGTCGAACCGTACTTGTATTTTTGTATACTAGTCAAGAGAGTGCCAGGTTCCATATGAGACACATATCCATTAGTACTATTTATGGGATTATATCGATAGCGCATTCAATTTTCACTACTCAGCTAATAGTCTTTCCTCGTGACGATTGGTTAACATTCCAATCGAGTCAATCACAAAATATTTAATAACGTCCGCAACGAAGCGAGAGGCGGCTACCGGTAGAAGATTGCACAACTACCTACTTATCGCTATCATGGGAGAATAGGGCGAAACGTACTTTTCAAGTAGATGAAAAAACCGAATTTAGTACTATACCATTTAATTCCACTAGAGTTTGTATCCTTTGACAGATACGCGTATTTCGACCTCAACTGTAAGGCCGTCTTCAGTGTCGTGTACTAGACTCGATAGTTTTCATAAGGTATCCATACCCCAAAAAGATGAGTATTGCATTGAACCCTGGGAATTACAACATAAACTGCCTTCTAACGGTTACCCCAACAATGCATCTGATACACTGCGGAACACGGTTTTGTCTCAAGCACCAAAATACCGCTATTGAGTTGATTTAGGGTTGCTGAATCCATTGCCGTTTTCAGAAACATCATAGCACGTCTAGATTTTGAGATATTGGATGTTGAAAATGCTAAATTTGACTATTTCAGCCAACTTGCATGCAAGTTTGCCAGCTTGTAAGGTAATTTATTCGCTTAATTTGCCTCAGAACTTACACTTTATATGTATAACAATAACTATCAACAAGGTTCATAATAATTTTGATTCTCAAAAGTTATTTTTTGATGGTTTAGAAAAGTATTGTATTTTTTCATATAAAAGAAACGAAGAGTTTGTATGGAGTATGTTGAAAAAATCGATTTAATTAAAATTTAATCGTGCGAATTCAACCTAAATTATATCATAAATGAAAGTTAAAGGCCTATTTTGCATGCTTGATGATTTAGATCACGAAAAATTTGGATAAATCATGCTTTAAATTTCATGGTAACATCAATTAAACACGTGTTTTAAGCAACTTTGGCGACCTGTAGCTAAAAATCCTGACGTGCTGGAACATTTCTGAGAACGGCATTAGATTCAGCAATCCCAAATCTACTCGAGACACATTATTTGATCCTCGAGACACGCAAATATTTCATTTTTGTTGCGCTGTGATATTGATTATTTGCACTTAGCATCTGCTTTGAGCATTTAGCGTCGCCTTCCTCAACACAACTATTATCGGGCGATTAGTTGTCCGATGCCGACTGGTCGGTATATTTTAAAAGACTAATTCATGGCAAATCCATCAACTGTCCGTACATTCGTCATTGTTTGTACGTAGTGTAGATCGTAAAATGTCAAACAATTAGATGAATGATTTTGATTGAAACCACGACGAATGTACAAAGGATGATGGTATAATGTTTTGCAGTTGTTCGTCATAATAGTGCTTGGAAATCGTGGTGCATTGTCCCAGATGATATTTGCACGCTACAAGTTGTCGCTTCGGTTCAACGAGACGTTATCTACATTTTGTCACGGGTAATCGAAACGTTATGACATGTCATTATCATATTGGTATATTGAATGAAAGCCAAAGGATTGATTTTGATTGTTTTCTACGTTGTATTGTTTTGTGAATTTCAGTTTTTATATGTTGGTATATATTATACTAACGGTGGACAACTAGGTACCGTGCTGATTCAATTCGCCATCGCATCGAATTCCGAACACCGACCTTAATTCATCCCAAATATCTATTTTCGAAAACTTTTATTCATGGAGAATGTAGAAGACGTCATAATTATGGATCCTACGTGAAAAAAAATCGATATTTGTATATCTACACTACCCGTCATAAATACGGACTCACAAAAAAAGTATTGCAACACAGTTGAATGTTTGAATATTGAATAACCCCTCAAAACATGTTTAGCATCACCTCAAAATAAGTAAATCTGCATTGTTATATCTCGAGATCCTAATGATTTGCAAAGATGCGGTCTTCAGCAAAGTTGTTCAGTGGATCTAGGACATCCAGAAGACAGTTTGATTCGAAAATTATTCTAGTGAGCACGTAAAATTAAGCATTTTAAGCATGCTCTATCTTGTGATTCACATGTGACAGAAAGTTCGAGTCTTCGGCAGAGTTGTTCCGAAAGTCAAGGACATTCGGAAGATATACAGCTTGGTTGGATATTTTGCCACCATGTGGCGCTAGTGAGCATTTGAAATCGAAATTGAAGCAAGTTCTTGTGATCCACATGTGATAGAAAGATCGAGTCTTCGGCAAAGTCTAAGGATGTCAAAAACATCCGCAAGGAAGATGTTTGAATTAAAAAAAAATCCGCTTGGTGCCGTAAAATGAGCAAATAAAATATCCAATGATTTAGACCTGAATCACTAGGAAATGAAGTAAATCAGAACCAGGTCCGTCCCACTCGGGCTCAGATTGGGTACCACTTCTAATACTGCATTTGGTCCCTCGCTAGTGCTAAAGTACACTTTGCACGGCATTCTAGATTACCTCATGCGCCATAAAATTTTGGGCAACTGCAAGGGACAATTGACCTGGGACCGGTTTTAAATAGGTCCAATAATGAACCGAAAAAATACTCAAGTTTAATGCTGATCCAATCGTCTAATTTAGTTCTCACATCATATTCATAGTTTAAACCATAGAAACAAGTTTAGTTTGAGTCAGATTTACATCAATTAGTTGGAAAAGAAGTTGCGGTAATTTTTACCCGACCTGACCCAGTATTCCACAGGAGTAACTCTTGACCAGTACTTCCAAAAATCTTTGAAAACTAGACATCGATTGCTGGTTTTGAAGTTAAAACGGAGGACATACATAAAAAATTGCAACATTTTGAATGAAAACGGAATTTAAGTCGAGTCTAGTACACGACACAGTTGGGGCCGAAATTCAACCGAATACTAAATTTCTGAAGGCCTAGCATTTGAGCAGCAGTATATCAGTATTTTAGTAGCATTTAAGGTATATACACAGCTGGATAACATTAAATTACCTGCAATAAAGGCGTATATACTGTTAAATAAATGATTTTTTAAGTGCTAATTGGTTACCTGGGTAGGTTTAAGGCCATAGTAAGAATGGATCATCTGTCAATACTGAAAAAGCAATTTTCTTGCGATCGACCAACAAATCAAAAAAAAAAACAAGAACGTTCGTTTATCATAAGGATAAAAAAAGAAATAGCCGTTTTTATTTTTCTAGATTTTTTTTTCGATCCGTTGTTTCAATTTTGACAAATGACCAATTCTAAATCGAACCCTAGCGTTCTTGAAGAAACCAAGATCACAGATGTACACTATCCGTCAGAAATGCGGACTCGCTTGGAAAAATATTGCAACACTCAGTTGGATATTGAATCACCTTGAAAAGTTTAGCATCACCTCAAAACAGGAACCTCCATGATGTTATATCTCGAGATGCTGAACATCTATAATGGTGCGGTCTTCAGCTAAGTTGTTCAGCAGATCAAGGGCGTTTGGAAAGCAAATAATTTGGTTCGCACTTTTGCCATATATTCACGTGACTAGGTCTGACCCATTTCGAGTTTAAATTATTCATTTTCGTTTAACTGCAATTCCAGTGTTTCATGTCTGATTGTCTACATTTATAAGCAGTTTAAGACTAATTCACTTGATTATCTAATGATTCAGGTCTGATTCCGTTCATGTCAAATAATTTACGACTGATTCACTCGATTTTCAAGAGATTCTGAATTGGTTTACTAATCTTAGCAAACATTTTAGCAATCTCATAATTAAGTGATTCAGGTCTGACAACATTTTTCTTCTAAACTGTCACATTCCAGTGTCAAACTTCATAACTTTGAGAAGCTGGCTCAGACATGGCCGAGCGTTCTCTTTCCGAGAATAGTTAGAAGATAAATCCGATGAATTTGCTGTGAGCAAAGTATTTATAAAATGGAGAAATTTCGAACTCAATCAGGCCTGAGCTGGTTTCCGTAAATGATGTACCGTAAAATGGGGTGTTAAGGACTCGTGGGGTTTTAAGAGATTGAACTTCTTCATCAAGTTTGACAAATCACAAAAACGTCGAAAGTCGATATATCAGTCATCTGAAATGCTTAATTTGTTCGGAGAGTTGTGAGCTGCATTATGTGATAGGGGATGTCTATTAAAATAAAGTATTGTGGAGTCTAGATATTGAAAACGATTCAAAACATTTTTGTTGGAATTTCATAGGCTAAATACATTTAACTACAAAACTATGAAACAATATTAAGAAAAACATGTGAGTAACTTAGAAGATAAGTATATTTAATTGAGATCACAACGAAGACAAAAACTTTTGAAAATTTCATTTAGATTTCGACTTTTGTTATTTCTTATGGAAGTCTCTTTTTGAAAATAATTGGGTTGTTAGGGGAATATTTTTCTACTTTTTACAAGTTACTAAATTCATTCGATTTATGCTGTAATATATTCCAATATACTTATAGCTTGTTCCATTAAGTAAAACTGCATTGTAAAAGTTAAGGGGTCTATTTTGTTAGTCCTCAATATTACCAAAAATGACTAATCTCGAAAATCGGCAAATTGGTAGGAAAATCTTGATAACAACGTATCAAAGTAAATATTGGATTTCTATTGACACTATTTTTAAAACTTGTTCGATCACACTGGTAAAATGTTTGGAAAGTTTGAATGATTATTTTATTTGGAAATTATTTTGAAGCCAGTTGTAATCCTATGAAGTGGTAAATAATAATAATATTTTGTCATTTCTCTGAGTCTTTAAATGAAGAGTTTCGCGAAGATTGAAACCAAATGTACCTATCGAACTGTCAAATCGCTTACCTATCGAATAGACCTACAAATAAGGGCTATATTCGAAGACGAAGGAGAGCAATCATTCAAAGAAGCCAAAGAAACTTCGCGGCTTCGCCGGGCACTAAATGCACGAAAAGCAGCGTCAAATTTTCGGTCTATACTAGAACACTTTTCTTCTTTAGTATTTTTTCGACCATGCCACTGGTATTTGCATGCAAATACTTTGTTAAGTGTAGTGTTTTATTTACAGGGCAAATTGACTATTTTCTATATTAAAACTAAAAGCTTGTTAAAATTCACCTCATATTATAGATTATTTATTAAGTTGCTTTCATAGCTTATAGGATTCGTAAATTGAAATTATGTGATCCTGTTGCATTTATAGCTAGGTATTCTGTTCCGCTCCAGAAAAGTAAAAAATTCTGCTCAAAAAATGGTCAAGAAATTTCCTACAGTGAGCTCCATTTGAATTACCATTTCTTTTCAACTGCGTACTGCGATCAAAGAAAAATGCTTTGGCGATTACTTTTCTGTTGAAGTGCTAACTTCGCTTAAGTATAAAAATCATTTCAAGACAATTTTACGATGTATTGATAGTTTCCAAATAGGATTAAAAACTATGAAAGATTTAGCAGTTAAAATAAAACGGTTTGCGTTTGCAGGAGTTCCAAGTTCCAATAAAAAAATTGGTCATTTTAATTTGAATTCCGATTCAGTTTTCAAGAAGTCTTGATGTCAAGGAAATTTTCCAGATTTATTTGGAGAAAATTTTGAAAACATCCGTGGAATTAAAAAAAAATAGTTGTCTTATTCTAAGTATGCCTTGAAGCATATCTGAAAGAACTCCTGAAGTCTTGATGAAATTTTTCCCGGGATTTTCTTGATAAATTGCTAACTAAAACAACTTTCGATTCTCTGAATAATGTCCTATAAAACTGTTAAAAGAAATTCGAATAGAACCCCTGAAGAAATCAATGTATGAACTAGTATTAACTGGTGTGAAAACTGGAATGAAGTTTTGAAAGATCCATGGAGATTTGGAAAATTTATTTGAAAAAATATTAGAGAAACTTGAACCGCAGCAATAATATTTTGATCAAATACTAGTAAAATTTCTAGAGAAACTTAATGAAGAATCCCAGATCGAATTTATTGAGGAATCTATGGATAAGATTAGACACCCTCATTCTTGTTTACGGCGGATTCAACTTTCGATCGAATCCCATTCGTTCGAATCCACGGCCCACTTGATTTTGCTGGCGTAAACGGGAATGCAGAACGGTTTTCGATCGAAAGAGCATTCCAACGTAAACAAGAATAGGGGTGAGAATTGTTTTCATAAAATAATGCCTGTAGTTATTTTTGGAACAACTCTTGTGATTAATCTTAGATGAATTTTAAAAAGAATCCTTATGAAAAATGAAACTTAATGTGCGTAGGAATTATTGTAGTGTTTCTTGGAAGAATGTCGAAACTCTGGAATAAACATTTGTAAAAACTTATGTAGGATCTGTGGTATATCCCCTCAAATGGGGAAACCGGTGAAAGTAATATCTGTAAAAAATACTCGAGGTAGTAACGTTGGAATGCATTGACCAAATTCCAAAGAAATTCTGCTAAAATTCTGGAGTTCCTGAAAGTGTACCGGAAGGAATCTCTGAGGAAATCACTACAATTCCTGAAGCATTCCTTGGGATCTGAGAAAAATGTCATCGAAAACATGTAGAGTAGTCACGTAATAGTCTCTGAAAAATGTTGCACCAAGATTACTAGAAGCTTAAAAAATAAGAGGTTGTTTCCGAGATACGACCGCCAAAGTGACGTTGGATAACATTAGCATCTTCTATTTCATGGCTTGAGACTGTCACGAACTTATGAAAGATTTCTGAGAGAACAGCACCAATTTTCGACCCAACACTAATTTTCGACCGATTTTCGATACGGTTTTGGCCTACTCTGTATGAAAATCCGAAAATTGGCACAGAATTCTTGTAGGTCGAAAATAAGTGCTCTTCTAATCAATTTTCACACTATTTGTTGCATGCCATTTTTGACCTTTATGGTTGCGTGCAAATGACTGACCAAAATCTGAATCAATCACATCCAATCATCAGTAATGTCGCTCTTCACGGTGGAAAATTCTCACAACTCTTTTAAAATGAAATTGTCGTCCTGAAAAGGACGGTTGGTGGTAGTCACCGTCGATCAAACTGGGTTTTCATTCCATTGTTAGACAGAAACACACCAAAAGATCACCGAAGACGATTAAATTAAAATGCGGTCGGTAATTTTGTGCTTTCTTGTCCATCCTTGTATTCGATGGTTTGCTCACTCCTCCGACGGTAATTATCAAGGTTTCTGGACGCATTCTCCACGAATTCGATGGGCTAGCTGGATGCCAAGGGCCATGATGAGCGATTACACGGAACCCGCAGCTTTTAGCTTGGGAATAAACAGCAGCAGCAGCGACGAACGTGTAAATTTTATTCCGATATGAGTTGGCTTCGACTGAACACGAGATAATAAAGAGAAGTAAGAAGAAGACCGAAAGGGGCGTTTCCCTTTGAATGACGAAAGTGGCTAAGATATTGCGCAATGATGTCTGTGTCAGGAATACACAAGAAAAATGTGCTTTTCTATGAAAAATAAGACATGCTTCGATATTTCCCAATTTTTCAATAGTTTAGTCATGATAATCAATAGTTTTCATTGTTTGAGTAGATTCGTAGAAAGATTTCCAATCGATTGGTGCAAGAATCTTGAAAATCTATCCGGGCGTTAGTAAGTTATTAACAGTCAAAATCTAACCACTTTTCGTGACGCGAGCGATTTTTCGTTTTTCGAAATTGTACCCCAGTATGTTGCCGTAAGACGTTATCCAACGTCAAAAGGCAAAAACGTAACTTTAGAGACCATTTTGATTAAAATAGAGACTTTAGAGACCATACATAAATAAAAACTTGTTTAGAAAGTTGCTTTCAAATAGCGACCAAGACTCCAAAAATAGACCTGCTTACGTGAGATATATTCTCTTTTTCGTTGTAATTTTTGCTCTTTTCCTACAAAGTTTATCTCACTTGTGTAAAATAGGCGAAAACCCATTTTTGTTAAAAAATTTGAAATGATCTCAATCATGTCTTTGTCAATGATCGTCATTCAACTAGAACTGCGAACTGTACTTGGCAATACTAATGAATAAACAAACATTTAAAGAAAGATAAAGGACTGAACACTTTAAACAGTATTTTGATAGCGGCGCAGCCGACAATTGTTTTTTTTTATTGAAAAGATTTGGTGTCACAAAAAAGACTTATTCGACCATGTATTACTGAATCGAAATAATGTCCCTGACAGTTTCCGGAATTCCCTGAGAATTCCAAGTTTAATACTGGTTAAAAAATCCCTAAGAATTCCAAGTTTTCCAGTTTTTTCTGGTAGTAGACATCCTGAAAACTTTTCCAGTTTAGAAGCAAAATAAGACTGACCTATCTGGAACACCCTACTTCTCTCTGGCGTTACGTCACAACCGGGACAGAGTTTGCTTCTCAGCTTAGTGCTCTTACGAATATATCCACAGTAATTAACTTAAAGCTTTTTTTGCCGATTTACCATTTTTGCATGTGTATAACGTGTGACAGGCACGAGTTCGTGGGACAGTACAGTTAGTTGGGATGGGGAAAGAATGTTATTATGTAATGATTGTTGCTTCTAGAGACCGATAATACCTCTGCATCTTCACATCACCACGGAATGGGTGTTGAGGGAAGAAGAAAGTCGATGCGTCAGTGATGCGATGTGTTATCATAAACATGTAATGATCTCACCAGTTGGCAATCCATCCTCGATTGAACATGAATATCTTTTTGTACACGCACAACGTGAACCTGACACGATTGATCTTGGTATTATTTTTTAAGAAACATTTTAGAATAGAAATAGAAAACCGAATTCAGTAGTATACTATTTAATTCCAACTAGAGTTTGTATCCTTTGATAGATATGCGTATTTTGACTTCCATTGTAAGGCCGTCTTCAGTGTCAGCCTCGACTCTAATCTAGTACAAGACACAGAAGCCGACCGTTCAGTTGAAATCGAAATACGCGTTTTCGTCCAAGGATACAAACTCTAATTGGAATTAAATGGTTTAATATTAAAATCGGTTTCCATTCACTTACAAGTATTCCACTAAACAGCTGAAAGATTAATTATCGTTCTAGTGTTTGTTTCCTATGCTTTGCCTTATTAAATTTCCAACGTCATCGTTGATAAACTATTTTTCTCGCAACTTTTCCTGGTGGCAACATATATGGAGAGGAGCTTCCAATTGTAAGTGTGATCTCTAAGACCGCTGTACGACGGTGTCATCATCGGTAGCATGCCGACTATACGTCCTATAGCAACATAAAGACACCATTCTGCATACACCCACTTGTTAGTTGTCACACATAAAAATTGTTTATATGTACCGGTTCTCGAAACTCGATGACTAGCACAATGTTCTTATTAAATCGAATACATTCCTACGACTTCACTGTTCGGCTTTCACTTCATCACGAGCGCCTTACGTTTGAAATGTCCAGGGTAACTTCCAGTTCCTCCACACATCGCACCGGGTTAACGACTTGCGGTAGGACCTTTTCTTCCTCTGAAGAAACCCTAAATCTTGCAACCTAGAATTCGCAAAGACAAAGAAAATGCACTTTGCTCATTTGGAATTCGCTCCGTGATGGGGTGGTTCGCTTTTCAAGGGGGCACACGTAATTAAGATATCGACGGTTGGCTGTTTGCCATCCGCCGCGGCTTTAGCTCTTTCTCGTCTCCGGAAGGATGTCGCGAACCGGTCGCGTCGTCTGGAGATCGAGTAACTTGATAGGCACCCCCACACGGCACGGAAGCACCATCGCAATAATCGTACTGTGCAGTATGTATGCAGTGGCTCACTGTCAGGGCCTTGGATTCAGTAGCGTAGCTAGGGGGGTGCGGTGGGTGCGGTCCGCACCGGGCCCCAGATTCCTAGGGGCCCCGAAATCATGGTAAATATTCCTCATGGCAGTAGAAATTCAGTTTTAAAATACTTAAATGTATACACGAAGGTTTGGAGGGAAACTGAATTGGTAATGTGTAGGGGCCCCTACAGCATCTAGTTATATTGATAAATGTAGCGTTTATTTATATTTAATGGAACAGTTATTTTTCCAGAACATCGTGTTTTTAGATTCAATAATACATTATTCTGTATATCATCAAATATGTGGGGCCGTCAGTAACTTGGGCCAGGCAACCATGAACTGCTTTGGAAACATTTTAATTATGACTCGTATTCTAAACCAAGCCAACCAACCAACCCTTCAGTCGTCGCGCAGTTTGCCACCGTCAGAACCACCACGCTGATGCTGTGTACGATAAGCGAGGTTATTTCACCACTGTTGTACAAAATACAACAGCGCGACGACTGAATTGTTAAAATGAATGTTTGTACTCCAAAGATTACTACGTGACTATTCCATAGGTTTACAGATTCATCATGGAAAAGCTTCAGAACTTTAGAGCTTTTTTCAGGAATACATACAAAGAATCCTCCAGAGATCCCTTCGGAAGTTATTATAAATATTTCTCTACTGATTCTCTCAGATATTTAGTTTGAAAATCATAAAATGATTTCTCAAGCTTAGCTTAAAATTTTCTAAAATTTATTTTTTTTTCTACAGGAAATCATTTAACAATGGTCCGCTAATTCTCCACAGATTGTTACAGGAATTGCTCCATAAATTCTACCAGGGATTATTCCACAAAATTATATTATATTATACATAATATTTATAAGGAATTCTTTCAGAAATTGTACTATAAATTCTACCAGTGACTCCTCATACATTACTTAAGATAGTTAGAGTCCTTTCAAACATTTCTCAACTATTTTTCGAAATAAATTCTCAATGCATGCTCTAG
Organism: Aedes aegypti; assembly: GCF_002204515.2. Classification (NCBI taxonomy): domain Eukaryota; kingdom Metazoa; phylum Arthropoda; class Insecta; order Diptera; family Culicidae; genus Aedes; species Aedes aegypti. The sequence goes on from NC_035108.1 coordinate 439,387,121, forward strand.
TTTAATTGTTCATTTAAGATTTCAAACTACAAATTGATATAGCAGTTGTTCCTGCAGTTCCTTCAATTCCATTCTCCAATAATTACTTTATCAGTTTTTCGGGATACTTAGCCGAGACTTTTTCAAGAGTCTAAAAGATATCTGGAGATTGTTAGAAGACTTCTCTCTAGCAGGAACCAGAATCAGTGATATCTTTAAGATTTAGTTTAGATTTTTTTCAGGTATTGATTCCATTTGATAAAATCTTTGAGAACTGCTTTTGAACTTTTTTGGAAAAATCTGTTAAAAAATTTCTAAAGGAAGCTTGGGAAAAATCTCTCAAGGCATTTTTAGATGAATTTTCAGTTTCTATATTAAAGAAACTCTGAACGAAAATAAAAGGAAATTCAAAAAAATCTTCGGAGGAATCTCTAGAGTTATTTCTGAATTCTATGGAAGTATCGGTGATTGAGTTCCGAGAAAAATAACTTCCCTGAGAAACTAATCATGTAAGAAATCTCTGGAGTACTTTCGGAGGGTATCTTTAGAAAAATTGAAAATACATTCTTCAAGGTATCCTGAACGAAAATCTAAGAGGAATTCTTTGTGCAATTTGTGAAGTTATCATACAATAAACTCCTGAGAAAATCATTGAACTATAAGCTGAAGGAAAATTTAAGCAATCACCTGAATTTCATACTCAGGAAACCATTAAATACATATAGTAATCTTTGGCGTAATATTACGGGAAATTAGCACAGCAATTTTTAAAAATACCCTCTCAGATGACTGGTTGGATTCTTTGAGGGACTTTTATTGGAACGTGAAATTCCTGATCACGTTTTTCAGTCATGAGGTCTCTAAATTCATATTTTAACCTTGCTCAGTCCCTAACAAAAAGTTACAAATTGTGACTTAGGGTCCGACCCGAAAATTCAAACAGCTCGCAAAAATCAGTGTGTTGACTAAATTTAGTTCTGTTGGAATTAAATGAAGGGCACACATGTCTAGTTTCAGAAACCCTCCCGGAGATCCGGATTTGGTCATTGTGGCCACCGGGAACCCGCTACATCTAAAAAAGTCTCTTTGGAGATCCTTACTTTGACGACCTGTAGTTTCGTAACTAAACAAGTAATCTGAACCGTCCTCATATTGTTGAACAGGTATTCATGTGGACTGTGAATAGAGATTCTCAAATCACTTAGTTATTCACACCCGGTCCAGGAAACCCGGAAAAGAAAGTTTCCATCGCAGTTCTGTATATGTAATCCACATCAGTATTATTCGGTTGATGGATATTTTGGCATAATTTGTTTCCTGTAATAAGGAACCAGTTGCGACGACTCATTCTTCATGATTTTGAATACCTGTGACTCTTATAGTTCAATTATTGATGAATGACCACTCTGGCTCATTGTTACCACGAGTATTGTGGGACTCAGGCCCGGATGTGGGGGGGTGCTGAGGGGGCAAATGCCCCGGGCCCCCCGGTGAAGGGGGCCCCCCAAGAAGTGAATACTGTTCAATGAATTATTTTTACATAATGATTGAAGATTTTAAATTGAAAATACAAATCCGATACCATTTCTAACAGAGATATTATGACATGAGATTATGTTTTTTTTTTAAGTGAGTAGCTAATTCAATACGATGTTTGTTTCATTTTCCCAGTTCCAATGAAAATCCTTTCTGATGAAAATCATCAAGGTTATATTACGGTTGTTAAGAAAATTTTCCGTTTTGCGGTAGCCGCCGAGTTCTACCGCAGCTGTCAAAATTCTACCGCAGGCTTCGAAATCATTCTTTCATTGAGGCAAACAATTCAATCATAGTATGCTTGAAAGAGAAAGCGCTATGAAAAACACCAACAAACAACAATCATCAAGACGGTATCCAAGGTATCATTGAAGCCTACTGATGATTTACCAATGCAAATCAGTGATGTGACAGCTGCGGTAGCTTTTCGTTGAACCGTAAAACGGAAAGTTTTCTCTGAAATTGCAATATCAAAAACTCTAAAACTTTTCGCGGGTTAATAATAGCAAGCTGTCGCAACTTTTTGGAGAGAAACTGTCAAAATTACAGTGCTCTTTGTCCTGGAATGATCTTGAAAAGACGAAGATACTCGATAATTCGTGGATTTTCCTGATTTCGCTATCACGATACTGAAGCAGCTATTCTATCTGAAATCCTACCGGAATTTCGATATTTCCATATTCTACTGTAGCCTTTTCCATTTGTGCCAGATTTTAATAAATTTGTATTAATATTTTCTTTGTTTTCTTGTAATATACCAAATTTTACTAAAAGCTTAGAATTAACTACAATGTTGACCCAAATCCACATATTTCGTTTGAATATAGCAATATTCACTAAGAGTTTAGAATATATCATAATTTTGGCCATATTCTACAGATTTTTTATACAATTATATTTTCCCCGATTCTTAAATTATTAGCTTATAGATTATCAAGGTAATTTTGCTATAGTCTTTGCAGGATTTCCGCTTGATAGGCTATTTACAGATACTAGAGCATCATCTGCAAGTTATCTAAGTGTCCATAGTTCTTCCAAACTGTTGTTAATATCGGGAACATTAAAAATATAAAGCAAGTAACTAAGACTTTAGCCTTGGGCACTAGGCCATCCCTTATTTTTCGAAAATGCGAAATGTTTTTAGTTCGTTATTGTAAAGTGCTCGTTTTGGTAAGAAAAAAATCAGGTAAAATTTTGAAGTCCCTACGTGGACGCTAAGTAGTCCCCCAAAGGCCTTAAATGTATCAGGTGTACATGAACCCCGTGCGCAAATCGAGCTCGCTGCTCTAGTGCACGCTTCGTGACTACGTTTGTTTTCTTTGTAGTTGTTGATTTTATGTCAGCGTGCACTGTAATAAAGATGTACAAAGTATAAAATATTATTTTAGTAAGTAAGTTCCTGTCAATTTGTCAAATCAGGTAAAAATAACCTTATTTTTCTTTATTGTCAACATTTACCCTACTACGTGGTACTGGCCAAACTACCCAAGTAACCATGAAGCTATATATGCATACTTTATTTTTGCTCTAGAGAGCACTATACAATTTTATTATAAAGTGACAAAACCCTTCAGAGCCATATAAGGCAGATTTAAAGTCGAAAAGGGCCCCACTATAATCAAATTAAAGTAATACGAGCTGACATGACTGTCGCATTGCTAATGCAATATTAGTGCACATGCTTCATAACAGCATTTGAGTATGCACAGTTAGAGTGTACATTATATATGTATTAAACCTTGTTTATTTAGGGCATGCGTGCAAAAATAAACAAAACAACTTCTTCACACATCATTTCTATTTTTCGCATCTGGTTTCGGGATTTGAACCTGTATTGCAGATGGTGTTGGTGATCCGTGAATTGCAGACGTCCTAATCCTCTGAACCGTAGAAGCTTCCAAAATTGCAATATATAATAGCTTTATAAAAAGGAAGCATTGTGATGCGATATCAAAGTTGGTTCGTTTATTGGGTGACGAGACGGCTATTTTATTCTCATTTTTTACACCTGCTGCTGGGCACACGAAAGAGTCCACAACGAAAATATATAACTTTAGGAAGTGCGCTATCATTTAGAAAAGCTCAGCTTAAAACAGAATAGAATTCCAAAGGCTATGCTTATTTAATATAAATTTGTTTTGGGGGATATTCTGTGTGCTCCAGAGTCTGAACAAAAATTTAGATTTTTAAACAAATCTATCTTCAGTAGTGGCTGAATGAATGGTTCTTACGTGAAACAATGGTTTCTGGAAAATCAACGAATATGTTATAGGGAGACTTACGGCTTCGGCACCATGCGACTATTATCGGCAACCAAATTTCAAACGCCAAATACACAGTGTTTTTCTATCAAAACACACCAATAAAAACATTCAGATGATTCCTTGTTCTTCCAGCTTTCCGCTGACGAGATTCTCGAGACGACACAAATAATTTCGCCAGAGATGTTATCAAATCAAATGAACACGCCTCAAAATGCGACTGATTTGGAGCTGCCGAACAGATTCGCCTGCAGCGCTTATGGGAAAGTTGCCGAAGAGAATGAGGCTGCCGACAATAGTCACACTGACAAGACCTATTCGCAGCGTTGCAAAAAGGTTTCCAGAAAGATTTTAACAAGTCTGTCGGTGTGAATCGATAGAGGATTGAGTAGCGCATAAATGTAAACAAACAAACACGTAATTTGTCTGCTGATGTCCGAGAAAATTACAAAAGAAGCGCGGCATCAGCTTAGACTGCCGAGAATGCGTAAGTTCCCCTACATCCTATTATTGTACAGTTTTTGGGTTTCTAGAGCAACGAATTGCAAACAAACCATCCAATATTTGTTTCGTTTCGTTTAATTATCAATGTTCGTGACCATGACCTAGGTTTTGCTTAAGGTGTGGCTTCTATAGTGCTTTAAATGTTTGCCCTTTAGTGTGCAATGAAACAGTTGGCGAGGCAATGCAATCAGGCAAAATTAAAGCAATTATAAAATATGCAGTAATTTGAAGCTTGCATAACGCCACTATAATGCGTCTTGCCTTAACAGTTGTTACTTTAGGGTTAATTTGCATTAGCAATGTTGATTATCTATTGAATTAGTGCAATGATTTAATGCTTGTGGTTACTTGGGTAATAACTTGTTTTAAGGTGAAGCGGCGTGTAACTCAAAGAATCATTAGAATCATCATTGATGTAACAGTAGTAGTGTCGCCTTTATATGTATATTTTCAAAACAAACAAACAAAAAATATAACATTTGTGTTAAGCATATTTTTATGTAAACAAATGGTAAATTTAGTAGATTGACGAGTATTGGAAATCGAAATCAACTGTTCAATCGTACATATTAAAAGAAAACATTACAATTTAATGAAGGGCAACGGAATTTCTCTGTTTTTTTATAGGATTTATCGCATATTTTTGTTATGCATCGGTACGGTTTATGTTTGCAAGGGATGACGGTGTTGCCAGGTGATGGGTGACAGATTTTTCTAGCAGTTGTTATATGCTTGTTTTCGGAACATTTGCTGCACATTATAAAAACTTATCATTTTGCAAATAGTTTTCCATCATAAGATCACTGATTTAATAAAATTTCAATGATTTTTGTGATCAATCCGCATTAAATGCTATGATTTTACAAATAGCAACTCTGACATCACTGCGCTCAACGATCGCGATGATTGTGCACACACGACAGACGCGTCCCGACGCATCGCACTGTGGAGCTTTTCAATTATTTTGGGTGGTCCAAATTGATAAACACTTGGTATGATTTTATGCTTCGTAGAGATGGTTTCTGTAATTTGAGAGAATCTAAACACAAACAACGTATGAGTTTCTAGAAACTTGCTTTACCCAACCTTTCCGCACTGAAAATTAATACAACAGAAAAAAAGTTGGATATTTTAGACTATAAACACAGGCATGTCTCAGTGCGCGGTGGCGACGTCTATTCACAACAAGTGAAAACCATCGCCATAATAGTTTTGAGTGATGCGGTTGATAAAACTTTATAAATATTGAAATCCCGGTGGAAATGTGTTTCTTTAAGGAAAGTGAATAAAAGATTTGTTTAGTGGAAGTGTAGTGAACGCAATATGGGATCCAAAACACAAATGCTTGCCGCTGAATTACAATCGAAAAGGTAAGCACCTTCTATTTACAAGTGTAGTTGTGTGAGGCAATGAAATGCGGCATGCAATCGGAGATTTTTTTTGAGAATATAAATCTCATGTAGATTGTCGCTAAATTGATAATACTGTATCTGAAAGTGTTGATTAAATATTGAAATACCACCTGAAGCATTTTTCTTCGCATAAATTATCCATTACATCAGGTGATAAGCAGTTATATTTCATCGGTGTTGCAAATACCAATACTATCATAACAATTTGTTAATGATTTTGGAAGAAGCCATTTTGTGATGACGCACCAAAAGGCCTTAAACAATAAAAATCTATTGAACAAAGCTAGTTGATATAACATTCACAATTACAAAGGAAATAAACTTTTATGATGACTATCAACGCGCACAGGAGAATGTGTAACTAGTTGCTGTTTATACCCATGTAGCGTGCACTAGAGCAGCAAGCTCGATTTGCGCACGGGGTTCATTATGGTATAAAATTTAATGTACCCCACGATACGGGTTTCTTCGGTGGACAGTTCGGTGGAAACTTACTTTTCAGATGTTCTGGGTTTCCGGAACCGTGTATGAATAACTAAGTGATTTGAGAATCTCTACTCACAGTCCACGTGAATACCTGTTCGACAATATGAGGACGGTTCAGATTACTTGTTTAGTTACGAAACTACAGGTCGTCAAATAAGAGTATCTAAAGGGACTTTTTTAGATGTAGCAGGTTCCCGGTGGCCACAGTGACCAAATCCGGATTTCTGAAACTTGACATGTCCTTCATTTAAGCCCAACAGAACTAAATTCGGTCAACAAACTGATTTTTGCGAGCTGTTTGAGTTTTCGGGTCAAAAACGACCCTAAGTCACAATTTGTAACTTTTTTTATTGAAGCTCCCCTAGGGGTCATTCAAAAATTTCTCGCGGTTCATTACTAAAGGACCTATCTAACATTGAGAGGCTCTCTTTGTTTACTTTCTCTTTTATTAATAACTGTGTCATATTAACCTCTTCTGTTGCGTTTTTTGTATGAAATGCTAGTCAAGGAAATTGTCTTTCGATCTAAAGTGAAAAAGTTCCCAAAATCTTTAGTATTCCACTGTTATAATGGAAAGAGAACGAGAGAGGAGAGAATCTCTCATTTGTACATAGGTCCTTTAGTAATGTTCCGCGAGATTTGGTTTCCGCAAAGACAAAATTTTACACAAAAAAAATATTGTCAGAAATTTTTAAATTGCTAGGTTATTTCAATCAAAAGTTACATTGATTTGAATTTTGAAATGGGTCAAAAAAGACCCAAGGTCCTTACTAAGGTTAGGATACTATACCGCTACTAGCCCTGTTGACTAAATTCAATTTGAAGGGCCCCTGAATTTGTCTCCGCACCAGGCCACGAAAACTCTTGCTACGCCACTGCTTGGATTGCACCATCGGGGTAGCCCTTGGCAGTAGGGTAAAAGTACTATGTTTCGATCAATAAAACCGATAAATTGATGGAAAATTTTCGAAAATCGTACAAACAAAACGTAGGGGATTAGGAGCATAATTAACACGCGGTGCGAAGTGGACACTTTTCTCGCACAAAGTCATTACTTAATCATCCTTGTTAGTCTGGTAGAATTACAGTAATCCTTTGCATTACAGTAATTTATAAATGTTTTAATAAATTCATTCACAGTTTGAATTAAAACTGTTCAATCAATGGGTCGAAAACTAATAGAGTAGAAAATTAGAACACACACCCTACTGAGAATAGTAATTTCCACTGTGGGTGTGTGCAGTACATGTTATAAGCCATAATGTACGCCCATATCAATTCGGATAGCTATTGTCGTAAGCAATTTAGAATGAAATTTACATCGGTAGTGGTCTCAGGGGGGAACCTAATGAGAGCTTTTCATCGTGAGGATCAGCACAGAAGAGTGTAATTGATAGCTAACATTGCAATTTGATGTAACTACACATAATGACAACCTGTAACGATTCTTTTCCGCCAGCAGCAAAGTGCAATAGATGGATTTATATTGATTTTGGCGCACCCTCAGAGGTATTTGCTCAAATCAACCAGTTTTGAAGGACATCACGACCGTTTTGCGGTAGGTAGATAGGAAACCTTACACCCAAAATCGGTCAACCGAAACGCGAATCATGGGGCTATGAGGAGAGAAAAAAAAACAAGTTGATGGAGCTGGTTTCTGTCTTATTTGTCCATCAATTAATGACATTTCTGAGGTGATCGACGTGTTACGTGAACTGATTGACCGTAGTTGAAGAGCGAATTCTAGACTAGATCAAGCCATCGAAGTAATGGAATGCTTGTTTTTAAATACAAACATATTCAATGTTTACAGATTCAATTAGATAGATATTTGAGACCACACTGATTATTCAGTCGGAAGACAATTTGAATTAGGTGAAGAATACAATCGACATCATCTCTTATATTGGAAAACTGATCAATTCAAGTGTAACACTCTTAGTAGGGAGAAAAATTGCCGTGAAATTATTGACGAAAAAATATTAACGATATGTCAAAAAATATGGAAGCTCTACACAAAAACTTCATCTCGTTTAAATCTACAACGTTGCTGAATACATCATGAAGTTATTCGTGTATTTTTAAAAATATATCAATAGTTATATTTGTAAAAAAAATCTTAATATGAACCCGTGATTCGAAAAATCACAAAAAAAATTGTATGTTAAAATTTACGTGATGTCTGAAAAACTGTTAAAATTTGAGGCAAAGTATCATCCATTTCATCAGTTTTTGCATTATTGACATGTTTATAGCTTATATTATATACAATACAGGAAACCCAATTGAAGCAATATGGATGAGGAGAGTGGAATTGCCAACTCCTTATCACTAACATATTGTAGATAGAGGGATGGTCCTTAAACCCCACTCATTGAGACATCCCTTAATATGATGAAATGACCGGTAGATCGGTGACCAGTATCTGGGTTATAATTTTGGGAATGCCTTAGGTAAACCTTAAATAATAACAGAGAACTGAAACAATCAACTGGATAACATCATATAAAACGGACAGTCTACTGTCTAACGGCTGTGCCATGCAACAATGAGTGGTTACCCTTACATACATACATACATATTGACATGTTTATAGCTTCAGTTTGATCTCATACTTGTTTTAGCAGCAAAACCATGTCCACGTAGGAAATGATTCGATGGAGGTAGTATGCCACGAATTTAAACATTTATTGAATTATAGCTCGCATAATCTGCGATAACGCCCTAAAAGCCATTGGTAATCACGTGTGTAGCTCGTTGTTTCTGAGCAAATGAATGAATAAACATCCAAACCAACACCACTGGCAAGTAAAGAATGGTCCTTTCTTCTCCATAGCGTTGTTAAATAACGTGTAATTCCATTAAAATGCTCAGAAACAACGAGCTACACACATGGTTACCAATGGCTTTTAGGGCGAGATCATAAGTTATGCGAGATATATTTATATAACTTGCATCCTTGGAATACCTCAATGAAGTATTTTTAATTGTTTTAAACAATATTTTCAATACCATAACAATACCAAATGGAGGTGTGGACAATGATTTTACCCCATTACCCCGAATATCATTTCCCCGATTGCCATCACCCCGAATTCCATTACCCCGAATGTACCATTACCCCGATTGCCATCACCCCGAATTCCATTACCCCGAATGTACCATTACCCCGAATTCCATCACCCCGAATGCTATTTCCCCGAATTTACAATTATCTTGACATGACCATATTGATGACATTTCCCCACGATATTGGAATTCGGGGTAATTTTATTCGGGGTGATGAGTCGTTCGGGGTTTTGGAATTCAGGGTAATGGCGTTCGGGTTAATGGCATTCGGGGTAATGGGGTAGAATCGTGGACAATATCTAATTAAGGTATAATACCAAAATAAGGGCCCAGATAGCCGTAGCAGTAAACGCGCAGCTATTCAACAAGACCTAGCTGAAGGTCGTGGATTCAAATCTCACCGGTCGTAGAAAAAAAATTGGAAAATAAAGGATTTTTTCTCGACTTCCCAGGGCATAAAGTATCATCGTACTTGCTTATACACATGTAAAAATGATACTTTTACAAAAAAATAGTATGTTTTGTTAAGATTTGTTTGTCTTAATTACTTTGTATTCATTTATTTTTTTTTTTTGTTTTTATTTAATTCAGGTGTACTTTATGTATCTACAAACAACTTCTCTAAAGATACCATTGCGGTTTGAGCTATCTTTAAATTCATAAATAGCTGATGATTTATGGATCGCTAATATAAACTTTCTTGGAAAATCATGTCCACGGTCCACTTTATAGTTGTAGAAAAATTCTAAATTCGGTGAATCTGCTTCAAATTTCGAATTTAAACCACTAATGTGTAAGGAAGTCGGGAAAAATATTACCTTTCCGAGAAAACAACTTTGATTTTTGAAAGTTTGGCCGCCTTCGATCCAATGTGCGGTCGAGGAACTATTCGTAATGGAAATTTACTCGACTTCTCAGTTTACGCCCTGAGCTTAAGCTTAAGTGTTTGCGATAGCCACACATTTCTAAGAGCACAAATCTGAAAAACTTAACATCCATTTAAGCTGAAAATTAGTATTGTGACGTGGAGTCAGCAACTCCATCAGAAATTGTTTGAAATAGTTGTGTCATTACTGATACTCGCTAGTCCAAATGTTTTTAAATAGACTGTGATTTACGTGTCCTTATTAGTCAGATTAGTTAGATTACTCATGTCTTTTACGTGAGACTCTAATCAAATGTTACTTCCAAAAGTTATCTTCAAAAAGTGGTTGTTAATCCAAAAGTTACTTCAACTTTTACGCTCACGATATATATGTTAGTGTCTTTAAAATAATTCCGATGAAGTTTATTACTGCATAATAGAAAAACTACAAAATGAACGCTAATGTCACCAGTGTGATACATTAATTTCTCTATTCGCATACTGTATGTAATGTTGACTATTTTCTTATGAAATACATGTCTCCCATGTCATCTACGTCCGTTCGTGGGTTTCCTCCGTTTTTAGTATGACGGATGTTGCATTTATCTGTCCATTTCTAGATATGTCTACCTTTTCGTTTTTGCTAATTATCATTGAAACAAGTCCGGATTGTCACCAAATTACATTATATTCATCATTACCGAGCCCTATTTTTATTTATGTCGCGTCTATTACCTAGCTGTTCATAAAAATTTGCGATGATGAAGCTGGAAGAGGTTATGATATACCAACATTATAAATATGGTTTTATTATAGATCTAAAGTGAAAAATATAACGAAATAAATGTGCGTTATTCTAACTAGGTTAATCCTTAGTCATTCTCCTAAATTGTTATGTTTGTGATGCGTCTCGTCAAACACCCGCCATGAATCCACTGTCCTTTCAATATCGACTCATGGAGGTTTGACTGTATATAGAAATATTTGAACAGGTTTTCATGGCGTAATTGCAGAAGAAGTGCTTAAAGGAATAACAGAAGTTATCACTGGAGTAATGTTCGATGAAAACGCAAAATGAGTTTCTGGGTGGATTAAGGAAAGGTAGAATATCGTAATGGATTCCCAAGTGAACTCTTTGGAAGATTTATTAATGAAATATGAACACCTTCGAATAGAAATGCTTATTTTCTAAAAAAAAATACGCACCCTAATTAAAAAAAACTTAGATGAATCTATGTCGAAATCTTCGTAATGCAGGTCCATTTATTAGGTAACTCTAAAATTAAAAGTTATTAACAACCTACCCCCCCCCCCTTCGTAACGCTTTTTATATGATTTGTTTTTGTATGAGCCGTAACGCTTGAGCCTACTCCCCCCTCTTCTTAGAGCGTTACGTAATTTGTGTGCCGCTCGATACACAGATGCAAAAATGGTCAATCGGCAAAGAAAGCTCTTAATTAATAACCCAGCCAACCAACAAGCTTTTAAATAAGCCGCGCAGCAGAATGTTTTTGGCATTTGCACTGCTTGCTGCCGTATCTGGGCAGTTTGATTGCTTGACTGCATTGAATCAACAAGAGAATTGCTATTACATAGCTCTTGGTCGTTTGAAAGCATTTCGTCTGCACGGACCAGTTTTGGTTCGGTGCATTCAAAGTGCTTCTTTGTTGCCAAATGAATGCTGAGTAAAAAGAGTTCAGGGCATATGTTACTCTGTCTCTGTCTCTTTCACACTTTGTGCCTCGATTGTAAGGCCGCTTTTAACTTTCGATAGCTGTAACCAAAGATGTTGTATCGCATTCATACTTTCGGAACTTCTCGTAAGAACCTGGCAACGGGTGCCTGGAGGAAAAGCATCACCTGTATTCCTTTACATTTTCAACACACATTACCCAAGATGTCGAGCCTACGCAAATTTATGTTTTTTTTTTCTATTCTTATGAGGGAAACATTTAATTGCCAGGTATACTGTTTTCCTTCCATTGCAAGCTGATTAAGATCAATAGAAGAGAAGAGCATGTCTTCTCAATGTGGTGTATTCTGCACCGGGGGAATTGATAGAAGCAATCTTTGTCAACAAGATGTTCTTTAAATATGGGAAAAAGTCATTGCTCAGCACAACATCGACTGTAGCCTCTCTTGTGGCGCGCTGCCTCCGCTGAACCACCATCCGCCAATCGCCGTGTCCATAATTCCAAACCGCAATCGAGGATTAATGAGCAAAAAAAAACTGTTGTGAAATACAAGAATAACAATTAAAACATTGCTAGACAGCAACGGGCCCAGATAGCCGTAGCGGTAAACGCGCAGTTATTCAGCAAGACCAAGCTGAGGGTCGTGGGTTCGAATCCCACCGGTCGAGGATCTTTTCGGGTTGGAAATTTTCTCGACTTCCCAGGGCATAGAGTATCTTCGTACCTGCCACACGATATACGCATGCAAAAATGGTCATTGGCATAGTAAGCTCTCAGTTAATAACTGTGGAAGTGCTCATAAGAACACTAAGTTGCGAAGCAGGCTCTGTCCCAGTAGGGACGTAACGCCAGAAAGAAGAAGAACAGCAACGGAGAAAAGAAAGAGAAAACATATTTTTGTTTTGTTTCGCTCTCCACGGAGGCGTTACACTTTTTTGACAGCCGGATGCAACGTTTCTGAAGGTGTAGCATTAAACCAGCCTGTTATTTCGCCAAAACCTGCACTGGCGAAGCACTACCAGCAGCTATAAGTCCAATGAGCATTTAATACCTTGTTGTACAAACGCATATAATGCTGAATGAATGCTGGTGTTAGTGCTCATTGGTTACTTGGGAAATGTAGAAGTGATTATAAGAAGCTGAGATGCAGGCTCAATATCAATTGGTACGCCAAGTAATGCCAAGAATAAGAATAAAAATCAGAGGGGGTTGTGTACAAGACACGACCGCATGACGTTAAATACGCCATGTGATTTGCTGCATTTGAGTTTTAATCAATTGTCCTAATTGAAACCTTCTTTCAGTTATAATTTAGACATTACATTTGTGCGTTTAAGAACAGCAAGGAGTTCTCCATTCGGAGAAGTGCCTCAGTCATCGATATCGTCATCGCCACCGTAAATTTCAATTTGTCGTATTGTCAATTATTCATGAAAAGGGCCGATTTAACTGTTAGATTCGAGTAACACCCAATTTTCTATAGTTTATCGACAAAAATCAATAGTTTTTTTTTTCAATTTCAGTAAAATGTTGAAAAAATTGAAAATCTATCGATACATGGCTGAGTTATTAGCGTTCCAAATCTAACATAATTTCGTGACGGTCGCAACATCTTAGATTTTCAGTTGACACCCAGTATATTTTTAAAAGACAATTTACACCGTCTTTAGTCAAAGACTGCACCGACTGAACAATCACTAACATTAGGCAACGGACAACTCGAACCACCCTGTGATCAATTTTTCGTTTGACGAAAAGTTTCCACCGACTGGAACGGGAAGTAAACCCACGCTACGTGGTATTCACAATACGCCTAAACGACTGGCGCGGCTAACCGCACGGCCACAAAGGCCACCGTAAGCCGTAAGACGTAGTTAACGTCAAAAAATAACTCACGGAATCTACGAGGTTTGTAACACCATAATTATTGTGACGGATATTATATCCCCGATACAAGAATACGCTGCCTTGCCGATAATAGCTAAATTCTTCCTGAAGCTCCGCGGTCTGGAGTCTCGCTTACTACCTACAATGATACCCCTTAGAGATTTGAATCCGTACATCATTTTCATCGATTTGCTTTTTGGAGAGACCTGATTCAACTGAATCAACTGGATAAAGTTTAATGGTAGAGAATGAAATATTTCACTGAACGGTTAACTTTTCTAAAGTTGAAGTAATAAACCTTAAGATAGTTTTTGAAAGACTGAGTGGTCATCTTTATTCCTTCGCTTGTTATGTTAGTGGTTAGTGTCCGCGGCTACAAAGCAAAGCCATGCTGAAGGTGTCTGGGTTCAATTGACGGTCGGTCCAGGATCTTTTCATAATGGAAATTTCCTTGACTTCCCTGGGCATAATGTATACTCGTACCTGCAACACGATATACGAATGCAAAAATGGCAACTTTGGCTCTGTCCCAGTGAGGACGTTAAAGTCAACAAGAAGAAGAAGATGACAATCAAATTTTTAATTTCTAAGAACTGTGAATGTGCCTCTCAAACACTTAAGGCAAGGAACCTCTTCTTCTGTTTTGTGAATAAACGAAGAATTCGATTTTAAGTACTTTATTTGGAAATAAATCTAATATAAAGTATGGCACTAGAAGTGATTTGCAAACTATAACAAAGAGAGGTGATGCAATTCATCCGCAGAAAACTATCTAAAAAATCAAAAACAAATAAACATACACTCGCTATCAGAAAATATTATAAACAAAAGTGCACACTTCAATGCATTTTACATGTGCAGTAGTTTTGTTCTACACGGCCAATGTCGGCTGACGGCGGCGGCAGCAGCAGCAGCCATCTAAAACAACCACAAGTAAAACAAATATTTATTCGCGTGCCAACGATGATAGCCAGGAAATCCGCCGTTACGCGATGCAACTTAGTCATTCCCATATGTATATGGGAAAAATACTAGCATGTCAAAAGAAAACGTGTTCGTCACAAGTTTATCCAAAAACAGCCAATAAAATAATTCGAAACTAGCAATAATTGGGTAAAATAGGCAAATTCCAAAATAGCTTTTAAGAATAGGGAAATCGATTGATTTTTAATTGTTAGTGCCCAGTTTATCATTGCTTTTTTTTCAATTACCGGTCAAATACATTCTTATTGTTTTATAATGTTGTTTCGCTTAAAATGATCAAACTGTTGTTTATGTCTACTTATTTTATTGGCTACGCTTTGATATAACAGAGAGTGTTTCCTTTGTTTAAATGCGTGTTAATTTGGCTGCTTTGTGTATAGGTATATTCACAAAATAAATTGCAATCTGCAACACAGAAGTGTTCCCTTGTCGCATTGTCATCCAATCAGAAGTTCGTCTCCATATCGTTGAGTGTAATCATCTATGTGATTCGGTTTGACTCTCACCCAGTTGTGTCTAAATGATTATTACCCACAAAACCACCGGAGGCGCATCGCGTAGGTTATGTTCTATTTATAACGATTCGAACAGACGCATAGCGGAACAATCACGAGCACGTGTTTGATCATGATCGTAGCATAGAACCTGTACGTCAGTGCACTGCAATTCATTCAAACATAGATTTAGGTAGGTGGTTGGAAAATGATATATTGTACAGCGATATACGGTGGCATATGAGTAATCTATTAATCATGTCCAATTTTCGTTCGACAGCGCATCACGCAACCAACCATGCTTCGTAAAGCTGAGTCGTTGATCTGGATTTACCCTCGATAACGTAAACATTCGACATCGATGCATAATGGATTTCAATGAAATGGATATGAAACGGATTTATGTTTAGGAAAAGATAGTGTCTTTCGAAAAAGGTTTTCTTGTTAATTGGGTCACTTGGTAAGCAGAACTTCCAGACAAGCGTTCGATACTCGTTCTGTATTGGTTGTAAATCATCTGCCGCTTGGATTGTTAGTCAGACGCGAAATAAACATGTGAACGAGCAATATGTAGCTTACTTCACGGCCAGAGGTTAATTCGATTGTCCGATACAATATTTGAACTCAACCGCCGGTTTCACTCATTGAATAACATACATCGGATTCTGATTTTTACGACCCAAGCTCAATCAAAGCGATTCGCCGGTGCTCGCAGAGATAACAGCAAATAAGTAAAATTATGACTGCCCCTGAATCAGCTGCCCGTTATTCGTCACCGTTCGCGAAAGTGAGATAAGCCGTGAGTGAGTTGTCGAGACAATTCGAGTGATGTGATAAGCCACTTACCGAAACTGAACTAACTGAATTTGCTTCTTGGATGGGACTTCAATCCATTTAGAGTTGAATGCGGTTCACGATCCACACTTCGTGTTTCTATTCATTTTTCTTATACGTTTTATACTACACTAATGATAAGCTTCCAATTTTCACTCAAGGACACTTTTCACTACACACTAACTGCTCTCGATTCCGATCACGTCGTGAAAAATACAGCTTAAGTATCTTCTACAGGGTATCGATTATTTACATTTAACAAGTTAAGCAATTTCGCTCTCATTCTCAAACATATCGAATACGCTTTACACTGGAAAAAAAGAGAAACAATAAACAATTCACACTTCGCTACACACTAATTGTTTGCCACGGCGCTGTTACAGATGATGCCGAAGGCCGTCGAAAGAGATGATGTGCGGTCCAATTCATGTTAGCCTGCAAGTAGTAATAGGAAGAAAAATGATGCATTAGTCATATGTTTGGCACGTGTTTTGTGGCGCTGATAGCAAATCTGGTTTGTAAACGCCCACACGGTACTATCGATGATCAAAGAGAGAAATTATCGAATTGAATAATTATAGTTTATGTAATTGCAAATATTCATTATTTTAATAGAACTCAAAACAATAGTTTGGATGTTTTGAAGGTTCTTCCGGCGAAAAACAACTTAAGTAAAGGCAACAGCTCTGTTCATGGGTCGAAGGATTTAATGTCGAGCTTTGGAAGAATATGGTATCATCATGTCAAATTTGAATTCAAAAACAGTAATTCCTCACCATTTTAGAATTGCGATTGAATAGATTTCGATAAGATCATAAAAACCATAGAAATTTGAATCACGTAAATTATTCGTAAAAAATGCGTTTTCTCACAAAACTTCGTATTTCTATAGAGAATGAAATCTTTTTTACAAATACATATCTGACATTACTATTATGCCTAATGACAATTATGCAAAATGCCCATTATACCAAGTGACCTTAAGCCAAATGACCCGGACTCGAATGGTTGTGCGTTACAACGAATGTCGTTTCCCCGAACGCCAGTTCCCCGAATTTCACTTCCCCAATTACTTCGTTTCCCTGATTATCACATTTTCCTCGAAAAGTAACTGTAAGGCCGTCTTTGGTGTCGTATTGCCATAAAACCGACAAAAACTTGTCGACAGTCCGTTTCAAATAAAAATCTGTAGAAGTTTAGATCAAAAATCAAATAATAATCTCTAATTAAAGGGGCAGGATCCGTCATTGATTTCAGTATTTTCAAAAGCAGTTTTTTTCGTTAAAAATTAAGAAAATTTACAGGAAAATGTGTTCACTGTATTCTATTCTCCAGCCGAAACACAGTGAACACATTTTCATCGAATATTTTTTTATTTTGAAGAAAAAAATTGATAATAAATCTTCGAACTGTTTAGTAGAATACCTATAAGTAGATGAAAAAACCGAATTTAGTACTATACCATTTAATTCCACTAGAGTTTGTATCCTTTGACTTCGTCGAGTCTAGTACACGACACTGAAGACGGCCTTACAGTTGAGGTCGAAATACGCGTATCTGTCAAAGGATACAAACTCTAGTGGAATTAAATGGTATAGTACTAAATTCGAGAAAAATTGCTTTTGAAGTTTTAATGATGACGATGATTGCGATGACGGAGCGTTGAGCGTCAAAATAGTCCAATAAAAAACTATGGCTCTATCTATATTTTTTCCAAGAATCTGTCGAAAATTTTCCAGAGTTCACCGAAGACCAACATTTTTTGGAGATTAGAGTCTTGGTGGTGTAGGTGCTTAGGTAATGTTTGAAGAGGATGTGTTTGAAATTATAGAAAAATTTGTTTGCCTTGAAATACTTGTAACAACGACGTTTACCGCGAAGCGAAAAGACGTGTTACGGCTGCGAATAGGGTCTTTTACGGACTACTTAACCTTAAGCTTAACCGGAAACAAAATTCGCTCTGTATAAAACATTCATTCTCCCAGTGACTCTCTACGGCCCCGAAGTGTGGACGTTGCAAAAGGCAGACCGGAAAGCCTTCGGTGTTTTCGAGCGTAAAGTGATGCGGATAATACTCGGTGGGATACTAGAAAACGGTGTGTGGTGCAGAATCATGAATCGCAAGTTATATCAAGTGTATAAAGATGCGAATATTATTAAGTGTGTAAAATATGGCAGACTTCGGTGGGCTGGTCACTTAGTGCTTATGCCGACAGAAAAAAAATCGAAAATAATATTTAACAGGGAATCTTGTAGAGGTCGGCGACTGCGTGAAAGACCACGAATATGCTGGATGTACGCAGTGGAAGAGGACCTGCCGACCCTAAACGTTCGAGGCAACTGGACCGACGGAGATGGAGCTCTACAATACGCCCGGAATTGGTGCTGTAGCCATCAAGGTACGAAGCAGGTATTTTGAATCGATTCATTAAACAATTTAAGACAAATCCTTCAATGCATGAGTTGAAAACATAGTAAATAAAATATCCTGTTCAAACTTCAACCGTATTTAGTGTCGTATACTAGACTCAACTGTGGACAATAGTTCAAAATTATTATCAACAATAATAGTTGATTCGCCTCATAGCGATATCCAATGTTCTTCTTCTTCTTGGCAATACGTCCTCACTGGGACAGAACCTGCTTCTCAGTGTTCAATGAGAACTTCCACAGTTATTAACTGACAGCTTTCTTTGCCAAACTTGCCATTTTCGCTTTCGTATATCGTGTGTACCGACCGGGAATCGAACCCAGACACCTTCAGCATGGCTTTGCTTTGTAGCCGCGAACACTAACCACTAGGCAAAGGAAAGCCTCTTCGATATCCAATGTACGCCACGTTTCCATTTGAAAGTTTGTTTTTTTTTTTTTTTTTTTTTTTGTCGGTAGCGATAGGGGTAGTACTGGCACTCTTAATCTGCCCTAAGCTCCTTCCCAGCATTTGCTTTTATAAGCCTCTATTGCGTTCATCACACAGACGTTCCTAAGCAATGTTGCTCAAATGGTCACTGTGTACGCTAGCAGCAATCAGCCCTTGCCGTAGTTTTGCAGTCTAGTAGTTCAAAATACTATCAAACTATGATAAGGCCTGAAATGCTACTAGAGTGGTTAAAGTGAAGAACGAAATAGTTTTATTAAAAGGTCCTCATTCCCCATTTCATTTCATCACTCACTATCGTCACTTTTATTTTCGACACTATCACGTATATCACCGATTATCACTCATCAACTTTCGTAATACACTTCAGATATACTTTCTATTATATCACTTTTCACATCACACCATTTTTATATAAATCTGTTAGCATTACCATCTGTTAGCATTACTAAGTAATTTAAAAATATTCAATTTAAATGTATCATTATTTTTGTTGCTGTAGAGTCATTACAATTCAAACTACGATTTAGCACTATGATCAAGAAAGTTACATTAAAAAAAAATCAATTCGATCCATTCTTCTGCACTCGCTGTCATTATGTATTAATATTTTTATCATGCACGTTTGAAGAACTAGACAATTAAGTTTATATTCAGAAAAATGATTGCACAATGTATTATGGCCATTATTAAATTAGTAGAGTTCACATCATTATTATTATATTTTTAACAAAACTATCAGAATCACTTCACCTTAATTTTCAAATTTTCATCACTATAGATTTAATTATAAAATCACTATTAGCACCTTCACAATCACTAAATTTAATAACGACGAGTGTAACGCACAGTTCCACCAAACACCCATTCTTATGTTGCATTATAAAACGATTGATCACACGTTGGCTTCGAAACTTAACCACCATTGCTGATTAGTACAAAGGATGCTACAGCTCGTGTAAACGAATTGAAACATCAAACAACCAGCAATCGTTTATAAGTAACTAATGAGCCCTGGCGGTCCCTCCGTTCGAAGAGGACCTGATAATATGCCGAAACATATTAACAGATCCTCCGCCTGAATGCAGCCGTTTCATGATAAATCATGAACCGTTGGAGGTGTGCCAAAGTATTGGGAAGGTGATATGTTTCACAGACGGGTATTATTATGGTGCACCTTCTACTTTGGCACCGTCAAACCCTGTGATCGTGGCCAGGGCTGTACGCCACGTTTCCATTTGAAAGTTTGTTTTTATTGTTTTATATTCCAAGCACTTGTAATAGTTTATCAACCATTTGAAAACGCTTTAATTAAATTAATTTAAAACGTTTAGTGAAACTTACTGTCAATTAGGGTAAATCAGAGCTGCTACCAGCAGCTCCCATTCTGAACCAATCCTGTCCTAGCAGTCTCGTTATTTGATCCGGTCCCAAACCGGGTTTGACGTCTCCCAAGAAGCTTCCCTCATGCTCCGAAGAACTTTCCAACGAAACCGGAGCGCTCGTCGTTCGAATAATGGAGAAGTCTACGTCCTCGAAGAACTTGTGCTTCCGTATGCTTTCGTAACGCGACCGATCTTTCATCCCCAACCTTTCCCGCGGATTCTGGACCAGCAGCTTCCGAACCAAATCCTCGCCATCCTTGTTAAAATTCTCCGGAAAGGTTAGCTCCAGGTTGTTGATTTGCTGAAATATCAAATAGTCGTTCGGCCCTTGGAATGGTGGGAAGCCAGCAATCATCTGGTACAGGATGCACCCAAACGACCACAAATCCGATGCTTCACTGGAGCCCCTTCCTCGTAGGATTTCCGGTGATACGTACTGCGCTGTTCCTACGAAGCTTCCACTCCGCGGTCTTTCGGCCTTCTCATCAGAATCCGATCCGTCATCTACTTGAAGTACCTGCACGTCGCTGATTCGCGAAGATCCGAAATCCGCTATCATAACATGAAACTCGTCATCCAACAGGATGTTTTCCGGCTTCAAATCCCTGTGGATAATATTCTTCGCATGCATCTCTTGAATTGCAAGCACAATCTGAGCAGCGTAAAATTTAACCGACTTCAAATCTAGTCTCTTTATTTTTTCCATCAGGCCCAGTAGTGTACCATTTCGGGCGTATGTCACTACAAAGAACAACTTTGTAGGATCCTGAAACGTACAGAACAGCTTCAGAAACCCCGGAACACCGCTCATCCTGTTCAGGGCTTCCCGCTCGCGTTTTACGTATTCCTGCTTCCGTTCGCGAATTATCTGCCGCTTTTCGCATACTTTCACTGCAACAAGACACAACTGGGTTAGAAATGTACGAAATGTGTGCTTCCAGCACCACCGCTTCCATTACCTGCCCATTCCTTCTGGGTGTGGATATCTTTGGCAAGGTAAACGACACTGAAGCTTCCTTCGCCAATCTGTCTTCCGAATATGAAATCGGCAGAGCAGCGTTTTGCTTTTGGTGGATGGTTGTCAGATGGTTGACTTGGTTCGCCCGCGGTTTCGCTCATTTCAAAAAGTAAGCTTTGTACAATGTGGAATCAATTGTGACCTAGGAAAAAATGATAAGAACTTTGCAACAGAAGAATGAAATGATGCGTGGAATGAGTATGATAGATATAATTAATTTCCTTCAGATATTACTCCCAAGATTTGTTTGTGATTCCATAATGTCTTTCTTTCACGAATAACTTTAGAAATTACTTTAAGTTTTTCGGTCAGGATACCTTCATGTACACAACCAGTAATTTTATAAAGATGACTTAAGAAATTAGTATAAAGATTCCTTTAATATTCTTCCTGAAATGTATCAAGGAAGCCCTTGGTTCCATGTATCGGATTCATAAAATTTTCTCTAGAAATTCCTGTAGTAATTGTTCGAAGACTTCTTTAGAATTTTCGCCAAAAAATACGTCCAGGAATTTTCAGATTTTAACCAAGAAGTTCTCTAATACTACCCTTAGGAATTATCCCAGTAGTTCCTCATCGGAGAATTTACCTTTTATCAAACGATTTCCCCCAATGCTCGTTTTTTCCCACTGTGCAATGTATGTGATTATTCACATATGAGAAAGTGTTCAGCCGCATAGGCGCATTGTGGCAAGAAGTGTTGTTTTGATTCCCGCCTAAATGGCAGTGAAAATACTGAAAAACAAACTTGAACATCAAATAGTTTACTCAACCAATGCCAAGGTCTTATATCCACGGTATTTAAAACATAGACCAGCTAACGTGCACCGGCATGGTACGCACAATCAGTCAAGCGATAAATGTGCAGAACCGTGGGAAATTCATACATAGTTACGTATGTATCGCTGCTACGTGCATTGGCAATTATCATGGCCAATTCTTTGCACTATGATAAGCTTCTGAAGTGCACTGACATGAATGAATCTTGTCTAGGTAGCTTGTAATCAAATGTACTTACACGTGTTAAAACACCTATTAAACGAAGACTGATGATCGTGTAATAAGCGCTCAACATATTGTCGTATCACGTGTTTGTGTCACTTAAGCACTAGTTCGAGCTAGCCTATCTTGGGATAACGAATGCTACTTAAACAGACAGTGAAACAAGTTTCCCTAGAAAGAACCACCGACGACGACGGATGCTGACATTGACTACAAAACTACTGACTGTCGCAAAACTTCATGCTGCGCCGTGGTCTTTGACGATGATTGACGATGAACTTTAGAGCAAAACTACCTTGAAATTGACAAGAAATGAGATCAAGTTCCATTAAAATGCTTCGCAAATTATATTATAATCTCAAACATTGATATCATTTTTAAAGGAATTTTGAAGATCAAATTGTAGTCTTGCCCTTAAAAAAGAGATCCACTGCGTTCAAAATGTTTGATAGCGGGATTTGGGGCAAGTGTGCCACCTTAAGCAAATTGTTCTCTAACTTTGTCCAAAGCTTAAATAACCCGCCAATTCAGCCTCACGATGTTAGTTTCACATCTTTTCATAAGCACTGTGCCATTTAAAAAGAAAATAATTTCAAAAAGTATTAGTTTTTGAGCTCCTCAAATATCATCCAAAATACCCTGATTTTCAACACTATGGGGCAAGTGTGCCACCCTTATGGGGCAAGACGGCCACCGAATGAACATTCATGTAATTCTACTAGTAATGAAATTTTCTTTATTTCCTGTTAATATTGCTAACAAAGCAGAGCATAATTGACAATTTTAAAAATATTTTTAAGTTTACCGTCATGAGGGGATGCTTTATAACAAGGTTCATCACATGCGGAACTCTCTACTAGTCAATTCGAATAACTAAAATCGTTATTTTTGTCTCCATTCAATGCGATATATGAATTACTCTTTCATTATGGGGGATCTGTATAATATTACACTAGATCAGCACTAAATATAGGTAAAATATTGATGAAAATAAGTAAAATAGTTCTTAAAACGTCTAAAACAATGTTATTATCGAATATTTGGAGAAAAAAATCATTGTGAGAGCAAACATGTTCGCTATTCCTTTTCTACACTTCAGAAACCACTACTGGTGCCATATTTTGGTTCATTATCATGATTTTGTTAATGATGTTTACATTTTTATGAATTTCACCCCAACCATTTTTGTTTAACAAATAGCTGGCACACTTGCCCCAAAAAGTATAGATTTCAACCAAAATGGATTTCGTATGTAAAACTAAATATGTTTTTCGTTCAAATGCCACAATTACTTACACATTTGTATAGCTTCACAATGTTCAATACGTTTGAAAAATTCGTTATTAATTTACCTCTCACCATGCTATTTAGAAACAACGAAATCTTATAAAAAATCACTGAAATTTTATGGTTTTCACAAAAGTCGGTATAAATACGTGAAAAATAGAGCAA
This sequence comes from Aedes aegypti, assembly GCF_002204515.2. NCBI lineage: Eukaryota > Metazoa > Arthropoda > Insecta > Diptera > Culicidae > Aedes > Aedes aegypti. The sequence continues at coordinate 439,410,861 of NC_035108.1, forward strand.
TTAGTGTCATATTTTGACCATTGTATTATGGACTATAAGAGAAAATATTGTTAAGCTCAAATAAAAAATATAGTTTAAAGTTTTTACAAAAATCAGGGGTGGCACACTTGCCCCAAATTCCGCTACAAACAAAGATTTTTGGTAAGGAAAAGTAGAGTAATATCACTAGGGTTCCCAAAACAGTGACCAAAATTGTTTCGAGATTTAAAACGTAGACAATTTTATTTTCACTGTGGTAATGAAAAAAAATCTTCGAAGTGATCTACGGTAGAAGCACCGCTTTTGGCCAGCCTAATAGAAAATATTTAAAAAAGGGAAACCTTATATGTACTACAATCACGTCAGCTTTCAATCCATATTGTGTGAGAAGAATAGCGAAACTAGGCCAATATGGACCAGCTCATAATTAGTTTTGATCACATTTCTCATATCGATTTCTAAATTGGCGAATCACATTGATATCGTATGAGCATGACCAATGTGGCAAAACACCAAAGAAATATCTGAAGTAACTTCCAAAGGGATAGCTGGAAACGTCTAAGAAAAATCCTTGGAGAAATTCCTGATGGAATCTTGTTGTTTAAATTCCTGAATCAATGACAGCATTTCTTAGAGTAATTTTTTGAAGAAATTTATGGACTAATACTTGGAAACATTGCTGGTATTATCAGTGGACGAATTCTTCCAGGAATTGTAATAACATTTTTTGAAGGAATACCTTGGGAAAATTCTAGAGAAATTTCGATAACAATTCTCGCTGAACTTTTGAAAAGGACCTATGTACAGGCATTGCAAAATTCGCTCTCATTTGAGTATGAAGCAAAATCAAAACAAGCGAAGAAAAACATCCCATCTGTTGCGGCCACGATCGTCAATGTATCGCAAGTTGTAATAAGTCTGATAAATGGAAGCAGCGAACGAGATCCTTAAAGAGAGATAAAGATGATAAAATCCATTTTTCTCGCTTGTTTACCGTTGGGGGTAGGTGTTTTTCTTTACTGGACCGATAAACAATCCACGAACTTCCAATAGCAATAGTGTCCCCCACGTTTAGAGCATGTTTAGAGTGGTTTTATCATGCACTACTATCCCCCCAATCTGATCAAAGTTGTAGCAGTATACGATAAACAGTCTCTTATAATGTGCAGCATATTATGATAGTTACACGTGAGAGATTCTCTCAATTTTCTCAGGATTCAATCCCTGCCTATGTAACAATCAGAGATTCGGTCCTCTCTCGTTCTCTTTCGATTGTAGAATTGCACTAATAAAGCTTGGGGAGTTTTTCGATGTCCTTGGCTAACGTTTTATACAAAAATACAACAGAAGAGGTTAATACGGCTCACTTATTCATTAAAGAAAGTGAACAAATAGAGCCTCTCAATGTTGTGTAGGTTCTTCTGAAAAGATACGCGAGGATTCCTTAAAGAATATCACGAAATAGGAAACGGGAACTTTAGAAATGAGAATAGGAACTTTAGAAACCTCTTGCCTGGAAAAAGAGATCAAAGGGACCAAGAAAACAAAAAATAAACCTACACACTTAAAATAACCTACACACTTTACGGATTCCGGTGAAATTTCAACAGCTGAACAGTTAGGCAAAGTGAATTAACGGATTGCAATAATTTTATTAACCATTTTCAGTAAAAACTCAACGAGATCCGTATATGTTTTACGGAATTACGGTATTTCAATTCACCGAACTGTTCAGCTGTTGAGATGAAATGAGCTCAGTGTGCACAGGAATGAGGACATAAGAGTTTTATTCCTCAGAGAATCTAACCAGACAATTCTTTGAGAATACTTCTAAGCTGTTTTATTTGGGAATTCTTCATGACATTATGACAAGTATTCCGCTCGTATATAATTTTTCATTACTTTTTCCGGGAATTGATTCAGGTATTTGCCCAATGTTTACTTCAGATAATACTCGGAAGATTTCTTCAGGAGTTCATTATGTGATTTTTACGAACTTCCTATGGAATCGCTCTAAGAGTTTCGTTTTGAGTACCGTAAAACGGGGTAACTTTGATAGTTTTTTCGTAGAAAACTTGAATGTTTATGCATGCAGTTTCAAAGAATTATAATTTGTATTTTTAAAACAAGTACTGGTATCCTAACTATCGATTGTAATTGATAGATTGCCAAAAGATTTATTCTGAATGGATATATAATTTTTCATATAATCGAAAGTCGGTTTTCTGTTTTGGGGTAACTTCGATATTCGAACAAAATTGAATGAATTACGGAACATTTATAGGGCGTTGCATACCTCTAGGCGTTTAACGCTATATGAAAATGTTTGACTTCGATTACAAAAATGGTCCCAGTTTGTAAAAATGATATTCGCTAAGAGATTTGAGACCGAATTCATGTTCTACTACAACTAAGCTGTCAAGGATAAGTGACTTCTCCTATACGTTAATCAATAATTTTGAAATATGCGAGGTCTACTCATAAGTACTTTCCAAATTACCTTTCACAGCTCGCAATATTCACCACCATTTTCAATGTGACTTATTTTCTTTTTATTTTAAATCAAAATGTTGGGTTTTATTACTCAATAATCAATTGAAAATATGTTTCAATGTGTGTGTGTGTGTGTTTGTACAATCCACCTCCCACTGACCGGCAGTGCGTTTATGGAAGAAATTTGTTTGCAGCTATTTATTGACACACATTGATGTCTTTATAGATGCAGACAATTTTAGCCCTGGAGATGAAAGGTGATAGCTCTACTGCAATTCTAACGACCCATTTCAAGAATGGCTGTTTATACACACACATTCTGATGTCATTTTCATCACAGCAAGCCCCGCATGAAAACACCCAGATATCAAATGGATATCTAAAATGAGTTCACACTTCCCGAATCGAAAATTAGATTTCCGACCCTGGCACGTATCTAGTGGTTTCAAAAGTTGTATAGTTCAGAACGATCTCACCAGTTTGTATTGTAGTTAATTCCATCGCCATATTATTTTCATCTCACTATGAACACTATTAACTAAACACAGCTGACTTTTTTGCTCGCTCTGTAGGAGCGAGGAACGCACTTCCAGACAATCGATCGTGATCCAATTGAAAATATGTTTCAATGTGCTGCCAAAATCACAAAATTATGCTAATAACGAGTGTTGCCAATAACGGGTGTTGCTAAAATCGGATGTAGACAAAAGCGGGTGTTGCCAAAATTGGGAAGGCACTGTACACAATTTTCCATTTAATCGTATTGACTGACATATTGTACTTTGTTAAAAAGTAAATTGCAATTTACGTAAAACCAAATGACTCCAAGAAATACCTCAGAAGTTCCTTAAGAAAAATCTACAATGATTACTTCAAGTATTCCTCCCGACACTTCTCCATAAATTTCCCCAGAGACTTTTCCTGAGATTTCTCCAGGAATTCCTTCGAAAATTTCCCTAAGAATTTTACAAGAAATTCCTACAAGATAATCTACAGCGCTTTCTGGGGATTCCACTAGGAATATCACTAGTGATCCCTCCGGGCAGAACTTTTGCTCAATATGATTGTTGAGACCAGTCCCGGTTGGGCTCCAGGAATATTTTCAGCAATTCCTCCAGGAAATATGCCATGAGTTTCTGCAGGGATTTCTGCAGGAAAATCTCTACAGCGATTTTTTTAGAAACTTCGCAAGAAGTTTTCGCAGGAGTGCCTCCAGTGAATATTTCATAGATTCCTCAAGCAAAAAATTAATTGAGATTCCTCCAGAAATTACTCCAAGGATTCTTCCAGGAATCTTTCAAGATATTCCTCCAGGAATTTTTCAAGCGATTTATCCTGATATTCTTTCAGATATTTCCCCAAAGAATCCTTCAAGGATTCAACCTGAAATGACTCTATGGATCCTTGCAGAAATGTTCCCGAATCTTTCTCCAGGGGTTACACTAGAACAACCTCCTCAAGCAGATATTTCATCAGAAATTCCTACATGGGTTCCTACAAGGGCTACATAAATTACTCCAGGTATCCAGGTATTCACGATTTTTTGACAGATTATTCCAGGAATTCCTTTATTTCCGTGAATTACTCCAATGAATTGTCCAAGAAATCTTCCATGGATTCCCTCAGAAATTTCTTCAGAGATTCTTTCTGGCTTTCTAAAAATTCCTCCGAGGTTTCATTCAAGTATTCATCTAGAAATTCCTCCAAAATACTCTAAAAAAATTTCAAAGGATTTCATTAGGAAAATCTCTACCTAAGTTCCTCCTGAAAAATCCCTTTGTGGATTCCTCTAGATATTTTTCCAGAAATTTCTCCATGCATTCCTCCAAGAACTATCCAGAGATTTCTCAAGGGAAGCATCCCGCATAATCTGCACAAGGGTTCTTCCAGGAATCGCTCCAAGGATTACTCCAGGAATTTCTCCAGAGATACCTTCTGAGATGCCACCAGGCTTCCCTTCAGCAATTTACCTAGGTAATCCTTCAAAGATCCCTTCACCAATTCACCCAGATAACCTTTCATTGATCAATTCAACAATTTACCCAGTTAATCCTTCAGAGATTCCTACACGAATTTCTTCAGAGACTCTTCCAGGAATGCTGCCAGGAAAATTTCTCCATTGATTCCTGATGAGATTTCTCGGCAATTTCTTCAAAATTTACTACAGAATAATTTCAACATGGGTTCCACTAAAAATTGTTGCAGAGATTTCTTCATGAATTCCAAACATTTCCTTGGGTATTCATCCAGAGACTCCTTCAAGATTTTTTTTAAGGATTTTCGAAAGAATCTTTCAGGGTTTAGTCAAGGATTCCTCAATGGATTCTCCCTGATATTCTTTTAGAGATTACCCTAAGGATCCCTTTATATTATACCACAGAGATTTATCCATATTATTTCTAGAGGGGATCATCCAGGGACAGCTCAAAAAATATCTCCTGTGATTCCTCCAGGAATTCAATCAGGGGCTTTCGGAAACTTCTTCAGTAAAGGAGTTCCTCGAGCAATTCCTGGAAAAAATCTTGGAGGAATCCCTGGAAGCACTCTTAGGGTAATTTCTGATTAAATCCTTGGAGGAATTCATTAGAGAATTTGCGGAGGCCAATTACGAATCGCTAAGAAAATTTCTCGAGGAATTCCTGAAGGATTATTTGAATAAATCTTTGAAGTTGTTCATGTAGCGATTTTCTTGGATATATCTTTGCCAGAATTCTTGAAGTAATTTCTGGAAGAATTCCTGGCGGAACCTCTAAGTAAAATTCTTAGTGGAATCCCTGGAGGAATCCCTGCAGAAATCTTCGGAAAAATTCCTGAAGGAATCTCTAGAGGTATACGTGGGGAGATTTCTGCAAGTATGCTTGGATGAATTTCTGCAGAAATCACTGGAGAAATAACAAGAGTAATTCTTAACGAAAATGGCTTTAAAGAACATTATGGTTAAATTAGAGACAATTTGTTAAAAATAAAGACTTTTTAAATACTTTCATCAAAATAGAGACCATGTCTTCAAACAGAACCTGCTACTGGTACTGAAATCTCTAGAAGAATCTGTTGAAGAGTTGTTGAAGGAATTTTGTGGAAATTTCTTTACCCAGAAGATTCTATGGAAAAATATCTGCAGGCATTTACAGAAAGTACAGGAGTTATCGTTGCTGAATGCCTGAAGACACCTCCATTATTCAAATTATTAGATAAATCAAACATTGAGTTACTGAGGAAAAAGGAAAATTCCTAGATGACAATGGTTCAATCTCGAAACATCTCGTCAAAATGTGAATGATAAAAGTTTCGCTTACCGTGCCTCACTCAGAGATGGATGAACAAGTCTTCTAAATATAGCAGAAGCGCATCGACCAACAATGTTCTTCAATCAGAATTCAACTAAACCAATGATAATTTTCTTCCGGAAGTTTGTATTTTGTGCACTTTAGTTTCACTGGTTTCACTGCAAAACAAAATGCTTCTGATATCAAAACAATAGCGGTGTCAAAAGAATGCAACAGAACACATCGGATACACATAAAAGACCCGTCCTGTCATAAATCGCACCACCACTGTTGAAAAAACGCTCTCGTTTCCATCTCAACGCGAAAACAAAATTTTGGTGTGCTTCGTAATCAAAACAATAATTCCTGCTCAACAGCTCAACTGATCACCATTTTTTGCTGTGAATCATTTTCTCATCCAACCGGTGGAAAACTTATACGATTTGATTAATTTTTATTGCATGTCTCGCGACCGTCTTATCACTTTTTTTACAACAAACACCCACTCCGAACACAACATGAAATTAACACTAAAAACTCGATAGATACCTTTACAAAAATCTTGATTTCTCTGCGTTTTTCGCGATTCGACGTTCAGATGGAAAGAAACACACGCGCCGTATTGTTTTTGTCGCACACCTCTCTTCACATTCGCACTTTTGATTGTTATTTTATTACAGGTATCCGTATCTTATTTACTAGCCGACCGGTAAATAAAAGGCCACCCCACTCAACTTTTGCTGGAGCAGGTGCTCGAAGAGTGGGGGAGGAAGTACACAGTACAAAAAGCACACACACCAAAAATGCCGGAGGATCGAACGCGAAAACACGTCCGCGCCGCTCGTCAGTCAACTCGGTTATGAACACGAACGCTGACCGAGCGAGAAGCCGAAGTCCCCCAGCAGCTGTTTGTTTTGTTCGGCCAGCGCATCGCTTACAATGCTGAATGCGTGTCAGTTTTCATCCGCACCCAATGACTGAAATTGTGTATATATAGGCACCTACACGCAAAAAAACGCTGTTAATACTCGCATACTCGGAGATAACGCCCTAAAAGCCACTTGCGTAGCTCGTTGTTTCTGAGCAAATGAAAGAAATAGCATCCAAACCAACATCACGGGCAGGTAGATATTGATCCTTTCTTCCCCATAGCGTTGTTAAATAACATGAAAATCCTTACAAATGCTCAGAATCAACGAGCTACACACATGATTACCAATGGCTTTTAGGGCGAGATCAGAAGTTATGCGAGTACTATCCAGGGGGTGAAATGAGCCAATAATTAGCTACCCACCCAACATTGATTCAACATGGCGTCCAGTGTCTTTGGGTTTATTCGCAAATTTCATAACGCCAAAAATGGCCATTTTTGACACCCACCCATCCCCTTGTAACGCTTTTTGTATGATTATAATACAAATTTTGTATGAGCCGTAACATCAAGAGGACACCCACCCACCCCCTTCTGCAATGATATCTCAGACGGATATACGTTCTGTGGAGTCTAACAACAAGTTCAATGTCTTTACTTCATAGTACACCTATGAAACATACAAAATCATTCGACTTTTCCAGCGAAATATACATTTGGAAAACTGTTGTCCGAATGCCTATTATGGACCCTTCCGGGGTCCATAATAGGAATGTTTACAAATTTGACGTTTCTAATTATCGACCCTCCATTTGATTCCCATTTAATCCAGCTCGCTGCCGTCGTGCCTATTATGGACCCACCTGGAAATTCGTATTATGGACCCTCTTGTGTGGTTTCATTAACAAAATTGTTTAAATATTTGTATTTATGCGTTTCAAACCAAATATTTTGTCTGAAACTGCTGACTAACAAAGCAATAGAAGTTCCCCGGTGGATTTTCATAGGATTAAGAGTACTTTGAGTGTCAATTTTATGTTTTTTGTAGGGGGTCCATTATACGCAAAGGGTCCATAACCGACATCGACTCCCTATGATGATTCAACGTAATGTAATATATTTAATTGCCAGAAACTAGCACTAGCAGCACATGAGCCGTATAATCAGGAGCAAGTTAGGGCAAACCGACCAGAAAGTGGGTACCAAAACGCGAAGTACCAAAAGCGATGTGAGGAAGAGCCGAAATGTATGCAGGATGACAGCCATGCCAGTTCTCTGATACTATCATAGGATTCTAAAACTTTTGATAAACTCTTGATTTAACAACACGATAGACTCTTGATTTAGTAACACGATAGAGTGTGCTCTTGCTACTACATTGGAAAATTTTACCGCTCAAATGACGGTGACATCATATTTAAACTATAATTTTAAAAATTGGCTCAAATTTCAGTCTTAACACTTTTGATCTTGTTTGACGTTCACTAGGTCGAATAAAACGCCACATGGATTCAACTTGTTAACACGGGGGTTGTTTTTATCTGACATTTTGGAGGGGTCTCGAAAACCAAAATACATTCAAAATCGGAGTTTAAACTAAGAGGTGTGACAAAATCTCAAAGGACCAAGCAAAAAACCGGCAAAATATTTTTTGAGCTCAATCGAACGAAAACCATTCAACAAGTGAGTAAGCATGAGTCTCTGGCTTAAATTTAACCGTTTGTTACTAAAATTGGGACGAGACTTTAGAAAATTCAACGATCATTGACACAAGAGCCATAATGTCATCCCATTTATCCGCCTGCATTCATACAACACGCATGACATTTATCGTTCGTGGAAAATAACGAGCCATGAACAAAAACAAGACAGACACACACCACCCACTGTTTGGCGCCGATCACTGAGTGTCAACACTTGTAACATTCGCTAACCCACTCTCACTCTGAAAAAAAACAGAGGCGAATATTTTTTATTTTCTGTGCTATGTTTGCAACAGTGGCGACTCGTAACCTCACTTTCTACCTGTTCTACGACTCTAAAAATGACTATTTCGCCAAATTTAGATTATAAATCAAAAATTTATTCATCAAAATCGACGTTTCTAACAAATCTCTACTCATTATATGCAAATTTGTTACTGAAATTCAAGAATTTCTATTCGTGGAACAGGTAGATTTGAGGTTAGGGAATCGCCAAAGAGGTATTCAAATAAAATGCATTATTTCGAATTTTGTTATTTATCCTGATATTTTTTATGGTCAAACCATAGCTACTATTGCAATAAAGAAGGCTATATACTAAAATCAACATATCTTTAAAATTTTGTTCAATTTTTTGCATGAGCGGGTTTTGGCACATACAAAAATACCTAGTGACCCAATACCGGGTACCCCCGTTGGTTTGAACACATTTAATCTGAACACTTTTTAATCTGTACCCCGCTATTGCACGTCGATCAGATTAAAAATGGTTCAAACGTCATTTAGCTCATGGAACGGAGTGAAGTGAGATGGAACGCTGTGGAACGGAACGCAGAATCAAAACAAAACAGTGAAAGAGGTAACCAGAAACACGTTTCCAGGGTGACTAGATGTTCAAATTAAAAATGAACCCCGATGGTTTGCATGAGATACCGTTCAAATTAACGGGGGTGCACGGTAAACGCTTATGAGGTCTTGTGTTTTCAATGAACTAATCTACGATGACGTCACGCTGCAACTTCCAGCGGGAAGAAAACCTTTACTGCGGGCCATGTTTACAGAAAATGAACGATTTCGCTGAAAATTCATCCACTTCATGTTCATTCAGTGAACATTCCTTCACTGGATGTTAGTCCGGATGTCATTTTATGTAAACGTGGCCCGCATTTAGAGCGGAAAAGAAAAAGAAAATCGACAATAAAAGAAGACCGTGGATAAGTCCGTATAAAGAATTAATTTATCAAATGAAAATAATGCCAGACGACTTCATTTGAAAGCTGTTAATATAACTAGAATATAGGCCTTTTCATGTGACAGATCCGTCTATGCATTTGTTTACATCGGTGGAGGACCGGTGCTAACACGGGCCTGTCAATTTCATAGAAGAAATGTCAAAGTGCTTCCCGATCAGCTGATTTGAGACGTCATTTGAATAGGCCTATATCCGTGCGAAAAATGTTAGTTTTTGACACGAAAAACAATTTTTACACTAGTGAACGGAAATAGGGGCACGAACGGATACTGGTGCACTGATGACAATTATTTCTAGATTTTTTTTCAGAGGTTGCTCGAACTTGATAAATTTTAATTACAATGAATAACAAATACTGTCAACTCTTCCTTACTCGATATTTCTCCTAACTCGACGAAATGCGCGGTCCCTTCAATCTTCCATACTTCGATACCGCTGTAAGTCGATACCTTTCTAGCTTCATGTTCCCTAACTCCCATGTAAGTTTACCTCTCTAACTCGATAATTTTCATAAGAACGAAACGAAAAGGTTCCAAATGTCCAAAAATTTAATGATTTTTAATATTATTATAAAATTGATATTGAAATTAAGGTTTACTGCCTATTTCTGGGTGATATTTTTATGTTTGCAGATTGTTCAAAATGTGCCATCTAGGAAAAAGGGGTGAACAGCTGCAAATGAGCCAGGATTGTGCATTATTCCTGTAGCGCAAGATTAGAAGCTCGTATTCAAGTTGTTGGTGATGGTATCTCATCTTCATAAACAGACAAGCAGCTCATCTTTCAACGATTTAAACGAAAACGCGAAATAAATCGATGAACATTTGCTCTTAATATGAAATTTATTGTTTTGATCATCCTATTCTATTCCGACTGCCTGCTGTTACGAATAACGCGTTCGGTAGTTTATTTAACAATTCGTTCAGTAATAACTCACGAGCATATTGTAATTTTTTGAGTGCTGCGTGTCGATTAAAATTACAGATTGCTCGGTAATTCTTAACTTTACCGGAAGCATTACCGAGAGCTCAGCGGTTTATATTTTGGTAAAAAAAATTACCGGTGTCGATGATATTTTCTAAGTGTGTATATCTCGATACCTTCCTAACTCGAAGGTCTCTCAATATAGAGTAAGAGAGAGTTGACTGTAGTACGTTTTTTGGTGAAATTAACCATCTTGGTAGGTACTTTTATAACCTCAGTAACAGCGGAAAAGTCTGTCTAAGACTTGTTAGTTCCTATGAAGCATTATTAAATGTCGAGCTTTGGTAAAGCTATATAATTTATCCAAATCTCTTAAAAAAAATCGTTTCGCAAAAAACTCAATCGTTCAGCCCATCTTTGGAATTTAAATTATAATAAAATAGAGCTATTTTAGCAGTTCTATGGCCAGTACAATTGAAGAATGGTTCAAACGTCTTTTAGCACATGGAATGCAATTAAGCGAAATGGAGCGTTGTGAAATGGGACGCAGAATCAAACCAAAACAGCCAGAGGTAACCAGAAACATGTGTTTCAGCTGTTGGTAGGGTGACCAAAAGTTCAAATTATAAATGAACCCCGTTAGTTTGCATGAGGTATCGTTCAAAATAACGGGAATGCACGGTACTTCCATCATAATAATGAAAGTTTATTAAAAAAAATTAGTGAGGACCTGTGTAGTATCTGCGCCTCCATCCCAGGTAAGGACTTCTTCTTCTTCTTCTTCTTGGCATTAACGTCCTCACTGCGACAGAGCCTGCTTCTTAGCTTAGGGCCCATTCACAAATTTCATAACGCTCTAGGGGGAAATTGAGGCGTTACAGCTCATACAAATTTTATAGAATATTCATACAAAAAGCTTTACGAGGGGGTAGGTGGCTGTCAAAAATGACCCCTTTTTGGCGTTATGAAATTCATGAATAAACCCTATAAGAATATAAGCACTTCCACAGCTATTAACTGAGAGCTTTCTTTGCCAAACTTGCCATTTTCGCATTCGTATATCATGTAGCAGGTACGATTATACTATATGCCCAGGGAAGTCAAGGAAATTTCCAGTGCGAAAAGATCCAGGACCGTCCGGGAATCGAACCCAGACACCTTCAGCATGTCTGTGCTTTGTAGCCGCGAACTCTAACCACTCGGTTAAGGAATTGCATGACAATGTTCCAAAGAGAAAATTAAAACACGTTGTGTAAATATAATTCAATACACTTTATATTCATTATCATTGCGATAGAAAACAGTTTCACTGACATTTAGACTAAAATTGTCGTCCTAATAATAATAGTAATAAGAATCTATGTTTAAAAGCCTAAATTTTTATTCGGTACAAAAAATGACGTACATATGGCCAAATCAGGTTTCGAAAAGTGTTCATAAAAATCTTTGGAATTTAATCGAACTGTTTCCATTAAGCCTGTGAAACTAGCATAGCTAAATCGACTAACAAAGAAACATTTAAATTTGTATATATAACTTTCAAAAGAAATCGAACTAACTTAAGGAGGTGTGCCGCAAAGCACCTGATTGATTACGAAAATATATAGAGCACTTCTATAGCTATTGCTGATCTACTGCATTCGGCAGTGGTCTTCAACGTCTTCGGCAAAGTCCTCTGTGGCGAGAGCACACCTCTGCAGCACACTGTTGACCGCAGCCCGGGCCAGATAGCCGGTGGTCTGATTTTGCGACAGCGAGAACAACGGCGAAATGTCCTTGGTCAGCGGCAAGTCATTGTCCTTGCAGTACATGTTGAACGAGTCCTCCAGCAGTAGGTCCAAATCCAAAATTTGGTTGAACCGAAGCTCCGGGTTTCGTCGCAGAATTGTCGCCACAATAACCAAAAGTTCGACGACAATTTGACGTCGTTCCGGTTGGTTGATTTTGTTCAGCATCTCTTCCACTTGCAAGGCAAAGGAGAACTCGCTACGGCTCTTGTTGGTAAGAGTGGCCAGCGCAGGGAGATTGTGTCCTTGAACTGTGATGCCGAGGGGAGTCCTTTCGAGGACATCCCAAACATGGTTATACAGTGACGGAGGAACGCGGAAGAGACAACCCTCTAGTTGACGGCGCTGTAAAGCACTGAAACTGTGTGAAAAGAGTTAGAGCAATTTTCGGAATTGAACTGGAATTGAAAGAATTTACCTATCATCAGCAGCCCAAAGACTGACGGTCAAAACCCGCAGCAGCAGTTTACGAATCGAGAACGGTGACAGATTTTCAATATCTGCATCTTCATCGCCGGTCATGGTGAGGTACAGCTTCATAGCTTCCAGAACCCAACCGACCCGGATCTTGAGAATACCTTTGAAGATATCTGGATTGGTAGCGATCAGACGACCGCAGTAGAGCACCACTTCTTGCTGCAGTACAGCATGGATCACATCGTACGGTTGTACCGTAGAGTACATTACGTTTTGAATCTCCGACGGAGTCATTGGCTTGTCGAACACAGTTTCACGTTGTCCGATGACGCCCACAGTGATTTGCTTACCATTTACCAGTACGGTCGTTATGAACGGTGAAATTGAGTCGACGATATGTCGCAACAGAGAACTACAATAGCGAACGGCACGCCAGTAGCGAAGCGTACCAGCGCGATAATACAGATCAGTTAAACGAGCATGTACGGTATCTCCAGTAATCTCATAGTTAGCACCTTCACGAAGTAAAATTATTCCTAGCAGTTGACACTGCAAGAAGATTGATTCGGTGTTCCTCAACGCTTCAATAATGTCCGGTGTCGCACGGTTCTGATAATCTTGTGCAATGATCTTCTTCTCGCGATAGGATTGAGCCCGAGGTACGTCGGTCAAGCTCTGATACCCAATGTAGTCATGATGGATCTGTGCAAAGGCACTCTCGGTCGAATCGGGAAGATCCGATTGGGACATGAAATCCAAATGTTCGATACAGGAACTTGAGATCAGGTTCTGCAGACGGCCGATACGAACCTTCATTCCGTCGCAATAACCCTTCTTCAGCATGGCAAGTAAATCGATCATCTCCTTGAACTGAGGATCACGCATGTGCTCCTCGCGGATCAACAAGCAGACCGTGGGCCTGCCCGACAGACGCCAATACTTGCCAACGAACTGAAGTTCAGTTTTGATGTCATCGATCAGCAGGGCCATGTCCCGGTACAGATAAAAGTCGGACACTTCAAAGATCAATGGGTAGCAGAGCACGGTCATTCCGCAGATGCGGTAAACCTGCAAAGGCAAATCATTGTCCAATCTAATATCTCTCTTCCAAATATCGTAGGCTATCAACCCACCTTACTAGTACCCAGAGAACCAACAGGACGCGGAGGTCTTCCAGTGAGGCCGATTTTGTCATTCACTCCCAACTGTTGGTACACGTTTATCAGCTGGTTTGAGGACCAGATTTGAACGGGTTCAACCTGAAATAACGTTGTCATAGTATCAATATCATTGGGTCGGTTTCTAGCTCAATTGTAACGTACCTCGTGCGGAGTTTGGGTTTGAATACCGTATGTGGCCATCATTGCTTGTAGACGCATCGATTCGGCGATGAGGACGATTTGCACTACCAAATCGGTAGCCGTACCCTGAACGGAAGCGTGGTTATCAAGGAAAAAGAAAAGAAATTCAATTTTAATTAACAAACTTCTCTTTCGTCATGCATCCACGGATAATGGAGGTTTCTCGGAGAAGGATTCAGAACCAATTCTTTGCTATGTTAAATAACGATCACAAGTACAAATTAGACGAGCAAACATTCAGATTCTCATGTCGTGTATGATAATGTGTTGTTAGTAACGTTACATTAGGTATATTGCACGTGATTCTTGCAATGGACATGAATGATGTACTTGGGACTATGATGTATGGAACTATAATATGCTATGAGATTGGAAAACCAAAGGTTATTTATGTCATTCTAAAGTAACTAAATTACGAGAAGAGTTTTTATTTACCATACCTACTATAATAATGTTTCAATACATAGTGCAAAAAAGGTTTGAATCTTCCACTAAGTTTTCGAGCATCATGTATATTGGTCGAATTATCGTTGTTGAAATCCATTTAATATTCTTGGGTACCAAGAATGTTTGGAATCTAGAATGACTACAGTCACAATAATCTCAGAGACAAAAAACGTTAAAGTGGAATTCCATCGTGATTTTATCTTCCCGTAAAAAAAGATGTTTTACTGGTGTTACCCATTAACGACTTCAATCTTACACTACATGGAGAACACTTTGCATTAGGTCGAACGCAGTACTCATGCACACATACACTTTCAAAGCTAGAAAGTTGTCAGCAAATCCACGAGTAGGAGAACCGCTAGTTGCCTCAATGGGGCTTTTTGTATGGAATTTCACAAAAATGGTAATAATACTCCTCCTTGGAGGCATCTGCTAACATTCAATTTCCAAACCGCTACATGACACAATGTCGAAATGAGATGTCGGTTTTAAAATATGATGAATCCAATAAGTAACTTATAAGCTCTGGTCAATGGGCTGCCATCAACATATTCAAAAGCCTATTTCTAAAGAAAAAGAATCCGAATTGATAACATATACCGTTGTTTTGCCGAGAAATTGCACCGTTTTGTACTAGAGTTCATTAAATATGCAAGAAAATACATGCTAATGATGGGCTAAGAATGAGTAAAAAAATTGTCGTTTTGTATTATATTCGTGAAAAATACAATTGAAGTTATTCCACCTAACAAATTGTGGAAGACAATTCTATCGAGAAATTAAAAAAATGACTTTAGAAACTTATTTTAATTATAAAGAAATTTTCAAAATTTTCAGATTTTTTAGAGTTTTATATTAGAATTGAAACCAAGTCTCTAATAAGAGACCTACTGCCAGCCCGTAATTCCAAGAATTTCTACTAGAATTTTTTCCAAAGCTAAACATTAAAGGGATTCGAACAAGAGATTTTCCATAAACAAAATCTTTAAAAACTTTACCGGCTATTTTGCGTGAATTTCGTTTGAAAATGCTCCTAACGAAATTTCTCCGGTACTTCAAAGTTCGAAACGCTTTTGTATTTCTTAAACGTGGAAAACCATTTGAGCTGTGACAAGCTACAATTCATGTGCGACAGGCAGACGAGGTTCATTAACGAACAAAACAAAAATAAATCAAGCAGAAGAAAATGATCATCACACATATATAGGCATATCATAGAACAAAAATCAAATCTAGTGCTTGAAGTTGTGCTAGTTTTTATCTGGTAGATTTGATTGAAATTGAATTTGTTTATGTTCAAAGAATTGAATTGAGTTGCACTTTCCATGGCAATGATTCATATCTGGTTTGTAAGTTCCAGTTCCATTTAGAAAGTAAGATATACCGTTGTAACGCGGAACTTTTCGAGGGTATGATAGATCTTTCTAAGGATTGTGTCAAGAAAAAGTTGGAAACATATTGAATAGTCCCGAAAAATGAGCTCATCTTATAAACAATATGACAAATCGAAGTGCTGTACATATTCTTGACAAAGAATATAGTGAAGTTGTTTTTCAGGGTGTCCATTAAAAATCAGTTTTCCAATTCCCGCATTTTTTCCCGGGTGTTCAAGAAATTTCTTCTTTTTTATACGATATTGACAAATTTGGAGGACATGATCTAATTTATTTATGAATTATTTTTAATACAATTAAAAAAAAACGGTTTACATTTTAAAAGGGTTCTGGACAAAAAGATTTAAAATATTTCTGCACATCTTTATCGATCCTCTCTTCCGCTAATAACTTTGAAAAATTAGATAAATCTTCAATATTTCTTATTAATGAAGAAGATATAGTAATTCTTCATCCTACGACAACAGAATCAGTTTTCTGCAATAACGCAAAGAGATTAACGATGAAGAGAAATCGATGAATGTAGATAGGCCCTTATGAAAAAAAAAACAATGCTGATTTGCTGAAATATCTAAAACACCGTTACCCCCTGGAATTCGTAGGAAGTTCAGAGAAATTATGGAAAAATATAAATGCCTGCTTTGTGCATCTAAACTTCCACAAAAGGGCAAAATTCAATAGGTTGCTATTACCTTCTAAGAATGCCTTAAGAATTATGCGTTAAACATGGCTTTATGTCTGATTTATGGAGAAATGATCGATCTGTGATGAATCTCATTTTGGATCCAAGAAAAGTTCTTTTGACATAAACAATATTTCCAAATACATGTTATTGTTCTCCTATGAAGCTGGCTAAAACTTTTGACATGAATCCAAGATTGCATCGTCCATCCTCTTTGCGTGCCTAGACCCGAATGCATGACGGTGAGAAAATTGGTTCCTAGTTGGAAAAGCTGCAAGGATTTAGATTTCATTTCCTTCAAAATTGTTTTGCACGAAATATGGAAGCAATCAGCTTTGAATGCAAACAGCTGGCCACGTGGGATGAAATTTCGGGAGTTTACTCGAAGAAGCAGCTCTCCTTGGAAACCATCAGCGAGTATAAATGCAAGTGTATAGGCAATGTATCGAAAATATTTGTACTTCTGTAAAATAGTAAATTGTAGTTGTCTGTTGAGAGTCGTAAATTGTTTTGTAGAACTTATGTTTCAGTAAATTCTGTTTCACTTTTTGTTTTTGGATGTAATTGGAGCCATTGATTGGAAACGTAGATTCAGAAAGTTAAAATGTGAATGAAGCTATCTGCGTAATTAGTGTTTGATTATGTTTTGTAATATGTGATATATTAATTTAAGCATATACAGTCTGTACGGTAAACTGAAGACGGTGAAATAAATAAGTAAGTAATCTTCAAAAGATTTAATCAACATATCAATAATCTAGTCAAATACTTTACAAAAATCTTACCAAGAGTACCTAAAGGACCTCTTTATTTATTTATTCATCAAAGAAGAAGCCATGACATTTGTTTTGGATTATTGAAAGAATTAGCTGTCAATCTGCAGAAATCTATACAAAATCTCGTCAGAGGCCTCATAAGAACCATCTAAGCCAGTGGTTCCCAACCTTTTTGGAGCTGTGGCCCCTTTCAAGTTCTACAAATATCCCGCGGACCCCTGCAAACAAAAATTGTAGAAATCTTTTTTGTTAAATAAATGAAAAAGATTTGATTGGTTTTTAGTATAAGGTGAATTAAATGCAGATCAGAAAAAGGATCAGATTCAATTATCTACAATTACAAAAACATATTCTTTCTCGTTTTTCACAGCATATCTAAATAGATCTCACAAAGGATTTTTCTATGAACAATGACATTGAAAAAAAACTGTCAAAGAACCAGTGATGAAGGTGGTGAACATGTCTGCTGAACCAGAACAAAAACAAGCAAAATACTCGCGAGTATAAGAGTGCTGTAATCTGTCGATGATAAATCTTTTCGTATGCGTATTCGGAGCTGTTCGAAGTCAATTGGGCTTTTGGTAAAAAAGGCCTCTGAGTTTTCTAGACTTCTGGGGATTTTTATTACAAACTTGTAGTTTACTGTTGATTTGATGGATGTACACTTGATTTGTCTGTCAAAACCATAATAAATCTCACCTTGTTTAATTGCACGCGAGTAAATGTTCACAAACATTTTAATATTTGTTCTGGCATGTTCTCCCGTGCAGGCAGGTGCAAACCTACTCTAATCAAGTTTGTTCGCGAGTCTGTCGTGTTTGTTTTGCGTTGGTTTACACGCGTAAGATGCTTCGTGATTTCCATCTTGGCAAGGAAACTGATTAGCGGTTTAGGGAAATCCTTCGAAAAATTATACATTTATCAATTGATATCCTTGACAGGGTCTAACAGAGATCATGTCTGCGTTCCATGTATAATATCTTCTATGCCTTCTGCATGGATCTACTATGAAAATAACAAGGAACTATTATCTAAGAAACATCTCTAAAGAATATTGCTCAAATTCTACAAAATTCTTGCAGTATAAGCTCTTGCGAAAACTCCAACAAATAATCTCACGATCAATTTGATGGCCAGGGATTAGCGTTTTATTATTATTGTCTATATTAACGAGGCTTTCAGCCCGTGGCTGGTTCACCTCGAGGGATTAGTGTTAAAGATTTCCCCAAAAATCGTCTTGAAAGGTTCCCGTGAAGATATTTTTGCTAGGCAATTTTTCGAGTTTATTGTAAGAAATATAGCAAGCATCAACTTTGGCGGCTTCAGTGAAAATTTCAAGACACTTTCTTATGGGTTTCATAGCCCATTGTATACCGTCAGATAACCTACAAGAATCTTCCCAAGAAGTACTGCTGCAGGAATATGTTAAAATCTAACAAGGAATCAAATAGAAATCCAGTTAACTGTATGCGAGTTGCGCCAAGAATTTGGGTGCAATAAGTGAAGAATTTTAAATTTCAAAAATTACACCTATCGTTCATCCCTAAAAATATGTCAGTAATTTTTTGCGCTTCCCTCTAGAAAATATCTTAGTGAAAATTTTTAATAAAACAATTTTAAATCATATTAATTCGTTTGTTTTTTTTTCTTAAATGCACATTGAATTAATATGATTTTTCTCAGGAAACTGCTATTTAAAAAAAATGTATTGCCATTTATGCTGTTTGAATGAACATTTACTATGTGTTTGTGATTAAAATTCTGAGTAAAAAGAGCTCCTGTGAGAAAAAAATTGAACGGATAATATTAAAAAAAATATTCTTATCCAAATGTCAGAGGGACATTAACTTCTAAGAATTTAAAGCAAAATCAGCCAAGGACCTTTTCTAGAGTCTACTGAAAATCTTATTAGCAATCTACTAATAACCATTTCACTGCCGTTATACGCATAATTGTCCCATGTTACTTTTTGTGCATTTTGACTTTTTGTCATCAAACGGTTTATTTTTATGTATAATTTTAGAAAACACTTATCAAAAATTAACTTTGTTCGGAAAATCAATGAAAAGCAAGCCAAGTCAATTTGTCCCATTGTTGAATTTCCACGCATAACTGTCCCACTACTGTTTTTCTACGCATAACTGTCACACTATACAATTCGCTGCGCTAATCTTGAACAAAATATTCAGTTGTGAGTTTTGAATTAGCTGGTGTTTGTGAAAATCGTTTTGAACATCTTCTTACGTTGACTTTACATCCCATGTGGAACATAACCCGTTTTATGTGTTTGTATTATCGAGATGCACTCGTCATTCATGCGAGTCTGACGTCAAATTTGATTAAAATTTTCAATTTAATAATATTATTTCCCATCGGTTTTTCAATGAATTTCAGTTAAATATTCAGGGTCAATCACAATTTTTTTCAATTTTTTTGAGCCGCCGTCATCGATTAGAAATTCACCGTAATTTTGGATACATCACGAGGAATACTGAAATAATCCCACTTGAAGAATCAGTAATTACTTTAATTTCGAGTCTATGGCTTGCGACAAATCAACTTCATAATTTAGCAAACCAAGTCCAAATAAAAATAGTTCAAACATTTTTGGATGACTTGGCCATATGCTGGGTTGGTCCGAATACCGGTTCACTGGTGAAAGTGGCCATTATATTGGCGAATCAGAAACTTGGCTTGCAACATATCAATTTTTATGAATTTGCAAATTAGGTCTACAGGTGGTTCAAATGTATTTGAATGACTTGACCACATGTCGGATTGTTCTGAATTCCCGGTTTCCTGGGGGAAATGGCCTCTAAACTGTCGGTTCTGAAACCTAGCTGGCAACATCTAAGTTAATAAATTCACAGATCAAGGTCAAAGAAGGGTAATTCAAAGGTTTCTGGATGACTTGATAACATGCCAGGTTGTTTTGGATACCCTGTTCCCCAGAGGAAGTAGCCATTATATTGGCGGTCTTGAGACCTATCTTGCGACATATCAAACTTGATGAAGTCAAGACGAAGTCAAAGTCAAGTCAAAAGAAGAATAGGATGACCTGGCCACATACTGGGTTATTCCGCATAGTTGGCTCTTCGGTGCAAGTTGCAAATATGTTGGTGGTTCTAAAACTTAATTTGCGATGTATCAAAAATATCATGTATTGTATTGCAAACAAAGTCCAAAGAAATGTCAAATCGTGTGAAGATTTGTGTCGTGAATTTTGAGTTAAATATTTACTCGGCAGAATAACCTTGAATTCGCAGATGAGTTTCTGTCAAGCCTGCAGCTGGAAGAGTCGATTTAGGAATTTATTACATCTTATAAACTCTCTTACTTACTCATGCACTCTTTCTTTCACTAACTCATACATTTTCTCACTATCACACATACAGAAAACTTTGCTTTCCATCCCAAATTTGGAAACTATAAAATCGTTTTTTTTTCACTTCTCCACACGTGGCTCCGTATGGCACATGTCACTTGAGCCTTCATTAGGTGCCTTAACATAGTCTTGAGGATATATGTTCTCTACATTCGGTACAATCTATACGTAAGAACGGTCATCCACAGCAGTATGTTTAGCACATAATTGATCACTACTCTCAGTGGGACTGTTATGCGTAGAAATTCACCGAAAACCCCGTATTTCTAGGCATAACAGTCCCACTTTGAATTTCGTAGCTAAATTTACTTTATTCCCATAATACAAACTCTTGACTCTAATAAACACGCTATTCTTTATTCTATTGTGAAGATTTCAATTCAATTTACCACACACCTGGTCAATACGAGGCCTAAATGTGTTAAAATCTTTAAACGCGTTTTTCTCGATTGCATATTTTGGAACATGGGACAATTATGCGTATAACGGCAGTTCAGTGATCTCTCAGAAAGAATTTTTAAATACTGGTCGAATATCGGTTCGATTTTCGTTAGGATTCTAGCAAAGATTTCATATAAAATTTGCAATGATTTCAAATGGAAATCTAACAATCATCTCGCCAAGAACATTGTTAGAAATCCTTAAGTACCCCTCTTGGAATGTTTCAAAGATCCTAATCGTTAAGTATCTCTCTATCACCTCACCAAAAAATAATCATAATGCAAAGTACGAATTGCAGACGGTGTTGCACCCCTTGTTAAAAATTCTAGTTTTACCCCATAGCACTTAAAATTTAAATAAACTGGTAGTCTTATGTTTGAAATACATGTTTTCCCGGAGCGTTCACCAAATTCCCGGGTATTTCCCGTATTTTTTTCGGTCATTTGTAATTCCCGGTTTTTTCCCGGTTTTCCCGAATTTCCCGGATGGATGGACACCCTGTGTTTTTCCTTAAATAGCCACAGTATTTGAAAATTTTTATGATACAATCACTATATGTCTTGTCAGATTTGTCCTTTAAAAATGTAAAATTGCAAGAATGGTGTACAGAAGTATGAAAAAAATCTTATGAATTAAATTCTTAAACATGTTGCTTTCTATATGGCGATAGTATTTTCATCAAAATTGTATAGATCTGCATATCATAACAATTGCAATAATTGCAAGAAAAGTGGAAGTTTTGACCTACATCCTTGCTATTTCAACAAACCAAGAAAATTCCAACGGCTATCTGTAAAAACAAAAATAAAGTTGAAAGCAAAAAAATAAGAAACTTTCAAACGTGAAAGTTGTTCATGGCAGGGTTTTAAATAAAAAGGTTTCTGGAATAATGACGATACTTTCTGTAGATCATACGCGTGTAAGTCTTCTTTTTCTCGTAAATATTACTCGATTACTCATTAATGTAGAGTACTAACATCAGGGCTGGTAGCGATTATTTAAGCGTTAAAAAATAGGAACTGCAGGGACCACAATTCTGAAAAATGAGACCAACCAGTTTTAGTTCACAAGAAAAACAACAAAAAGAGCCAAACAAGAACCGAGGTACGCTCAAAGAGTACTTTTACAAAGATTTTACATACAATTTTCAGAGAACCCAAACAGAATTTCCTTCGAGGGCGATTTCATGATTTTTTTTATATACATTTCTCAAGGAATTCTATCAGGAATTAACTATATTTCTCCAAAGATTTGATAAGGAATTCATACAGTGATTTTTACGCATTTCTTTAGACATACTCTCGAAATTTTAGTTCAGAGTACCTTTGAAAAATTCCAGAAATAACTCCAGAGATTCCTGTATTTTTTCCTGAAATTTCGCAAAGAAGTCCTCAGTTCTCCATGAAGAAATCCAAACATTTCCTCTAGGAATCAACACTAGAGTGCTGGGATAAAGGGTTAATCGATTGCTCGTAAAAAAAATACTGGTAGAAATTCAGGAGCGTTTTCTGAGATAATCCAGGGCAGCTTTTGGAACAAATCCCTGTGAAGGTCTTCTTCTTCTTCTTGGCAAAGCGTCCTCACTGGGACAGAGCCTGCTACTCAGCTTAGTGTTCTTATGAGCACTTCCACAGTTATTAACTGAGAGGTTTCTTTGCCAAGGTTGCCATTCTCGCATTCGTATATTCGTATACCCTGTGAAGGTATTTAGAAAATAAAAGCTTTTTAAATATTTGTCTTAAAAATAGTGACCAAATCTCTGAAAACAGATCTGCTACCAGCCCCATAAATAATTATCATTTGGAATTACATTAACTAAATTATTAACAGTAACTAAATATTTTGTCAAACTATAACTTTTGAACGATTGATAATTTAAATATAATTGTACAACCTTCTACACAATTCATTGATTTACGCTACATTTTGACCATCAACTACGTTGATATACCTCTCAGACACCTTCTATTTGTACACCTTATACCCTGCTCTGTTCTATTGCCAAGACCTTCAATCTACCACATCCTGAAAATTATAATGTGCAAAAGCAAAGAACAAGCGCATATTTACACGTTGCTTATCGAGCACTTCCGACGCCTCCGAGTGCCCTGGTTCCGTATCGCGACTGCTCCCAAAGTCGACCACGTTGGCCTCGACGCTATCGTTGCAAACGCCAGCCGTTTTACCGCCACCGTTTCCTCCGCAGCCGGGACCGTGAGCTCCATGGCTAACCGCCATCCCCCCACTGTTGCGTTTCGAAGGTGTGTGACCATTACCATTCCCATTACCATCGTGCATTATTGCTAGGGCCTTATGCGATACTCAGAATTTGAACAGAAAAGGCAGACATGGACATCACAGAAAGGCAAAGCAACAGCAGCAAAAGTTTGCAGAAGAAATATTTCACAGTAAGAATTGTAATAATTGAGATTGTTACCAGATTCGTTTGCAATTGATTAGTTCATTGATTGGGATATCCGTTTATGTACAAGTGTCGAGCGCGCCGCATCAAGAGATTGAGTGGGAGAAAAAAGGGAAATTTGATGACGAGATTAATTTTGGTTTGGAAAAACTTTTTGAGAGAAATACTAACTGAAAGTACTGAAAAGGACGAGTGCTTGCATAACGTGACGAGTGCTCAACTAAACGCAATTTGTTGGATATTTGGTAAAAGGATATAAGCAAAACAAACTTCAAGAAACTTTAAAGCAAAACGAGGCAATGTCTGATAGAGTTAGCTTGAGGGAGATACTTACACTTCCTATTTTTGTACGCTGTGATTGCGGCGCGTAAAAGTAACGCGTAAAGTGAGTTGAGTAGAGAAGAGAGAAGAAAATTTAGCCATGTTTAAGTTGGTGTTTTAAATCGGAAGTATAGAAAAATGATAACGAAAGTATCTACAAAAGGAAAATTTTGGATGCAATTTCAACTAAAGATAAAAGGTCGCTAGAAAGATCTATCTTCTCCTGTCTCGGAAAGCAAAATTCAAAAATAGGAAACTTTCTAACAGAGTTGCTAACGAATCTACAAACTAATTCTCATTCCCATGAAATATGTTTCGACTACCGCTGAAAAAATATAAAATGTTAATCCACACAACAGCCAAAAACGATAGATGAACAGCCAAAATTAGAACATAATTTGGATTCTCCGTAAAAACAAGACCGGAAATTATTCATAACTAAGCTAAAACAGAATGATCTAAACAAAATTATAGGTCGCTAGCTACAAAAAAATCCCCCTACGAATAGAAATCCCGATCCGGAGAGCCTTTCGATTTCTATTCTACCAAGAGGAACATGAAGATCGCTGCAAGCGATTTGCTCTACTTACAATTCCTGGCTTAGCCTGTGGGTATTTATATGCAATGTATGGTATGACAAAAAGAGTTTGCGTAAATTACAAATGATTTCGATCGGAGATGATTGGGGAGCGCGCGCGGAGTGGGAGCAAAACCCGCCAAGTCGCAACACATTTTGTGATCGAGTGTGGATTGTGGAAAAGAGAATAAAGAAATAAAACATCGTTAATATACGCTGTCACCGCCCAGATTCCACGTGTGAAGTTTTTTGATGAAAAGTTCTTATTTGGATAAATGAAATCGTGTGCCACCCCCTTGCGGAAGCCCCGGTTTTTCCCTCCGAGCATTGCTGCCGGTGTGTTTGTGTGAGTTGATGGTCATTTGAGCCGATTAGGTTGATGGCAATATTTCTTACAACAGATCATACATAGGTACAATATCCGATGTGAGCAGTGGCCGGATTGGACAGCGATTCTTACCTGAAAAGCGGAGTAACGACCACCCTTACGGGGACGATTGTAGGACGGCAGATAACGACGGATCGGATCCAATTCGTTGATGTGCAGCAAACCGGCGGTCAGCAGCTGGGCGATGATGAACACCGATTGACCCCATAGGAACAGTGACTGAGACGAGGCACGAGTGTACATTCCATCGCCATCCGGGGCGTAACACATGGACACCACAGGATCTGAAAGCAGAATTAATCGTCATTTTAGAGATGGCCAAAAGAAGAGCTTTGATCGCAGTGTAGCTATCTAATATTTCCGCCTGAAAAATGGTGCTGTGTCTACCAAGTAAGTACGAATTCAGCCTTAGCTTATGAGAATATACACCAGCACTAGCTCTACATACAAGAAGGGAGCCATTAATGTGAAACACGCTACACTTCTTTCAAACTAGTTAGACGTCCACTCTTCCCTTGAAGGCAATTATGTGGAAAATTACTTGTAAGGAAAATTCTGAGCATCTTTGAGATCAATTAGAGGACGATCATCAAAAGTGGAAACAACGAAGCGTGTGTAGATCTATATATCACAGGATTTATTAGTTAACTAGTGACCCCGGCAAACTTCGTCTTGCCATCAAGTAGGCTGTTGAAAAACGCTATGGTTCGTCCCATACACAATTATAGTTCTGTTCACTCTCGTTTTCCCGACTTTCCCGGTGAATATCCTGGGATCTCTATACACACAAACACGTCGGAATCCTTGACGAACAAACGGAAAAAGAATCATCTAAATCCGTTGACCCGTTCTTAAGTAATTTCGTGACATACAAACACCAATCCATTTTTATTTATATAGTATAGATAGATAGATAGATAGATTGGATATTTTTGGATTGGATAGATTTGGATAGAATTAAGTTTCATGGTTTTTGGATTGGATAGATTTGGATAGAATTAAATTTCATGGTTACTAATGGTCCCTTCAAGCAGCTTTCCATAGCATTGCTGTTCCATGACTCGATATTTCTATGAGTCGATGGTCCCTTCAATATCGAGTATCGACTCATGGGGGGTGGCTGTATGTGTCCTGGAGATTCGACTTTACTGCCAATTTGACCGAAGACAAAACCTGATGCCAAAATGCATTATGAAGATGATTAAATAGTGTTTTTTACCCAACTTGGACTGTGGGAAAATCCAATTCATTTTTGATTTTTCAAGTAGTTAAGCATTACTTGGGAGACCATTCAAGACATCCTTGAACCAGAGTTACATATTTCTCAGGAGCACAGAAATGTACTGACGAGTCTTCAACCAAACCGTCTCTCAGCTCATCGGAATCCTAGTGTGCCGAAGGCTCACGAAAATTCTAAAAGCGCGCGCTAGGTGATGTGCTCTCGGAGAGACTCGTCTCATGCGCTGCTCGGCGCTACGACTCGCCATCGGTATCCAAGTTGTGATATAACTGCTTAGTAACGAAGAGCCTCTACAAGTATTTTCGCCACATTAAGCAGGTACAGTCAACTTTCGTTCGTTGCACTAAACCTGTAGCCCACTTAGTGAAAGACTTTCACTAATCTAAAATTCACCACTCTCATTCTGATCAAGAAACAAAGGCGAATATTTTTTTACTTTATGTGCTATGTTTGCAACCAATAGAGTGTTCAATGGTCCAATAGATTATGATTAGGTTGCATTACCAGAAAATATGAAAGTTATTACCAATTATATGCAAAACATAAATCACCCGAATGGCTCGATACTGTTGCAGTATGTGAGAGTTGCTGCTCTTGAACGCTCTCGTGCCACGTACAAAACCAGAAAGTGAATGTTTACATTCATAGGGCTCTCCGAATGCGATGTGCCACGAACTGTTATGGTTCGCGAACTGTTACACCTTCCGAATATGGTGCGATCGGCTTATTCGGATCAAAATCTAAACACTGAATTTGGTGCTCACAAAAATTGTCTAAAAAATCAAGCTGATTGCTTATTCTGATACAATTTTCAATTATTCATTTAATTTAGAACTGTAGAAATCATATTCAAGGACGTGATCTTCTAAGAAGTTTTTTCAAGACAATGGGTGGTATGAATAATGTAACATCTACTCGCAAACAAAATCCACAGAGTTTGCTAAACTTTTGGTATGAATGAACAACCGAACATGTAATACGTACTACTTTCGTACATAAGTGTTTACTACATATGGGTAGCAGCGAGCCGTCAACTAATGCTGCACAGATAGGAAAATCTATGTAGAATGCAAAATAAAATCATGCAAAATTTTTGGCATATTTCTACTACAAATCAAGTGCAATTTTATTACTATCATGTACTTTCCGCTATACATCGAGCGTGGGCTCTAACCGATTTCGCAACATTCACACAAATTCATGTAGGTGCTTTAGTTTGACATGATTTGTAGTGTAATTTTGAGATAAATCTGGCATTTCTTTTATGTGGATGATTTTATGACGATTTTACATTCTCTAAGTAGTTTTCTGTCTTCGTCATTGCCTGTGTTTAAGGAATTTTGGAATTTCAGCTTAAAATCTGTATCGCAGGAAGAAATACTGAGATCAGCAATTAAATTAGGAATTATAGCATGAGCATGAGCATGAGCATAAATGACCGTACAATTCGTAGTTGCTACTCCATGATTGACCAGAGCAATCGAAGTTGCCAGGGATTTAGTGAATGGGGCTTGGGATTAGCTTACCATTCTTCAATGTGCACAAATCGAGAGCTCAAACTTTAGAAGTCAATAATGGCGCCGGCCACGTCCTTACGGTTATCGGGGAAGGGAAGGAATGTTAGTTAGACAACCATTGGTTTTAGAGACCGAAGAATCTTCTGCATCTCCATAGTTAGTGGGATAATGTAAGGATCTGGGAGTCATCTTTAGTTGATGATGAGATCCTTGATATATTCACGCCTGACCGGATTCGCGATATTATTCGATAAATGAATTGTATGCCGAACAAGTGTTCATCGTTCGCCCTCGTATGAACAAGCAACACGACCAAAGGATCAAACACTACTAACACTAATCACGCGATCCGCGACTCTTATATACTATCGTACCGCGCGAGCGACGCGCAACACGATTGATCCTGCCCGCATCACCTGCCCCCGCACGAGCAAGCAACGCGACCAAAGGATCAAACGCTACTAACTCTCAGCAATTAAATTAGGAATTATAACATTTAAATTGCAATAAAATTTTGATGCTCCTTAGCTTTCTGTGCTATTTCTTAAGAACATATTGAATTTCATTATTCCGGTAGGATCCCTGGAATTCCTAGAATTAAAAATCAGTTCTCACAACAGAGGATGGGTTCCGAAAAGATTTTCAAATCTCTGGAACTAGAAAACTTCAAGATTTGTTTGGGATTCCATTGAACATTCTAATGAGTTTCTAGTTCCAGCTTCAAATTTTGTATTTCATTCGATTTGTAGAAAATAATTTGATATGGTGAAAACTGTAGAGAGTAGCTAAAGACGTCTGTCTTTGATAGTGGTTAAAAAGGAACTAATTTATTTAGTAAAACTATTACAGGTATCACTATCAAGGCTTGCTGAGATAATTCTTCAACACTCCTACTCAAGCCGCAGAGATTCCCATAATCTTACGGCACTTTTCAAACTTCGTTCGCTGCAGTGGTTTGGTAGGGCCATCGGCAACTTGCTCCTCCGTGCCAACGTACGCTAGTTGTACCACACCACGACTCAGTGCGTCCTTGTGGCGTATATCGATATTCTTCGTGCGATGATTATACCCACCATTCTTCGCGATTGCGATGCAGCTCTGGTTGTCGCAACGGATTTCTTCCTGTACTCCGCATCACAGAGAGATAATGCAACCGTGGGTTGCTTCTTGCGCATTCACAAAATTGCACCGCCTTGGGCCAGAAACACGTTGCCGCTGGTCGACTTCCGCTCGTCTGGATCGAATCCCCAATCGGCGTCGCAGTAGCCGACAATGCTGGAATCAGCATCCTTCTCATAGACCAGCTTGAAGCCGGAAGTACCACGTAGATAACGCAGAACGTGCTTCAGCGCGTTCCAGTGTTTGAGTTCCAGATTGTTGTTGAATCGGCTGAGCGTGTTCACCGCGAAAAGTATGTCCGGTTGAGTGTTCTGCGCCAGATACATGAGGCACCCGACAGCTTCCTGATACGGAACGTCCTTCATCAGAGTGGACTCATCGTCGTCCTTCGGGCTCGCTTCCTTCGTAAATTTCTCGCTGTAGTTCATCGGTACTTTCACTGGTTGGCATTGATCCATGTTGGACCGCTTCAGAACCGACTCTTGATCCAAAGCGATGGAGTCGTTTTTCCTCTCGATCCGGATTGCAAGGCAGTGTTGCGGTTGTCCCAGATCCTTCATACGGAAGCAGCTGAATAGCTGTTCCTTCAGCTTCTTCGTCCATCAGGTCGTCAACGTATATGGCAACGATCAGAATCTTGCCTCCTCGGAAGCCAATGTAGACACACGGGTCGTATTTCGTTGGTGTCAATCCAAAACGTCGCAGCGTCGCATCTAGTTTGTGTTTAGAAACTCGGCTCGACTGCTTTAAGCCATACAACGCCTTGTTTAGCTTGCGCATCATCCTTTTCTTTTTTCCATATACGAAGCATGGAGGCTGCTTCATGTATACAGGCTTTATTTTGCTCATCTTGATCTGATAGAAGGAGCTACCTCGTACGCTCACAACAATTATGAGTCAGCATTCGATGTTGGTTGAATAATCCGTGGCTGAGAGAGTGGAGAGAAACGTTGGCTCTATCCATACACACATCTTCCATTTGACAGCTCTAGCTTACTGTGAGGCTCTGCAAACACATCATCATTGGATGAACTGAGGTTGGTTTCTCCGTCAACGCAAGAGCATGATTTTGCTTTCCTCTTTGCCCTTTTGGGCAAAGAGCTACAAAGAGACAACGAAGAGCTGTCTGGAAATGCTCTTCCCCGAACTGAGAAATGGGAAAAAAATGCTCTCCCCCTAACTGAGAAAGGGAGAAAATAATCTCTTTCTCTTTTAAGCGCTGAGGTTGTCAAAACAAACTCTTCACCACAGTGGGAATGAGAATAAGCAAAGACAAACCTGTAAACTCTTCATCCCGCAGATCAAGTACGCTCAGTTTGTGTGTGGGTAAAATCGCTTCTCTTTTGTAGTTGATCATTAAAAGGGGGAGAAAGAGGATAAGTCAAGAGCAGGGAAGAAGCCTGCATGTATATCTCTTCGTCGAGATCCCCTTGCAGGAAGGCCTTAACCGCGTCCATCTGGTCTAACGCAAGATCGTGCTTGACCGCTAGTGCGAGATGGTGTCGCTGCGAACTGTAGCGAACGACGGGAGCATATATTTCATAGTAATCTACCCCCTTTCGCTGCGAGTAGCCTTTAACAACCAAAGGAGCCATTTCGTTTTGAAGTCTTCTGGTTCCGCAACGGACATCTCCGGTGCGGGGGATGGAACCGGCTCCTCAATGTCCAATCGAACGAACGTTGTTGGTCTCTTGTGTGGTTCCGCTGGAGACATCGCGTCAGATGTAACACATTCATCCAGGAAAATTAATTCCCGACTCACGATGGTTGCCTTCTTCTTCGGATCGTACAGCCAATAGCCTTAGGTTTTTTCATCGTTGAGACGTTGAACCATAGCTTTCGTCCCAAACACACGCAGATGTGAAAGGTTGGGTTCCCTTCCACTCCAGGCTTACTCAGGGATCTAATTTAGCAAACAATTTACGTAGCGAAAGAAATTATAACAAATATCGAACAATCACGCCAGTTCAGCAATCAATATTTTTAGATCCAACTTCTGTGGTTGAGATTAAGAAATTGATCAACGATTTATCACCAAACAAATGTGCAGGCCCTGACAACGTTTCCGTGTCTGATGTCAAGAAATATTCTGAAATATTTGCACCAATTTTGACAAGAATCTTTAATGAAGTTCTACACAG
Organism: Aedes aegypti; assembly: GCF_002204515.2. Taxonomy (NCBI): domain Eukaryota; kingdom Metazoa; phylum Arthropoda; class Insecta; order Diptera; family Culicidae; genus Aedes; species Aedes aegypti. The sequence continues at coordinate 439,441,764 of NC_035108.1, forward strand.
TGGAGAGTATCCCAGTTGTTTAAAACTTTCAAGAGTGATTCCCGTGTTCAAGGGAGGAGACCCACAGGACTCCAGTAATTACAGACCAATTTCTACCATTTCAGTATTTAGTAAAATCCTAGAAAAACTTTTAACTACACGAATAACCAGTTTCATGAATCACAACAACGTATTTTACTGCAATCAATTTAGGTTTAGGAAAGGCTCCAGTACCGAAACCGCTTGCATAGAATCAGTTGACGATATCCTTCGTGCTTTTGACTCTAAAAATATTGTAGGTGGGTTATTCATTGATCTACGCAAAGCATTTGACACGCTTGACCATAACATTCTCAAATCTAAACTAGAACTGCTGGGAATCCGCGGAATAGCTAGCGATCTGTTGAATAGCTATTTAAGCTCTAGGTCACAGTATGTTGAAATTCTTGGCCAGCGTAGTTCAGCATGTCCAGTAACAGTTGGTGTACCTCAGGGAAGCAGCTTAGGCCCACTGTTGTTTCTGTTGTACATTAACGACATGGGCAATCTTCCTTGAGAAAGGGAAACTGAGATTATTTGCCGATGATGCTGCGTCCTTCTATGTTGGTAGAAATGTTTCAGATATAAGGGGTCTAATGCAGGCAGATTTGAATATTCTTAATGACTTTTTTAAACAAAATGTCCTATCAATGAATGTTTCTAAAACAAAATCAGTTGTATTCAGATCTCAACATAACCGCATTTCCACTGATTTACAGTTGAATTTAGAACAGATACCAGTAGAACAAGTAAAAGAATATAAATATCTTGGGCTAATTTTGGACGAAACGTTGTCATGGCGAGCACACATAGAACACCTAATGAAAAAGTTGTCCCCATTATGCGACATTCTGCGTAAAATCTCGTATTTTGTTCCAGTACAAGTTTTGTTGAAGATATATTTTGCACACTTACACTCTAGGTTACAATATTTACTTAGTATTTGGGGATCTGCTCCAAAAACAACTATACGCAAACTTCAAATCATTCAAAACAAGGCGTTAAGAAATGTTTATAAATTACCTTACAGCTTTTCAAAATCTCAACTGTACATGGAAAAAGCAAAAAATATACTTCTTTTGCTCGGGTTACACGAATACAAACAAATTGTTTACATTTATAAAATTACTAAAATTACAGGAACTCATTCGAATCAAATAATTCCTAGGCCAAATCATAGCCATTATACTAGGCAGTCTAACGACTTCCAAAGGCATAGAATTAGAACAGAATATGGCAGGAAAAGAATTACGTATGCTGGAATAACCCTATATAATAATTTGCCGGATGATATAAAAAAATTACCAAATATGGGATTGTTTACAAAAAGATTAAAACAATACTTAAGCGAAAATTTAATGCGGTACATTCAATAATTTATTAAAGATTAACAAATAAGTTCAAATTACAGTGTTGCTACATATTATAGAAATCATTAGCCTACCCTTCAAAGAACAAAATGTTCATTGGGTTAGCTAGCAGGAATAAAATTCTTTGTATGTATTATTGAAAAGACAAGCAGAAGTAACATCTGAGACAGTTACACTCCTTGGGTTTTTTCCCTGCTTCAATAAATGAATAAATAAATAAAATAAAAAAAAAAAAATATTGTGCCCACGAGTCGGAGATCGGTTGATGAGATATACTGCTATAGATACGGCCTCCACCCAGAAGCCTTTCGATAAGTTGCCTTCGAATAGCCATTTTGCTGTATACTCGTTCGTCGTCTCGTGTCGGTTGCCTTCCCTTTTTAAGTATCCTTGAAAACTTTTGTTGAGGTATTCCTTATCGTTGTCAGTCCGGATCGCTTTCAGCTTCTTGTCGCTTTGGTGCTCCTCCATCGCGTGGAATCTCTTGAAGACCCACAGAAAGAAAAATCCGTTTAAATTTCAGCGTAAAATCGTGCACATAAAGGGAATGCCAGATATGTCGCAAATCTACACGTCACATCGTGTGAAATTACATCAACATCATGTAAGTTTCCGCTTAGCATCGTGTAATATAGCATGGACTCTAACCGATTACGCGTCAATTCGCATAAATTTACACGATGTTGATATAATTTTACACGATGTGTCATGTAAATTTGCGACATATCTGGCATTCCCTTTATGTGCATGATTTTTCGCTGAAATTTACATGGATTTTTCTTTCTGTGCCGCAAATACTTAATCTTCTGATTTTGTTTTCAGGAAGTACACGAACATACGCCTTGTCTTGTCATCGATGAACGTGAACGTCGCTCTTGAAGAAGTTTGATTTTCACGAAGTCCCCCGTTATGACAGCATCAGAATTTCCCAACGCCATTATCATGGGCCGATATTCGCCTGGAAGACCAGCCAGGAGGATCATTCCGTCCCACCGATCCGGTAACTTGAATCCGATGCCGTTCAGCTGGTGCGCAGTCGAAATTACCTGGTTCACGTACTCCTCCATTGAGCCGCACGAATCCAGATCCGATGACTAAGTCTTGATGAACTTGTGGAGCAAGCCGATCTGCCGAAACAGCCCCTTGTCTTAGAACGCCGTTTCCAATTTTTGCCACGTCGCACGCGCCGATTCGGCGTCTTTGATGTGGACGTACATTGCCGGGTCCAGGAGCAGGATCAGCTTCAATCTGGCTTGAAGGTCTTTTTTCTCTTCGATCGATTCAAATGTTCTGTCTCATTTTTCTTGGGCTTCACCTCTTCCCAGAGTCCTTGCAGCTGAAGAAAACTTTTCGTTGTGAATTTCCATGACGACCAGTTTTCAGATCCCTCCTAAAACACCAGGGCTCCTATCAAAATGATTATGATTAATATCGATAGCACAAAAATTTCCATCGAAACTCAGAGCCACTCTCAGAGCATAGCATAGCATATACTCACTGTACATGTCAATTAGACTGGCCCTTAAACAAAAAAGTTGTAAAACTCAACGGGGCACCCCCTAGATATGAGCCTTAGGGTAAGAAAAACATTCTCTCAAAATTTCAACTCAATTGATTGCTTCACCAGCTGGCGCATTCGATTTGAAGTTTGTATGGGATATTCGTCTCAAATATATTGAAAATTTATCCTTTGTCACTGTTTCGTTTCGTATACTAATTGTTCGCGTTCAAATAAGCCCAGAATGACAAATACACTAGTTGATACCCTAATGAACATAATTGCAGAAGGTTGTATCTGGATTTAATCTCATTTTCATTACTCTTTCAGTTGTTGAAAGTTAGGCTTAGATCAGCACTCCCGTACAGTCACTTATATGCATGCGACATGTGCCTCAGCTCGCCCAGCGTCATAGGTGGCTATGATGCGCTTAGTGGCTACCTCCAAGCTATGTTGAAGAAATACAAGCAGTATTGCATGATATACTTCAGATGGTTAAAACACCAACTTTATTAATTTTGATCATGGTACAATCTTCTACAATTTTCTTCGCTATTACATCAAGTAGTGTTTTTGACATTCTGACGCGATCATCATTTTTCCTGAACCAAACAGTAGATGATGTGCTGTTGCTCATATGTTTGAGCTGAAAATCCCATATTAACTTCAATTCAATTGCGCCAGTTCATGGAACGACCAAATGAGCTGAATTTTTCAGAAAGGCTTCGTCTAACCCCAAGAAATAATCCTGGAGGGTGCCTCGTGGAATCATACAACTTTATTTTTCTCCCATACTGAGCTGGGCCAGTCTAATGTCAATGGTTGCTACTCCGTGATTAATCCAAACTGGTAAGAAATGCACTTCGATCCAAATGAATAAGGAATGAGATTTTCCGCATATTCTCGAAGTGCAATTTTAGCAGCTCTCATATTATTGATCAATAACGGCGCCGGCCAAGTCCTTACAGTCAGTTAGGAAGGGGAAGGAACGTTATTGTATAATGATCGTTGCTTCTAGAGACCGAGAATACCTCTGCATCTACAATCATCACGGGACAGGTGTGGTTAGTGAGGGAGGAAAAAGATCTGGGAGTCACCTTTGGTCGGTGATGCGATCCATGGATAAGGAAGGAAAATGCGATCTTTACTTAAAACTTTTTTTTATTATTGTATCGCAGTAAAAATATATTGTAAGAAATTATAAAAAAAAAGTCGACATCCATAATATCTAATTATGTAAAGATTATTTTTAGTAATGACGAAACAGAAAGGTTTGCGTATTTTAAAATTGTATGTACAGTCACCCCACAGTTATGGATCAACTAAGGGTCATTTTTCAGAACAAAATATGATTACAAAACATGGTGACGCTGTTGAAAACAAAATTACCTCCCAGGGAATGCAGAATATAGTTGTTTTTGAGAATACAACTTGAAATTCCCGATTATTTACGAAAAAGTGTTGATTTCGATAGAAATTTCAAACGATGTCCATCCCACAAATGTGGATCAGTGGGAGAAGATGATCCCTATTATGGATCAAATCGACTCATATTATGGATCAAAACACTACAACAGCAATTTATTTGCGAGGTAAATGAATGATGTGCTAGTGAAAGCATACGTTTAGGCGTTTGTTTCGGAATCGTCTTATATTTGATTCATAACTGTGGTATGCGTTTCAATGCCCCACAGTTATGAATCAACGTTCCTGGGAAAACGGTTGACATTTTATTTCCTACGGACGGAAAAAATATGTTTAAGCTTATTATAATTGTTTACGATGCTGTACAGATTTATGGTTCACGTAGGTAAAATATGTTTTGCATAATTGCAGCTCTATTTGAAGAGATATTCTCCATTCAATCCAACTTTGATCCATATCTGTGTGCTATCCATAACTGTGGGGTGACTGTAACAGAAATAAGAATAGTGTCTTCACATGTAATGACGAACCATTCAAAGTATGTTTGAAAATTAAAAAAAAAAAAACGTTACGTTTCAACAAAAAATGTCTTACGTCGACATTCATAGCGTCGAACTATTCAAAGGTTATTTTTAGCGATGACGAAAACATAAAGGTATATTAAATTTAAATGAAACACGAAAACGTCGACACTTGTAGTGACGAATTATTCAAAGCTTGTTTGAAAATAACATAAAGGTAGCTTTGCAACGATAAAAATGAATTATCATAGGCCTAAAACGATCTCACCACTCATCCTCGGCTGAACACGCAGCTTTTCGCACTTGAACAACACGAACCGAACACGATTGGTCTTTATTCCGTCGCTCGTCCCTCCGGAACATGCAACCGAATCGAATGACCACGCACTACTCACAAAAATTCTTATCGGAATTCAGAAGATATTTACCGACCGTTTGAACCGTTGTACTAGAATTTAAGATTTCTTCTGAAATCCCAACGGAACTGGAAATCAAAGGAATCTCAATGGTTTTTATAAGAATTCCAGAGATTGACATAAGAATACCAAAGATTCACACCACAATTTGAAAAATCCCAATAAATCTTACAGAAACACCGTCTCAAAAATACATACAATATTCGAAAAGAGAAATAACTGGAATCTCATAGATTTCCCAAATTTCTAATATTTCTACAAGAATCCCAGAATAGCTTCGAGAATTCCAGAATTATCATAACAAACCCATAACGACAATCGAATTCCGAAGGAAATCTGAGAATTCAGGATGTCATAATGCACACCGTAAATTCAGAATAACTTTTTAAACACTTGTGGAATTTAATTGCAATATACAGTCGATTGCTCCACAAAATTTTTAAATACTTGTACACTGAGATTAATCATCGTAATGCCGGAATTCACACGAAAATTCCAAATTCCTACGAAAACGAAAACGAATATCAGCATACTTTTCGAAATTATAAAATTCCTAAGGAAATCGCAGAGAAATTTCAAAACTCATATTGTTTTGCCATGAATTTTACTGAAATGTAAATTATCTTATTCAATTCCGCAATTTTGAAGCATGTGTAAGCAACCTGTGAAGTTAACTACTTCCACTCGTGTTTCACATGTATAATTTACTACAGAGAATCTAGTAAACTCAATTTTACTACTACGCCCAGTGTTTAAGAAGAACTTTCGTCAACGATTCCAACGAAAATCGAGTCCTAACTGTAGTATCGTAGCAAGCCATGTGATTGGGAGATATAGACGGTAGAGTTGTAGAACAGACGAGCAGTGAAGTGGTTCAATACAGAGTGTTTCTCAGAAATCTTGCGTGTTGTAGTTCAGTGTAATCTGTGCTAATATTCCGAATAATCCAGATATTATATTGGCGACGAAGAGAAAATGTGAGTATTCAACATAAAATGTTCAATTCGTGCAAATTAAAATAAAAGCCACACATCATTCTGCAAATTTTACTCTGAAAACCGTCGATTCGAAAGCGAAAATTCACCATGGCAACCACGGTGAAACATTTCGAAGTGCATATCTAGAACTTTCATTTTAAAGCTCGAGATAAAGCTTTGATGTGTTACCGTGTTACTGTGTCGTAACGCACGAAACATTTCTGATTGGAGAAAGAAAACTGTCAAAAGTGGAAAATCAAAAACAAACCAAAAACAAAAATCTAGTTTTTAGTATGATTATTTGGAAAAACTGAGTGATTTTCTAAGAGTGAACATTGATTTCAGTAGTTTTAAAAGATTTTATTATGCAGAACTTAATGCAACGGAAAAATTAAAAGTTATCGGTTGATCAGGAAACTTCACGAATGCTGGCTATCATCTCCAGAGAAGCAGCTAATTGATTAGCTGCTATCAAAGGTACGTAAATAAATAATGAGAAAATTGCATACTTGTGGATTTGCTAAACGCAAGATAGGCGGAATCGCCAGATACAATTGAAACGAGTCGATTTTTTTTTATGCAAGATAGGCGGATTCGTCAAATCTCGATTACTTTTTCAAATCGACGTAAGTAACTTTTATACGGTTTTGAGAAAATTAATTAGGAAAAATCACAATCTATCTTCTAAAACTGTTTTAAAATGAATCACCTTTTAAACATTTTTTTGCCGTGTACTTCGCTCAATTTTTGCATACACTCAGCTCACGTTCAAAAACTAGGTAGTTTCTATTATTTCCCACAAAAATAATTATAAGAAAATGATAAGCCGTTTCATTCAGTTACTTTCGACGTTTTTCTACCAGTGTAAAATCGGCTCAAGTAGTGTTTTGTTTTGATTCGTGGTTAAGTCATTTTGTCTCTCCATACAGCGGGGCGGCGAAAGTAGTGGTTAGGTTGCGAAAGTTGAAAATATTACTTTCGTCGTTTTGTAAATCCGGAAATTAAACGTTCTAAAAGTGAAAAGTTGAGTTGGTACAGAGCGGTACGTGTAGAATTCCGCCTGCTTAACACGTAGGATCGATAAAGTAAGTTTGTATACTTTTTTGACTTGAGTCTGTATGAATAAGTTTTCGAGAAATGTGGAGTCGCATTGTAGAATGGATTTGCTTTACGCAAAAAAGGCGGATTCGCCAGATGCGGAATCGCATTATAGAGTAGATTTGCTTCACGCAAAACAGGCGGATTCGCCAGATGCGGATTCGCATTATAGAGTAGATTTGCTTCACGCAAAACAGGCGGATTCGCCAGATGTGGAATCGCATTATAGAGTGAATTTGCTTCACGCAAAGCAGGCGGATTCGCCAGATGCGGAATCGCATTATACAGTAGATTTGCTTCACGCAAAACAGGCGGATTCGCCAGATGTGGAATCGCATAAATAAATTAATTTTGTTTAACGCAAAATAGGCGGGTTCGTCAGATGGTATTTGCATCCAAATATCTATTTTTTACACATGAATATAATGGACACGGGTTCGTCAAATGTTGGACAACAGCATTACTAATTAATGCAAGTGTGGAATAAAAGTGTAAATTGGCGGGTTCGTCGAGAATAATTAAAAGTATCTAGAAACTTGTTTAAGCGGATTCGCTTGTAGTAAGTACAAACATAAAAATATGTAAAGGAATTGGTTTTACATATCAATAAACGTATTAGAAAAATGGAAAAAAATGTTACTTTTCTTCTGACATATCACTATATGAAGAATAATCTCCTAATGAAATGAATCGAACGTTAATTAGACTTTCCAAGAATTATTAAAAAGACTCGCTACGGTAAAAGTTGAAGAAAACAGAATGATGTGTGAGCTAAACAGCACGAAAAGAAGAAAATGTTGGAAAAAGTATTATTGACTGGTAATTTTCGAAATAGGACCAGCAGCGAACTTCGAATCAGAGCATTCCAAACCAATGTGGACTCGTCTCAGCTACCTTTGGCGTGGTCCAAGTGGAAACGTGATTTGGAGTGCTACTTTGAATCCGAGAAAATTTGTTCTCAGTATGATAAACGTTCAAAGCTTCTGTATTTGGGTGGTTCTGATCTCCGAGATATATATGATAATCTGCCAGAGATCATAAAAATTTCACACGTTTTGCCGGATCCACCATACCACGATGTGGCTATAGCAAAGCTGGATGCCCATTTCGAGCCGTATCGTCGACGTACGTATGAACGACACCTCTTTCGACAAATAACCCAAGGTTCGTCAGAACGTTTTTCGGATTTTGTTCTGCGATTAAGATCACAGGTGAATTTAATTGATTGTTTTCCCGTGTAATTAAAATTAATACATTTATCACGTATATAGGTGAAGCGATGCGAGTATGATAAACCTGAAGAAATGATTTTAGATCAAATTGTCGAGAAGTGTTTTTCAGCAAAGCTTAGGCAGAAAATGCTTAAGAAAGACATGCCTTTAAGCGAAGTTGAAGGCCTGGGTACGAGTTTAGAGGAAAGTGCACGGAAGCTGAAGGAGTTTGGAAATACGATTCCAGGTGATCTGAGCCGAGATCAGGTCAACAGTGTGACAAAGAAAGTTACGGGAGGGAATAGTATGAACAAAGAGCGAGTCAATATTAAGAGAATCGGATACCGTCGACCGTTTGAAGGGAACAGTTTCAATACATCCAACAGGAGTGCTTCAGTTCCTGTCTGTTTCTCTTGTGGAAAACGGGGCCACGTGAAAGGGGCAGATGTTTGTCCTGCAAGGAATAAGTCGTGTCTGAAATGCGGAGGAACCGGTCATTTTGCGAAGCAGTGTATGAAGACAGCTAATAACGAAGAACGACCGGTGGTACCACCGAAGCGAATTCGAGCAGTATACGACGATTTGGAGGCTGAACATGATGACAACTATATTTTCTACGCCATGGGGAAAAACACGTTCCTATTTAAAGTGGGAACTGTGGAAATACCGATGGTTATCGATTCTGGTGCAGCAGCAAACATCATCAGCCAGAAGGTTTGGGAGGAAATGAAAAGTCACAAGGTACAAGTGTGGGACATGTCCACAGAAGTAGATCGAAGATTCACTTGCTATGCTTCGAATCATCCGATGGAGATGTCGGGCAGTTTTATGGCAGTTGTCGAAGGTGGGGGAAGAAAAGTTGATGCTAAGTTCTATGTGGCCAAGAACGGACAACAGTGTCTTCTAGGAGACCTCACTGCGAAAGCACTACAGGTACTGAAAGTAGGATTCAATATTGGATGTATCTCCAAGACGGCTCGATCTGAATTTGCTAAATTCAAAAACGTCGTTGTTGAGATTCCTAACGATGGTCGAGTACAACCTGTACAGCAGGCTTACCGGAGGGTCCCGTATGCGTTAGAGGACAAAATAGATGAGAAACTGCGAATGTTACTAGATCAGGGAATTATCGAAAAAGTTGAAGGACCGTCTCCGTGGGTATCACCGATCGTACCAGTCCTGAAGGATTCCGGAGATGTGAGATTGTGTGTTGATATGCGGCGAGCAAACCAAGCTGTTCTTCGTGAAACTCATCCGTTGCCTTTAGTGGATGAAATATTGGGTTCTGTTAGTGGAGCAAAATATTTCTCCAAGATAGACATCAAGGATGCGTACCATCAGCTGGAGATATCGGAAAGATCTCGTCCGATCACAACGTTCATTACTAAAACTGGTTTCTACAGGTAATTTAATTTCTAAAAGCGAGTTGAATTCGAATAAAATTGATTTTTAATGTTTTTTTTTCTGTATATTCATATAATTATCACCATTAGATACAAAAGACTTATGTTTGGAGTTAGCTGCGCTCCAGAAATTTTTCAAAAAACTATGGAAACAGTTCTGGTAGGTCTTGAGGGAGTTATTGTGTATCTGGACGATGTAGTTGTTTTCGGTTCAACTAAGAAAGAACATGATAGAAGAGTAGAGGCATTGTTGAAGCGTATGAACGAGTACGAAATTTTACTGAATCAGCAGAAATGTATCTTCGGCGTTCAGGAAATAGAGTTTCTGGGACATGTAATAAGTGAAAAGGGAGTGCGACCCACCGAGAGCCGAATGGCAGCGGTCAAGAACTTCAGAGAACCAAAAACGATTGCAGAGCTTAGAAGTTTCCTCGGATTAATAACGTATGTTGGCCGTTTCATTTCTAATCTAGCTGCAAAGACGGAACCATTGCGAAGATTGTTACGAGCGGGATCAAGTTTCCAATGGAATCAAGAGCAGCAGGAAGCATTTGATAACATAAAACAAGCTGTTGCAGATACTAAATATTTGGGTTTTTTCGATCGAAAAGACAAAACGAAATTGATAGTCGATGCTAGCCCAGAAGGATTAGGAGCGGTTTTGCTACAAGAAAACAGAGAAGGTCAACACAGAATTAGCTCATTTGCTAGCAAATCTCTCACGGATTTGGAGCGTAAATATTTCCAAACTGAGCGGGAGGCCCTGGCGATAGTATGGGGGGTAGAGAAATTCAAGTTGTACCTTCTTGGGTCCAAATTTGAGCTAATTACTGATTGTAAAGCATTGAAATTTCTGTTTCAACCTCGATCTCGACCTTGCCCCCGAATCGAACGTTGGGTTCTACGAATTCAGTCGTATAACTACGACATCAAACATGAACCTGGAGTTACAAATCTGGCAGATGCATGATCACGCTTATCGCTCTCTGATGAAAACCATTTTGATAAACCTGCAGATCAATACGTAAACCAACTTTTGGAGTATGCAGTGCCCACGGCAGTCACACTAGCTAATGTCATTGAGGCCACTAAGCAAGATGATATTCTACAAAAACTTATGAATGTGCTACATACTGGTTCGTGGGCTGATGAATTGAAGGATATCAAGAATTTCAAGTCTGAAATACACTCTACTAATGGTGTACTGATGAGGGGAGATCGTTTGATTATTCCAGAATCGTTCCGACAACAGGTTCTACAGTGCGCCCATGACGGACACCCGGGTATGAGTTTGATGAAACGGCGTTTGCGACAGAAAGTTTGGTGGCCAAAGATAGATGATCAAGTTGAAAAATTTGTCAAGAGCTGTGGATCTTGTACCCTAGTTTCAGCAGTGGGACCTCCTGAACCAATGCTTCGAACAAAAATGCCAGATAAGCCATGGCAAGAAGTGGCTATTGACTTTCTAGGCCCATTGCCTTCCGGACATTATTTGCTGGTGTTAATCGACTATTTTAGCCGATTTACTGAAGCAATAGTCATGAAGCAAATAACGGCGGAATTAACAATTAATGCACTTTTTGAAACATTCAGTCGGTTTGGAATTCCCGAAACATTAAGGTCGGATAATGGGCCACAATTCATTAGTGAACCATTTAAAGATTTTTGTGAAGAATACGGGATTAATCATCAAAAAACAACTCCATATTGGCCACAGGCTAATGGTGAGGTAGAGCGGATGAACAGCACTATTTTGAAACGATTAAGAATTAGTCAGGAAGAAAAAAATAAGCATTGGAAATGGGATTTGAGAAGTTTTTTGTTGATGTACAACTCAACACCCCATTCCATAACTGGAGTTGCTCCGTCAGCTCTCATGTTCGGAAGAATATTGCGAGACAAGCTGCCTAGCCTTCATCTTTCGGTAAACGTGCTACCAGAGGAAATCAGGGACCGTGATTGGATGAAGAAACTAGAAGCAGTGGGAAAATCCGACGCTCAAAGGAACGCTAAGAAGAAAGACCTGAACAAAGGAGATGTTGTAGTGGCGAAACGTATTATTAAAGAAAATAAACTAGCTACAAACTACGGATCAGAGCTGTTTGAAATTATCTCCAGAAACGGCACAGAAGTTCAAATTCGTTCAAAGGAATCCGGAAAGGTATACACTCGAAATGTAGCTCACCTGAAACGATTTGTTGAAGGAGCAGGAACAGAATGTCAAGAAAGTAACGAAACAATGGACCAAACGGAAGCAGTACGAGAAGACACGGAAGCAGATGGAACACCGACCGATTTAAAAAACTCAGCAGCAGTTGAATCGTCATCGGCTCGACGCAGTCGGCGGGAATTAAGAACTCCACAATATCTTAAAAATTATATTACTCATGTAACTGATAATTATTGTTTTCAAGGATAAGTAAAGGGGGAATGTAGTATCGTAGCAAGCCATGTGATTGGGAGATATAGACGGTAGAGTTGTAGAACAGACGAGCAGTGAAGTGGTTCAATACAGAGTGTTTCTCAGAAATCTTGCGTGTTGTAGTTCAGTGTAATCTGTGCTAATATTCCGAATAATCCAGATATTATACTAACATGGAAAGCTACTGTTTCATTGCGTTAGGTAGTATCAAAACTTCCGTCAGCAGAATTGGTACAATGCACACACTGAAGAGTATGAAATGACTCACTAACCTCCATTCATGTCCGAGTGCATGCACTTCCTCAGCTCCATCTGGTACTCCTCGATCTGTTCCAAGTTGTTCTTGAACACTCCGTCAATGATCATGTAGGTGTAGAATATGGGCCATTCGCACTCAAAGTTCTCAAAGTCCTTAATCTCACCCTTGGTGTAATACCGCCTGGTTTTGTCCTCCAACCGAGACAAGTACCCGTCACGACTGAACCGCTTGAATCCCTTCTTGCCTCGCAGCCGTTTGATGACGTTGTTCTTGGTCAAATCCACCAGCCGATCTTCGTGCGAAGCGAAAGCCGGAAACGATAGAGTCGGAATCAACGAGGCATCCACTCCCTTGGAACTCGACTCTCGAGGTAGCATGGTTTCAAAGATACTGCGGTTACGATTGTGGGCATCGATATCTACGTAGACGACACTCCACGAGGCACCTTTCTCGCCAAACAGATTGCACCCGTTGATCGCTTCAAGGGCTGACTTGGCCATTCCAATCGAGGATGCATGAATCTCCGGCGTTCCATCGTTATACTTGGAACCACGTTCCCACATTCCGTAATCCGGCGTACGGTAGGCACGCTCGACGTAGTAAACCAAGTTCTGCACGAATGCCACCTCGTCCTGGGTGTAGATGATCTGCAGGCCCGAGGATATCATTTGCACGAGAAATATGAGGTAGATTGAGACCACATCGATCTGCAGGTGATTGTACTTCTCGTCCGAGTAGATTTCCTCTCCGGTGTCTAAGTGGAACTTGCAGTGCAGCGCATTGATAGCACACTGGCGCGATTTGAACTTCTCCACCCTGTGAGCCTGTTTGATCCAGCATTCCAAAATTCCTCGCATGCACTTAACGGCCGATTGACCCAACTCATACGATTTGCCACGGTCATCGTCGATTCGTCTACAAAGGAAGAACCACAAATTATCAATAAATCGAATAAAACCAAGTATAAAGTGACCAGAAGTGTTTATCAATTCGTTTACCGGCATATCGGTCTATTTTGCTTGAAGTAAAAGAGAGCATGGAGAAGAAAGCAATGAATACTAACTAGATGGATAGTAGAGAGATGCAAATTTTGAAATGTTTGCTCCCCTATGCTTAAACGATTTTAAATAGCATCCTCCGAAAGCTTGAAGTGATTCGGAAGAAATTTGGCTGTGCACACGCCATTCGAAGTTTGTATGGAGATTACCATGGAAAACGCCAATCTTTTGTGTTCAGCCCTCCATCTCTTCATCATAATATTTTATGGAAAAGTGAACAAATTTTTCTAATGTGAAATCTTTTCAGCTACAACTTTGCCGAAGACCACTTTTTGATTGAACCTCAGGATAAATTGTTGTTCATCATCATAAAGTTGGTTTGCATGTAGAATGCCTCACCAACTGTTCGGCAGGCAACATTGGAGCTTCTGGCGGGAAGAATAGATCAAAGTAATCCAGGCTGGCTACTATGTTCTACTGCAAAAAAGCAGTGTTGCTCTGAAAATAATTGAATGATCATCTCAGCATGATTTAGACATGATTTCAGCAAAGTTGTAGCTGGGAAGTTTTCACATGTGATAAGGGTGTTCACTTTTCCATAGATTATTATGACGAGCAGTTAGAGGACTGAACACAAAAGGTTTGCCTTTTCCATAGTAATTTCCATATAAACTTCAAATAGCGTGTGCACAACCAAATTTCTTAGAAATCACTTAAAATTTTGGAAGGATCATTTTCATAATTGACATCGTTTGAGCATAGGGGAGCAAAAACTTCAAAATTTGCATCAGTCTAATGGATAGGTACCGTAAGGGAACGGCGAGAGAAATTGGATTAGATGTTGGAGAGGGCATACCATATATATTACTTGAAACATCCTTCCTTGTGACTAACATCCACTATGGGAACGGCTTGGCGTGTTTTTAGAGTATCACTACCAAGATAGCCTCACCTTAGAGTTTAGATAGAGACAAGCATTATCACAAAATTTGCGTTTTTCGGGTTTTGTATTTGATAGAGTTGTGAAATGAATATTCATAAAATCATGGACACCATGCAACCTTAGTCATTTAAAGGACGATATTCTTATGGAATCCAGTGCCTAATCTTACAGAATCTTATCCTGAGCAAGATTATAACAGAATCTTGGGAGTCTGAGAAGGGGTTTCAGAGGATTTTGTAATATTGAAGTGAGGACATGCGTAAACGCAATGGAACTGTTGCTTGAAACTTTAAAATAAGTGTTAAGTTTATTCTAGAAGATTTTTTTACTGTTTCCCGACCGATAGAAGTTACGAAAATGATAGTTTTAGTTGGTTTCTGTAGGGCACGAAAAACCTTCGATAAATGCATGTAAGCCCTTATGAAAAATCAATGTCGGAATGCTCAAGATGCGGGACATCTGGTCACTTTAAACTAAGAATTATTGTTCAAACCTGTATGCTTGGTACAAACTCCAGATCGAAGCGGCACAATAAACGCTATCACGGATGCTTCCCACCTCCCGATCGGTACTCAAGACCGGGAACAAGCCGGTGATTGGACTCTGAAACTGCAACAGCTGTCGCTTCACTAAAACGAATAAAAACCGGTTGTTGAATACGACGATTTATGTTTAACTTTCAGTCAAGGACGAATCAATCAGAAGCAAGGCGAAAATGAAATCGAAAGTGAATTTTCGTGGCGACTGAACCGTGCAACCCCAATAACTCACCGATCCCGTAGTAGATGTCCAGCTGTTTGACCGTGTCCTCGTAGTTGGATATCTTCAGGAACTGGTCCAGATTCATATCGTCCAGACTGGGCTGCCGGGCGACGGGAGTTGTCGGATTGCTGCCGAAGAGATCGAAAGGATACCAATTTATATTCTGAAAATCTCCCAAACGAACACGAAATACTCACACAACCGATCGCTCCATGGTGGTCATGGGTGCGGATTATACTTGGAAGATCTTTTCCGGTACTTTAGATGCCAATTTACGCAAAAATCCGGATTATTTCGCTCGAGACGAACTGAATTGCGACAAAAGATGTAAAATTTGCACTGAATGACACGGTTGACGTTTCAATGTCATTTGCGGAAGAAAATTTTGAGAAAAACAAACGAATCGGAGCGAACTCTGGCGGAAATTTGCACCAAACCGGAGTGTAAACAAGTGGACTCGTCGGAAAGTGAGTTGCACCTCGGGTACAACTTCAGTCATCGGGTGTGTTGAATGGAAATCGAGAGGTGTTCACGATTAGGGCGGAACTAACATATTGACAACAACAAGAAATCAGGGAATATTCAAATATATTAATAAGCGATTTTAATGCGCCACCATCATAGAGGTCGATAGGGAAAAGAGAGAAAACATTGAAAACGTTTGTTTACGTTCAAAATTCAATTTTGCGACCCAAAAATTAGCTCATAATCAATTAATTATTAAACTATTTTCCATTCGTTCCCAATACGACAATTCGTCCGGTGGGGTGTGCTGCTGTCGTCATGATGATAGTTGACGAAAGCAATGTCAAACTCATTCATGGTTTCAAAACATTCGGAACAAAATATTTATTTTCACCGCTTACTTCACATATGTATGAAATTAAATGAGATCCAATGGTAGAGAATTCATTTATCTACCCAATGGTATTTTAGGGGCAGCGGAGAATGTCCCGAAGCGTGTTTTATTCAAGCGCAAAAATCGCTCAGGCGAAAGTTCCAATGAAACTAACCTCACATATCCTGGTATTCCATCCTCAAACTAGTGCTCCTACCAGCCGAATCTCAATTTTTAAGAAAGTAGTGCAATAATACAAAAAACAAACGTATGTAGAACATAGAGAATGGATATTCCTACCTTTTCCGCCTAAATGTTTCACTGTGAACCGTCTTATATCTAAAATTAAGTAGCTAAGAAGATGTACAGGAAACAAAGCCATTCAAATTAAATATTAAGTTGCAAATGAATTGGAAATTGAATAGTGCACGCAGCGAACTGGACTATCGAATTTCATACATTTTGCCTTATGAAAGGTGGAACGATTATTGCAATACAAACGCTTTATGTATCGTTTTAACATCACTCCACATCAAGTCGTCGGTTGGCGCGTGGTGCACGCTCGGGCCTATCGATCGCAAGGCTCTTGGTACGATTCCAGGTTGCCGCGATAAACGTTTTTTGTTTTCAAATTCTGATTTCATAAGGCAAATTTATGAATTTCAACCCGATTTCTTGTGGCGAATTTTCATAAGGGGTTCCTATGTTTATCGATAGTCCATTTGCCTGAGTGTGGTATGTTCTAAAGGCCCAAACGTAATGATAGCGGAACGGCAACGGAAAGCGGAACCGGTTCGCCAGCATGATCTATAACATGCTAGTCGACTGAGTGTTGGTTCAATTTCATTCGTTGTCAGCTCAGTCGAGATGGTGTGATTCGTTCTGGCGAACCGGTTCCGCATTCCGTTGCCGTTCCGCTATCATTGCGTTTGGGCCTTAACTTCGGTTTGGTAGGATAGTCAACAGGCCAAATATGAGAAGAATCTTCGAACCATCCGCGGGCCGCGCAAAATGAGGTCGCTGGCCGGATGTGGCCCGCGGGCCGTACGTTGGGCAGCCCTGCTGTAAAACAACAACTTGTTGCGCGTCTACACAGCCTGTTGGATGTAAACATTGCGTTTGACGTTTCACACCCTTTTACAGCCTGATGAAGTGGTGTAAGCGTGGCTATAACATCTTTTAAATACCATCATTATAAAGTTTTCTATGAACCGTTTTCGATGTAGAACAAAACGGTGTGTTCGATCCCAATTGGTGGCAGGTACTTTAATTGTGTAAAGTTGGGAACATTAAATTCAGATATATGATATGAATTCCGAAAGCTGTGAAAAAGCTAGGAAAAAAATGTGAAATCGATAATACAGCGAAGCTGTATAAACAATATTCAACAGTTGCGAAATGGTTGAGAAAGAGCCTTCCGAAGATGTTACACAGCTATTTGTCGTATAACTGTCGAGATAGAGCAATGATCGGTAGGGATAAGAGCTGCTAGCACAGTGCAAAAATAGCTGAGTAGGTTCTCCAGATTTGTTGGTAAAAAATCGCATAGATGCTTTCGTTCGTATGTACAGTGCCTTTACTCAGAATAAAGCCGCCCGGATAAAAACGTACCATTCAGTGAATGGAATAAACCATTAATGTACAATATAACGTATTGGATACAATACAAAGTATTGTAATTGAATGTCGAAGCAACATTATTCTTGTTTGAATATACAATTCAAAAACAATATAATATATTGTAACAGAACACTGTATTGTTTTTTATTGGTTTTATACCTTACAATTTTGGTCAAATTCCTATTTTCGTGTAAAACAACTGTTGCTTTTTTCTGTGTAGCTTGTCTGAAAGAAGTAAACAAAACAAATTCAGAAAGCAAGAAATATTGGGTGAAAAATATTCAAAAAGTAAAAATAAGTAGTTTTGTAGAAGTCACTTGACATTAGCTGTAACGACGAATGCAACCATGATAATTATCTTTACTTCAAACAATCCATTCAAAATACATATTCTATGCTTTTCACCACTAATTGAAATACAGTTCGTTGGATTGTTTTTGTAGTGTACAACAATATACGAATTGCTAATCAAGACAATATATGAACAATATATCGTATTGTATTTTCAAAATGTATGTATGAGAAAATATCTATATTTGTATTGTTACGATACTTAACCACCCATACATTATATTGGCAAAATCTCATATACAATACAGTGAACTGTTCAAAACAATATATTGTACTGTAATTGTATTGTCATTTTAAAATATACTGTATTGTATTTCCAATATATTGAATGGTACTGTTTCAATACGTTATATTGTTTTTGTATTGCATTTTTTATCCGGGCGTATAAAGAGGGCTTAGAGAATGTTTACATTTGCATTTAATGTTAGTTGGGATGTCTGGTTCTCCAGATTTGTGCTCTGGAAAATTTGATGTTTGGCTTCGATTCATCTCCACCTTACCTCCTAGAAAGATTCGCGAACTAGGCGAAACTGACAAAATGTACACAACTCAAGAAAATAAAGCGTTCAAATTGTAGCTTATTTGTAAAATTGATTATGTTCGATACATTTGATTAAAATCGTGAAAACAAAAAAAAATATTTTAAATATGTTGTGCAACATCAACAATCGTAGTGATGTTTTTTAAGCGTGTATGCAATTTTAAAAAAAAAACAAAACAAAGCAAAAATCACTGAGTTGCGTATTTCCAATCGAAGTTCTGATTGCCTGTAAAAGTATAGGGTAACGGTCGTATTTTGGACCCCCTAAGGAAGTGATTTTAGTTTTTTGTCCCAAATAATTTATTGCACAGCGTAACCAAGTCAAAGAACATACCAAAATGTAGAGAAAAACTTCCCCTACGAGATAAAAATGCCCCTACGATCATGTAGGATTCAAAAAATGTCGAAAATAACTGAATTGTGAAGCACTGTTTTTCATCATTTTGGACACACCAATACATTTTGGACCCTCAAAGTATATATTTTGGACCTCCGGCATTTTTTTATCGTTTGGCGACAAAGTTTACGACACTGGTTGAATAATATGCTTGCCCATAGTCTAATCAATCGATTGACAATGGAAAACCTAAGAAACTCTATGCTTTTAGTGCAGAAATTTGAAAAACGTTTTTGTTTACATATGAAAAATTTCTGACGGCTTCAATTTCTGTGTGTAACGTGTTGTAACGGTTGCATGGATGAACCGATTAAATTAAATTGATTTCAGATAAAATAAACACATTTTCTATGTACAAACGGTTGATGCAAGTGCGGAATAGTCCTATCTTTCCAAATGGCATGCGAATTGAGTTGGTCTTTTGATTTAAACTGCGAAATTCGCAGGAAAATGGCCCAGGGGGTCCAAAATATATAGGGGTCCAAAATATATTGGTTACTCTATGTTTCCCGAAATTTAATTGTGATCCGGTTTAACTATAGCGCTGGTGAGTAAATCTTTTGAAAGTTCTATAAAACTGCGGCCAATTCAATGTTGTGTTTTCAACAGGATCGCGATACTTGAGCAAGCTGTTGGATGCAAAATGAAGCTAGCCTACCGCTTTCGCTGCCTCCACCTGCAACTAGAGTTAGGCGAGGAACATGTTAGAGAACAAACAGTGACATAAATCAGGCTAAAAAGTACGATCCAGCCTACAAAGCAGCAGCAAAGCTACAACTCTCGCAAAACTTCTGATCTCGCCCCAAAAGCCATTGGTAACCATGTGTGTAGCTCGTTGTTACTGAACATCTGAATGGATTTTCATGTTATTTGATAACGCTGTGGGGAAGAAAGAATCAATATCTACCTACCCGTGATGTTGGTTTGGATGCTTATTCCTTCATTTGCTCAGAAACAACGAGCTACGCTCGTGGTTACCAATGGCTTTTAGGGCGTTATCTCAGAGTATGCGAGAACTTCACTTCGCCACATTACCGGTATTATAAATTATGCAGTGCTAAGAATGCGAAATATTTACAGTTGAATTGAACAGCACACTTTTTTGTAGTGAGGATAATTTGTTTGATAATAAAACATGATTTATTAGAGGACAGTGAGATTTCATAATTTTTATCAAGATTTGAGAAATTTTGCGATGCAACGATGCAACCCCCGCCATATTTTTTTTAGAAACTGTCCAACTGTTCCTGAACTGTTCGCCATAGTGTTAGACACCGAAATTCTGGATGGTATATCAACCATTTCCATTAACATAATTCGAAAAAATTGTTCGAGAAAATCGACATTTTTAAATGGTAACATAGCCTAACCGCCTATTTCCCACATTGTAATTTTCCCAATTACTATTTAACAAACTGTAAAAACTGTTCGGGGTCTGTCGTTTTATTGTTACTAAGGATTATTTGTGGAATCGTGTGGTTATTGTTGGAAATAGTTGTGGATGTTCTGGGGCAATATGATTGAAATGTGAATTAAAGAGAAAAGGTTGAAGTTTGAGTGTATTTTCCCCAATTGGGATTGGACTGCACATGAGAATTTCATTGGTTATTTTCTCATTGTTATTGGTTTGTTAGAAAGGTCGCAAATCCCTCTCGATGCGAAAGACGATATTTTTTTTCAATTTTTAACACGGATGACAGTCGAACAACACGATGGCAACACTGGTATCCTCCTCTAGTGGTTTCTGCGCTCGTGTACATACACGTTACATATCACCAACACTACTTGACGATTGCTGGTTGAAAATATAAACAAAGATCAGCTGTTCCCGGCAAAATCAAACGGCAGTATTTTCAACCAGCAAATTTGCGCACGTGTTCGTGACACCGTTCGGCGAGAGCTCACTTCTTCACGTCCCTGTGACTGAAATTATTCATCGTCCTTGATGCAAGCCATCTAGCGGATTTTTTAAACACTAATGATATAAACAAAACGCTCAAAGCGAAAGTAAACAGTCGCTGCTGTGCGCTTATCAGTGGGATACCAAAAATAATTGCAAGAATAGTGATCATTTTAGCTAATTTAGTCATAAAATAGTTGAAAACCGTAATTCCCGTCGAGCGGAAACCATGGACCCGCTCGAGTACAAAGCCCTACACGAGAGCGCCATGCAGAACAACAATGGCACCTCAGCGCTGAACGTATTCCTGCACATCGTCCCGTCGTATTTTACCATCTTCCACACGGTCCAGCTCCTTTCCGTGGCGTCGATCGCCCACATTCCCGGCCGGTTCGCCGTGGAGTTTTCACTGGAGGTGTTGCCCTTTCTCCTGATGGTCACCATTCTGCACCAGTTGGTGGTTAACATTGCCGTGACATTGGCCCTAGTAACCGGGATTTCCGTCGTGCACCAGATGAAGAACAAAACCCACCTGACGCCGTTTGTGCAGATTCCGGGAAGGCGGCCACAGTTCATGAGTGCCACCCGGGCCCTGATAAACTTGATGACGGCCGTTTGCATCCTGGCGGTGGACTTCCGGATATTTCCGCGGGATTTGGCAAAGACGGAGACGTTCGGGTTTGGGCTGATGGATGTTGGGGTGGGATTGTATGTCTTTAGCAATGGAATCGTGTACAAGGCTGATCCGGAACGGAAATTGAATTTGACCCGGGTGAAGGACGTCCTGGTGGGATGTCTGCCGCTGTGCGTGCTGGGAGTGGCTCGATTCTTTGTGACGCAGGAGATCGATTATCAACAGCACGTGTCAGAGTATGGTGTCCATTGGAACTTTTTTCTTACCTTGGCGATCGTGAAATTCTTCGGAACACTGATCATGGACGCTGTAAAGGAACCGGAGATAGCCAAGTTCATTGCCATAACGGTGCTGTGCTGCCACGAGATGATGCTGCACCTTGGTGTGTCGCGTTACGTTCTTAACGAGGAAATAGGACGAGGCAATTTCTTGGACGCCAATCGAGAAGGACTGGCATCGGTTCCAGGGTACGTGGCCTTGTATCTGGCTTCAACGTACATCGGCTCAGTTATGCGACCATCTGTGGAGATTCAACCCGTTAAGAAGTTCCTTCGGCAGACGATTAAGCTGAGCATCATTGCTGGAGTCTGCTGGAAGATGATCTACGTTTGCGAGGACATGTTCGGGGTTTCCCGGCGATTGGCCAACATGGGATACGTTTTCTGGATCCTGTCTATCGGGTCGACGATGAGTGTGCTGTTCATGTTGCTCGAAGTCTACGTTTACTACGTGAGATTCGAGGAACCGAAAACGCCGGACCAGATTATGAAAGGGGATGATTTTTGCATTCCATACTCTCCGCTCATACTGAACGCAATCAACGAGAATGGGTTGGCGTTCTTTTTGGGAGCCAACCTGTTGACTGGCCTGGTCAATATGTTGTTCCAAACGATGCTACTGGAACCTCCGGCTGCCCTGGTGATCAACGTTTATTACATCTTCATGCTTTGCGTGGTGGTCGTGTTCATGTATGTGAATAAGATCAAGTTGAAAGTGTGGTAAGAACGGACCATGCGGTAATTGTAAACGTATTCCCCTCTAGTCATTAAACTAAAATCATTCTTTCGACTGTGTTACAAAATATGTATTTAATCTAACCATTAATTAAGTTACATTTGTGTTCAATATTTGAAATCACGCAAAAACTTATGGCATTTTTTGAGCAATCTAGACGTGATTATTTCGTAATAAAATATGGAAAGTTTCAGAAAGGATTTTATTTTTAGATGACATTCTTTACAAAGAATCTATATGAACAGTGCCGTACCTGGGATATACATATTAACCCTTCCATTACCAACCCCCCTAAACGAGTGTTGGAAAAAACACGTTTTGGGCTGTAACTTTTTTGCTTTTTGGTATTTTTAAACCAAATTTTGACACAAGAAGCGCATATCCTTCTAGTTTGAGGGCTTGGACAAATTTTTAGGATTGGTCACCTGGTTCCGGAGTTATTCCGGAATCAAAATGGGTGTTTCGAATTGGCCACTTTCGAAAAAGTGAATTTGCAATATGAAATCAGCTGTTTTTTTACAATGATTAGCTCTATTACGATGAAGACGGATGTCCACAAGGCCATCATGGTCACTGCATGCCGCGGATCACAATTTCCGGATGTTCCGGGGAACCGGTTCCGGGGCCATTTTTGGAAGCGAGTCAATACTATCATGCGACACATCAAACTTCATGATTTTTCAAATAATTTCATTCAATGACTGAGCTGCATAGTTCAGAATCCATTTGGCCACTTTGGAACCGGTATCCGGGTTTCCAAGGAACCGGTTCCGGGGTCAATTATTAAAAATCAGCAAACATTGTCATGCGACACATCAAACTTCATGATTTTTCAAATGATTACATTCTATGACTGAGCTCCATAGTTCAGAACTCATTTGGCCACTTTGGAACCGGTATCCGGGTTTCCGAGGAACCGGTTCCGGGGTCAATTATTAAAAATCAGTGAACACTGTCTTGCGACACATCAAACTTCGTGATTTTTCAAATGATTCCATTCTATGATTGAGCTGCATAGTTCAGAACCCATTTGACCACTTTGGAATCGGTATCCGGGTTTCCGAGGAACCGGTTCCGGGGTCAATTATTAAAAATCAGTGAACACTGTCATGCGACACATCAAACTTCATGATTTTTCAAATGATTGCATTCTATGACTGAGCTCCATAGTTCAGAACCCATTTGGCCACTTTGGAACCGGTATCCGGGTTTCCGAGGAACCGGTTCCGGGGTCAATTACTAAAAATCAGTGAACACTGTCATGCGACACATCGAACTTTATGATTTTTTAAGTGATTACATTCTATGACTGAGCTGCATAGTTCAGAACCCATTTGGCCACTTTGGAACCGGTATCCGGGTTTCCAAGGAACCGGTTCCGGGGTCAATTATTAAAAATCAGCAAACATTATCATGCGACACATCAAACTTCATGATTTTTCAAATGATTGCATTCTATGACTGAGCTGAACAGTTCAGAACCCATTTGACCACTTTGGAACCGGTATCCTGGTTTCCGAGGAACCGGTTCCGGGGTCAATTATTAAAACTCAGTAAACATTGTCATGCGACACATCAAACTTCATGATTTTTCAAATGATTGCATTCTATGACTGAGCTGCACAGCTCAGAACCCATTTGGTCACTTTGGAACCGGTATCCGGTTGTCCTAGGAACCGGTTCCGGGGTCAATTATTGAAAATCAGTAAACATTGTTCATACCGTGGCTGGATTGAATAGTGTAGAACTCTTATGGTCACTTTGGAACCGTTATCTGGGTTTCTGGGGAATCGTTCGCGGGATCAAAAGATGAGTTTATACTGTCATACGATACACCAAACATTACAATTTTTTAGGATAGTATATTTATAGGATAGGTATTTCTACGATGAACAACATTGCCGAAGACAGCAAAGCAATCCGATGCTTGTTAAAAAAGTTATTAAGCATAGTCTTTTCGGAAATTTTGCCCGATTTTGTTATTCCTTTACGTGTTAACCAACGTCGCCTTGCCAATAGGTTTCCATTGAATAACTTTTTTCACAAGTGTCGGATTGTTTCGCCGTCTTCGGCAATATTCTTCATCGTAAAAATACCTATCGAAGTCTGTGTTCAGAATGTTTATAGAAGTCAATGGGCGACCTCTGGCGATTTTTCTTTGCAAAAGTAAGTTTTCCCATAGTAAATCCCATACAAACTTTTAACGGCTGGCGCTAAAATATAGTTTCTCCGATCGAGCTGAAATTTTGCACAGTTGTTATGGGACCTAAATGCAATTCAAAAAGTAGACTGGAATTTTGTCCCACACTAATGCCCATTATCAAAGGTTACTAGACTAGGTTTCAGTGGTCCGAAACAAATTTCACGTCTGTTTGTTTATTATTTTCCTGGTAACGGAGTGATTTTCAATCTAGTGTTCATTTACACAAATGTTCTTTTTTTCGATCTCTCTGTATATTGATGGTCCCTTCGATATCGAGATGTGGATAGTAGACTGTATCACAGTTTTACAAAGATGTCTTTCAAAAATTCCTCTAGAAATACTTATAGAGAAATCTTCTCTTGTGAAGCAATTTCTTGAGAAATTCTTTAGAGCTCTATAAGTGATAGTTCAGAATTCTATAGAAATGTTTTTAGAAATTTCCATGATTTATTTAAGGTATTTGTAAACAAATTTCATTAGATTGCAAGATGTCATACTGTAATGTCCCGATTTTATCAGCCCCATGATGTATTTAGGGTTGACAAAATCGGGACATTACAGTATGACATCTTGCAATCTAATGTAATTTGTCTACAGATTTTTTGCA
Organism: Aedes aegypti; assembly: GCF_002204515.2. Classification (NCBI taxonomy): domain Eukaryota; kingdom Metazoa; phylum Arthropoda; class Insecta; order Diptera; family Culicidae; genus Aedes; species Aedes aegypti. The sequence continues at coordinate 439,467,190 of NC_035108.1, forward strand.
GAAATTTAAAGGGAATACCTTAAATAAATCATGGAAATTTCTAAAAACATTTCTATAGAATTCTGAATTATCACTTATAGAGCAAGAATTTCTCAAGAAATTGCTTAACAAGAGAAGATTTCTCTATAAGTATTTCTAGAGGAATTTTTGAAAGACATCTTTGTAAAACTGTGATGCAGTCTACTCTCCACATCTCGATATCGAAGGGACCATCAATATACAGAGAGATCGAAAAAAAGAACATTTGTGTAAATGAACACTAGATTGAAAATCACTCCGTTACCAGGAAAATAATAAACAAACAGAAAACTATATTTTAGCGCCAGCCGTTAAAAGTTTGTATGGGATTTACTATGGGAAAACTTACTTTTGCAAAGAAAAATCGCCAGAGGTCGCCCATTGACCTCTATAAACATTCTGAACACAGACCTCGATAGGTATTTTTACGATGAAGAATATTGAACTTTTTTATCAAGCATCGGATTGCTTTGCTGTCCTCGGCAATGTTGTTCATCGTAGAAATACCTATCGAGGTCTGTATTCAGAATATTTATAGAGGTCAATGGGCAACCTCTGGCGATTTTTCTTTGTAAAAGTAAGTTTTCCCATAGTAAATCCCATACAAACTTTGAACGGCTGGCGCTAAATATAGTTTCTGCGATCGAGCTGAAATTTTGCACAGTTGTTATGGGACCTAAACGCAATCCAAAAAGTGGACTGGAGCGAGAATCTAAATTTTTCATATAACCGTGTCCCAGGCTAATGGGCATATCGGCATATGGACAGAAAATCTGGAATGAAATTCATATCAAGATAGGTAGATATCGAGGATACACACTAAGCTCTTACGGTGAATTTCACCGTAATCTCAACAGCTGAACAGTTCGGTGAAATAAAACACCGTAATTCCGTCGAAATTTTACGGATTCCGGTGATTTTTCACCGAATACTGTAAAAATTTACCGTACTCCGTTAATTTATTTCACCGAACTGTTCAGCTGTTGAGATTTTTACAGGAATCCGTAAAATAATATAAGTGTGTATCGAGATATGCAGAGTGAAAATGTTTGCAAAATGAAGGGACCGAAGAAATCATCTACATAGGGAGAGATATCGAGATGTGGGGAGTCGGCTATAGTAAATCCGAACAATGTCATGATCAGCTGAACTCTCTTAATTAATTACCTAAAATTAATTCAATTGAAGGTGTTACATGTTTTCGACTAAAAATTGTTGAATAGTATATTTTACGAGTTTTAAATTTTGCGGTATTGCTACAGTATGCAGTATCTTTCGTAATACTAAAGCGAAACGATTTGTAGGTTTCGTGGCCGAGCGGTTAGTGTTACCAAGCATTTAGCCGCATCGAGTCAAGGGGTCCACACCCCTTCGATGACCCCTTTGATTCCTGCTTAAGTCCGGAAAATTTTTCGTCAGAAATATATTTCAACTGTGCTACTGGGCGTTGCATACAAGTCTGTTGTCTAGTGTGGTGCTGGTGATACTTGAACCAGAAACTTTCCTATGAAACCTGCGTTTTAAATTCTCAAGTGTGAGTTATAGAAGATTAAAAAAATACATAAGACATCCATAAAGTCGCCAGACAATATTTACTCACCTTCGAGACGGTTCCTCGGAAACCCGGATATCGGTTCCAAAGTGGCCACATAGGTCCCGAACATTGCAACATATTCATGATATATACTATCCTAAAAAAATGTAATGTTTGGTGTATCGTATGACAGTATAAACTCATCTTTTGATCCCGCAAACGATTCCCCAGAAACCCAGATAACGGTTCCAAAGTGACCATAAGATTTCTACACTATTCAATCCAGCCACGGTATGAACAATGTTTACTGAGTTTTAATAATTGACCCCGGAACCGGTTCCTCGGAAACCCGGTTACCGGTTCCAAAGTGACCAAATGGGTTCTGAACTGTGCAAATCAGTCATAGAATGTAATCACTTGAAAAATCATGAAGTTTGATGTGTCGCATGACAGTGTTCACTGATTTTTAGTAATTGACCCCGGAACCGGTTCCTCGGAAACCCGGATACCGGTTCCAAAGTGGCCAAATGGGTTCTGAACTATGCAGCTTAGTCATAGAATGCAATCATTTGAAAAATCATGAAGTTTGATGTGTCGCATGACAATGTTTGCTGATTTTAAATAATTGGCCCCGGAACCGGTTCCTTGGAAACCCGGTCCCGGTCCCAAAGTGGCCAAATGGGTTCTGAGTTGTGCAACTCAGTCATAGAATGTAATTATTTGAAAAATCATGAAGTTTGATGTGTCGCATGACAGTGTTCACTGATTTTTAATAATTGACCCCGGAACCGGTTCCTCGGAAACCCGGATACCGGTTCCAAAGTGGCCAAATGGGTTCTGAACTGTGCAAATCAGTCATAGAATGTAATCACTTGAAAAATCATGAAGTTTGATGTGTCGCATGACAATGTTTGCTGATTTTTAATAATTGGCCCCGGAACCGATTCCTCGGAAACCCGGTCCCGGTCATAAAGTGGCCAAATGGGTTCTGAGTTGTGCAACTCAGTCATAGAATGTAATCACTTGAAAAATCATGAAGTTTGATGTGTCGCATGACAATGTTTGCTGATTTTTAATAATTGGCCCCGGAACCGGTTCCTTGGAAACCCGGTCCCGGTCCCAAAGTGGCCAAATGGGTTCTGAGCTGTGCAACTCAGTCATAGAATGTAATTATTTGAAAAATCATGAAGGTTGATGTGTCACATGACAATGTTCACAGATTTTTAATAATTGACCCCGGAACCGGTTCCTCGGAAACCCGGATACCGGTTCCAAAGTGGCCAAATGGATTCTGAACTATGCAGCTCAGTCATAGAATGCAATTATTTGAAAAATCATGAAGTTTGATGTGTCGCATGATAGTATTGACTCGCTTCCAAAAATGGCCCCGGAACCGGTTCCCCGGAACATCCGGAAATTGTGATCCGCGGCATGCAGTGACCATGATGGCCTTGTAGACATCCGTCCTCATCGTTATAGAGCTAATCATTGTAAAAAAACAGCTGATTTCATATTGCAAATTCAATTTTTCGAAAGTGGCCAATTCGAAACACCCATTTTGATTCCGGAATAACTCCGGAACCAGGTGACCAATCCTAAAATTTTGTCCAAGCCCTCAAACTAGAAGGATATGCGCTTCTTGTGTCAAAATTTGGTTTAAAAATACCAAAAAACAAAAAAGTTACAGCCCAAAACGTGTTTTTTCCAACACTCGTTTAGGGGGGTTGGTAATGGAAGGGTTAAAGAAGGACGGCTCTTTAGTTACACGTGGTTAACTGCCCATAAACGCATAATTGTCCCATGTGATTAGGAATCCAAGCAAACATGGGACTGACATGTGTTTATGGGCAGTTAACCCTTGGAATAAAAAATAGGTTTCAATCGGATCCAAGGTGAGATTCTGATTTAAACCTGGGCCTCACATAATGGGGCGGTCCTTACCTTCGTGGTAAAGTTTGAGGCTACAGAACAAAGCCATTCTCTCAGTTTTATAACTGTGGAAGAGCTATTAGTATCCTGGAATGTAGGCTCTTTAATGGTGACCTAATGCCGACTAGAAGAAAATTTTGGCAGAATTCTACAGGATTCAAAGAGAATTTTACTATAGTTAAGTGAGAACATGGGTGCAGAGCCGTAGTGTTACCTTAGCGAACTCATATTGATGGCCGCTTAAATCTAAATATTGTTTTATTTAGATTACGCTAGATTAAACATACTAAAGCAGTTCCGTATTTACACCAAGAGGCGATTTCAATTAGAAAATGTTATAAAATTGCTCAAAAAGTATCATAATAAAGCATATAAAAATTTCTTGAATTATTAGCTAAAAATATGTTTTAAAAAAATGTTTAGGATCATTGGAGAGCAACTTATTGACAATTTCAGTGAAATGCGAATAACTAAAACAAAGTATTTCTTGAAAGCATATTTCAAGCATAAGCATACTCAAGAGTTTCTCTACTTAAGTATCCACGAAAAAACGGTAATATTTTAAGCGAGCCTTCTAAACCGTTTGGAGTGTTCGCAGATCCTCGGTTGGGAATCGTGGCTTTACGCTTTAGAGCATATCTGCAAAATTTTCCTGGAATGTCCTAGTTTAATTTCACAATGTAAAAATGAAAAAAATGTGATGGACATGTCATGAGTAATTTCCCATATGATATTTGAGTGAAGTGTATGAGAAGCCTGTGCTTGCAGTTTTATTCAACAGTAAGATTAAACTGCATTACTTATTCTATCATTTTTGAACAAAATATATTCAAATGAGTAATTCTAGAATTGGAATCTAGTAATTCTAGAAGACACTACCAATCACAACAAAAACCTGAAACTTTTTAAACCATTGGTTAAATCTCAAAAATAGACTCAATGGCTGAACATTTGTTACCTACTACACCAGAGGTTTTCAGCCTTTTCGGCTCGCGGAGCACTTTTTGAAATAAAATTGTTGCGCGGAGCACGTGTCATCACCAGTCCGTTTGATATTTGGACTTTTTTACACGCTCAAATCGACTCTAAATTGCTGTGAAGTAATATTATGTATGCCCATATTTTATTAGGGGAAGGATGAATCGAATCCAAAACAACAACAAAAATAAGGACACGAATTAGGAGAACTTTTGTTTAAGCTAAAAACTTGATTGAGTCGTCACTTGCTGTTGGTGACTAATCGATCAAGTTTTTAACACAAGCGGATGTTCAGTACTACAGAATTGTGCTCGATTCACCTCTACCTTCATTTTGATTTTATTTTGAACTTCTAAAATGATTTGTTTTATTTGATTGAGCAAGTACTTTCATTTCAGACTTAAACTGTGAAAATGAGGCATCTAAATGAAAATATATTTGGTTTATCGTCGAATATTTCAAACTTCATGGCTTGAAAATTGCAGAAATGCTCTCGAACAACTGAACGAGTTTCAGGTTGTTGTGGTTGTTCAGCACGCTCGGGAATATTCAAACATTTTGAAGAACCTCGTGAAATATTCTTAATTTTGTATCACGGTATAAAATATCAGATTGTTTTCGACGAAGATAAGTATCCCGACAAAAATTTCACATCCTAAAAGTATCTAAGTATTCTGTCAGGGAAAATTGGATTTCTTCCACTTTAAGAGTTGTTTTCTGTCCAATTCAAGAAACCCCAAATTTTCTGCTAAAACTATCCCACAAAAAATGTGTGAGAAAATGTTTCCCGACGAAATATTTTTAAAGAGAAGTGTGGCATCGGCTTAAACTGCCGAAAATACGTAAGTTCCCCTATATATGCGTTCAATAATGATAGATTATGACACCGTATATAAAACTCGTAAAAACTGTGTTTCATCATTCACCAGAACGTCGAAAACATAATAAGGTGAAGATGAAAGAATGAATGAATGAACCACCACTAAATTTCAAAAGCACAAATCTAGAGAACAAAACAGTTAACTTATTATCTTAAATGAATATTCGATCGATTGGTCGCAGCTATCCAGTTACTAATCTATAAAATAAGTACTCTTGAAAATTTTAAATATGGCATGGTCTGTCAAAATAAAATAGTATTTTTAAACAATATGTTTAGATACTTCAAGACATTGATACAAATTTTCAAAACTGTCGCGGAGCACCTGCAAAGGCTTCGCGGAGCACCAAGTGCTCCGCGGAGCACGATGTGAAAACTGCTGTACTACACAATCAATCAATAATGTGATTTTTAGTATAATCCAAGGTTTTCGTAAAATCAACACATGTCAGTCAGTCTAATTGATTACTAATGCAAGGAATAATATTCTAATGTAAATTATTATGTCCTATATTTTGATTTTTGTTAATATTCAATGAAAATTTTAACCGTTTTATTAGTGAATGAAACTTCGAGCTGTTTAGTAGAATACCTCTAAGTTAATGATTCGAGTGCTTTTCCTCTATACCATTTAATTTCACTAGAGTTTGTATTCTTTGACAAATACGCATATTTCGACCTACACTGTAAGGCGTTTTTTCTGCGATTCTGCTCATAAATGGTTTAACTCTCTGAGATTTTTTTTATCCGTCTTCAGGATTATATGGAAATCCTCTTCAGCATTTTGTGAGAATCTTGAAGCAATCGTTGAAGAGATTGCGCTTCTGGTTTCTCTGATAAAATTAACTTATTGACGAATAAAATGTAGCGAAATATTTGCGTCTACTTCCAAAACTTAAAATTGGCGTATGCCAGACAACTTTAATTGTGATGAAAACGTAGGAAAATAGATTAAATGGTTTTTATTAGAATCTTAACAATTTTACATAATTTAGGTGACAGCAAGTCAGATTAGCTTTCTCAAGTTTCAGAATGATAACCCAACATTTATTCATCAATTAGTATAGCTTTGAAGTTGCTACTTTCTCATCACATCGAACACCATAAGCAAAATGTATGCATACACGTGTGTAAAACAGTTACAATGGTCAATAATACTAAAAAAACTGAATCTAGTTACTGATCCTGCTGCTAAACTATGTTTTTTTTCGTTACTTTCGCCTTAGGTGCTATTAAAAAAACGTCTATTCTAAAATTTTCAGATATTTCATGCGTTTGGTCGCTATAGGTACCTATTACACTCGACTCTCCACAATTCGATATTCTTTAACTTGATATATTCTGTTACTCTATGGATTTTTCGGTCTCTTCAAATTCTTATACATCATGCTTTCCATAAGTCGATATTTCTATAACTCGATGTCAAGTGTGAAACAAGTATCCCACCATAACTCGATATCTATGTAAAAATCCGTTTTATACAGGGATACATAGAGGGTAAAAATCTAGTTTTCGCCCCCAAGAAATTTGCACTTATCTTCGCCCCAAGAAATTTGCACTAATCTTCGCCCCTTCATACAAAAAAGTCTAAATTTGTATGAAGAGGGCGAAAACTAAAGCAGGGCGAAGACTAATACATCTACACGACCACTTCTGATTTGGAAGTTAAAGACTTGCAAGTTGTAATGACAGTGAAACAAACATGAAAATAAAAATATTGATTTTCAGTCAAAAATAAGTGATTTCTCGAGCATTTTGAAAAAAAAAATAAATATAATTTTTCACTTGGTCCCTTGAATATCGAGTTATGGAGAGTCAACTATCTTTGCTTGTATTGGGATAATTTAGAGAAAAAAATAATATTAAATTTCTTCTCTTACATTTTTGCCTCAATACAATACAAAATGCATGATTCAAAAATAATATCAATTCCGGTTTTAAACTACGTTGAAAATTTGAACATTCACCCGAAAAATAGCTTACCTGAAAATCGAACACTTTGGCTGTGAGCCAATCATGACGCCTAAATTTAGGCAATAAAATGCATCCCAAAAAGTTTTCTACGAAGAGCCAGTAGACAGGAGTTTAAAAATTATTTTATAGTTTTATTTATCGAAGTAAGGTATTTAAAAAATGCAAAATGTTTTGCAACGATCTGGTTCATCTCAAATAGAAATGGACAAGCTTTTTTCATTACTTTTTACATTAATGTTCAACCGACATCGAATTTTTATGTTGGTCCAATCAAGTCTCCCAGTAGAAATGTTTAAGGGTGCACTCGACGATGTTTGTAGATGTGTCAAAATAAAGAACTGTCACGTCGGAAAACTTGCGGACAGCAAAGCAGCAGAATTCGTACAACAAATTATATTTCAACTAGTTTTTGTGCAATATTTTGAAAATTTCCCTTAATATATAGAAGTTTACCTTACTTTATGAAGCCATAGTATCTAGTGCACTAGTTTAAATCACCAGAATGTCGTCGCCCGAAGCTAAACTGGAGGTAAGTTGCAAATTTCCAATTGTTTATGTTTCCCCTACCACTCAATGGTAAAAAAATCTTCCACGAAACCCATAGCTCTACGATGATTACGCCTCGGCCACGGAGTCAATGGAGGGCCAAATGTCCGTCCCAAATGCTACACGGAACACCACAGATCCCGGCGCACCCAACTTCAGCACACTGGACGAACCCATCAAAGATACATTCGTAAGTCCTTTGACCAAACTATTATCAGGGATGGTAGCGAGTTTGTTTTTAATGATTTAGCTACTAGTTTAGTGCAAGTGTTGAAAAAGACAATATTTTCAATGGAAGGACTCTAAAATCTCTGATTATTTCTTCTGGAATACTGGAATCTGAAGGAAGCTCTGTGCAAACACCTGTAAAATATTCCTGGACAAATTCAGGGCAAAAAGTGTACATCTACATGTACGAACAGTAATAGTTGTCTTAATGTCCATAGGAATTCTTTATAATGTTCGTAGAAAAATCCTTAATGAAAAAAAAAATGGCTCCTGGTTTCGTTTATTCTTTGGTGTTCTTGATTCATGGTTTATCTTTTAAGTCTTTGTTATCAGGCATAGGACTCCAAAATTCCTATTTTACAGACACTACTACTAGCTACTAGCCCTATGAGCCACTATTCTAACATCAAGATCAAAACTTCTATTGTTTTTCATTCCACAGCTTCGTGACGTGAAAGCGGTGGGTATCAAATTCTACCACGTCCTGATACCACGGGAAAAGAACACCCTGCTGCGGGATTGGGACCTGTGGGGTCCGTTGATATTGTGCACACTGATGGCCACGATTCTGCAAGGGTCGGCCGACGACGTCCATGACGGAGGGCCGCAGTTTGCCCAGGTGTTTGTGATAGTGTGGATCGGGGCGATGATTGTGACGCTGAACTCCAAGCTGCTGGGAGGGAATATGTGAGTGATGAAATGTGCGTGTGTGGTCGTAATAGATAATGAGGAAATGTCCTTTGTTTCAGATCCTTTTTCCAGTCGGTGTGTGTCTTGGGGTACTGCTTAACGCCATGTGCTGCAGCCCTGCTGGTCTGCAGGATAATCTTGATAGCAGAGCAAACGCATTTCCTGTTCTTTTTGCGACTCTTGGTCGCAGGAGTGGGCTTCGGATGGGCCACATATGGTAAGTACCGGCATTAATTTTGATAGTTGTAACTAAACGTAGCTATACATAATTAGCGTTGCAATTTGTAATTGCGTTCAATATTCTTCATCTTCTTCTTGGCATCACGTCCTTCCTAAAAAAGAGCCTGCTTCTGAGCTTAATGTTCAATGAGCATCTCCTCAGTTGTTATCTGACAGCTTTCTTTGCCAAAGTTTTCATTTTCGCATTCGTATATCGTGTGGCAGGTACGATGATATGTATTTTATGCCCAGGGAAGTCAAGGAAACTTTCATTACGAAAAGATCCTGGACCGACCGGGAAACGAACCCATATTCTTTTAGCATGGCTTTGATTTATTGCCGCGGACACAAACCACTTAACTAAGGAAAGTCCCTCAATATTATTATTATAGTGCCTCAGTAAAAATCTATTATGGCGACTAAAATCACCCGCTTCTAATCGCATCTTATATCGAATCTTATTGACCTAAATTGATCTGATTTGCAAGTTTCCATCGTATAGCTCTTTGACAGTGGGTCGATTTAATGATTTCTGCGACAGTCACACTGCAGACCAGGCTTCCGAATTCTCACTCACTCGCACGATAATGGATTTATCCCTCACAGTAATTTTCAGCGATCAGCTGCCTTGCGATTTTATCCGTCCACAAAACAAAGCTAAAATAGATAATTGCACATTTCCGCAGCTGTGAGAAGTTTGTTTTCTCTTTTTCCGATCCATGGATAATTTTTCCTGTATCCATCGCCACGAGCAGCAGTTGCTTTTATGCACCAAATTACCCACTCCTTTCGTCCAGTTAGTGTGGTAGCATGGTAAGCGTGCACGCATCGCGGTTGTTTTTAGCAATGTTCTAGGTTCGAATCCAGTCGCCGGCACTAGTTTTTGTCAGTGTCGTAAAAATTCAGCCGAATGATACCCGATCAGTGCGAAAACGAACAAAAACAAACTCCGCTAGCAAGAAGCCAATCTGACTTCGAGTGCGAATGCGACGAGAAAGAGAGTGGGTGCAACACACGCACACATTCAGTTTCACCCACTGTTGGTGTCATTTCAAAATTCAGTTTCACCTAGAGGCACTGAAATTGAAAATTGAATATAAAAAATTACAAATGAATTTTATATTACTGGTGTAAGAAAACGGCAATGTGATGCCTCCAGTTCATGAATCATGATTGTCTTTTAATAAAAAAATACAACTTTTGCAATTTGCGGATGTTTTGTGGGGTATTCTGAAGGGAATGATTTTTTTCACTAGTGAAATTGAATTTGAATGTCAGTAGTGGATGAGAATTAGTGTAGCAAAAGTACTTGAAAAACTGAATGCACGTTCTACCAGATTCGTGCATGTATTGTCAAACAAACATTCACACAAAGAAGAATTCAACGATGACGGAGCCTACTGAGGATCGGCGTTGTTGACTGTATATTGAAATATGCAGACACTGGTTTTTGTTTATCCACATAGTGATAATTCTCGGGAGCAGTTGGTGAGCGAAAATATGATGGAGTGAAAAATATATTATCCCCGGAGTGGAGTGATTTTCGGTTATCCACCATCGTAGCTCCAGGGAAGCGATAAAAGATGTTCACGTGAGGAAGCGAAAAAAGCATTCTCCTTACGTGCGAAAAATCGTAGATTTCGCATCATTGATACGAAAATTCAGAACCCTGCTGCAGACACATTTTGCCCATAAGCTCGATTTGAAAAAGTAATTTCTTATCATCTCGCATGAGAAATTCCGTCGTTTTTTATTATCGTAAAACGCAGTTTAGAAAAGTGCCAATGCTGTAGGAAATGGAAGGAATTGACGGAACTGACAATGTCTTCCTATTTCAAGATTTATCGACAAGAACGTTATCTAAACCATGGGCGTGGCCAGAGGAAAGCCATCAAATAAACAATACTATGTTTTTAATTACCTATCAGTACATTTTTTTGATCCGAAATAAAGTTTAACTAACCGGTTATCGTTGTAAATACAGTCAGTTCTCCTCAAGTCGATATTAAATGGGCTGTCGAATCAGGAATGTTTCGACAAACAGAACGCATATTTTTCAAATTGTTGAACTTATATTTTATGTATTTCGTAATTCAAAATAGTAATTGAGTTGCCATTAGCAACATAACTAGATTAATTTGAATTGTAGCTCTGTAGTAGGCTAAGAAATTTTCAAATAAAATTCTTTCTCTTTTGCCGACCACGGCATAAAAATTTATATAGTACACCGTGTTGCCGACGTTCTCACCCAATAAAGATTTGAAGAAATTTGTTTTTTTTTTTCGTTTCGTAATAATGTTCGCGACTTAGAAAATGGGTGAAAAGTTGTGGCTGTTCGATGGAACCAATTTCGGAAACTGGAAATTGCAAATTGAGCTTTTGATGGAAGACAACATTTTTTGGACTGTACGGAGAACGCCATCGAGGACGAGGAGTACGCGAGAGATCTCCCAGAGGACACGGCTGTTGTCAGGGCGAAGAAGAAGAATAACTTCGAAGAACGCATGGCCAGGGATCGGAAGTGCTAAAATTTACTAATACACCGAACAGCAGAGGACTAATTCGATTACGTGAAGGAAAACAATCAGAGGGGGTTGTGTACAAGACACGACCGCATGACGTTAACTACGCCAAGTGATTTTTTGCATTTGAATTTTAGTTGATTTTCATAGTTGCAGCTTTCCTTTAGTTCAAACTCTAACATAATATCGTGACGGTCCAAACATTTTAGATTTTTAATTGACACCCAGTATATTGCCGTAAGATGTAGTTAACATCAAAAGAAGAATGAGCGAAGAAGCTGAAAATGGTATCCTTTATAGTGCGCTTCCCATACCAAAAGAATCGTGGAAGACAATATGAACGAGTTTGGTTGCGTAAGAAAGGGGTCGACATTTTCCCAATTTTCGACAGTCTATCGTCAAAAATCAAAAGTTTTCTCCATTTGAGTAAAATGTTGTATAAATTTCCGACCGATTGGTAGGAAAATATTGAAAATCTACCGATAAATGGCTGAGTTAGTACCATTCAAAATCTTACATAATTTCGTGACGGTTGCAACATTTTAGATTTTCAATTGACACCCAGTATATTGCCGTAAGACGTAGTTAACGTCAAAAGGACGGCTAAAGAAACGTGGAACGCTTTGAAGAACGCATTCGAGCGTGTCGGAATCGCTGGGAAACTTTTCCTGAAGAAGCAGTTCCAGGAGTTGCGTCAGAGGGAAGGAGAAAAAAATTGAAAAAGTGCTCAGCGAAATGAAGGCCGCCAGAGTAAAAATTGAAGAGGAAGACGTTTTTTGTCAGCTTTTGCTCTCGCTGCCGAAGTCGTTTGATATGATGCCTTGATTACGACTATGAAGACCATCCAACCGGACCAGTTAACCCTGGAGTACTTCAAAAAGCGGCTGATGGACGAATCAGCAAAACGTGCAAATCAATAGAGCCACGCGGAGGACTCCGTTCCGTACCGATCACCTTTACGTGGTGCATTACGAGGTAAGATCTACCGGGCAGCATGGACGAAAGTCCAGGGGTTTAACGGACCCCCCTCTTCCAAGACCTCTGCGATTTGGAGTGTTGCTTAGGATGTGGTGGAGTTCACAATGGGCTCTGATATATCTTCATAAAACCACATAAATCCGAAAGCAACTCTGTCAAAGCGACTGATGCCGCTTAAAGTACCAAAGCACCCTAGTCCAAACTAACAGGAGCGGCACATCAGGATTGATATCAGTAAGATCCTGATTATGGCATACTGGTCGCGATACAAACGGACAAAGCATGGAACTACGAGTAGGAGTGCTTCGAGCACATTGGGACCAACGCTAGTACGGCCCCAATTATGTATACTGGCAGCGCAAGACTAAGGACAAGTAACGATATATGTACTGGATAATATGCTTTGAGGCTGACAGCGGCGACATCCTACTGCCTTAATAGGGTTAGGTGACACTGGCCCGAAACAACGAGTGGGTTAATAGCGCAGGCTGCCCCCGTCCCGTAAAACCGTGGCAGGCCTTAGAGTACGTTCCAAATCCGTCGCCTGGTTGTTTCAACTGGGCGGGAGTAGGCTCAGATGCCATTACCTGACCTGTGCCGATCCGGCTCTGAACATAGTATCCCATGAAGGACTATGTCAACCCTAGCATGGCCTCCCTGCTTGAACCGGCTAAGGTTCCCGCCAAGGCCTAGATACTGTGACGACGGCAGACACTGGCCGCTCCAGTGCAACATATGAGATGACCGATGGCCCGGGACTAATCGAGGCCATGGATCGCAATAGGGAGTACCTCCCTAAAATGCAGGTAGCTACTGAGCAACTTGACGTCATCATCGAGTTTGTTAAGAGCAAAAGCCATATCAGTAAAGACTTGAAAACAAGTCTACTGAAATTGCGACAATAATTAGTCCTAGCTGCAAAGCCGGACTACGAGAAAGCCAAGGAACAACTTGGCAAGGTAGTATTCCAAAAAGACACTAGGTCGTGTCAGACCGAAGTGTTTTCCCTCACAGGCAACGCGAATATATCTTATGATATTATTCGATACGCGATGCGAAAGAGAGGACCATCCACAGGAACCACATGTGCAAGGTAACAGCAACCCGTGGACACGAGTCGGAAAAAAGAAAGAAAGGAGAAAACCGAAAACGGAGCCCAAGGAGAATGCCACACAGTAAACAGCGAAACGTAGGAATTTAGGCGAGGCCCTGGTTATCAAAACGGAGGAAGCGAAATACGCCGTGGTTCTGAAGACGATGGGAAGCACGGAGAAGTTATCGCCATTGGACGCAGATGTGCGGACTCTCTAGTGTAAAAATCTGGATGAGGTCATCGATGCAGCGGAGGACTCGGCTGTCCTCAAAGAGCAGTGTGACATCGAAGTAGCCAGTAAGGCCATCCACCTTAGAAAGGGCCCGCAGGACACCCAGGTGACGGCGATCAGGCTTCCGGTCGCAGAGGCCAACAAAGCGAAGAACTTGGGCATACTCAAGGTAGGCTGGTCGGTTTGCCGGCTGAGCATTCAACAGCCTCCTGAAGTTTGCTTCAAGTGTTTCGGGAAAGGCCATAAGTCGTGGAATTGCAATGGTTCCGACAGAAAGATGTGCAGAAAATGCGGCACCGAAGGCCGTAGGGCGAGCGATTGTAAGCAAATCGCTAAGTGCCTAATATGTGTCGACAGAGCAGACAATGGACACTTAACGAGCGGACCCAAATATCCCAAAAACACAAGCGGAGTATCCAAGCAGCCAAAACGGAAGTAACACAGGTAAATTTAAACCACTGTGATGTAGCCCAGCAGCTGCTTTGGCAGTCAGTCTCGGAAACTAAGACTGACGCGGTGTTACTATCGGACCCATACCAGCCAACGGGAACTGGGTGGCGGATAGGTCTCAACAGCTAGCAGCTATAGGGACGACAGGACAATACCCTATGCAAGAAGTAGTCTCTACCTCAAATGACGGTTTTGCGATAGCAAAAATCAACGGCGTGTTCTATTGCAGTTGTTACGCGTCCCCAAGGTGGTCGATTGAGGAATTTTTCCACATGGTCGACAGGATGATAGCCGAACTAGCTAATCGGCAGCCAGTAGTGACTTCAATGCATGGGCAGTGGAGTGGGGTAGCCGCTGCACCAATCAAAGAGGCCATCTATTGTTGGAATCCCTGGCCGCATTAAATGTAGAGCTGGCAAATGTGGGTACAGTGAGTACCTTCTGCAGAAATGGTGCAGAATCGATTATCGACGTGACGTTTTGTAGTCCTAACCTTTTAGGTACCACGAACTGGCGCGTTGATGACGGTTATACTCATTACGATCATCAATCGATTCGCTATAATACCTATAATACCAGTCGAGCGGAAGGCAGCGCGATATAATTCGACCCAAGCTCGAGGATGGAAAACAGCGCGCTTTGACGGCTGAAGCCCTGAGGCGCGAACGGAACACTCTGGACCTAAACGGTGAAGAGCTAGTTGCTGTGATATCACGAGCGTGTGATGCTTCCATGTCGAGAAAAGCCCCTTCTAGAGAGAACAGGCCGCCGGTGTACTGGTGGTGCGAATCAATTGCAAATCTTCGAGCAATATGTCTTCGGGCTAGACGAAGAATGCAACGCGCACGCACAGAAGCACAAAGAGAAGAACACGGTGCAGCATTTAGAGAGGCAAAGTTGGCTCTCAAAAAGGAAATCAAGAGTCGAAAACGGGCATGCTTTGATAGTCTATGCGAGAGTGCCAATTCGACTCCGTGGGGTGACGCCTACAGAACCTAAGACCAAAGGTGCCATAGCGCCCCAAGAGAAGTTGCCTGAGTTGCTGCGATCGATAATCGATGTACTCTTCCCGCACCATCCCATAAGCCCATGGCCCCCAGCGCCGTATGCGGCAGATGAAGGAAAAGAAGTGGCACCGACAAAAACACCGGGGGAATTTCAGTACGCGATACAGGAAAGAACACTAGAAGGCAAAGTTGCGTTTGCTCGTCGCGGCGGTCGGTTTATTACTAAACAATTCAACATAAACCACAGTCAAACATACAGCCCAAATTCCAACACTCCTCCTCGATGTGTTCATCACTACTTGGTATCACTAAGTCCAACGAAAGTCCTCCTTGGGCAACTCAGCCATCTCAGGTCCTCGACCTACGAGTCTTACTCCTCCTGCACACAACGCCCTCCTGCTTCGTCAAGTTTGACAACTACAAAGTCACAAAGTTCACAGACTATCCACGATAACTCATAAAATTGTTCTTCTTGGCAGCACTCCCCCTCAATGGGATGCCCAACTGCATTTTTCCGGCGGTTGCCGCTCTTCGTCACTTCTGCAGTCTTCAGAGCGTACAGCTCTCCACATAGTTCCGCTACTGCTTGCACTTTCCCGCTGGAACTCACTATCTGGCACCGAGACTGCACAAAGTTCACATTTAGTCCCTTCTGTGCCAGCTTCCGGACTGAGAGCAGTCCACTGTCTAGCTCCGGAACGTACAGCACGTTTTTCACCAAGATTACGATTACGCACGAGACATACCAGACTCTCCCATAGTGACCATGGAAATCAGTGAATTCTACACCGCTCAAACGACAAACTAGTGAACTCGTGCATCGGTCCATATGGGAGTCAAAGAGGACGAATTTAGAAACCTGCCACACTCACAATTCCGTCGATCATTTTATTGCCAGTCGTCCTACTCCCAGTGCTGTAAACATTCGAGGTCATCAGTTACAGCACGAGCTTTAGAATGAACGTCGACAAATACAAAATAGTTTCTGTGGTAGTTTTGTATATTATATACATAGCAGGCCGTGATATTGACCGTAAGCATTATTACTTAAGTTGTCAACGGAGAAACATCACATTGGCGACGAGTGAACCCAACGTCTGCGATGGCCATCAAACTTGAATTACAAATTGAAGAAGTATTCCAAAAGAACAGCAGCAGCTTGAAGCATTTCACCTTATTGTCAGAAATCAATCCCTTGTCGACAGAATAGCTACAATACCCGTAGCCAGGAATGTGACGCTCGTTTAATACGCAAAAAGATTGACATAAATGTAAGTGAAGTCTCAATGAAATACTTCGCCTTAGAAGGGAAGTTGCCTTAGCGGCGGATTCGATCCGTCGGGTCAGGCTGTTTAGAAAGTTCACCTTGAAAGGGAACTTGTGGAAATGAAATTGCTCGCCTTAGAAGGGAGCAGCCGTAGCGACAGTTTCGAGCTGTCGGGTCCGGTAGAAAAAGTAACCGAATGCTCGCCTTAGAAGGGAGCGACCGTAACCACGGATACGATCCGTTGGGTTCAGCCAAATGCTCGCCTTAGAAGGGAGCTGCCGCAGCGACAGTTTCGAACTGTCGGGTCCGGCTGAAAAGAAGTGCAAGCATCCGTAGCGACGGATACGATTCGTTGGGTCCGGCGGAAACTAAAATGCTCGCCTTAGAAGGGAGCAGCAAGAGTGACAGTTTCGAACTGTCGGATCTGGCAGCAATAAAATAATACAGAGCAGTTGCAACATGTTTGATCTGCAAGGTTCAGCAAAATGAACAAAGAAATGTGACAGCAGTAAAAAGTTATAGTAACGGAAATGATCAGATCTATTAAAAAGGATGAAATTCGTGCTTGTATCGGTAATTTGCAGAAGGAAAGAATACATGAGATAAAAAACATAATTAATGTAGCCTTCGGATTCTATCAAAATTTATAAAACTATAAACGCAAGTACGTGCATTTTCTGTTGAAGAAAAGGAGATGTGGTAGTTTTGTATATTATATACATAGCAGGCCGTGATATTGACCGTAAGCATTATTACTTAAGTTGTCAACGGAGAGAAACATCACAGTTTCAATTGAATGTCGTCCGACATGATGACATTTGCATAAATCTCGCATAACTTCTGATCTCGCCCTAAAAGCCATTGGTAACCATGTGTGTAGCTCGTTTTTTCTGAGCATTTGAATGGATTTTAATGTTAGTTAACAACGCTATGGGGAAGAAAGGATCAATATCTTCCTGCCCGTGATGTTGGTTTTTTTTTTCTATCTTTATTAACGAGATTTTTAGCCCTGGGCTAGTTCATCTCGGGACCAACGGCTTTACTTCCCTTCCGAAGGAAGTCGTCACTGAAATTTTTAGTGACTATCTCGGGGATGGGATTCGATCCCAGGTCCTCGGCGTGAGAGGCGTGTGTTCTAACCACTACACCAGGTCCGTCCCCGTGATGTTGGTTTGGATGCCATTTCTTTCATTTGCTCAGAAACAACGAGCTACGCACGTGGTTACCAATGGCTTTTAGGGCGTTATCTCAGAGTATGTGAGAAATCATAAGTTTTGCATTGAATTCAGATGGTTGGGGCGACGATTTCGTCAGCCGAAAACCAACCCATCGTTTCAGTAAGTTTTTCCCATGCGATTTAATTTGCAATTAATGTCACGCGTAATGTTCATTCTGGTACACAACTGTTACGGTGATATCGGCCTCAAACACTTCTTTTTTCAAAACTTTTCATTACACTTGAGTGTAGAATACTTTCACTTAGTGCTAAACACTAATTTATGGTCTTAATACTGGCTTAGGATCGCCATGCATTGACTGGATTAGTTTGGATAGAATGATGTTGTCCAGTCGGTGGTTCGTATATATCTGCTTTATTCAAAAATCATTTCCTTACGCTAGCCTACCTACTGAGTGGCGTGACACATACTTTCTGCTGTGTAAGCATTTGGTAGTTCATCGTTCTACAACGGCTGAATGTTATGATTATCCAGCATAACATTCTGTCGTTCGACTTCTACTTCTACCGATCGCGTTCCACAGGCGTAGTCAGGGGTGTATCCGCCACATAGTGAAAGCAGAACAGAAACAAACAAAACCGTAACGTTTCCTAGTGAAGCTATCGTGGCCAGTGGCATTCAATTGACATTTTTTTCGACATTCGTTTGATCGCTCGTGTTGTGAATGTTCAAGGGAAGCACTGCCGAATATCAGCGAAAATGTATCGACTACCGTGATTGCTTACAACACTGCATACAGAGAGAACACGGCCTTGTGTGTGTGTTAAAACAGCACTCAGTCGAGATGACTCTCAGTAGAGAGACAACCTAAGCTGCTTAAATTTTTGAAAGAATCTCAAATTGATGACGCAATGTTACAATAAAAATGGTATAATTTATCTTTCTAATATGATGATGACTACGATACAAGATTACAGAAATCATAAGAGGAGTAGATTTTCTCAAATTTCGTCGAAATCTACTGACTGTTATGCGGTTACTTTTAATATGGGACGATGGGTTTTTTCGCATTTTGTTCATACAAAAGTACAATTTTGTGAATGATTTTGAAAAGTTCACTAATAATAAACGTTATTCATGATTTTAACTCGAAAGTGACGAAAATTAAAATGGGACTGTTATGCGAGTATGGGCAGTATAGGCACAGATCAATCACGCCAAACCTTATTTATTTTTCCATTTTTTTTTTATTAAAAACATGATTTATGAAGTAGAATAAACATTTTTCAAGTTTCAAACACCAACCAATACTAAATCAATGCAATGCAAGCGTTTACTGTCACTAAATACAGTCGTATATCAATATCGAGTGAGCTATAAGCTCAATGTTAAGAACAACTTTTTGTCATTGCTGTACATTTGCTTAGATCATTCTTCTTTATTTTTTCTGCATTTACGCTCCCACTGGAACCAAGCCTGCTACTTATTTCAATTTTCTATGAAAACTTTTATAATTTTTGATTTAGACTTTGCAGTCCAAAAGACTACATCAAACTCAGATTAGACTTGTGTGTCACCGTGTAACTTGCTCAATAACTTAACGAATTCCTGTCTCAAGAATTACTTGAAGAAGTTCATCAGAATGTTCTCATTGAATTCCAACAAAAAATGATTAAAATATTCCTCCAAGAATTTCTGCAGAATATGTCCAAGGAATTCCGGATTCTAGGCATTTTTAATTCAACGAGCGTAAATTTCACCAATAGTGTTTTTTATATATATTTGAATTCTACTGTACCTTTGATCATAAATCACACCAAGTAATTTTTACATGTTTTTTTTTTTATTACAAAAATATAATCAGGAGTTCATCCAAAACTGAGCATGTTCCCTAGATCCCCCAGAATTCTCCTAGAATACTGCCGATAATTCCACGTATTCGTTCAGAAACTTTTCCATAGAAAATCCTTCAAGGATAATTCTTGTTTTTAATGGAGCGTTCTAGTGACTTCTTCATGAATTATAAAAGAAACATTTTAAAGAGTTCTTGGGACATTCATTCATTCATTCATTCTGTCAAGAAATTACCAAAGAATTTGTTTTAAGAGTTTTACCACAAGCTCCTAATAAAAAAACTTATTGAAGTTCCATAGTTGCCTGCTAAAAATGTTCATGGACTGCTCAACATTAGTTTGCTTAAAGGTTTCTGAGAGATCTTATTTATGAATTTCTTTTAGAGATTCTCCGAGTATTCAAACATTCCTTCAAAAATTTTTCCTGAACAAATTTTTCTAAGGATTACTGCAATTGAGACGTAAAAAAAAGGAAATGAAGAGAAAAACATAAAAAAAATAAACACGGAAAAATATCGAAAAAATATGTATACAAGTCTGAAAATGCCTGCTAGGTCAATAATATCAATTCAAGTCTCATTCTTTCATCAAAAAATGCATGTTGAAAGAAATTAAGAAAAAAAAAATTATTCGCTTCGATATAACGTAACGAAAATAAAAATCGAGTTACGTTAGGATAGTTAGGTATTACTATAGGGCCATATTAGGTTTAGATTTCCCCATCAATACCATATTATAATAATGACAAATAATTCTTTATGTCTTTTGTAGCGTCCATCATATTTCTCGGGGACAGCCAACCAATCAACCGGAAAGCTCTAGCTGTGTATCCGATCTTTCTGTTTTACTTCATCATCTCGTGGCTGGTAGTGTCGCACTCCAA
This sequence comes from Aedes aegypti, assembly GCF_002204515.2. Classification (NCBI taxonomy): domain Eukaryota; kingdom Metazoa; phylum Arthropoda; class Insecta; order Diptera; family Culicidae; genus Aedes; species Aedes aegypti. Next base: position 439,487,649 of record NC_035108.1, read on the forward strand.
CGTCTAACTAGTTCAATGTGGATGGAGACTTTAGTATGCAATTAGGCCGATGTTTTTTTGTTCCCTACAGCCACCGATCGTATGCGTGTGTGTACTTGAAGATGAAGCGACGAAAGCTAATGCTAAGCTATGCTAAGGGTGATAAATCTATTCCTAGATAGACAGGTATTGTGATTGTGAAAGTGTTTTAGTATGGTATTTGTATATAATCGGATCACTTGCCCTCGTGGACTAAGGCTACAGCAAAATAGTCAAAATCGCTTTTTAAATTACAACCTTGGATACCAATTAGTATCATGAGTTGTTATAATTGGAGATAAGTCCTTTTGTACCATATATTTTCACTGTCTTGTGCACTTGAAGCATCCTTATGAGAATAATAAAAGTACTCTACAAATAAAGGGAGACGTTGTTTGGTCGGATAGAAAGAAAGCCTTGGTTCATCTTAGACTAAAATTCAACTTTTTATTTAAATAATCTCACAGTAAGAGAAACATTCGAAAACAGTAAAACAGAAAGCAAAATCATATTTCACTTGTGTGCGTTTATAAAAACCTAGCACTATTTAAATAACCCTAGATTAAGACACTAAATTGCTTTTGCTAAAACATCATCGAGTGAGTTGCCAGTGGCGCCTAATCCCGCTCGTCGGAGCTGTTGGCGGCACTGTGGTTTGGACTCGGAACCAGTTCGAACGCCAGCTGCATCTTGACGCAGTCCTTCTTGCGGTTCTTGTAGGTCAGACTGTTGGATCGGGGCTTGCGGCGCATAAAGTGCCGCTCGACCCACTTGAGCATCGTCAGGACGGAATCCGTCGAGGGTAAACGCCGCTCGGCCGAGGTCTTGACTATCTGGGCGTTCGTGACGCGGAACGTGGCTGCCATACCTTTGAGGGCCTGTGAGAAGAGAGAGAGAGTAATGATTCACATGAGTTATTTCAACGATGTCTGCAGAATCTTACCATCATGGCATCTTCATCAGTGACGTCATCTCCCGCGTAGATGATCTTGATTCGTTCGCTCCAATCCACACCGAACGCCGTCCGGAGGATGTAGATGGAAGCCCGACCCTTGTTCCACTGGACCGGAGGTTTGGCCTCTACGGCGCAATGCGCCTCGGTGACACTGAATCCATTGTCCGTGATCAATTGGCGTGCCTTGGAGACCAGTTCAGCTCGTAGCTCGTTCGGTGTTTCACGGTAGTGGAATGTCAGCAAAGCGCCTTTGTTCTCAACCCATGCTCCGTGATGACAGACCTGCAACAATGGAATACGAATTAACACAGTGTTTCTCAAATTTTTAGAATTTGCGTGCTTTTCAAATTTTTACAAATATCCCGCGGACCCCTGAAACTAAGTTCATTGAATTGAAGAATTTGTCAGGAATTTGAGAATTCAAATAAAAAATAAGTGGAATTTTGCTGATAATGGTAAAATGCCTCCCTTAAGGCGCAAGTAAAAATGGTGCAAAAGTCAAAACTGAAAAAGCAGTTTTCTCTTTTTAATTGGACAAATCGAGGATAATAAAAACACACAGCCTTTTTATTTGCTAAATAAAAAGGCTGTGTGTTTTTATTTTTATGAATTTGTTGTTTTAAAGGGAGAAAACTGCATTTTCAGTTCCGACATTTGTGCCAATTTTTCTTGCGCCTTAACACTTCGTCGTTAACAACATACGGTATCGACGCCCACCAAGAGCGATTGAAGAAACTGAAAGCCTTCACATCATACGCTCAGCATTTCGAATAAACGTTGCAACCGTCAACGTCGCAGTCGAGAACATTGTCAGGTGCGTTGAACGGAGCAGTGATGCATTTGAACGCGTTCAGTTCACGTTCCAGTTCAAGTCGTTGAACGGAGTGATCAAGTAGGCTTGCTCATTGTTCAGTTCAAAAATCTGAACGCTGGTGAGCAGAAAATTGAACGCTGTTTGTTCTGACAGAATTCACGGCAATTCACTGTGCTAAAGTTGTTTAAAAGGTGCTCAAAGCAAGACGTTATATATTTATTTATAACTAAATTGGTTTTACTATTGATTCAGAAAATCTTTTCCGGGTAAAACCCTAAATCTATGCTTTGACTACCATTGTAGTGTATTGCGATCTGAACGGGGCATTCGAGAGCAGCAGTGGGCTCCGGCTCGGGAGTTCACTGTCTACTGCGTTCTCGAGCAAAATTTGAACTTGCTCCGTTCAGTTTTGGCTCGCGTTCAGTTCAAAATGCATCACTGGAACGGAGTCGACGGAACGATTAGTTCGACGAGGAGTGTTGAATGATTCTGGAGAATAAGAACGCATCGTGAGCAGTAACGCTGCAGCAAGATACTCAATAGAACGTGGAACGTTATAGACAGAAGCGGAAACAGCAGACTCGTCTGTTTGAGAAGGGAAATTGCCGCTTGAAGGAGGTGGAATGTGAAGAAACAGAGCTGCTGTATCGTACCCAAGAATCGTGTAAGTTCTATCAAAGACTTATCGCATCCCGCAAAGGCTTTGTGCCGCAAGTCCATAAAAGTGACAGTATTTTGTCGGGCTGATACAAGGTGATCGAAAAAGGGAAGCAGCAATACAACCGGAGAAGTTGGTTGCTTGTCTGCATCGGGTGATAGTCTGAATCTGTGAGACAGAATAGTAACCGAAGACGTGGAAGCAAGGTTTATGCTTTATCTTCAAAAGGAAAGCTGGAATGTGACTACTATCGAGAGATCCCTATTCTAAATGCCGCCTACAAAGTGTTATCCTAAAGCACCTTACGACGTATGTTACCAATAGCAAACAGGTTCGTGAGAAGTTAGCAAGCTGATTTCATCCTTTAGAAATTCGTTCTCTACCAGGTCACAACCTGTTCATCTATGTACCTAAATTATAGACGAGTGCATCTTCCCTGGGTATTTCAGCTCATAGAACTAAACAAGCAACGATAGACGGTGTGCGAAATTGCGTGAAAATTTCGGGCGAACACTTCTAGTTCGTTCAAATCTCGCCGAGCACTTTGACAAGACTTTCATAAGGTTCAATTTTCCAAGATCCAGCCAATTTGTTCGCTTCGCGTATAATATGGATATTGTCTGCAGAACGTTTCAAACATTGGTAGATCTGTAAATCCGCCTGAAGCGTTAAGCGACAAGTTTTAGATAGATGGATAAAGCGTTAAAAGCACGAAACAACTCACATAGGAAGCAGTGGGACGATAGACGGCGAAAAATGAGCTCGCCTGACTCTACGGCGAGTCTAGTATTCAGAAGCTGACGAAAGACGGAAGGGAATGTTGGGCAGGGCTGTTACAGGACAACAATTCTGTAAGATAGATGTTCGCGACGGAGTGATTAGTATTGAATTTGAACCATCCTTTTATATAAGTCTTTAATGTAGCACCCTAATGCGAATAACAATAAACAGTACACAGAGAAAACGGAAAACACATATTTGAGTATTTTTTAACTCACTTTTGAGTTATTTTTCTCTCCCTATTTCATTCGCTCTTTCTATTGTTGTCAGAGAGCGAAGAGCAAAACAACCCAAAAACCGAACCTTTGTGCGTTACCTCAAATTTGAGTAAGTGGCATAGTACTGGAAGTTGAGTAATTTGATCTGCCGGTTGAGTGAAAAGAACTTAGCCGGTAGGTATTTTTTCGCATGGCAGCAAATGAAAACAACTTCTACCCCAACAACTCAAAATTAGGTTAACGCACGAACCCCCGGAATTGAGTGGAATGAACTCACTTTTGAGTACTTCATTTTCTCCGTGTATGTATCAGACAGTCAACACCACAACAACATTCTTTGGAAAACATGGTGTCAAAAATGGAATATTTTCCAGAAAAAAAAACTTGCAAAACTTGTTGCGTGAGAGTACCGAAAAACGTTCGGGAATTATTTTCGAGCGGTTGATTGATCCAAACATCTAAGAAATTTTGAATTTTCGTGTGCGCCGGAGACATAACCTCGAAATGTCGAATATTCCGATTCCCGCTTCGCTAAGACTGGACGACGACAACGTAGAAGGCGTCAACGTCTTCAAGCTGACGACATCATTTGGGCTTATCCTACGACTGGCGTGAGGTGAGAATTGTCGACTCGAGTGAAGTGACTCTCCATTTGATTTACACATTTCACTTCACTCGAATCGAGTATTGTCACCTCGCTTTGCCAGACCGACAATTCTCACCTCACGCCACTCGCAGAATAAGTCCAATAAGCCCATGCAGAGATTCCGGGAGCGATGCCTGAAGCTAAATCTGTCGAAAGCAAATTAGCACTGTCATCGGTGCCGTTGATTATCAGGGAGTCAAACCAGATCCAAGCAAGATTGCGGCAGTGCTGAGAATTCCGGAACCATCGATAAAAAGCAATTGATGACATTCCTAGGATTGTTCCGTCGAATATGTATGGAACAACGAAGTTGCTCATGCATTCAATCAGATCAAGCGTTTAGTAACTCAAACGCCAATACAGAGATATTACGACCCATCCGAGCCAATGACGATTCAGTGCGACGCAAGTCAACTAGGAGTTGGATGCATTCTGCTGCAAGATGGGAGGCCCATTGCATACGCATCAAGAACGCTGACGAAGACTGTAAAAACTATGCGTCTATTAACCCGTATCCGACCGGGTTAAGAAAAAAAATTCAAAAAATTCTCGTAAAGCTATTTTCTATCCGATTTGCAAACTTCTTTCACTATATGAAATCCAAACTCTTTTATTTTCCTATGCTGGAAAAAGTGGTCAAAAATTTTGCCTGTGGCCGGAATTATTCCGGTGTCCTCCTGGGTCAAGTCGGGTAAAAAATTGATCAACTTCCTTCCCCGAGCAGTTTTATAATACTAAATTGTCATTTAATAACTCAAGTTTTGTAGAAACAGTCAATCTTGCAACATGAAAGATATTCAAGTGATTAAGGGAGTCACTTTCATTGAAGTTTCCTTGAAAAACTGAAATATGCCTTCCGGAAGATCCGGAACATCCGTAAAAGTGGTCAAATCGTTAAAAATGACTTGGAAAGCCGCGATTTTTTTCATTCTTACTAGTTTTCCACATACATGGACATAACCAATGCTTTGAGTGCTTAAAATCCTATATGGCCATCGGGGGGTTCATCGGAAGATCCGGAACATTCGGAAAAGTAGACAATTCGCGTAACTCATTCTAACTTCAAACTTGCAATTTATCTAAAACTTGTTAATTTTGCGCACGAAAAACAGCATCAGTATCGAGTCTACCATGTGGCCTTAGTTTGCTACTGAGTGGTCCCCCGAACAATCCAGAACATCCGTAAAAATGGAGTAAACATAAAAGACGTCCTATCACGTCACGCTTCCTCAAATTTTGCTTGTTTTTTTTTTATATCCCAGGACGTAAACAATATTGCCAACATTGTATTACCAGATATGGGTACTTGAGAGCTCATCGGAAGATGCGGAACATCCAGAAACGTAAACAATTCAAGTGACTCATTCTAGAAAATTACTATTTTTTGAAAGGTAGTATCACCAAAGAAATCAAAAAGCACTTTCATTCATTCTGCTTGTTAATATAGTGCTATTATAGAGCTGAAATGCTTTATTATTATTGTCGTTCGGGATGACATTGGACCTAGGGCGTGACCATCCTTTTTCATGCATCTCATGGCTATTATAAACGCCTAAAAACTGATCTATGATCATCTAGAAGCTGTTGAGTATGTACTCTTGAAGCTTGCCACATTGTTTTCATTATACTGGTATTATTTTTAGCAAAAATAGTAGCTCGAAGTACCCCTTTCTAACCAATGCCACCACGCACGACGGTACTCTGTGTGGCCAATAAGCAGCCCATCGGAATAATCTGAAAGTTCCATCGTTCATATAACAAAGGGTATTAAAACTAAGAAAACATCACTTTCAAACACTATCGATTCTGGGGTATATGATAAAATTTGATCTCACAGTAGAAAACAGCACGTTGATATCAATAGTTCTGCTCTTAAATTAGCACTACTGTTCAATCTTGACAATATCAATAGATCAGTTCTTTTTATATTTTGAAAGTTATATAAAAGTCAAAATAAACGTTTCCGCCCGACTCAGATTTGAACTTCCATCTTCGGAGTGTAAGTCGTGCATCTTACCTCGACACCAACTCGCATCTGTTAGAGGTGGTTGAATTGATCTCAATAGGTGCACGAATCGAGATGCTCAATATACAGAAAAACTCAACGAAGATGCTACAACTACGAACTACCGTTTTGATTCATATTACGGACAGCTTCAAATTCCGGACACTCTACTTTGTATGGGAAACATTTCACACGAAATGTTTCAATTTTAGTCGTTCAAAAGTTCTCATTTTCGAGGCTCGTTTTAGTAAACTTTTCCATAAATATCTCCGAAAATTTATAATGCCCAACTACCTTAGATGTCTCTCTAGTGGTTTGACGATTTCAATTGATGATTTGACTGTTCCATTAATGATTATCATGAGCTGTCCGGAATTCGATTCAAAGTGTCCGGAATATGAGGCAAAAGTGAGGAAGCGTCCGGAATAAGAATCATGAAAAGGCCACACATTTTGATTTATTTAAAATTATTCAAGTTGCGGAAGCGTATTCTTCACCCACCATTCGAAAGATAAGGGCTTCCTACGCTCGATAGCGCTAAGGAGTCATACAGAATGATTTATTTTGTATGCTCTATGCTGGGTTATACTTCACTGAGTCCTTAAGTGTCCGTAATATGAATCAAAACGGTACATATGAGCAATTCCACCGAACATGACGATTTTTTTTTTAATTTAATTTTTGTATTTTTTGAATCGCCTGAAAATTTGCATACAGATTCTTTATGACCAAAAATGCCATTTTGCACCTTCAGACCGCCATTTTGAACCTCGCCTTATTTTTGAGAAGGGCGTATCGGAAAATGCATAGCAAATCTTTAAAAAACCGTAACTCGAAAACGGTTTGTCCGATCGATTTGAGAACTTCTACAAAGTTGTAGGTATTGCTTAGGACTATATGGAGAAAAATATGCACGGTAAAAAAAAGTTACAGATTATTTTTTATTTCAAGAACAAAATTTTAAAATCGATTTTCTTCAGAAACGCAATTTTGATTTTTTTTTATTTTTGGATCAGTTTTAGGGGACAAGTTATGTGATTTATTGCACAATGTTTCAAAATGGAAGAATTATGGACAAAAAAGTTATGGTTTTTAAAAAAAATACAGATTTTGAAAAAAATCGAAATAGAGGAAAACAATAATTTTTTATGTGATTATTTGAAAGTACAGAAAAATTGCAATCGAAAAAAGCTAAAGTAATTTTTTTCTAGGTTGCATCAATTTCGAGATATACTCATATTTATATAAAATTTTCAAATAAAAAAAGTAAAATAGGCCCTTTTCAAACATATTTCGTGTTTCTCCATTCCAGAAATATTTTATTTTGATTGAGTGAATCGTAGCTGAATTGTTTATTGTTTGATCAAAACCTATATACTCAAGTATTTAAAAAAGTATGCACGGTAAAAAAATATAAACGAAATTTTCAAATGAAAATTTGAAGTTCATTGTTCTTAAAAACCGCAAAATTGATGTTTTTAATTTTTGGATATGTTTTGCAGCATATTGTTTGTAATTTCTTACACAATGCCTCAAAACGGAAAATTTTTGGATAAAAAATAAATTATTTGAAAAAATAAATAAAACGAATTTATGTAAAACGATATTTTTGGTGCGTTTTTTTGAGTACGGAAAAATAACTATATATTTTTAAATATGAAAAATTTCTATCGAAAAATACTCAAGTAAAATTTAGCTGAGATGCATCACTTCCGAGATATGCACGGTAAATCTAAACGTGGCATTAAAAAGGTGATTCTATCACAACGGTGTACCGTTGGTCCCCAGGGCTAAGCCCGGCTAATGGGTAAAGCCTTCTCATCGCGGCAAGATCGTACAACCATGAAGAAGGAGTTTGATTTTTGTTTAATGTTTTGTTTTTTTTTTGTTTTTTTTTTATATATGTATACGACAATTTTATTTCTTAATTATATCAACTACTCTCTGGTTATCGTCACAGCTCGAAAATTGTCTAACTTCAATTTGTGTTTCAGAGATAGGGATAAACGAGTGATATTTCTGAGAGCCTTGAACTGTTTTTGCACTTGAAAATAGTTGGTTAAGTTCTTGTGCAATGATATCATATTCCTCAGTAGTTGAATAACAAAAGAAGATTTGTGTAAGCTGCTCTTCTTTCCGATTTTGAGCCCAATCATATAGTTCCTTAGCATTTTTTATCGGATGTTCACGTTCTTTGGCAAGACTGGCTCTGGTAGCCATACGTTTTAGTGTCCCTCCTATGGCATCGCATGGCCCACACGAAATATGTTTGAAAAGGGCCTATTTTTCTTTTTTGTTTGAAAATTTTATATAAGTATGAGTATATCTCGAAATTGATGCAACCTAGAAAAATTTTACTTAAGTACTCTTCCAATGCATTTTCTGTACTATCAAATAAACACATAAAAAATATTGTTTTCCTTTATTTATTTTATATTTTTTTTCAAAATTTGTAATATTTTATAAAATTATAACTTTTTTGTCCATAATTCTTCCATTATGAAACATTGTGCAATAAATCACATAAGTTGTCCCCTAAAACATGTCCAAAAATAATAAATATCACAGATGCATTTTCATAGAAAATCGATTTTAATTTTTTTATTAAAAAAATCTGTCATTATTTTTTACCGTGCATATTTTTTTCCAAATAGTCCTAAACAATACCTACAACAACCGTAAAATATATCCAAAAAATAAAAACATCAATGTTGCGGCTTTTAAGAACTATTAGCTTCAAATTTTCATTTGAAAATATCGTTTATATTTTTCACCGTGCACTCTTTTTTAACCTTCCATTCGTCGCGCGGTTTGCCACCGTCAAAACCACCACGCTGCTGTTGCGAACGAAAAGCGAGATTTTTTCAACAGTGTTGTACAAAATACAACAGCGCGACGACTGAAGTGTTAAATACTCAAGCATAAATGTTTTGATCAAACGATAAACGATTTAGCTACGATTCGCTCAATCAAAATATTTTTTTTCTGGAATGGAGAAACACGAAATATGTTTGAAAAGGGCCTATTTTACTTTTTTTATTTGAAAATTTTATATAAATATGAGTATATCTCGAAATTGATGCAACCTAATTAAAATTAAAATTAAAAAAAATTACTTTAGAACTTTTCGATTGCAATTTTTTTGTACTTTCAAATAATCACATAAAAAAATATTGTTTTCCTCTATTTCGATTTTTTTTCAATATCTGTAATTTTTTTAAAAATCATAACTTTTTTGTCCATAATTCTTCCATTTTGAAACATTGTGCAATAAATCACATAAGTTGTCCCCTAAAACTGATCCAAAAATAAAAAAAATCGAAACTGCGTTTCTGGAGAAAATCGATTTTAAAATTTTGTTCTTGAAATAAAAAATAATCTGTAACTTTTTTTTACCGTGCATATTTTTCTCCATATAGTCCTAAGCAATAGCTACAACTTTGTAGAAGATCTCAAATCGATCGGACAAACCGTTTTCGAGTTACAGTTTTTTAAAGATTTGCCATGCATTTTCGGAAACGCCCTTCTCAAAAATAAGGCGAGGTTCAAAATGGCGGTCTGAAAGTACATAATGGCATTTTTGGTCATAAAGAATCTGTATGCAAATTTTCAGGCGATTCAAAAAATACAAAAATAATCGGGTTTGCGAAACGGCGTGGAACCGCTCATATCTGTTACAAATGTACAGTGGAGAGAAAATTAATTGTGTGTAAATCAATCAATGAAACGGTGCATCTGAATTTAAGAACATTAAGAGTAATACAAGATCTTGTAAAACATAATTTGCAAAGATATAAGTTTTAACTGAAATAAAATCTAGTTTCTATTGAAAATAAAAAAGTTTTTCAAATTGTTTTCAACTATTTCGGTTGCATTTTTTGCATATGTTCCAGATTGTACGAACTAATCAAAGTTACATGGTGCACTTGAAGCCGATACTGGTTTATGTGCGTGAGAACAATCAGTTTATAGAAAAAAAATGAGTTTGCTAATATAACCTTTACGAATAGTCCACTTTTTCGAATGATCTGAATTTTCGATCAACCTCCAAGTGCCAATAGCTAGTCTTGAAGTGTTCGCAATATTGGTTTCGTCCTAGACTAAAGAAAACTAGCAAAATTTAAAAATAGAACGTTTTAAAAGTCTTTCCATGACGATTTTATTATAAAGCCACTTTTAGGAATGTTGGGGGCCCAGTTAGCCGTAGCGGTAAACGCGCAGCTATTCAGCATGACCAAGCTGAGGGTCGTGGGTTCGAATCCCACCGGTCGAGGATCTTTTCGTAAAGGAAATTTTCTCGACTTCCCAGGGCATAGAGTATCTTCGTACCTGCCACACGATATACACATGCAAAAATGGTCAATTGGCACAGAAAGCTCTCAGTTAATAACTGTGGAAGTGCTCATAAGAACACTAAGCTGAGAAGCAGGCTCTGTCCCAGTTGGGACGTAACGCCAGAAAGAAGAAGAAGAAGGAATGTTCCGGATTGTCTCCAGGACTACGTAGTATACTGTCGAATACTGTCGAATACTACTACGTAGTATTCGATACTGATACTGTTTTCAGCGCACAAGAATAGCGAGTCTCCAAAAAAAAAAAAAAAAAATGCGGTTTTCTGGGATGAGTCACGTAAATTGTTTACTTTTCCGGATGTTCCGCATCTTCCGATGAGCTCTCAAGTACCCATAGCTAGTCATACAATGTTGGCAATATTGGTTACGTCCTGGGATATAGAAAAATAAGAAAAATTTAAGGAAGCGTGACTTTACAGGACGTCTTCTATGTTTACTCCATTTTTACGGATGTTCCAAAAAGTCTACTTTTCTAATTTCGAAATGTCTACTTTTCCGGATGTTCCAGATCTTGCGGTAAACCCCCAAGTGGAAATTACGAATTTTCAAAAATTGTGGTGCTGTAGGGTAAGTCACGCGAATTGTCCACTTTTCCGAATATTTCGGATCTTCCGATGAGCCCATAATGGCCATATATGGTTTTATGCACTCAAAGCATTGATTATGTCCATGTATGTTGAAAACTAGTGAGATAAAAAAAATGCTGTTTTCCAAGTCATTTTTAACGAATTGATCACTTTTACGGATGTTCCGGATCTTCCGGTGAGCCCCCCAATGGCCATATAGAGTCTTATGCACTCAAAGGCGGCATCCACAAATTACGTAACGCTCGTAAACATTTTAAAATTTTCATACAAAAAGCGTTACGGAGGGGGGGGAGGGGGTCAAAAAAATTCCAATTTTAGCGTTACGTAATAAATGGACGCCGCCAAAGCATGGTTTATGTCCATGTAGGGAAAGTGTACCAGTTATGGCCATAGTGGTTCCCTATTTGGTCATATGTGACATTTTGATAACTTTCTCATTTTAAGTCTTTTTGAATGCTTTAACATCAAGATATATCTTAAATCTAACTACTACAGCACACAAAAATTTTATAAAATTCGAAGAAATTAAAATAACTACGTATGACGAAATAGGGAACCACTATGTCCATAACTGGTACACTTACCCTATGTTGAAAACTAGTGAGATTGAAAAAAACCGCGGCTTCCCAAGTCATTTTTAACGATTTGACCACTTTTACGGATGTGCCGGATCTTCCGGAAGGCATATTTCAGTTTTTCAAGGAAACTTCTATGAAAGTGACTCCTTAAATCACTTGAATATCTTTCATGTTGTAAGATTGACTGTTTCTACAAAACTTGAGTTGTTAAATGACAGTTTAGTATTATAAAACTGTTCGGGAAAGGAAGTTGATCAATTTTTTACCCGACTTGACCCAGGAGGATACCGGAATAACTCCGGCCACAGGCAACATTTTTGACCACTTTCTCCAGCATAGGAAATAAGAAGAGTTTGGATTTCATATAGTGAAAGAAGTTTGCAAATCGGATAGAAAATAGCTTTACGAGAATTTTTTGAATTTTTTTTCTCAACCCGGTCCGATACGGGTTAAGACGAGCGGTGCGAGGAAATAGCAGCAGAAACCAAAAAGGATCAAACGCTGTTTAGCCTGATGAGAGTACTGATATAAGGTTGGCCTGAAAAAAATGTAAGAGCTGAACGATGAATTGTTACTCTACCGCTCTTTTGAAAACGATCTATCAACGTTCCGAGGAGTGATATTTAAGGGCGACCAAATAGGGTCCTAAAATGTTTAATAAAATCTTGTTTCTTTTTAATAACATGAAAGAGCATGTTACAGCAACTACTGTAGCAATTTTTCCCGCTCTAACAACGGCTATATCATATTTAAACTGTAATTTTAAAATTAAGTTCATAAATGACCTTGACACTTTTGATCATGTTTGACGTTCGCTTAGTCGACAAAAACACCACAGGGGTTGTTCCTATCTGAATTTTGGAATGGACACGGAACACAAAATACACCAAAAAATTTTTTTTTTTTTTTTTTTTGACTTTATTATTATGAAAATTTATTGGCTTTTTTCGGTGAATAACAATACCTATACTCAGAGTGAAAGGGAGTAACGAAAGTAATGAAATGACAAGATGGATAGAATCGCAAGCGAGCGACGAGAGAAATGAATAGAAGTTGAAAATTTGTTTTAACAGAGGGCCATATGTGTGAACAACACAATCGAAACGACAAATCGTTGCCTAACGTCCTGGTCTTGAACGGCTAGATGTTGTAGTGTTGGTCACTACTAACACTAGACAGGCAAAAATTTGTCGCCTCGACCTCGCTTGCGATTCTATCCATCTTGTCATTTCATTACTTTCGTTACTCCCTTTCACTCTGAGTATAGGTATTGTTATTCACCGAAAAAAGCCAATAAATTTTCATGATAATAAACAAAAATTTTAGTTTAAGCCATACGGTGTGACAAAATTTAAAAACATAAGAAAAATGTTTTTTGGACTTAAACAAACTTAAACTTAAGCGTTTGGTACTAAAATTGGGACAGGGCTTTAGGACTCCGTTGTTGTACCGAAATGTCTTCGGAAGATATTGATTGAGAACAGGGTGTCTACTACCTGGAAAAACCTGGAAAACCTGGAATTATCAGGGAATTTTATTCAACCTGGAAAAAACCTGGAATTCTCAGGGAATTTCGATCACAATCAGGGAAATTATTTTGAAGCAGTAATTCATGCTAGAATATGTCCACGACAAAGGATTTTTGCGTTATAACCCAGAGCTATCATTAATTGCCAGAAAACTATCTTCATTTGAAAAAAAATCGGCTGCGCCGCTCTCCAAAAACTATATGAGCTGTTCAGTGAGAATTCTTTCGAGTATGAAATTTCATCAGCTTATCAAAACATGATTGATGTTTTTGATGTATCTAAATTTATTCGGTAAAGCATTAACATATCTAGGGCTGGTAGCAGGTTTCTTTTTAAATACAATTTGTTTGCAAGTCTCTAAAAAGTCTCTATTTTTGATAAAAGGTGTCTGAAGTCTCTATTTTAACCAAAATGGTATCTAAAGTCTCTTTTCTTTCCTTATCTTGCTTGCAGATAACTGTGATGCAAAATTTCTTCTCGTATCTCGAGAACAGCCTCAGGAAATATCTTTGTGGATTCTCCAAAGATTTTATTATGAATTCTTCAAGAAATTGCTTCAGCATTTTTTTCATAGGATGCTTACAGGAGTTCCTCTATAATTTGCTTCAGGAAATTCTTGAACATTTCAACGTTAATACCTCTAGAAATTTTTCTCAGGCAGTACTTTGAACAAAGACTATCTTAGGACTTCCTCCAGATATTCTTTCACTAACTATCCAACCGAATTCTACAGTCGTTAATCAAGGAGATATCCAAAGTTTCCCACAGAATTTCTCCCAAGAAAACTTGACAAGAATTTCAACGCCATTTCGTCTACGGTTATTCCAAAGAATAGATCCAAAAGCTCCTCGAGGGGTTATTCGAGTTAATATATTGAGAACATTTCAAATAATTTCCTCAATTCGACCTGTGTTTCATTATTAAGTTTCTTTAGAGCTACCGAAAAGCTAAACATTACATATAATTTGCAATTGGATTAGATGGACAAATTGATGTGAAGATTTGCGAAAAAGTTTCACGTCTTCTCAGTGAGAATCGAACTTACGACTCCCCGATCTCTAGTTGGGGCGCGTTACCACTACGCCATGAGAGGACTCATGAACGCAGAAGTTAACCTGAATTCGATTTCAGCTCAATAATCACGTGGTCCTTTTTCGCAAAGTGCACCTCTTTCGGAAGAATTAGATGCCCATCCAAAAACAACGCTTTCTATATATATCCAATGCCTAGCCCGAGAGCGCATTGTTTTTTAGGTATAGGAATAGCACACTACACTAGCCAGCAACTGCGCTGAGTTCGGGGAGTCGTGAGTTCGATTCTCACTGAGAAGACGTGTAACTTTTTCGCAAATCTTCACATCAATTTGTCCATCTAATCCAATTGCAAATTATATGTAATGTTTAGCTTTTCGGTAGTTGTTAAACTTCCACTCGGCTGGTTAGCCGTAAACCACGATTCATAATTAAAAACAAGTGTTTCTTTAGAGTTTTTTTTTTCTAGGAATTTCTCCAGCATTTCATTCAAGGATCACTGGAGTTTATCCAAACATTTTTCAATAAATTTCTCAAAAAATCCCCATGGAATATTGAAAAGTTCTTTTAAGGTTCCACACAATTTAACACCACAGCAGTTTTTTCTATGAAATGCTTCGACTGTAGGAATGATTATTCCTACACAATTTTCTAGTAATTTCGTTCAGTGTTCCAGGAGATCCTGCGCAATATCCTGCGAGATATTATGATTTTTCTTTTTCATTATTATCGTAGCAATAATCTTGGAAATCTTCTAAAAGTTCTTCAAGAGTAAGTCTTCCTGAAAATCCTCTTTAATCAAGGGTGGCCTAAGAAATTACATAAGTAACTGTAACAGAAGATACCCATAAATATACGTCAAGGATTTTTTTTTAATTCTCAGCTTTCTGGGAAATTACATTCAAATTTCCTTGGTGAAAACTCCTGGAAGAATGCTTGAGAAAAAGGTTTTGAAAACTTCCTTGAGAAATATCTTAGAATTAATAGAAGAACTTCCGAGAAAAAATCCTAGGCGCAATCCTGAAGGTATCCTCAGAGAAATTTGTAGTCAAAATCTTATAAAAATTCTAAAGAACAATTTTGTAGAAAATCCTGAGAAATCCTTGGAGGCATCTGGTGAAGTTTCTAGTTGAATATTACAACATGTTTTAAACGGGAGTCTTGGAGGATGTTCTAGAAAAAACTAATTGGAGAATCACCGGATAAAATCCTCGAGGACTAAGGGTTTTTTCACAAAAAATATCTGATGAAAGCCTTGTGGTATTTTTTATGATAATGTTTGGAAAAATCTTGGTTCTATTTTGAGATATAAAAAACAAAATTTTTGGAGGAATTCCTTGGGAAAATTTTTGGAGAGTGAATATTTTAAATATAGATATGAATCCATCCCTTTCGTAATGTCGTCGTAATACATCAATGAATGTATGTCCTTTACTGGCATATACCAGATGTGCCGGTATGTCGTCGTAATGTCGCAAGAAAAAAATATTTGAAAAAAAAAAGTTTTAAACAAATTTTCAGAGAAATGTCTGGTCTGATTAAACTATTTTGTCCTGGTTCCTGTTAGGTTTCGGTTTTTGATAACTGTTTTGTCTCTTTTCGGTCTCTTTTTAATTACTTTTTATTTTATTTTTTTTTACTGGAAAGAGGTTTCTAAATTTCATATTTTCAAGAAACTCATTCATTTTTTAAATTATTGGAAAATATTTAACATCAGAAAAAAATTTTCGAAAAGTAAACTGGAACTTGAACAACAATCAATTAGAAATTTCGTAACAATCATGACTAATTTAGAACTTTTTCAAATGAAATGCAAACATTTATAATTTAATAATATTACCACAGTCAAATGTTATACGGTCGAACGCGATCACCCAGGGGCTTGATAATCCGTGTTTCTATCATAAAAAAATGGATCCGGGATCCAAAAGTTTTACGAATTATTTGTGTTAATTTAGATTGTAGATATATTGCCACATATTCAAATAAAGTTTAATTTAGCGCCCATGAAGCTGTCTAAGTTATCCAAACGATCGATGGAAATGAATGGTACATAATCTGTACAAAAAATACTTTCAAAAAGACACATACTGATGCACTTGAAAGTTCCGTTCATTAATTTGTTTTAGACATATAAAATTACAGTATTTCTTGAACCTGGAATTATTTTTATAAAACCTGGAAAAAACCTGGAAATATCAGGGAATTTCATTTTGCTAAACGAGTAGACACCCTGGAGAAGCTGCATGTTGCGCATCAGGGAATTGACTACACGTTACGCGTAGCACGAGAATGATTATTCTGGCCAGCCATGACGGCAATCTGATAAACAACTATTTGCGAAACTGCGGTACAGATGCCTCCGATGATGACATAGCAGATACCGGAATATCCGTTCCAGAAGGTAAATCTTGATTTGGGCGAGATTGAACAGGATGGGAAAAAACTAATTCTGTTGGTTACGGCCGATAGCTTCACGGACTTCATCAAAGTGGATTTCGTGGAGAACACGAAGATATAAACCATCGTTACTTGCCAAGGGCTAAAAATCTGTTTAATGAGGATAGAAATAGGCATAGAGCTTAACGAGGGCTTGGACAGGTGCAACAGGATCTAGAAACCGTGGGTCGAGGTCGAGGTTGGAGAGACACAGTCATATATCGAGTAAATAGAAGTAATTTCGTTATCGTTGTTTTACTAAATGGATTGATGCAATACAAAAATAGTTCAAATAATAAGTACTATAGTGAATTCTACTAAGTGCCCATTTGGGCCAAAAATATATAGAAAATAAATATTCCCAGGAGTGATCTCACCTTGAAAAATCATCACGGCCCCCTAGCGGTCCGCGGAATACCCATTCGAAAAGCCCTAATTAAATAAGTCTGTACACAGATCGCTTGCAATGACTCACCTCTTCCTGCAAGGCCTTGAGCAGTTTGGTCATTTTACCCTCGTACTCCATTGGCATCGGGTGGATAAACTTGCTTCCATCCGGGTGTTGAATCTCCAAACCGTGGTTTCCAGCGTAGGTGATACCTTCGATGCCGACCATGGCCTTGACGTTGTCCACGTTTCGACCGGAGATGACGGCAACGTACACGTCCGAGTGATTGGACAATCGCTGAAGTACGTTCTTGGTCTCTGGTGGTAGGGTTGCCAAATCCGGATGGGGTGCAATTGGGGCCAGGGTACCATCGTAATCCAGCAGCAGGGCCAGTTTGTGGTTGAATCCGACGTAACTTTATAAAGAAAATACTTGGTAAGGGATTTTAATAAAAAAAACGTAATCTAAACTTACTTCAGCAGGTAATCGTCGAAATCGTCCACTGTGACCGGATGCATCGTCGTTGTACCGATTTCATCTTCTTCCAGCGAATCCATGGCTTTGAGGAACTGCCTCATCCAGCTGTTGACGTCCTGTTGCATTTCTCGCCTTCTCATGCGACCCATTCGTAGCGATCGTTCGTCTTCGGGCATGGTCAAGGCCCGATGTATCACCTCTGCTGCGGATTCGATTTCATAAGGATTGCATAGCAGAGCCTCATGCATGGTCTCTCCTGCTCCGGCAAAAGGCGATACTATCAGAACGCCTGGTGGTTCATTGATCTGACAGGCGACGAACTCCTTCGCGACCAAATTCATTCCATCGCGAAGTGGTGTCACGAGACAGACGGAAGCCTCCCGGTAGAAAGCGGCCAAGTCTTCCTGGCCAACACAGCCATAAATATACCGAATTGGGGACCAGTTGGCCGTGGTGAATCGACCGTTTATCCTTCCAACAAGCTGATCCATCTCTTCTTTTAGTTCTTGATATTCCTTGACATCCGTACGTGAAGGAACCGAAATTTGCAGCATGCTTACGTTCTCTCGATGTTCTGGATGTTTCTCCAGAAGTACTTCGAAAGCCTTAAGGCGATTAACCAATCCTTTGGTGTAGTCCAGTCGATCTACACCGAGGATGATCTTCTGATTGGTTCTGAGCACACGTTTCGCCTTTTTGGCCAATTCGACGAATCTGTCGAAGGGGATTCCAATAGGCAGAGGTCGAACGCGTACGGATCTGCCTCCGTGCTCAACGAGTAGGTTTTTACGGTCGACTCGGCAACCTAGGTTTCGTTGGCAGCAGTCTACGAAATTCAAGCAATAATCTCGAATGTGGAAACCGATCATGTCACAGGCCAGCATTCCTTGCAGAATTTCATCCGACCATGGGAACAGGCGGAAGATATCCCACGGTGGGAACGGAATGTGCAGGAAGAACGCTATGTGGCATGGTAGATTTTTTTCGTCAGCTTCCTCGCGAACCCAATTTGCAGCCAGCATCAAATGATAATCGTGAATCCACACGATTGGCACACCTGGGTTCTTCTTTTGCTTCAAGCATCTCTCTAACGCTTCAACGGTTTTGGTGGCAAATTCCTTATTTACCTGGTAGTATGCACTCCAGTTTTCTGCATTGAATGTAGCCCGGCCAGGCATCGAATGGAACAGTGGCCAGAAGGTTCCATTACAGCATCCATTGTAATAGCTGTCGAACAGCACCGGTTCTACATTGACCGATACGACCTGATCCGAAAGAAGTCCTGCGGTAGGTGTGCGATCCGAAGGATCCGATTCGGGGATTTCGTCCTTATCGGACAGCGTGATGCCAGACCATCCGACCCAAAGACCTCTGCCCTTGATGACGACTGGAGCTACCGCTGTTACCAAACCGCCAGCGCTGTAATAAACCAGGAAAACAAAAGATCGTTATTGTACTGAGTCGTAAATATGCCAGAGCGAGCGAACAAGCGCTCATCGCCATCTAATCCCTCCACCCTGCCGGTACTCTTCCACCGAGTCCACCGAACCGTTATCAGCTCGTATATAAAAACAAAACCAATCCTATTTAGTAATAGAGCTTTTCAAAGTCAAACTCTGTCGCAAACCCGCACAGGCGCAAGAATTCCAACTTCCGCGAAGGAAACTTGTTATGCCCGCCAGTACCTACATGGAATAGTTTTGTGTATTCAAATCTGGACTGAACTGATAGTGCTCGCGGCGATCTCATGTCTATCACGTGCAATCGCATCAACATCTGCGTGGACTTGCGGGGAGCTTATAGCAGAATCCCTTCCATTCAGTGACGTAAATTAGAAATGGCAATGGTTGGCAATGGATCTTTCTCTTGGGATGTGAGGCAAGGTCAAAGCGCGTGCTCGCTTCAACGTCACTATTTAGAACCGACCGATAATGCTTTGTTTGTTGGCTGATGGCTGCTTTATTTTCGCGCGTAAAGCAATAAAAAAGTTGGATGGTTCGATGATTACGCGTTGAGTGGTTGGGTCACTGGGTCACAGCAGGATTATCGCAAATTTCGATGACGTAGAAACTTTCCTCGAATCTTGGAGGATATTTTTGGATTCGACTAGAGTATTCATACATTTATGTCTCTGACTGTACCCGAACATTATAACCGGGAAGTGGATTAGTTTATCGACCAGCCTTATCAGTCAAAAACTATCCTACGGCTTGCTCCAGCGAAACGATGCTTTATATATGATTAGTTCGATTGGTGAGACTTTCAAGTACATCTGGTCATTAAAATCTACCTGTCTGGATTGCGCCAGTGTGGGCTCCAATTGATTTAATGCAGTGGTCCTCAGCCTAACCGATTACACGGGCCATCTCAACGCTTTCAGAATAAGTCGCGGGCCGCATGATTTATAAATTAATCCTTATAAACAGCTTTCAATGGGATTACAAAAAAAACACTATTTCTATGAAAACGGATAATACATTTCTGGGAACTTTTGATCAAATCAGAGGGGTATGGAAGCAAAGATATAAATGACAGAGAAACAATGCCAAGTTTTTAACGAAAAAAAACTCACCTTGAAATACTTTTTAAAAGCTAGAAACAGAGCTTTATTAATACACTTAACAACATGTCACTTACCGTATTGGAAATGCATTTGCAACTTTTTTGATTTATAATACAAAATGGTCTACTTTACAAGTTTTTATCTAAATTTTTTATGGATCGATTCATATCAAATTTGAACATAACTTGAATTTTAACATATATTTGTATTTTTTTTCACTTCAACAAGTTAAGAGTAATGACGGTAAATTTTTCGACAAATTTCAAAATTTACACAAGCCAGAAAACTGACGAAATAGATTGATAGTATCCTCAGCAAAGTTGTACATTTAGATGACTTTAACAATTATACTAAAGATACTTGTGTAGGTCTCTCATATTTTGAGATAAACCGTTTAAAATTTTTTCGCCAAGTTCACTTCAATCGGATCAATATTGTTGTTGACCTTTTCGTATTTAATTTTTAAATATGTATTTAATCTTTCAGTCATCGCGCGGTTTGCCACCATCATAACCACCGCGTTGCTGATGTGAACGGAAAGCGAGGTTTTTTTTTTCAACAAAGTTGTACAAAATACAACAGCAAAATACAACGTTTAAGTGATGTGCGACATGCTGTGTAAATTTTACTCATATCGGGTTATAAATAACTTAGATTCATCCCACAAAAGTAGACCATTTTGTATGGAAGATCGAAAAAGTTGCAAATATATTGTCCAATATTGTACATCTCTTTGCATTTGGGCTCCTCAACCATTTAAAAAGCAATCCATATTCAAATATTTCAAAGATTTACAATAAAAATATTTTCAATAATATTCAAAGATTTACAAAAACAAACGAATTTTTGAAGTCATAATTAAAAAAAAATCTTTGTAAAAAAATCAGCGATCTGCGGACACCTCTGCAAGACCAAGATCCTGGTTCAATTTTGTAAACTTAAATATGTTCAGCAGAGATATTGTTAAAAATTTGAAGACATTTTGCAGGCCTTAAGCCTTCCATTAAAGATTCTAAAAAAAATCAGGTTTTTCAGAAACTTTGAGCTTTGACAAAGTCAATTTCATATTACTCTTCATGCCATGAAGATTTATGGGCTCAGAAACATTTTACATGATTTAAATGACTGACTTTCCAAGAACAAAGTTGCAAGAACAAAGGATTAAACACCAGCATGAATAAAAATTATAACATGCGGGCCGTTTCACATTAACATTCAAAATCCAACCGCGGGCCGCACAAAACCTTCTCGAGGGCCGCATGCGGCCCGCGGGCCGCTTTTTGGTGACCACTGATTTAATGCGTTGTTGTAAACATAAAAACTTTATTTATAAATTATTGAAACGTAATTTAATAAAAAGATTGCAGTGTTTATTGCTTTATTGATGTCCAAATAGTATAGAATAGTTGAGTCAAGTGGCATCTTTGATCATTTGCCGACAAATTTATGATAGCTGTTCACATTTTAACGCTAAGCGAAATAATTATATGTCATTCCTTTTTTCCTTTTGAAATACCAGAGAGCCATTTTTAACCTTCCAGTCGTCGCGTGGTTGACCACCGTCAGAACCACCACGCTGCTGTTGTGAACGAAAAGCGAGGTTTTTTTTACCAGTGTTGTACAAAATACAACAGTGCGACGACTGAAGTGTTAAAATTCGCATACTGTCAGAATTCAGAACTGTGTGTTTTCAAAGATTTATATTACGATCAAGTTTTTATCAAGCTATATTCGTCATTCATCTCAATAGAATCGTTTGGATGATAGAGACTTGGGAAGGTGATTAATCCTATTCTCCCACAGGTAAGGCTCCATCCACCAATTACGTAACGTTCTAGGGGGAGAAGGCTCAAGCGTTACGGCTCATACAAAAATTTGAAATTTTTCATACAAAAAGCGTTACGAAAACTTACAATTTTAGCGTTACGTAATAAATGGATGCCGCCAATGAAGAAACCGTGATTCAATGGATTAGACTTAAGTCGAGACTTTATTAAGGTTATGTGTCGACTTATGTCCAATCACTACTCACTGGGCTCGCACTTTTACAGAATAGGGCTTACAGCAACCATTGCAGCTGTGGTGCAGGCTACCAAGATACCAACCACATATAATGGGAATGCAGCGAAGATTAGATATTGCCAGATCTATTTTTTGTGCTATCCTCAGGGCCCAAGGAAAACCAGAAAAGGAAGACATTAGAGATGTGATAGGTAAGCGGGATCTCGACTATATGAGGCTCGTTTTTCCAATTCTTGAAGAGTATTGAAGACGCTGTTTAATTTCTTTCTCCGTGTCGTTTCCTCACGAAATCCGTTTTTTTTTCTTATGTCGTTACAGGTTGTCGTTATCTCCGCTCTACGTCGATCAGCAGCAAAACCACCAAAAAACTATACTGTTGAATGTCAACGAAAAGATCCTTAACCCCATCCTTACCTAAAACATTTGTTATTCCTAACCTCGACCAAACCGCAAGTTTTACGGTTCCCCAAAGCTAATATTAGACATTAAAAATTGAACGGAATTGTAATAAAAATTCAAATGAATTCGGCTCCGTTATGCCTGATGGCGCTTGAGCCTGTAAATAAACGAACAAGTAAAAAAAAATATTTTGAAAATCATGTTTGCCGGTCACATGATTGTTCTTATTTATGGACGCCATATACATCAATGGTCCTGGAAACACATTGTTTCTCAACAAACTAACTTCACGTACAATATTTACTAAAAAAAACAACAAAACCATGCCTTTTAACTTTTAAAAACCTTTGGTTTACAATTTTGAATATTCAGTATATGAAACAGACCGTTCATAATATGGCGCTATCTATCATCTATGCTTGCACGGTACTTATCGCCTAGTACCCAGTGAACCACGTATCGTATAATAATGATTATTAAGCGTTATGAATGTCAATACAACTGGTATATAAATCCCCACTACGATTCATAAACGACAATATGTGTTGACAGCAAAACATGGCGTAAATCGTGTAACATAGAATCGCGTTAAGTTGTATCAACTGACAGATCATATAACAATCCAGAAAGCATCACATGAAATCTCAATAAGGCGGCATCCATTTATTACGTAACGCTAAAATTGATTTTTTGACCCCCCTTCCTCCGTAACGCTTTTTGTATGAAAAATTTTAAATTTTTGTATGAGCCGTAACGCTTGAGCCTACTCTCCCCCTCCTCCTAGAGCGTTACGTAATTTGTGGATGGCGCCTAAAGAAAAAATTGCCACCCCTACTTGGTATCTGCTGACGATGGGCCTCAAAGAACAACTTAGTAAGTGTCGCAGAACATGAAACATGCATTAATATTGGCATATAATCAAATCTATGTTGTGTAACCCTTAGTGGTACAGTGGAAAGGTTTCCGATTTATTATCCAGAGGTCCCGCGTGCGATGCTTGCAGGAAACTTTTTTTTTTATTTTCATCCAAATTTTGTGGCATTGTATTTATGTCCGCAGAAGGTCTGAAAAAGTCGTGCCAAGTGCGCATATTCTATACAATTGAATTGATTCATATAGAATGATGTATAACAAAAGTTATACCAACCAAAATGTTGACTTGGTACTTCAGCATGCACTAAAAACTGAGTGGTTTTGTAAGTCAAGTGCATCAAGAGTATTAGGAAAGTCTCCTAATGGTATTTGTTACCTTGAACTCTGTGTGATTCTGAATGAACATTGTCATAGATCTTGTCTACCAACCCTATTATGATGGCTGACAATTAAAAGCCTGTTGAAAGAACTCCGAGAATGTAGCATCGGATCGGACATCAAACGATCTAGTAGGCATGGCACAACTTCGACGCCTCACTCCTATGAACAAATTTACGATGACGTCACGCTGCAACTTACAGCGAGAAGAAAACCTTTACTGCGGGCCGTGGTTACAAAAAAGTAACGATTTTGCTGCGCATTCATCCACTAAATGTTCATCCGGTGAACATTCTTTCGCTGGATGTTGGTCCGGATGTCATTTTATGTAAACACGGTCCGCATTTAGAGCGGAAAAGAAAAAGAAAGTCAACAGTAAAAGAAGACCGTGGATAAGTCCATAGTAACGTCAGAATGGATTGAACGGTTCTTCGTGGGGCTCCCGCTTGCCAACAACGATTCTCCACCAACTCCTTCTGCTGTTGATACTAAATTGTCTACGGAATTGATAACCCGTGCATGCACCCAACATCACTGAACCAAGAAATATCATAGAAAGTATTAAAACCCTCACATACCCTAACAATAATTGAAATCCGATTCATGTTAGGCGGCGTCCATTTATTACGTAACGCTAAAATTGAAAATTTTAAACCCCCTCCCCCCTACGTAACGCTTTTTGTATGAACATTTTTAAATTTTTGTATGAGCCGTAACGCTTGAGCCTACTCCCCCTAGAGCGTTACGTAATTTGTGGATGCCGCCTTATGTGCATCAATTGATATTTATTTAAAGAACACACAAAACACATTATGATGTTTAATACAACTCATTTACCAACACTGTGGATTTTATATGAACAAAAGTCATGTATGAAATCCAATGAATGCTATGTGATTTGCCGATGTGAAAATTCAGGTTGTTTTCGTATTTTATTTGTACCTTCGTAATGGCGGAATTTGGCTCTAAATTTTCATTGTGATGATTAGAACATGTTTCAATTTAAAGTGACATGAGTTGAAATTATGGAATAGTAAGCTAATATGTGAGACAAGGGTTAGTAGAATATTTATAAAATAAATTGGATTATATAAATGTAAATTTAAACGAATTTTTGCCTTGAATTTACAGGAAACATCACTTCGATTGGAAGCTGAAGATGACGAACAAAGGACGGGAGGAACAGAAATCAATTTCCCAATTCCCAGAAACCAAACCCAATTCGAACTCAATTGGTTGTAAATAGTTTTTAGAACAACGCACATAATTTATAAAATAAACAGTTTTACTATTATAATTCTATTGTTTTAATACTATTAAAAATGTGAAAAAAATTCAGCGAAAATTTATTATACTATCAAATAGAAATCGCTGACAATACTTATTTTTGTCATCTGAATTTTTCATAACATTCATTGACAACATCCAATGCTTTTCATCTTCAGTTTGCATGAAATGTATGTGTTTTATCAGATGAATCTAATCAAGCTGAAATCGCACAAGTTTATGTGATAAATTGATGAGCGTCATGTGAAAAGCTGTATGGAAAAAAACTACAGTCAACCCTCCATGAGTCGATATTGAAGGGACCATCGACTCATGGAAATATCGAGTCATGGAACAGCAATGCTATGGAAAGCTGTTTGAGGGGACCATCATAGTAACCATGAAATTTGATTTTTAGTATGCTTCCATGAGTCGATATCGAGTAATGGAACATCGACTCATGGAGGTTTAACTGTATATATGTTTTCAGATAAATCTGACAGGATTACTTGGCTCAGTGATAGGCTACTTGACGAGATTCACGTTTTTGAACTACCGTGTGGGATCGAAATCCGTGCACCTAAGAAATGAATCAAAATCCATCCACGTATACAAAACGCCTACTATTTGTATGAAGTGTACGGATTTTGCCCCCCCCCCCCTGTACTGTACTGGGAAGAGCCACGTGAAGTTCACGAAATTCAACCCTACTACTATTAGCATTCCCAGCACTGGTCTTCCCCTTTTATAAAGTATAAAAAATTATGACAAATTTCAAATAAATAGTTGAAATGAATAATTTTAAGGAAACTACAATCCACCAGCTTCCTTCCCAGAAATAGCGTCCAGTAAGCAGTCCATTAATTGTGTGTCCTTATTGAGAGGGTTGGCTATTTCATTTTCTCCTTGTAACAAAGGAACTTTGTAAATGCATAATTTAAATGATGTATGCCTGCGTTCTATCGTTGTCTTCTACGGAGAAATGAAATGAAGCGGGCGCATGGTTGTTGATAGGTCAAGGGGCTGTCCATTAATTACGTAAGCCAATTTGTTTGAAAAGAAAAAAATAATTTGTATGGCGCGTAAGAATTTGCGAACTCTTCTTCCGCTCATAAACACTTATGTGGGTTATGTGGATAAAAATTAACTAATGGACGGCCCCTTACAATATGATGGATAGTTTTTATGAGAATTACGGGTGGAGTAAAGAGACTAATAAATGAAACAAGGTTTAAACGTCACGTACGATAAATTATACCATTTTTAAAAATGTGCAAAATCGTCGTTCTGTCCGCTTTTATTTCAACTTTTTGAGCATTGCTTTCAACTGAGCTACCGCAAATTGCCCTAATTAAGCGCATCATCGAATTCCGTGCTTTTAGTCAACATGTAGGGAAGTTTTAATTTCTGCGCACGTGTATTGCACTTAACATTATCATTACAAACATTCCCAATTTGTTAGAAATATTCCAAAATGCGAGGAATTTGATCCAGCTAAGTGCCTATTGAGCATTTCCACAGTTATTAACTGCGAGATTTCATTGCCAATTGACCATTTTTGCATTTGTATTTCGGGTACTAAAATACTCTATGTCCTGGAGAAAATTTCTAAGCCGAAAACATCCTCGACAATTGCGATTCGAACCCACGATCCTTGGTCTTGCTGAATAGCTGCGCGTTTACCGCTAAGGACTGTCCATTTTATTAAGTGAACACCTTGATTATGACATACACTCCCGTGCATAAGTTTGGGTTCACCCCCTCAAAAACATACAAAAGTGTTCAGTTTATATCTCTGTTATTACACGTCCAATTGAAACTCTCTAAGTAGCATTCGAAAGGCAAAGAGTTATGCTTACTTCGTATGTATTTTTCCAAAAACATTCTTTAAATTTAGTATACTAAATTTTTACTTAAAGATGTGCCATTTTTCAAAATACATGGCTAATTTTCTCAGTATTGGATTGACCAAAATTTCAAAACAAGGTGCCATTAGAATCGTAATCTTATATTTTTTGAAGACCACTAACGAAATTAAGAAAGCACTCACGAACGTAAGAAAGCAGACAAACATTCTGGCATTCTAGCAGACGAACGTAAAAAGAATTTTTTGGCATAGATATATCATTTCCTTTTGGCACTAAATAATAGAGGAGCTAACACTAGTATTAATTTAGCGGGTGGCTTGTAGATTGTTTTTTTTTTTTTTTATTATTTCTTACACATGGTATCGTAGCTTGAGGTTTGAGTTCGATCGAATACAATTTGCTCGGATCCAAAAGATTGGCGTGGTTCTGCGATTGTATTCATTCAAATCTTTCACAAGAATAATCACTGTCAACGTTACCACGCTCCTCCAGTGTACGATGGGCGAGGTCGCGATTTAATCGAACAACCAATTTCGCAATTTCTAACGAGGTGCTTTAAATTTGAATTGCGGACTAGTGGAATTGAATTTATAGAGACTTGTGAATACCGATGAAATAGGAATTCATAAATAGTAAAAACAAACAGAATTGACTTGTTCTATAAGCCACTTTATGAGACGTTCCGAATCATATGATTTGTGTTTGTTTACCAGCTTTGACAGTTTCTGGCGGGCCGGTTTATTTACGTTTCTTCTAGCGCTACATTTGGAGGGAGCTTATTCAACAACGGCATGTTAAATTGAATTTCGAATGTAAAATTGTAATCAGCAGGCAG
Source organism: Aedes aegypti (assembly GCF_002204515.2). NCBI lineage: Eukaryota > Metazoa > Arthropoda > Insecta > Diptera > Culicidae > Aedes > Aedes aegypti. Next base: position 439,515,328 of record NC_035108.1, read on the forward strand.
GGAAGATATTTTTCATCTACAGGTAAAATAACAAATGTAAATCGCGTAGAACCATGCGCTGAAAGAGACGGGGACGTCATCGCCCACAAAAATTTTGAAATTTTTGGTTCTGGTCTAAATTTTAACGAAGATTTAGAATATATAAAAAAAACAGGTTAACCCTAAACGAGTCAATTCTTCCAATGGTACGAATAGGAATTACATTTTCCAAAGATTTGTGGAATACACACCAAACATAATGTCACAAAATTTCAAAATGCATGCTCCACATTGGACACTTATGCTTCCACCGACAGTAAATATTTAACACTTCAGTCGTCGCGCTGTTGTATTTTGTACAACACTGTTGAAAAAACCTCGCTTTTCGTTCACAACAGCAAACAGGTGACAAACCACGCGACGACTGGAAGGTTAAATCGGAATCCAATGTCCACCGAAAGTTGATATTATTGTGAAAATAAAAAACACGTATCCACTTTATTTGGCACTAAAACCTTAATAAAAGATGCAAAACACGTTTTTTAAGTCAGTCACGATTTATTGTAACATGAGGATTATAGTTTTTGTAACATGAGGCAATAATACTTTCATCGACAGTTAACTTCTAAAATAGATACTTCTGACACAAGAAAACTGCTTTGGCTACTTGACTCCCGAAAAAATCTTCAATTCATCACTCCTAGCTTTTCGACAAAAAAAAAAGAATAATATTTGCACTGATCGTTGACCTTACAAAATTACCAGAACATTGTTGTTACTCACCTAGCGTTGCGGCTGAGCTGACCACTCTTGGGGTCTCGTTTGAGCACGAACGGTAACCGATTGGACACCACGATGATACTGCTCTTGGTCTGGGCCTCCTGTGGGCTCGTGACCGTGATCTCACAATTGGAGGTCATTGTGAACTTTTCTTCTGGTTCGTTTAGGGTTATCAAACGACGCACGATTAAATTATTACACGATCACTGTAGTCCGATTGTTTGTATCACAAACGTGTTTCTAGAAGACACATAATTTTCACATGTGCTTACGAATTGTTATCGAAAAAATATCACTAATTTTCTTTTTGTGTTAAAAAAAATTCACAGTACACAGAGAACGAATTAAAAAAAAACTTAACACAAACTAGCTAAGAGTCCTTGGAGATAAGATTTAGGGTAGTCTATATCTTGGCTGCCTACGAGAGGATGCTGCCCCTGAAGCAGTTGAGATTCAACTGACTTCCGACCGAGTGCTCCGAGAGCTGATAAAGGAGTCTTTTGCTCGGCTCGGCTCGAGTAAGAGGTGTTATTGTTTTCGCTTTTTTGTTTCAACTCTGATCGATTGACCGTTGATGTTGTTGTTGATGAACGACCTGCTCTGGCTGCTGCTATCAGTTGTTATAGGTCGTCCGGGATTCATCTCCGTAACGGATTCCACTCACTCGCGAGCCTGTGGATGGGTGTTCCATGTGTAGCACGGATGCGATCATCTCTATATCGGTATTGTCACGCGAGATAACTACTCACAGTCACAGTATACTGCAACGGCGACACCCAGGAGACATCTGCTGGACGCTCCACGCTAAACCGTGTTGACACAAACGGGACACATACCTGAGATTCTCGATTCTAGACTGCAGATTGTCAACCCGGAAACAATGGGTTCGGTAGGGTCAAGCATCTTTAATTTTTCTAACATATTTCAATCTACAGATATATAAGTTAAAAAAATAAGCTCACTAGTTCTTCCTTTTTATGTTTCGCAAAGTAATCGCGTTATTTATTTGGGGTCCACAAGGAACAGACAACGTACAATCCTCAATAAAATACTGTAGATACCGTAATCCGGGGTATCATTGATCAGCGGGGTAAAATTGATCGAAATGAATCATCTCGTAAAAAGTTCGTATTACCATTTATTGATGGAACATTTCCGAATCATGAATGGTGCTTCTCTTTCTTATATTTATGAGCTAATAAAAATGAAGATTTATGAGAAGATTGCGTTTACCTTATGCATAAATTTGGCAACTTTTCGAAACAGTGATTTTAATAGTTAAGGATGACACTGCCGTAGATTCATTCCCCATATAAGTTCTGTAATCGATATGAGCAAGGAAAATGCTGTTCTTACTAAAAATGGCATCGCCGAAAACGATTCCGTTGCCAAAACTATCAAAAGTATGCTAAATTAGGCAACATTGCCGAATTACTGTTAAGAATGTAAGAAGAAGATTGCCTACCTTTAGGCGTATTCCGTGGTTCGAGGTGTGTTTAATTTTAAAATAACTCAAAAAGTAAATGACTTGTAAGCGTTTGGCCTTCATATTCGGCTTCAGGGGCCATGATTTAAGTAAGTAACGACATTTTCAATATTACCGAATGTTGTTTACATAGGTGATCAATGTTACCCCATTTTAGCTTAATGAAAAAAACCGCTTTAAACATTTTTTAAACATGCTTAAATCTTTCTAAAAACAAAATACAGTATATAGCCACGAGCCATGGGTGGCAGTACTTGTTTTAAAAATATTAAATTTGCAACATTTACATTTTCAAACGAAATATTGAAGAAATATTCAAAAATAAAAATGATCAATGTTACCCTGGATTACGGTACTTATTTTTGAGATATTTAAAAAATGTCCATGTGCAAATCAAAACATCCGTTGGAATAAACAAACGTATTAGGAAATATTGTAAAACGGTACATTAACAACAAAGTTCTAGGCCTTCAAAATGCTCTGGGTTCATATTGACCACAGAAAAAGCGTTAATGAACAGTTCATATAACCCTTTGGGGCCGGCGCGGTCATATATGACCGCAGTACAAAAAAGGCTGTAAAAAAAGAACCAATGAACAAATGTATATACTGTCTTCGGCAAAGTTGTCCCAAATATACTCTTTTATCAGAGAAAAATATGAAGTATATGCCTTTATGACCTTATTGACAACCTAGTACATCCTGTACATCCTGAAGTTTGGAAAATTGAACTATAAGTACATACGAAGCGTGAAATGCTGTTTGTGAACATAAATGATGTTCAGGCTAGATAATACAGAATTTCTTTTTTAACGAAAACACTATTTCACTTGCTTTACTATGTCCTGGGATGTTCTAGGACGTCCAAACTGTCCTGAAGCACACTCTTTGAAATCTGCAACCGTAACAGTAATTGTTTGGGTTAAAAACAATAACATTACAAATTCAAATAGAATCTACCAACCTCTGAGAATCTCAAGAGCTATTTCAAGGAACGTTTGGGATATTCCAGGCCCTCCAAATTACCCTGGAGTTCAGAACTTCAGGTCTACACTTGTTCCAGAAGTTATTCTCGCTAAACTGAGTGAAGTTATATAATCTACAATGTTTACTGAACCTTGTCACGGATCGAAAGGCTACTTCAAGAAATGTTTGAGGTATTCCAGGCACTCCAAATTACCCTGGAAATCTGAATTTCATGTCTACATTTATTCCAGTAGTATTTCTTGCTAAACTGGATGAAGTTATATAATCTACCATGTTCACTGAACTTTCGCACGTATCAATAGGATGTTTCAAAGAACGTTTGGAGTATTCCGGGCCCTCCAAATTACCCTGGAGTTCGGAACTTCAGGGCTACACTTATTCCATAAATTTACCTCGCTAAACTGAGTGAATTTATAAAATCTTTCCTGTTCACTAAACCTTCTCATGCATCAATAGGCTGTTTCAAGGAACGTTTGGGATATTATAGGTGCTCCAAATTACCCTGGAGTTCAGAACTTCAGGTCTACACTTATTCCAGTATTTTTTCTTGCTAAACTGAGTAAAGATATATAACTTACCAAGTTTACTGAACCTTGTCACGGATCAATAGGCTAATTCAAGGAACGTTTGGGGTATTCTAGGCCCTCCAAATTACCCTAGTGTTCGTAACTTCAGGTTTACATTTGTTTCAGTAATTTATCTCACTAAACTGAGTGAAGTAATATAATCTAACATGCTCACTAAACCATCCCATGGATCAATAAGCTCTTTCAAGGAACGTTTGGGATATTCCAGGCCCTCCAAATTACCCTGGAGTTCTGAACTTCAGGTCTGCACTTGTTCAAGTAATTTATCTCGCTAAACTGAGTGAAGTTATAAAATCTAACATGTTCACTGAATTTTCTCACGGATCAATTAGCTGTTTCAAGGAACGTGTGCCCGCGTTTCCGCACAATGCGTGACCCCATGTTTGCCACATGCGGTCGGGACACGACTCCGGACAATTTGGTCCAGAGGATGTGTGCAGACGAGTTTGGCTGGAATGCCGTTTCATCGGCTATCACCCACATCGTCTCGGAACTCCAAAGGAGGTGGCGTGTGGACTCGAGGAGTGACTAGTGCAGACGCTAATCAACAGGTGGTCCAAGGGTTCGCAGTCGGCTACGTAGGTCATACCGGTGCCCTACGGTCGAAATCGACCCTTACAGCGATTAAGTGGCCGCGGGGAGAACATCCTGGTAGCGCTGCTGTCGTGGCGCCGGCCTACTGGGTGGATACGAGCCTCTGGTTTTTCGGGGCAGGTGGAGGCCCCTTCGTCAGCAATCCCAGCTGGTGCTAGCTGATAGGGCTTGAGCCTTCAGTAGGTCAAATTGCGAAGCCCGCAGTATCAGTTCTTGATACCTGCGGTGCAGCTGGGGGCGGGCTTAGTGGTCGACCCTGCCCGCTTTCAGCGGACAACGGGAGTTGAGGACCACCTGGGAAGCTGGCAATGCGCCAGCATGCTACCTTGGTGGACCCCCCTAAGCGTGTCATCGATGTTCGTTGCTGCATGGCTACGCAGCTAACCTGGAGGATGCGATGTGCAATAGCCCCTCTCCGAAGCAATGCCTTCTTGGTGGTCCGGAGAGACGAAGGGTTTGGCGGTAATGGAAATGGTTTAGTGGGTCGGGGGTGTAGTCCTGTTTACTGCTTGTACCTAGTAAATGGTCCCCAACCCCACACTCCAGGACCTCGGTCCGGAGTATGTTGAGCAGATTATCCCCCCATTGCTTAGAAGGAAAAAAAACGGCCTCATTTGATTCGGCTGGGAAACGGTTTGAAACGAAAAACGCACTACGATGCATTTTCCAGCCGAATAAAATGGAGCCGTTTAGCACCTAAACAAAGCCACTAAGTGCCCTATGGAAGACTCTCAACTAGATTTGGGTGGGAGTGTCGTGAAACTTCTAAAGCCTCTCGGCTATACGGAGCGACACCGAATGAGAGAAAGAGGTGGAGATAAATAATGTCGTTACTGCCCAAGCTTTCATTGAACTGTTAGCTTATGCGTGCGGAAAAATTTGCACCCTTGGCAAAGAGTGTACCAAGTGCTTAACTGACAATAAGGCAATCCATGAGACAGCTGTGATCAGCTAAATTTTTTGTTTACCATGAATTTTTGACAATCATCGCTTGGGGAACAAAGGAGATTGGTAAGCACTGATCACGCTTAACGAAATTTCGGTAAGTTTAGTGTTCACTGTGCTTGCACTTTGAGCTGTCAACCCAATCGCGAAGTGTTCTCATGGATAGTCTTATAGTCCACACTGCCATCTGTTGCAAGAACCGCGCGAAGCACTGTCTGCCATGATGGATTTTTAGTTGACGTTTGCCTAACACGCACACTACTACACGAATTGCCTGTAAGTTTTGTTCGCATCATTCAGCAACGTGTACACTATCAAAAGTCAAAGCGGTCGAACACTAGCGCCTCTGGTGGTACGATCGCGTCGGTCAAATGAAATTCATATTCATCGTTAAACGCATGTACTATGAGCTTCTCAAGAGTGTTACGTCTGTTTGTCTTTGACAGTACAGTAGTGACGCCTCTACACGGATAGTCGTGTTGCACGATTGCAAAAAAAGTAGAGCTCGAGATTTGTATGACGATTACCGGATCTTTTCGTAGAGGAAAGAGTCTTGACTTCCTTGGGCACAGAGTATGGGCGCATGCCTGCCACACGATATATCCATGCAAAAAGGTCATTAGCTGAGAAAGATCTCAGGTAATAAATGTGGAAGTGCTAAACTAACACTAAGCTGAGAAGCCAGCTTCCTCCCAGTGGGAACGATGTGCCAAGAAAAAAGAAAAAGATTCGACGACAAACACATATATTCAAAACATGTTTCTACTCGTTTACGCATTCAGACTCTACTGACGTTTTCACAAATTGTTCTCAAACAAAAGGTGAAAAGCAGGGGGGTTGAAAATAGTATATTTTTACGTGACATAATTTATGGATGCTTCCCAATAGATGTCGCTAATTATGACTGGAAACTTTGTCGAATACACCATGTTTCGGAAGTGCTTCGTTTCGGGTTTATTAATTTATTACCACTAAATCCTGACTCTCATCGCGTTGTAGATCTTATGTACTGAACATCCCGACAAGTTAGATAATCTAGAACATTCGAAATGATCTGATAATATTTGCTGAACACTTAGAAGGTTCATAATATACGGTAGATTACAGTTCATCACCTTGTATGATGAACAAGGTTGTTATTACAAGCATAGACTTCAAGTTATGAACTCAAGAGCAGTTTGGAAGACCTAGCACCTCCCAAAAAAATATGTGTCATCATTTCTTGTTATGTTTAGCATTTTGAGCACCAAAACTATTGAAAGGCGTTCAAAAAACTGTATAATAGTTCTTGGAAAAAATCAGGCCCCAAAGGGTTAAAGACCCGAAAAGCAACTTTCTTAAATATCCGAAAAACGATACTTAAAACGTATGTGAATCGGAAAAATCGTCAGTAACTTAACGATCAACGCTCCGTCATCGTAATCATCGTCATCATCGAAACTTGAAAAGCAGTTTTTCTGTTCAAAACTAGGAATTATTCGATGAAAATGTGTTCACTGTGTTTCGGAAGGGGAACAGAATACAGTGAACACATTTTCCTGTAGATTTTCTTGATTTTGAACGAAACAACTGCTTTTAAAAACTCCGAAATCAATGACGGATCCTGCCCCCTTAAAGTGGATAGTTACTGAAGAGTTTCAACAATATAGGCTGAAAAGTAGATGAACCAGGCTTGGATGAAAAAATAAAATAATACAACAGAAAGAAAAAGAAGCTTATGAATAATAAAAATAAAAATAAGAAGAATGGAAATAGCAGAACTGAAATGATAAGAATACAAATAAGAAGAATAAAAATAGGAAGAACTAAAATAAGAAGAATAAAAAATAACTAAAAAAGTACAAATTACATTGCAGGGTTAAATGAAGTAAGCAAACAAGTTGTTAAAATCAACATATGTGCACAACACTAATGAGGCTAACTATTAAAAAAATCTGAAATTTTAGGAGTATTGTGAATCGAGTCACTGTTGTGAAAAGTAATTTGGCAGAACATTCGGTGTATTCGGTGAGAGTAGTCATAAGGGCAATTCCAAGTTTTTTTTTAGTTTTCTTTAGGTCAAAGAGATTTGGTCCCATTTGGCATAATGGACTCATCATAAACATATCCACAATCGGGTCAATTTTGTGAATACTTCACACCCTTTGGTTTGAGGAAGTTTTAGCGTGTAATACGTTGAGAAGATCAACGTTGGATGGACTCTCGTGCTCACCACCATCATCATCATCATCACCTGCAATCAGTATAGGTAGTCGTTAGCCGTCATTGTTTATTCGGCTTATCTCCCGACCACTCGCCGTTGATAACAAACATCGTGATTGTGTTTGTTTGAATCGCGCAGTGTTGAAGGGATTTCAGAGCGCTACGGTACCTCTGCTCGGACGGCTGGGATGCTCAACCCTAATCAAAATCTAACATATAGTGGTGAACTGGAATAGTGATTTGGATGGTGTTTCTAGAATAGTCATACTGCTGATTACTATACTTCGGGATTCTATTAATAGGCTTGAAATTTGATGTACGGTTCGACAGAAGGTATTTCCTTAGTCTGATAATGTGTTGTGCTCTCGTAAGCTGTACGATGAGACTTATGCTCTAAAATATTCGAGTAGAGGCAAAAAAGCCGTTAGGGCAAGTCGTTTGTCAATGCTGATGACCTTGCCCTTAAACACTAAAGCTTCGTCCATACAACTACACCTGTCGATATATCGGTTAATCAAGTAGTCACCGAACGGGGGCTTTCAGGAAGTGATTTTTAACATAAATCACTCATCAATAGCGTTGTATCAAAAAGCAATGCTATGCCATTCAATATCAACTAGAATTATGTTCAAATTAGCATAATTACTTTTCGCATATAAGCCCACTTTACTACCGAGTTTCAGAAGATTTAGTCGGCAGAACCCTTATGATGAAGAGAACAATACAGCCGAAAATACGTAAGTTTCCCTGTATGTAGTACCGTTATTGGGGCTGACATTGAGCCAGAACATAATCCGAAATATCTAGGCAAATATTGGGTATATCGATACCAAATTTTATGGAAGTATTCCTGGCAGTTATAAACAGCTACCGTAATAAAATTGAATCGCGGGAGCTAGTAGTTTATTTTTAGTTTAACATTGAAAAACGCCTGAAAATAAGGTCTTATGAAATTTTTATTCAGGGTTTCATAAAGTTCTCTTTTTTAGGTGGATTAATACTACCGTCGATGGGGGTGACAATATGTCTGGGGGTGAGATTGGGTCAAAATGGAAAAATATGATTTATGAAATATTTCAGCTAATAACGCTGATATTACTAAAATTTATAATTCATACGTTAGGGAAAATATTATTACACATAATTAATCACAATATACTTTTTTGGAAATAGTAGTTTTTGTTGAATATATCAACAAACTTGTATGTTGAATCTAGACAAAATTTACAACTTTAAATTTCTTCTGTGCAAAATATAACGCATGTACTTTAATCTCTATTGTTATATTTGTAGAAGGTTGAAAGTCTTTTCGATACACTTCACACGTATTTTCCGGAATCTATTTGATTCTAGCACAAAAACTTCATTTTTTCGGTACGGTGTCTAAAACATTTAAAATGGGGGTGTGATTGGGTCAAGGAAGAACGATGGTGAATGAAATCACAAGTCTACTTTTTTGTCCTTTTACGGTGCCATGTGTAACCTACACTCAGAAATGCGGGAAGTCACAAAATGACTAAATTTTAGTAATTTATGACTATTTTCTATCTGCCTCTCTTTTACCCTGCAGGGAATTTTATTCCTATTTGTCAATTCACCATGGTTGAAGCATCGATAAGCCTGAACCTAGTCGAAATGACAGTTAGTGTGAAAATTCACAGCAGAATGAAAGAGAGGCAGATAGAAAATAGTCATTAATGCATAAACTTTAGTAATTTTGTGACTATTTTTATTTCTCTGTGTATACTCATTAAAATGTGTTTATTATTTCTAAATACAGCATCGCTGAAACATCAACCAAGTCTAGCTCAGGAACAATGCTACGCATTTGGACAACTTCTCAAACCAGCAACTGTTTTTCGAGCGCAACAACATCGTAATATTTTATCAAATGGATTTTTTTTTCAAATTCAATTATTTATTAGTGTTTTCATGTTATAGAAACATTGCACGGAAGAACAAATAAGTTGAATCGCTGAAATACCGGGATTATGACGTCAACATCTGCCTAAAATGATCGTGGAATGTCGCACCGAAATTTAACTATTTGCGGAGGTTTAAAATAATCACTGTTTCTGTAAACCTTTGGGAAAACTGAATAGGCTTCATGGGAATGGGGATGAGACTTTGAGGGAAAAAACAAGAAAATTTGTGTGAACTTGACGATAAATGCTGGGTTTACATATTTTTTCTCATAGCTCTTCAATTTTTGTCATAATCGTTCTTTTAAGTAGGTTTATCATACTTGTAAAACATCTTAGATGTCTTTTCGTCTTGTTCGCATCGTATATCATCAATATTTTTCAGCTGTGAATGGTATTCTCAAAAACAAGTTATTTCAATTACAGTGACCCAATGTCACCTCCTCTGTGGGGTGAGATTGGGTCATTTTTCATTCAATTGCAGCGCCGCAGTGAATAAATATTTTTCTTTAATTTTTTGCGTTAAAGTATCATCAAAGTACATAAATACCAAATTGCAGGTTAATTGCGAAAGTTATTCAATAAATAAGGCGTACATATCCTATTTGACCCATTTTCCCCAACGACGATATTTTAAAATTTCACATTCAGTTTATCACATGAATTGTTTTTGGTGAGCTCTAGGAAACTTGATCTAAAGCCGATGCTTTTGATTTGTTCATTTTGCGAAACAATTCTAGTTTGTTCGACCCAATGTAGGATTAAATTTTCAGACGTTTTTCATCTAACGAAAAACAAACAAATATCAAATATGTGTTCAGCATTTGCAATGCATTACCCATGAAAATGTTGCTATATACAGAAGAACATTTCAGGCAAAATTGAGAAATTTGTTTAAATACTGTATTCAATCATTGCAATTCTGAATATACAATCCAGAAATTCGTTCGTTTTGAGTGATTCAAACTATTTTAGTTTGCCTACTCCACTGCTTTGATTGACTATAAAAATAAGTTTTTTTTATGAAAGAATTTGACTCTTATTGTTTTTTCTTATGCCTCCATAATCAGTTAAGCCACTGGACCAATCTTAAACTTTATACCATTAAATGGAGTGATGCTGATCATTTTGAAATGACTCTGTTCTATAAAATCTTGTAAAATGTGACAATTTACATCGCCTCCAGAAAATATCCATTGTTTAACTTGCAACAAAGATTTTCCAAGTTCAAACAGCCCGCGAAGATTCCTTAAATATGTTATTCCGTTGTGTACATCGAACGTTGAATGGAAATCATCTAACTTCGATCTATTTGCGGTTCTTGTGCCGGTTTTTAACAGTTTTTTTCTCCCTCAATCTGGATCCCAACAATTCAGAAAGGTTTGATGGCAAATTTAGATCCCGAGTTAAATCATCAAAGCTAGCTAGACCAACCAAGTCGGGATTATCAGCTTGACGTACACGGTTGTGGATGATATGATGAACTTGTTGCTACTGTAGGCGTCGAGTCTATTAGCGGTAAGTCATCCTCGTGGTTATCACGACAAGAAGTTTCCTCCTCCTCAGCAATTTCCAAATATCAAAGCATTTTACGGGCACTATATCGATAGGAACATTTATAAACCACGTGGACTTTTTTTTGGAAATTGAGATCCCTCCCTCCGTCGTGGCCTTTTGTTCATTTATAGATTTAAAAAAGCCACGTGTTTTATGGAGAGTCCCTTGCTCTAAAAAAAATCTATATTGTAAACATGAAACATAATAGCCTGCAAGGGCCCTTAATAAACCACGTGGTTATAGTAACACATACATTGAGCTTTTTGGTAATCCAATCCGCATGGTTATTAAATTAATTAACTCATTACGCGTGGTAAAGATGGATAAATTATGGGTGAAATTATGAAAAAACTCCACGTGCTCGGCTGGGATTTGAACCCAGGACTCATGTATGCTAGATGAGCGCTTTACCACTAAGCTACCGAGTCACATGGTGACCCAATAACTTAGATGGTTACAAGTTTCGAATTCAAATACACATATATCACGCGGACCCTTTCCATAAACCATATCCATCCATCTCATGTATACTACACACACGCGCAGAGCGAGTGCGATTCATTTTGTGTTCAGTGAATCAATTGTCATCCAACACGCAGCAACAAAGACATTGTCATCTCATATTCTTGTTGCAACAATTTTATTCCGCAACATCAGTTTACCATCACCTGAACAGAATATGACAATGATCGATCACCACGTGTGTAGCGATTTTCCGGTCTTCGCATTGCAATTTCCGAGAACTTTCTCCGTGTTGGTAAACCTTGGCACATTATCGAACAACATCCATAAAACAAATTTGGTTTTGTGTTTTACATAAACTGATTAATCGCGAGTTGAAAAGGTTGCAACAATGTTGCGCCCTGTGATTGTGATTACAATTTTGCTTTTGATTGTATCCCTATCCGCAAAAGTTGGGACTAACGGTTGTGAGCAAACTTGCTTTTTTGTTTGTTTTTCGTCTGTTTTGTTTTTTTATTTATTTAACTTCAATTCATCTGATGCAACATTGGTCTTAATGAAATCCTTAACTAATTAAACTACTACAAAACTTAAATCACGTATGAAAATCAAACAGTAATGAAAAAATGAATAATAACATTTCACGCCTCTGACACAATTGAAATCTAAAACTATCACAAGACACATTAAAATCGAAAAGATCAAATACTGCATTGAAAGAAGAGCACATATATCTAACAGGATCATATTGACCGTACTGGGCATTACGCGCACCAAGCTGAAGAAAATCACGTTGTCGAAGTCTTCTTTCTGGTGCATACAAATTGATTTCCTGAAGAATCGGTGGAGAATCGATTTCACCCTTCAATATTTTAGCGACAAAAATTGCTTGAGCATTAAAACGTCTTCGTCCCAATGAGACTAGCCCAAGAAGGCGACAGCGATCTTCATATGAGGGCAGGTTCAATGGGTCGAGCCATGGAAGACCACGGAGGGCGAACTTCAAAAACTTCTTTTGAACTGCTTCCATACGCGTAATCCAATTTGCATGATGAGGGCACCACACCACGACGCTGAATTCCAAAATAGGACGAACAAGTGAGCAAGATAATGAGCGTAGGCAAGTTGGGTCGCGAAACAATTTGATTCACTATGACAGATAGATTCAATAAAAACGTAAAAATTAATGTCATCTTAAGAATCTCTTGGTTTAAGACTCATTATGAAAAACAACAATTATGCCAAACGACCATTATGCCAAACGACTTTATGACAAATCACTTCATGCCAAATGACCTACCACCATTCCATTCTGTAAAAGATCCGTTTCGGCTGCATGTCTATTTTGTCAAATGATTTTTCAGTAAACCATTGAGCTTTCGACCAAACGTCATTCAACCAAATTCAGTACGACGAAATGTTCTAAAGATTTTCGACCAAATGTACATGAACAAATGAGCTTAATGAAGTTATCCAGTACCATACCAGCCAGTAAATTTAATTTGTACTAAAACGTTTTAGTACAGGCAGATATCCAGTACCATACCAGCCAGTGAGTATATACAGCATGGAAATTCAAGTTCCAAAGTTTTCCAAGCGTGAAAAACCAATTGTCATATAAATATGTTTAAATCACAAAAATTGCACCATACTAGCATATAGTATGCATACTAGCTTGAACACGACAATATTCTATTTTATAAGAATTCTGCGTACTTTATCTCACTGGATGAGAGTTCTATCCGATCCAGTGAACTGAAATTTTCACAGACGCTTTTCTAATAGTAGTTTAACAGTTTTCCATGGAAATATTTCATGGCCAAACTGTTTTCCTATGATGCCGAGACGGAACTTGTAGTTTTTCTGAAGGAATATTAATGTATTAGAAATCCACGTACTTAATCTCACTGGATGGGAGTTCTATCCGATCCAGTGAGCTGAAATTTCCACATCCGCTTTTTCAATAGTGGATTAACAGTTTTCCATGGAAATATTTCACGGCTAACTGTTTTCCTATGATGCCGAGACGAAACTTGAAAATTTCCTGAATAAATGTTAATTTATTAGAAATTCACGTACTTAATCTCACTGAATGAGAGTTCTATCCAGTCCAGCGATCTGAAACTTTCGACCAAGTATCCTAAAGCCGTCTTATGGAACTCTAAAATACAGCTCAATTGTAACAAACAGAATTCAGTGAATATATTGTATGTATGCTATATACCGAGATCAAGGGAGTTTTGACTGCGATAAAAAACATTGAAACGGTTAACTCGAGATGGGGTGGGGCTGCTACACCTCTCTGATCCATGTTGAAAAAATCTTATGAAGATTTGGCTTCTGATCATGTTTCTATGAGTAATCCACGGAGAAACATAGGAAGAAAATAGTATTCCTTCGGAAATTACTCCAGGTTTTAGAATTTTCTTACCTAACTCCTCCAAATATACTTCCAAAGATTTCTCCATAAGTTTCGTCTGAGAATCCACCAGGAATTTACCCATCCCGATTTTTTTCTAGGAACTACTCAAGGTAAATAAGAAATCCTCGAGCTGTTTAGTGAAATACCTGTCAGTAAATAGACGATGGAATTTAGTTATACCAAAGACAAATTAAAGACCTTCATGTACCTTGCAGTTGCCCAAAATTTTATGACTCATAAGGTAATCTAGAATGCCGTGAAAAGTGCACTGCGATCTATCAAACTTGGGTACCTTTTGCACTACCGAGGGACCAAATGCAGTACTAGAAGTGGACCGTAAAACGGGGTATCATTAATAATACGGGTAACTTTGATAATGTTGGACCCATAACATACTTAACGAAACAACATAGTTTATGTTAAACAGTTAAGCAAAACGAACGCATAAGTAAAAAGTATTAATATAATCTATCATGTCAGAGCTATTTTCGTTGAAACCGAGAATATTTAAAAGAAAAAACACATGTTCCAACATAAAATAGTTTCGTGTTTCTTTACATAAATTGTGTGATTGAATGTATAAAACATTATACACGCTCTCTATTAACATTATTCAATGCTGTTCCAACAACATTGATGACAAATAGAAATCTGTTTGCGGATTTCCATGTGTTTACCATCCGTTTGTCAAAGTTACTACAAAACCGACAATCGCCTTTTGTTATATGGAAAATCAAAAAATAAATTGTTGTTCAATATTTCAACTGCAATCGATAATCTTTGTTAGTACTTGTTTTAAAAATATAAAAAGTTGATCTTTGAAATATAATGTAGAATAAATTGAATTTTCTTCCTAAAAACTATGAACGTTACCCCGTTTTACGGTACCGTCGGACGGGGCTACTTTTGATAAAATTCTGGAAATATTGCTTGAAGCTTCCCTACATAATTGTAGCAGTTGCAGGCTATGAAACGAATAACTTGGTTGTTACTTATGTGTATACGTTCCATACACACGGTATTTATTCAGGTTATTCGATGTGATGAGCCACGCGGAGAAAAATGTGATTATATGAATTGTTCACACTTTTCTCTGTGAAAAAAATCCAAAATGTCCACGACACGTGTCATCCGGAGCCATTATCACCTGCAATCGATCGTAAATAAATTTTACGGAAACAGTCATGCCAATCTACGAAGGCACGCTATTTTCTAATCATGCTCTGTTTACCCAAACATTTTTCCACTCGCCGTTACCGTATTTTGTCTGGTTCATTCGACGAACAGTTATCAATCCTATAGAAGGGAATAATGAAACAACAAATGAAATATAAAACACGAATAATTGGCTGGCTGTGTAGCTCCGCCAATCGTCGTCGACTTCACAAAACAGTATCATCTGCTGACATGCTCCTAGTATTATGGTGCCCATTATCAGTGCAGGCGTCGGTCATGCATGCAATGGCGGCTGCAATAATTGTGATGCTCTTATTGTTCTGGGAAGGGTCCAAAGATTCCTTTAGCGAATGACGAAACTATCTTCTAGGAACGTCTAAGTAGGTTGCTCTCTTGAAAGCTTGCTCCATCGGCATCAGTTACGAAACGCGGAGCAAAATTTATTAAGGACATATAGGAAGGAATCCCTGTCATGGCAGTGAAAATGGCTTCCTCACATATACAAACACATTTCTGGAAGTCCACATTATTTCTCAAAATATTTCACTTACCTACACTAAGTTCACTCCCAAATTGCTAACGAGACATCAGAACACTATTACCTTACGATTTTTGTAGTTTTAACACTAGTAGCTGGTGGAAATTTCATGAACCGTGCTAATTTTCAACACGGACGTTTAACTTTGCTACAATTGTTTACACTTATCCGCCTGCGAACGAAGAACACTTTTCGCCGAATTTTACCACTCTCGCTAAACGTAGAACCTCCAACACAGTTTACTTTCACTATTTGTTTATTAAAGAACAATAACTGATGGATTTCTGATGGAAACAACTTAAAATTTCACCAAACCGTGCTAAAAACAATCACTTGATCCCAGCATTTCGCTTTTTTTATTTTTCTAATTTTACGCCGGCTGCTCGCTTGCAGGGCTGTCAGATACGTTGATGGTTACGTATGACATCAAGCAATCTTATTCAGTCGAAGGGGAAAAAGGCTCAAATTGAAGTAGCGATTACTGGCAACAACGTCTTATCAATTATAATTTCACTATTACCAACAAATAGGAGAATATGTTTTGTGCACCACTACTTTTATACAGTTATTAGTGGATTCAAAGGAGTTTCACCTTAAGCGTAACCATACTGGAACTCTAAAGTTGTTGCCGGTTCAAGTGACCTACGACGAAGAGTTCGATTGGATGCCAGAGCCGACCAATCAACGACGCAGACTACTTGATACATGGAAGGTCCTGGACACATCAGCAGATAAGAACCCCGAAAAATTTTGCTCCGCTGATAACCTGTCGGACGGGGTGATGGCTAGCAGGAGAGTTGAAGGGTCACTCTAGAGTACAATACTAGTAGAGGCATCGCATTATTAGAGTCCAGCAAGACAAGGCCGGATTGGTCTGTGCTGATCCAACCAATACCGGTTGCACGTTGTGTGCTTCCGTATCACGCCGCGGCTACTGGAGGCACAATCTTTCTCCTCTCGGCGACCAGCGCTGCAATTGGTCGATCGGTCAAGTATGCCGATCAAATACACTGTGCTGATAGCGACTGGTATGCACGGATGGTTTACAGTTCTTTATTCCTACGACGTAAATCGGACATAGTTTATTCAGATACGTTTGAATTGCCGCGTTTCTAGGACCCTGGAAATGTTTAGTTTAGGACTGTATAATATGGGAATAACTGCTTAGTCACTGTCGTCCATATAGATTGGCCACCGGTGATTAAGCTATTCGATTGAAACACAAATGCTTCAGATATAAAACTAACAATTTTATTGTATTATCATTCAAGAGATTTCTCTTAGGCTTCATAGCTTAAATAAAAACATGTCCAGACCTAATCTATATTATACGGAAAATCTTGTAAAAATGTCATACTCGGAGGAAATTTGTATAATCTACTGATTGTGAGATGCTAAACTGAATAAAAGCAGAATAATCCAAATTTTCTTCCATGATTTTATGTTATAACTGGTCGGTGTTTAGTCAGATGGTTATTTTTATTGACTCTAGGAAAACTTACTCCTAGGATGTTCTCAAACATTTCTTCTGGTATTTATTTCCGTGTTTTACTAGTGATTTCTGCAAAAATCACTCAAGCGTTCTTCCAAAGATTTCATCATGGGAGTTTATATCGATTCTTACATAGATTTTTGGAAAAACTTAGTCAGGACTATTTCGTTTTTATATTCCATGAATTCGTATTCCAGAAATTTATGCAAAACTGAACATAACAATTGCAACGAATTGAAGCGAAATGAGACGAAATACATATCTTTGGCTAAGAATTTTCGATTGGTTGAAATTTCTATCTACCTACCAAAGCATTGAAATAATTGAAGTAAATTTAATGAAAATATATAAAACATTTAACCCTGAAAAGTTTCTTCTACTGAGCGAATTTACTGTGCTATTTATTAGAAGTAGTTTATCGTTAGCTTTATCAATCGTTTGCTTAAAATACTGTTTCCTTCTTTCAGGTAGAAGTAACTTTCCCCTAGTATTTAGCTATTGACACAACTTTGAAAAACTTTTGCATTCAGTCATTACTATCTGATGAACCGTGTATCTCCATATGAATGCGAATCATATGTGGGATGATAGACATATTACGTCACGCTAAAATTATCCATTTTAATCTGCTTTCTATCACATTGTTTCGTTTTTGTTCGTGATTATTTGTCATGACCTCATAAGCCTTTCTCCACTGAACCATGATGGAATTTGTGCATAACCCCTATGCTGCCCCCTAACGACGCATCATCCCCATGGCAAGAAAACAAACCCCTAATTGGTCGGCGTTAAGTCAGAGGGGACCAAGTACAAAACTTGGGAAAATTGGATTATTCTCTCATTAGATGCGAAATTACCTTACCTCCGTTTCACTTCGATTAGAATTTAAGAATGCTGTAAACTGCGCGAGATACCTAACAAATTTACTTTGGATGATCAATAAAACTCGATAAAAGTGTGCAGTCAGAGTGGACCAAGTGCTTATTACCATATCACCGAAAATGATCAGCGCGCTGAGGAATGCGAGGAAATGAAAAACATTTCTAGAAATTTGGCAGATTTCTCGACTTCGAATGATTCTTCTACTTATTCAACAAGAGAAATTTATAAATATTATTTAATTCGATGCATTTGGTTTTGATTTTTAACCATTGATGGTCAGAAAATGCAACAATTTCTGTGCAGACAGAGTGGACCATGTGTTGAAAAGCAATAAACTGATTGATTCATTTTTTGAGTCAATTTCAGAGTCCGATAGAAGTTTATGGTAGTTCTATGGTGTATGTATGGAATGTGCTAGAACCCGCTTATTGGACCAGTATATTTTGGCCGGTACTCAAGATTTTCACTTGGTCCACTCTGACTAAACACATTTTTGAATATTTCTGGCCATCAATACTCTGACCCTGCAAATCCTTCATTTTCAAGCTATCGTAATGCCACAGATTTCAATACTGACGATATGGATTCTTAAAGAATTTACGATACTGATGTCGAAGGGTCTTGTTAATCTGTTATTCTTAGAGATATGCACCCAGTTTGATCATGCAAGCATTGAATGATTGTTATTTTCCTAGAAATTGTTCAGTCAGAGTGAACCAACTCACTGAACGGTGGTCTTTAGTTCAGTCAGAGTGGACCTAGTGCACATATTCCATCAGAAAATCGTTCTATCATAGGTTTGGATCATGATTTTTTATGATTATCGCTTTACATCATATTGTTTGAAAGTAACACAAAGATGTGTAGAAATAATGAACCAAATTTTAAACGAGTTCAAAAATTACAGAGCGTTAGACTTTAAACCCATTTTTCTCAAAATATGAAAAATGTCACTTGGTCCACTCTGACTTAATGCCGAGCAATTGGTCATTACGGGGAAGCACGAAATCAGCGCGTGAGGGCAAACCGCACACATAAATAAAAACGCACCCCTGACAGCTATATCTATTATCAACCATGATGATGGTGATGGCGCGTCGTCTGACTATTAGGTATATTGCGCGTTTATTGGTCGGTTGGTTGGTTGGTGGGCAGCAACGCGGGTTAATGACTTCTCATATTCGGTTTAGGTTCAATCCGTACAACGTTATCCTTCATCATCATCGTCTGAAACGTTTTTCGTTTTTCTATTCGTCATTGTAAGGATATGCGATATCACGAATGATTCCGTCAAATACCGTTCGAAACGAAATGCCGCGAATTTTCCCGGAACCTTTAGGACGTATCAATAGTTACCTCTTTTTTGTTTTTTTTACAAGGGGGAAATCTGCAAACAGATCCCCTGAAAAGGTAACTCAGGGAATGCGGGGATGACGCACCAACGACAACCCGCTTAAAAGCCTATGCACTGTGCTTGAGCATTTTTTTAGAATTGCTCAAGTGGTGAACAGTGCATCGACATGACCCTTGGACTCAGACCCTTATCTCCCCGGAACCACCTTACGGTATTTCTTCGGGGAGGGGCCTGTGCATATAGCACAACACGTGTAGCAGAAGTAGCCTAGGCAAACTGCTTCTTCAAACAGCTGTATCTCAACGAAATCAAAACCGATTTAAGCTCAATTGGATTCATATGAAAGCGTAAGCTTAAGCCTTTGATTGGACTATAATTTTATAATTTTTAACAAATTGAGTTGTTAGTTGTAGCAAAAAATGTTCATCGCAAACTTTCTCCAAAATTTTGATAAGTTTTTAAAGCTTCGTCCGTTTCATGTGAAGTGTTTTGGTAAAATGAGTCACTCATTATGAAGTAGCAAATCATCCATACTTTCTGAGGTGCAACAGTTTTTCTTGCCCCTCTTTGCCCCTAGAGGAGAAAATTCCATTTTAATTTATTTTTTGTAGTTCTAGTTCAGGTTTATTAACATATTTCTGCATTACAATCCATTCTTTTGTAATAATAGCCATTTTATTCGATTAGATGAAAAAAATAATTTGGGCAAATTGCACTAGAAAACTGAATTCTCAATTTGACAATTATTTTCAGCGGGATGATATCAGGTAACTAAGATAGTTAATAGATTACCATTATCAATCAATTTTGGACGTATTTGAGTTTTTGTCTGACATTTGTATGAAGGCCCGCCACTGTGCGACGGATCACCTGGTGGTTTCCCCGCCTTTGATAGTAGCACCAATTTCTGTCGCTTCCATACATCCGGGAAGATTCCTTGATCAATGCAGCGTTGCATCGTGGTTCTGAACAAGTCTGGATCCACGTTCACTGCTGAATGTTGAGGCAACATTCGGGATACCATCGGGTCACGGTGCCTTGTTTGCCGCGAATGATTTCACGACTTCGGTCAGTTCTTCATTCGTAACTCTCGCCACTTCTTCTCCTTCATCTGCCCACCAATACAATCGCTGGGGGCCATGGGCTTATGGGATGGTGCGGGAAGAGTACATCGATTATCGATCGCAGCAACTCGGGCGACTTCTGTTGGGGCGCTATGGCACCTTTGGTCTTAGCCATTACAACTCTGTAGGCGTCACCCCATGGACTAGAATTGGCACTTTCGCATAGACTGTCAAAGCATGCCCGTTTTCGATTCTTGATTTCCTTTTTGAGAGCCAACTTTGCCTCTCTGAATGCTGCACCGCGTTCTTCTCTTTGTGCTTTTGTGCGTGCGCGTTGCATTCTTCGTCTAGCCAGCCCGAAGGAGGCTTGCTCGAAGATTTGCAATTGATTCGCACCACCAGTACACCGGCGGCCTGTTCTCTCTAGGAGGGGCTTTTCTCGGCATGGAAGCATCACACGCTCGTAATATCATAGCAACCAGCTCTTCACCGTTTAGGTCCATAGTGTTCCGTTCGCGCCTTAGGGCTTCAGTTATTACTTCGCCGTATATTCTGCACCATTTCTGAGGAAAGTACTCACTGTATCTACATTTGCCAGCTCTACATTTAATGCGGCCAGGGATTCCAACAATATCTGGCTTCTTTGATTGGTGCAGCGGCTACTCCACTCCACTGCCCATACATTAAAGTCGCCAGCTATCACTACTGGCTGCCGATTAGCTAGTTCGGCTATCATCCTGTCGATCATGTGATAAAATTCCTCAATCGACCACTTTGGGGGCGCGTAACAACTGCAATAGAACACGCCGTTGATTTTTGCTATCGCAAAACCGTCTTTTGAGCTAGAGGCTACTTCTTGGATTGGGTATCGTCCTGTCGTCCCTATAGCTGCTAGCTGTTGAGACCTATCCGCCACCCAGTTCCCGTTGTTGGCTGGTATGGGTCCGATAGTAACACCGCGTCAGTCTTGGTTTCCGAGACTGACTGCCAAAGCAGCTGCTGGGCTGCATCACAGTGGTTTAAATTTACCTGTGTTACTTCCGTTTTGACTGCTTGGATACTCCGCTTGTGATTTTGGGATATTTGGGTCCGCTCGTTAAGTGTCCGTTGTCGGCTCTGTCGACACATATTAGGCACTTAGCGATTTGCTTACAATCGCTCGCCCTATGGCCTTCGGTGCCGAATTTTCTGCACATCTTACTTCTGTCGGGACCATTGCAATTCCACGACTTATGGCCCTTCCCGAAACACTTGAAGCAAACTTCAGGAGGCTGTTGAATGCTCAGCTGGCAAACCGACCAGCCTACCTTGAGTATGCCCAAGTTCTTCGCTTTGTTGGCCTCTGCGACCGGAAGCCTGATCGCCACCACCTGGGTGCCCTGCAGGCCCTTTCTAAGGTGGATGGCCTTACTGGCTTCTTCGATGTCACATTGCTCTTTGAGAGTCGCCGAGACCTCCGCTGCGTCGGTGTCCTCATCCAGATTTTTACACTGAAGAGTCGTTTCAGCAGTAAGGAATCTTACATCAACCTCGTCGCCAAGTACTTCTTGTGCCAGTTGCTTATAGACTGCACCCTTTTCCTTGGCGTCCTTCTTTAAGACTACACCCAAAATAATTCGGATGGCGGATTTCCCTCCTAGCGTATTAGGTGCTAAATCCACCTATTGATGGTAAGATTCGCCTCCTAAGCGTAGACGGGCAAACCCGTCAATTGAAATCGAGCACATTGGACTTGAAAATTCGAGCAATCTAAATGTTTACGCCCGACCCACACAATTGCACAACCAATCCGAAGCCGAATGATGGCATCGGAAACGCACACTTAGGCAAATGGTCACGCGGCAAATGGATGGTGGACATGTCAGAGGAATGGAATGAATATTGCAATATAAAACGCTTTATATATTGCTTTTGCCACTTCTCCCATCAAACCGTCGATAGGTTCGTGGAGTTAGTACTGGTTTATGAATCGGGAGATCCTTGGTTCGATTCTGAATAAGCGCGAGTATATATTTTGTTTTTATATTTTGGTTCTTCAGGCAAATTTATGAAATTCAACCCGATTTCTTGTGGCGAATTATCATAATAGATTCCGGTCCCTGTATTTAGATAATCATTTTGCTTGAGTGACTATCGAAATAAGGTACCGTGTGACAAATAGGTAAAGGAAATCGTATAGAGAGGGTTCTTAAAAAAAATAAAATGAATAAGATCTACTATATTTTTCAGATTGTTTCCTACTAAATCTATGCTATATTTAAATTTAATGTTTGTGCCAAAGTTCAAGGTAAATATTGAAAATTTTGGAAACTAGTGGGACAAGTGAAAATATTGTCGTTTTAAATGACTGAACTGAAACTAAAAAAATAACAGTCAGATCTGTGATTTCAAATGGCCTCATTTGTTAGTGTATGAATACACAAAAAATCACACATAAATAATAAACATTTTGTTCTTTTTAAAACAATTTTCTTGAGTAAAGTTATTTATTTAGCAACAATGTTACTTTTATTGAAAGTAATAACATCATCGAAAATCAAACACCATTCTATTTTACCGATTTTCTACTACTCATTTTATATAAAGTTAAGTTATCTCTTTTCTAAGTAATGTATTTATTGCCTTTATCGAGCGGATTTAACCCGGTCAAAAGTGTTAACATTCTTGTACCTACTGAATAAGTCATTATTTGAACCTAGTATCCAAATTCATGCGTCATCCGTTGAAGCCATTCAGAACATTACGATGTACATGTTTTTTTTTAATTTCTTTATTAGTATCATTCCAAACATTACATTCATTTCTTATATCTAGGTGATCTGTGTTAGACAACACTATCATCCTAATTTGGTAAAACAAATTTAAGATTTTATTAACATTTTGTTAACAACATACTACATCTCCCTGGCTCTTCACCCGAAAGGCTTTGGGGTTTCACATATTTCGACATGTTGAATCCAACAAAAATAGTCCGGTTGAAAACCCCGTGTAACACATCGTGACCTTCCCTTGTTAGCTACCCCATATACCCGATTGCTCCAAGGCTCCGCCACAAGAAATTTGCCTTAGACACCAAAATATGAAAAACAAAAAAATAATATCAGTATCTGGATTCGAAACCGCAACCTTCGGATCGTTAAACATAAACCCACACTACTCGCCTATCACAATTTTTCATGTGTGGAGTACTCTACATCACACAAGATGGAACCATCTTGTCACGGAGGACAACCTGCAAGAGGAGCAAAATACAACACCCGTTGGACAACCAAGTGCGAGAAGGGGTGAGATGATATGTTCTATAAATATATTTAAAGTACCAACGCGGTGCTGCGGGAATTTCTTACTTATACCAGAGTCAAAATCTATATGTTTGTATATCTTTATTATCGGCAATGACTTATACATTTGCAGTGGAAATAGAATTTCATGCCGTGCGTGTTGGATTGGGTAATATATTAGGGAGAAACAAATAAACACACTTGACTATAACAGTCGGGCGCTTTATAAGCAGAATTTTATCGTTGACGTTTGCTGATTGATTTACTTTTCATTTATTTACATTTTGGTCTCCTATTAGTCGCATGGTTGGGGACGGTATGAGACTCCTCGAAGTAGGAGAAAATTCCATTTTAATTTATTTTTTGTAGTTCTAGTTCAGGTTTATTAACATATTTCTGCATTACAATCCATTCTTTTGTAATAATAGCCATTTTATTCGATTAGATGAAAAAAATAATTTGGGCAAATTGCACTAGAAAACTGAATTCTCAATTTGACAATTATTTTCAGCGGGATGATATCAGGTAACTAAGATAGTTAATAGATTACCATTATCAATCAATTTTGGACGTATTTGAGTTTTTGTCTGACATTTGTATGAAGGCCCGCCACTGTGCGACGGATCACCTGGTGGTTTCCCCGCCTTTGATAGTAGCACCAATTTCTGTCGCTTCCATACATCCGGGAAGATTCCTTGATCAATGCAGCGTTGCATCGTGGTTCTGAACAAGTCTGGATCCACGTTCACTGCTGAATGTTGAGGCAACATTCGGGATACCATCGGGTCACGGTGCCTTGTTTGCCGCGAATGATTTCACGACTTCGGTCAGTTCTTCATTCGTAACTCTCGCCACTTCTTCTCCTTCATCTGCCCACCAATACAATCGCTGGGGGCCATGGGCTTATGGGATGGTGCGGGAAGAGTACATCGATTATCGATCGCAGCAACTCGGGCGACTTCTGTTGGGGCGCTATGGCACCTTTGGTCTTAGCCATTACAACTCTGTAGGCGTCACCCCATGGACTAGAATTGGCACTTTCGCATAGACTGTCAAAGCATGCCCGTTTTCGATTCTTGATTTCCTTTTTGAGAGCCAACTTTGCCTCTCTGAATGCTGCACCGCGTTCTTCTCTTTGTGCTTTTGTGCGTGCGCGTTGCATTCTTCGTCTAGCCAGCCCGAAGGAGGCTTGCTCGAAGATTTGCAATTGATTCGCACCACCAGTACACCGGCGGCCTGTTCTCTCTAGGAGGGGCTTTTCTCGGCATGGAAGCATCACACGCTCGTAATATCATAGCAACCAGCTCTTCACCGTTTAGGTCCATAGTGTTCCGTTCGCGCCTTAGGGCTTCAGTTATTACTTCGCCGTATATTCTGCACCATTTCTGAGGAAAGTACTCACTGTATCTACATTTGCCAGCTCTACATTTAATGCGGCCAGGGATTCCAACAATATCTGGCTTCTTTGATTGGTGCAGCGGCTACTCCACTCCACTGCCCATACATTAAAGTCGCCAGCTATCACTACTGGCTGCCGATTAGCTAGTTCGGCTATCATCCTGTCGATCATGTGATAAAATTCCTCAATCGACCACTTTGGGGGCGCGTAACAACTGCAATAGAACACGCCGTTGATTTTTGCTATCGCAAAACCGTCTTTTGAGCTAGAGGCTACTTCTTGGATTGGGTATCGTCCTGTCGTCCCTATAGCTGCTAGCTGTTGAGACCTATCCGCCACCCAGTTCCCGTTGTTGGCTGGTATGGGTCCGATAGTAACACCGCGTCAGTCTTGGTTTCCGAGACTGACTGCCAAAGCAGCTGCTGGGCTGCATCACAGTGGTTTAAATTTACCTGTGTTACTTCCGTTTTGACTGCTTGGATACTCCGCTTGTGATTTTGGGATATTTGGGTCCGCTCGTTAAGTGTCCGTTGTCGGCTCTGTCGACACATATTAGGCACTTAGCGATTTGCTTACAATCGCTCGCCCTATGGCCTTCGGTGCCGAATTTTCTGCACATCTTACTTCTGTCGGGACCATTGCAATTCCACGACTTATGGCCCTTCCCGAAACACTTGAAGCAAACTTCAGGAGGCTGTTGAATGCTCAGCTGGCAAACCGACCAGCCTACCTTGAGTATGCCCAAGTTCTTCGCTTTGTTGGCCTCTGCGACCGGAAGCCTGATCGCCACCACCTGGGTGCCCTGCAGGCCCTTTCTAAGGTGGATGGCCTTACTGGCTTCTTCGATGTCACATTGCTCTTTGAGAGTCGCCGAGACCTCCGCTGCGTCGGTGTCCTCATCCAGATTTTTACACTGAAGAGTCGTTTCAGCAGTAAGGAATCTTACATCAACCTCGTCGCCAAGTACTTCTTGTGCCAGTTGCTTATAGACTGCACCCTTTTCCTTGGCGTCCTTCTTTAAGACTACACCCAAAATAATTCGGATGGCGGATTTCCCTCCTAGCGTATTAGGTGCTAAATCCACCTATTGATGGTAAGATTCGCCTCCTAAGCGTAGACGGGCAAACCCGTCAATTGAAATCGAGCACATTGGACTTGAAAATTCGAGCAATCTAAATGTTTACGCCCGACCCACACAATTGCACAACCAATCCGAAGCCGAATGATGGCATCGGAAACGCACACTTAGGCAAATGGTCACGCGGCAAATGGATGGTGGACATGTCAGAGGAATGGAATGAATATTGCAATATAAAACGCTTTATATATTGCTTTTGCCACTTCTCCCATCAAACCGTCGATAGGTTCGTGGAGTTAGTACTGGTTTATGAATCGGGAGATCCTTGGTTCGATTCTGAATAAGCGCGAGTATATATTTTGTTTTTATATTTTGGTTCTTCAGGCAAATTTATGAAATTCAACCCGATTTCTTGTGGCGAATTATCATAATAGATTCCGGTCCCTGTATTTAGATAATCATTTTGCTTGAGTGACTATCGAAATAAGGTACCGTGTGACAAATAGGTAAAGGAAATCGTATAGAGAGGGTTCTTAAAAAAAATAAAATGAATAAGATCTACTATATTTTTCAGATTGTTTCCTACTAAATCTATGCTATATTTAAATTTAATGTTTGTGCCAAAGTTCAAGGTAAATATTGAAAATTTTGGAAACTAGTGGGACAAGTGAAAATATTGTCGTTTTAAATGACTGAACTGAAACTAAAAAAATAACAGTCAGATCTGTGATTTCAAATGGCCTCATTTGTTAGTGTATGAATACACAAAAAATCACACATAAATAATAAACATTTTGTTCTTTTTAAAACAATTTTCTTGAGTAAAGTTATTTATTTAGCAACAATGTTACTTTTATTGAAAGTAATAACATCATCGAAAATCAAACACCATTCTATTTTACCGATTTTCTACTACTCATTTTATATAAAGTTAAGTTATCTCTTTTCTAAGTAATGTATTTATTGCCTTTATCGAGCGGATTTAACCCGGTCAAAAGTGTTAACATTCTTGTACCTACTGAATAAGTCATTATTTGAACCTAGTATCCAAATTCATGCGTCATCCGTTGAAGCCATTCAGAACATTACGATGTACATGTTTTTTTTTAATTTCTTTATTAGTATCATTCCAAACATTACATTCATTTCTTATATCTAGGTGATCTGTGTTAGACAACACTATCATCCTAATTTGGTAAAACAAATTTAAGATTTTATTAACATTTTGTTAACAACATACTACATCTCCCTGGCTCTTCACCCGAAAGGCTTTGGGGTTTCACATATTTCGACATGTTGAATCCAACAAAAATAGTCCGGTTGAAAACCCCGTGTAACACATCGTGACCTTCCCTTGTTAGCTACCCCATATACCCGATTGCTCCAAGGCTCCGCCACAAGAAATTTGCCTTAGACACCAAAATATGAAAAACAAAAAAATAATATCAGTATCTGGATTCGAAACCGCAACCTTCGGATCGTTAAACATAAACCCACACTACTCGCCTATCACAATTTTTCATGTGTGGAGTACTCTACATCACACAAGATGGAACCATCTTGTCACGGAGGACAACCTGCAAGAGGAGCAAAATACAACACCCGTTGGACAACCAAGTGCGAGAAGGGGTGAGATGATATGTTCTATAAATATATTTAAAGTACCAACGCGGTGCTGCGGGAATTTCTTACTTATACCAGAGTCAAAATCTATATGTTTGTATATCTTTATTATCGGCAATGACTTATACATTTGCAGTGGAAATAGAATTTCATGCCGTGCGTGTTGGATTGGGTAATATATTAGGGAGAAACAAATAAACACACTTGACTATAACAGTCGGGCGCTTTATAAGCAGAATTTTATCGTTGACGTTTGCTGATTGATTTACTTTTCATTTATTTACATTTTGGTCTCCTATTAGTCGCATGGTTGGGGACGGTATGAGACTCCTCGAAGTAGGAGACCCAGGGTTTGTGGGATTCGATTCATTTGACGATGTAATATTGTAATCAAACATCTAAGTGTGCATACAGCAAACTGGATTACCGTAATTCTTTTAACAATTACTTATCAAAATAGAGGCCGTTGATAAACTATGTTATCATTTAGCGGGGAGGGGGTATCTAGCCAAAGACCACGGTCCACCCATTTGTGTTTCAAAGAAAATTCCACCATCAACTAAACCTGAAAGGTTTCATTAGCAGTCGGATGGTTCAAATTAAAAAAAAAAAGTTTTAAAATTCAATATTTCATATCTTCTTTACCAACAACGATTAGAAGACGATTAAGATTTCTATGGAAATTACTATGACAAAATTTGAAAAAAAAAAAAAATGTTCCCCACATGTTAGTACTGTAATGTTAATACAAAATTATCTCTAAGTGAAAACTAATTCCTCAAACAATAATAAGGAACACTGCAGTAGAAACAAATCTTTTATGAGCTAATTTTGTTAGGGATTTTTGCAGAAGTTTGTCACACTATAATCTCACATTTCGCTTAATAATAGCAAACCAATTCATAAATATCTCTTCTCCCATTTTTCAAATTTCTGTTTCATTCATGAACAAATGAAACACATGATCATTGGGCGAGCGGGGGGTTATTCGTCAAAACCACACAAAAGCACGAGGGGGGAGGAGGTGACTGAAAAGTCAGGAAAAATGTTCACGTAGTTTATGGACGACCCCTAAGAAAGATATGGGGATTGGAATTTCAAACTTTTTTTAAATTTAAAACCGCTCTTATTAGCAGTCATTTACATTTACCGTTATATTTTTTTTGTAAAGAAGATGCAATAGTACCTAACTGGAATTTACAGAAATTACAATAAGGTTTAATTATCGCACTCAACATTTTACACCAAAGCCAGATTTTCCATATTTTTGGAATTGATATACATAAATAATAATTCTCAAAAAACTTATGTGCACAACATAATCGCAAAATAATGGTGAACGCGTTACGAAATGATTTCTTCAACCCTTAAGTGGATTTTTTGGTGTTGGTGTTCGTTCAGAGGTTTGCCAAGCCGCACAACTATATAAAACTCGTGAAGATCTTTTCCGAACAATATTTTTTCTACATCCCAGAAAATTTACTTATAATAATAATGCTCTACATATTGTCGATTTAAAGTCATGCTTTAGAGCATTCATGATGTCAAAACTATGTATCATTGCTTGACAGTTATCGAATGAGTGCAATAAAACTTATTTTAATCTGCATTTTATTATGCATATAAAAATAAACACACATTGTTTGAAAATGTATTGGAAAATATGAAATTGGTGCAGTCCCATATTGAAAAATAAAGGCATACCAGTCTCCATATGAACTTTTAATTTAAATTTCAGCTGCAAACGTGAATTGTGTTCAAGTTTATTATTTTTTGCTGATCATTAGAAGCAAAATTAGTAAGCTATGCGGTTGTGTTAAATATGTCAGGAAGAAATGTAAGGGGTCATCCATAAATGACGTAGCTATTTAGGGGGGAGGGGGATCTTTACGGGGCCCATATAGCCATAGTGGTAAACGCGGAGCTATTCAGCATGATCAAGCTGAGGGTCGTGGGTTCGAATCCCACCGGTCGAGGATCTTTTCGGGTTGGAAATTTTCCCGACTTCCCAGAGCATAGAGTATCTTCGTTCCTGCCACACGATATACGCAAACAAAAATGGTCATTGGCACAGTAAGCTTTCAGTTAATAACTGTGGAAGTGCTCATAAGAACACTGAGATGCAGGCTCTGTCCTCTGTTTTGTTTGACTTATAAACTTGGTTTATAAAATGATGATTCAGCTTCAAAACATTCATCAAGATTGAAAAGAAATCTGAGAAATTTTAGATTTTCTTGATAAATGCAATCAAACAGATTTTTCAAAGCTTTAAATGGTTATGTAAATATTATATTATATTCGTGTCTTAATTGATTAATTTATAAATAAACAAAATCAAAGTTTAATAAATAAATTAAAAATCAATGCTTTAACTACTTGGAGTACATTGTTTTCTCATTTGTTAACAAGTCATAAAGTCAGCCGTTTTCAAGACAATAAAATATGCTCTTTTCGGCAAATATTACATGAAACAAGATATTTATACCGTGTATTATGCATTCAATGTTGCAGGAGATCTCACTCAATCAACTCATCGATTTGTTTTGATGTATCAATGCTCTTGATGGAATAGCCTGAATATTAATGAGGACAACAGATTCGAGTGATATCGAAATTGCCCTATCATTCAATTTTATTGATAACTTGGTAATTTGATAATTTTTTATTATTTAACTGTTTCATTATAGGTTGTGTAGGTTTATTTTATTATGAAGAAAGATAATGAAGTTCAGCTGAAATATTAATAGAGATAAATAATTTGTATAATAATCGCTAAAATTTTCTAAACATTCCAAATATATCAAGTGTAATCTTTTCTATATCTGGCCACTGATTGCCAAATGGATTTGAATTTGGATAATAATTCATTTCGAATTAATATATTGTATTGTTCATTTTCATTGAAATCTATTTCCTAACAAAGAATAATTAAAAAAAAAAAACAATCCTTTACTAACGAAATTTTTGTTCTAACTAAAAATAAACTAAAAATATATTGTACCCTAACTCAACAATAACGAGCTTCATCAATCCAATCAATTTTTTTTTTCACATTTTCTATAGTAAACTTGTTTGGCTTGGTGACAACAGCAAAAGTAATACAATTTAGCCTATATAAAACTAGATACCAAAATTATGTAACAGGAACTGTGTTTATTTGAAACTGTTTTCCAAATTACTTTCGAGCGCTACTGTATATCATACTGTTAGATTAGATTATCCTTACATTTTAGTCAGTAATTAATATCAAATTTTGTATTGAACTTCTGAATTCTAATTTTTTGTTTCAACCCAATCACTGAGGAAAATTAATAAAAAATGCAAAGGGGGGGCCTTCCTTAGCCGAGTGGTTAGAGTCCGCGGCTACAAAGCAAAGCCATGCTGAAGGTGTCTGGGTTCGATTCCCGGTCGGTCCAGGATCTTTTCGGGTTGGAAATTTTCTCGACTTCCCTGGGCATAGAGTATCATCGTACCTGCCACACGATATACGAATGCGAAAATGGCAACTTTGGCATAGAAAGCTCTCAGTTAATAACTGTGGAAGTGCTCATAAGAACACTAAGCTGAGAAGCAGGCTCTGTCCCAGTGAGGACGTCAATGCCAAGAAGAAGAAGAAGAAGAAGAAGAAGAAGGGGGGGGGGGGGTGCTTGATATGCTACGTATTTTCCAAGGGGAAGTATCAGCATTTGTGACGAAACGGTACGAGAGGGAAGGGGGGTGTAAAAAATCAGTGAAAAATGCTACGTTATTTATGGACGGCCCCTAATAGAAAATTATAAACATTTGTATGAAAGAAAAACTTCAAAGTTTGAGCGCTATTTTCTCAGTGCCTACTTTTTTCAATATGGGCCTTTATGGACAGCATAAGTTGTTCTTAGAAAAACTTTCTTATCGAAAATGTATCTGAAATTTTGTCCTGAACAACTAATTCTTATCACAATTCATAGATAGTCAAAATTAAAAATGATAAAAAAAAAGATTATTGCGTTATATAAAAATGAAATTTTGTTTTCATATTTTTCATGATAAAAAAAATCAGTATATATGTTCTCTTGACTTCTCCAAACGGTTTACTACAATCTCCCCACTGAACGTTCTGTTCTAAAATCAACATATCGGTGCCATAATTCTTAAAATAAATTGCTTGCAAAAACTAATAGCCAATTTGCAGAAGTTGTTTTTGAGTCAAAATGATCGATTCATCTATAGAAAACTCTTTTACTATTATACTAAAACCATGGTTAAAATTTAATCCCATATATGGGGCACGGTTTCTTATAATCGGCTCATTCTGGGTAGCATTCATCAGCATTGGATCGATATTTTTTTATCAATGTGAAAGTAGAACCGTGATCTTGTTTTCTTTGAATAGCACCAGCAAAAGATTCCACAGAGTTTTCATGTTTTAAAGACTATTCATTTTATAAAGAGGACACCTTGTTTATGCTATATCTTTTTTATCATGTATATAAAATCCCAGAGTTTTCTGTCTGTCAGTAACGCTTTGAAAGGTTTCATTGAGCAGCATACAACAGCAACAACAAAATATTTAAATTTGGGCGATTTTGCGTTCATAAATATCATGCGTGTCTCAGCTTATTATTCATACACCAATGGCATATTATTATTCATACACCAATGGCATAATAATCCATATTATCATTTTGCAATTGAACATAAACATTATTAATCTTTGAAAGAGGTTTTTGCTTGAAAATTCTTATGGAACGTGACTAGCCACGCTGGGTTAGCTAGTTTATCAATGAAATCATAATCGGTTTTCTGTGCATCGTAATACTATTATTTTCCTCTTATATGGAAATATAAGATCTTACAAAGAAGAACAAAGAAGTTTCGACAAAAACTTCCTAGAAAAGATGTTCTTCAAACTTAAACAATATTTTTCACATACCAAAAATCCGAATTTTTATGAATGAATTGTGTTTTGGTATAAGCCATTTTACGAAGCCTGGTCAAATGACAGGAGACCTGGGATTTTTCAATCATCGGCGTCAGTTTTCGCGATGATGATGGTTGATGACTGTGCGCATTTCTAGCGTAGCTTTTCATCCAGGCGAAAACTTAAATGGAGAAAATTTTTTAAAATATTTCTGATCACAAAAGTGCTTTTTTATGTGCAATATGGGTAACAAAGAGGTAGCTGATACAATAACTAGGTGTAATGTTGCAGTAACGAACATGTTTGGATCTCATTTTTGTCATTTTCTCCATGTCCTCGTTTGGTAAGATGAGGCGTTATTGAAAATCACGCTGGATTTAATCCCAGGTCTCCTGTCAATTGACGCGGTTGCGGCGATCAGCTGTTCCGAAACGTCTCGTAAAATGGCTTATACTCAACTATTATACTTGGCTCCAGACCTACCAATCTTTGACCATTCTAAACATTGTTCCTTATTCGTGTGAATTATAATTATTTTGATGGCTTTTTTGTTATAACACCATCGTGCAATAATATAATAGTCTAACAATACTGTATACAGAAAACCGATTACGATTCTATTGATATATTATAAAGATATAGCATGCACAAGGTGTCCACTTTATAAAATGAACAGTCCTTAAGTAAGTTCTACAATAGAGAATGTGGCTACTCTGGTAGGTGATAAATTATTATGAATATACATTAAACTTGTTCAACATACGATGATTAACGCTTTAAAGGAGACTTGACTGTATATCCTTATTTTGCTGGGGATAACACATGTTCACATGTTTATCAACAGCATGAGCAATCATGCATATGAAACGTAAAACCACATCGACTTTGGTTACATTTCATTTCAGTAGTAAGTTTGGAGCAGTAAATACACAGTGTGCTAGTCGATCCGATGATTATGGTTCGAATCTAGTTTGCACCCTCTCGGTTTTTTGCGTATTTCCATACTTCCAATACATGCACTTAAAAGAGGCATATGTGTGGAAGTTTTATTTTTTAATACATGTGTTGGTGATGCACGCACATGAAAAAAAATACACATGCGACATCAACCAGGATCGATCCATGGTCATGAGCGTGAGAACCAAATACTTTACCACAGCACTAAACCCGCTTGTTGGTATGCGTGGTTCAAAAAGCATATCAAATTGTACTTCCCCATTTGTACCGTAAAAACTGCTCGACTCAATGACCGGATTATCTGCCTATCAATAGACGCTCAAAAACGTCATGTCGCTCAGAAGAACACTTTTCCGCCATCAATAGACGCAGAAAACGCCTATAATGACGGTTTCAACTTTTGGGTGTAGGATCATTTCACCAATCCTAGTTCGCCTTTTGCTCCGCACGTCTGCGCCCAATGGCGATAGCTTCTCCGTGCTTCGCAACGCCTTCAGAACCTCGGCGTATTTCGCTTCCTCCGTTTTGATAACGAGGGCTTCGCCTAAATTCCTACGTTTCACTGTTTTTGGTTTAACGCTCTCCTTGGGCTCGGTTTTCGATTCCTCTGTTTTTTCTTATTTCCAACTCGTATCCACGGGTTGCTGTTGCCTTGCGCCCGTGGTTCTTGTGGATGCACTGCCTGGTTCGGGTTATCCCGTGGCTCTTTTCTCTTGGCTTTCTTGGCCTTAGGCTTGGTGTTGGCCTCTTCTTTGTTGCCATGTCCTCTTGATCGCGGGGCTCGGCTCGTGCCAGCTTTTCCGCCCTGGAGGACGGCCGCGTAGGTCACTTTTCCCTTAGCAACCATACGTCTTTTCGCTACGTATTCATCCCCGGAAGGTCCCCTCTTCCTCATCGCATATCAAATAATATCATCAGATATATTCGCGTTGCCTGTGAAGGAAAACACTTCGGTCTGACACGACGTAGTGTCTTTTTTGCCTTCTGCCTTGACAAGTTGTTCCTTGGCTTTCTCGTAGTCCTGCTTTGCAGCAAGGACTGTCTTTGCTGATATTGCTTTTGCTCTTAACAAACTCAATGATGACATCAAGTTGCTCAGCAGCTACCTGCATTTTAGGGAGGTACTCCCTATTGCGATCCATGGCCTCGATTAGTCCCGGGCCATCGGTCACCTCACATGTTGCACTGGAGCGGCCAGTGCCTGCCGTCGTCACAGTATCTAGGCTTTTGCCCACACTGTTTTCACTAAAGTTGATGTTAGTCGCCTCCTTCCTTGGCGGGAATAGTTACCTCTGTGATTAATAAAGTGTTCACAGGTCTTCCCAGGAGTTTCCAGGAGCAAGGGCTTCTAGGTTTTCAAAAGTAAATAGTGATTTCCATGTAACAAGAGACTCTTAAAAGTTTCCTGGGTTTCTAAACGAGATTTTCAAATTTCCCAGTAGTTAAAAAGCAAACGAAGAAGTTTCATAAGTGTTTTCAGGAATAGGCAATAAGTTTGTAAACCATTTTCATATGTTTTCAATGGAGATCCTAGAGGTTTCAGAGTGTCTTTTAAAAATTTCGCTGTGCATCGTAAGAATTTATCGAGGATCCTGTTTCACAATTGAATTTAATGGGATTGTATGGGGAGCCTGATATGCCTTCAGGAATCCCAAACGTATACGCTACCGGCATTGCTTTTCGTAAAATTGGTTGGGCATCGTGTTCCATCCCAATACTAACCACTGCGTGCTTATAGAGCCCCAATCCTTCCGTGATTCCTTGATGGATATTCAGCAATCCTTGCAACGAACGGCTGGTTTTGTCTTATCCTCTCTCCAATTTTTACTTCAATTTCCAGTGGATCCTCATAATCTTTCCTCCCAATCGAAAAAAATCGAAGCACCTGACTAACTGATAAAAATTTGGCCCAAATTCACTTTACTTTGTGCGTCTTGATCCTCGCGCTCCTGTCCTTCAACGAAAAAGTTTCCGCTAGCAGTACAGGCTGCTTGAAGATGGCCCCGCTTGTTGTACCTCCGGCACACGTAGTCCTTGAATCTGCAATCACGTTTGAAATGACCCTGACGACCAAACATTGGACACTCCTTCCTGGGGACGACTGTTTTCCTGATGCACAAGCTTGTTCTGCTTCCAAGTATCGTCTTCCATATGGGAAGACAGCTGCTGGCTTGATCTCGTCCGGTTCGTATTTCATCGCGATTTCGTACGCCTTTTCAAAAGTTAGACTCTCATCTTCCTTGAATACTATGTCATACGCCTTCCCTTCCAGGCCGTCCACAAATTTATTGAACAAATCGTGCTGCAAATGTTCGCCCAATTTGCAGTTTGACGCTAAATTCTTTAACCGCGCAGCCCAGACGTTTAAGCTCTCCGGAGGATCTTCTCGCCCTCTGGCTCGAAGGAAACTGTGACGTTCCTTATGCATCACCACTGGTGGAGTAAAATATTTGGACAGTAGCTCACACAACTAGTTGTATGTCTTTTCCGCCGGTGTTTACGGTGTTCAAAGTTAACTCTCATTTTCACAACTGACAAAAGCCTTAATATAAACAGTGCGAGGGGTCCGCTGATGCTTCAGATTACTAACGCCACAATTACACTACCGCAAAACAATTTCAAAATTTCGTTTCGATTCGACAAATTCCGCATTCCGTTAGAAATTCCGTGAACCGTTTCGTGACGAATCAACATGAAAAAAAATACATCTCGCATACCCTTACGTCATAGGACGAAGTGAACTATCCGGGTAGTCTAGGACAACGCCGGAATTTATTGCCATCTCATTGCGAGGGTGGAACACGTGTACGTCAGGCTCTATCCGGCAATCAGGCGAATGACTAATGCGAAATATGTTGGGGAAACTTCTTTCACAAACGACGTGGGCGGTGACGGTTGAAAGATTACTCAATTTAAGTTATACTTTATTCATCATGCTATCCATGTTAATTGTTTGTATTTCTGTTTTTTTATATAATGTTTATTCGATCTAATAAAATTGTTAATGTATTCTCTGTTTTTGCTCTTTTATAATATATATTTGCTTTCTTTTCTGATTTCTTGAAACTTTCGCTTATCATTTCTAAAACCTCCCATTGTGTTTTGTTGTTGTTGCTCTTTTGCTTAAACTCTCACTTGGGTAATATTGGTTTGTGTTCTCTGTGTGTATTTTGTATTGTATATAATATATATTGGTGTGCTACGATTCAAAACGTATTTCTTTCGATAACTTTCTAGCAGTTTTTTACGACTCTGATTCCTAAAAATCCGACTAAACAACAAATCGCTCAAACCCATAAAAACCATCGCAATCACATCCTTCTAGGTTCATTTGATTATGTGCTCCCTCAGTGTTCAACAACTTTTCCGTTTCCTGTTCTTTGGCTGTTCTCGACTCGATTCTGGCATTCTGCATGTATGTCGGAAGATTCGTATTCGGGAGTTTTACTATCCGTTCCAGTGTCAATTGTAAATACGCGAGTGAATGTCATAGTAGCGGGGAGATGGGGGCAGGTATGACAGATAGCAGATGGTATATATATATATTGCTGTATGTGTGGTACAATGTCGCTTTAGCTTGGTTTCTTCTATGATCAATAAAATCCTACCATCCTAACAATGGTGAGGGTTTCCCCGGTGTCTATGTGATTCATGTGTACTGTTTGAATTTCTTTTTTTTCCGGTGATTTACTTTCAGATTTTCCCTTACCAACTGTGAGACAGTGAATTTCAGTGAAACAAAAAATCAGAATATGTATATAAATATATGTTGTGAATCTGCTTTCGTTTTTTTGGTTTTGTGATGTATGAATCTGAGATCATTCCATGTTCCTTCTCTACAATCCTGACATCGAACGAAAAAACTTATAAGCCTCTCTGTCTACATACCTCTACATATAGTAACAATCTCTTCTGCTAAGTCGTAGAAAAATCTCATAAATCTAGCTCGAATCTACTTTCTCAGGAAAGCCAACTCATTTCTCATCCAGCGCATCCACCCAGCATATGAATGAATACATATTATTATCTTTATGCGATTAATGACTTGTCAATGATGAGGTGGAAAGAGATTATGTGATGCTTGTCAAAAATAAAACCCTGACGCCACGGAGGAAACGAACCGGGTATGAAGGGATTCAATTGGTTCGGGACCGCTATTTCCTCCGGAAGCGTTGGCCACACTCGAGTCAATAATACAGTCGGTCCCGTTTCAGCTCGTTGTCCAGATCGGCTAGCTGCTGCAGGAAGCCCTCGTTAGGCCGGATGTCGCGATGCATTCGCACCGTTCGGATCGCTTCGGCGGCGGACATCTTGCGGGCAATCATCAGGTAGGCCAGGACGCAGGTCGCCGAACGCGACATGCCCATCATGCAGTGGACGAGGACTTTGCCTGAAATTAGGGAAGAAAACTCGGTTGGTAGTTGCTTATGGTTATTGGAGTATGATGTATTGCGTGGAGCATTTCCAGGCTTTTCAACTGTTCGCTCACAAAAGTGGCTGAAATTTCACCAGCTTCTGATGTAATTGCATGCAATAACCGCTATTCGCTTGGTGAATGCAATGTTCGAGTGTTACACAAGGATGAGTTACCCACCATAAGTATGAAATTGCAACACTCCAGTTGAATATTGCAGCACCCCGAAAAGTTTAGCGTTACCTAAAAACTATAATATTCAAGACGCAGTATCTCGGAATCAGGGTTGGGAAAATTATGAAATGCACAGTACAGTAGGCAAGCGTAGCAAATCACAGCCAGCGAAGCCAGTGAAATTCACGTCTATCGCTGCTGTAGACAAAATGCCTTGAAAGCTGGGGGATGCGCACAGAAAATCAACAAGCAGCCAGGCTGCTGTCAAACTAAAATTTTCATAAAATTGATCAGAGTACGCCTAGAAATGTACGGTCGTGGTTTCGATACGCTAAAAATTGTTGTACAATTTATGTGTCACAAAGATCGCCAACTGTTAAAGAACTTTTGTGTTAGGTCCAAATTATGCATAAGTCTTGTAGAACTGCTCAAAATATGTTTCTAACTAACATACGTCCAGGAACTTTCTAATTAAGTCTATTCATTGGGTTAATTTCCTGCATTGAACTGATGGAGCTTTGTGTGAAGTATTTTAAGGTGCAAGAAAAAAGGAGGAAAATGTCAAAAATGAAAAAGCAGTTTTCGCCCTTGAAATCAACAAATCGGAAAAAATAAAAACACACAGCCTTTTTATTTTGCAAATAAAAAAGCTGTGTGTTTTTATTTTTTTCGATTTGTCGATTTTAACGCCGAAAACTGCTTTTCACTTTTGACATTTGCTCCATTTTTACTTGGGCCTTTAAGTGTGCATTTTGAATGTGGTTTCCTCGGTTTCCTATAAGACAAGCAAACACACAACGGCTAGCGCTCGTGGAAAAGATTGTGTTCAATTTGAACAACCTAAATCTTCGAGTAAAAGTAAAAAAAATGTGAAAGTAGCAAAACTTCCGTTGCTAAGGGCAACCCAAGACTGCTGTAGAAAAATGTTCAATTTCTCGCTGCAATTTACCGCATTTATAGCCTTCAATGACAGTACTGATTTAGAAAATTCGTGCACCCAAAATAGACTACTTGATGAAATTTACAAAGTTTAGCTACTGTAGTGGCCCAGATAGCCGTAGCGGTAAACGCTCAGCTATTCAGCAAGACCAAGCTGAGGGTCGTGGGTTCGAATCCTACCGGTCGAGGATCTTTTCGGGTTGGAAATTTTCTCGACTTCCCATGGCATAGAGTATCTTCGTACCTGCCACACGATATACGCATGCTAAAATGGTCATTGGCACAGTAAGCTCTCAGTTAATAACTGTGGAAGTGCTCATAAGAACACTAAGCTGAGAAGCAGGCTCTGTCCCAGTGGGGACGTAATGCCAGAAAGAAGAAGAAGAAGCTACTGTAGTGCGAGTGCCACGTGAGTTTCGCAAAATTCAAGCCTACTCTATTACCATTCCCAGCCCTGCTCGGAATCCTTGCTTTCTACAAAGTAGCGGTCTGCAGCAAAGTTGCTCAGCACCCTTATGGCGTTTATTAGGTGAAATTATGGATGCAAAATTTTGCCGCTACGTGGCGCTAGTGTAAATAGAATTTACTCATATTCTAACAGGCTCTAGCTCACGATCTCGAGCACCTAGGAAGTGTCTTCAGCAAAGTTGTTCAGAAGCTTGAAAGCAATTGGAGGCAGCACTGTTTAGTCAACAATTTTGCCGCTACGTGGCGCTAGTGTGCATGTTAATTGGTCATATTCTAGTAGACTCTAGCATGATCCTGACCACCTAGAAAGTTCGTGTCTTCGGCGAAGTTGTTCAGAAACTTGAAAGCAATTTGAGACAGTACTGTTTAATTGTTAGCAATTTTGCCGCTTTTTGCCATTTTTGATGTTTTAGGCACCGTACCGAAAACAATGAAATTTTTGTGGAAAAATCAAATAGATTCCGGAAAATACGTGGGAAGTGTAATGGAAAGACTTTCAACTTTCTACTAATATAACGATAGAGGTTAAAGTACATGTGTGATACTTTGCACAGGAGAAATTTAATGTTGTAAATTTTATCTAGTTTCAACATACAAGTTTATTGATGTAGTAAACAAAAACTACTATTTTTAAAAATGTATATTGTGATGAATAACGTGTAATAATATGCTCCCTAACATATGAGATATTAATTTTAGTAGTATCAGCGTTATTAGCTGAAATATTTCATAAACCATATTTTTCCGTTTTGACCCAATCTCACCCCCTAGGCCCATTGTTACGCCCTTCGACGGTACATACATATTAAAGCGCTGATGGATGGGGGAGAAATTTATTATTTTCTCGGCCAAAAGTTCTCACTCTTGCCCAAGATCGTATTCTTGGAGTTGAGTGCAAGAGTTTCATAAAACTGTTGCCAAGGTCATTTGTTCTTATTGTAAATGAAGTTTTATGCGGTGCATACGAAGTATTCTTGTAGAAGTGTTAAAAACCAAAAACGGTCCAAAATCATTTGAACTGGATACAAATTACTACAACTCTTAGAAAAATATGCAAATCTACTATAAAACTATCATAAATATAAATAAAACCAGTTGGAATCAGAACTGTTATTTGGGGTATGAATGTAGGGAAGGTCTGTGAATGAATTTCCGATTTGATATCTGGAGCAAGTCCTTACAAAAATTACTGAGGGAAATCCTGGGAGAATCTTTGGGAAACACATTGCAAATGCCTGTATCCTATTAAAAAAAACATCAATACATTATTGATCCAGAGTGACTTAGACCATTTGCTGTTCTCCATAAGATAATATTAGAGTGTTGACGTATTAAAGATATTTTTACTGTGCCCAAAGATACTTTTTACTGTGATATAATAGGCAAACGCCCTAGTTAATCGACCAGATAGAGTTATATCTGGATAAAGTAGCCGTTGTAGCAGATGTAGACAGCTTGTAAAATGATGTGACGATGAACCATTACATGACGTTCTGTAATGATGTTCTTACCTTACTAGCTTGAATGAGCTAAGGTAAGAATGTCAACATCCGTTTTGCTTAGAATAATATCGATTTAATTTGTGTAATAATAACATTTCCTTATGACTATCAACTCACCTCCACTGTTGATTCCATTCTCGATGAACTTGGACGCGATGTAGAAGTACCGGCTGATGTCCGTCGATGGCTGGTCAACCAATGGGAAGCCCATGTACCTGAAAGTGCAACTAGAATTTCTGAACGGATGGCGGTCTGAACTCATCGCACGTCGCCATCCGTGTCTACCACAAAGAACATAGGTCCTTTCCCAACGTTAGAGATTCTAAGGTAATGGTGATCTCTCGATAGTCTCTCAAATGTCCTTCAACTGAGAAAGGATCCCTTTGTGGCAATTGGATGGCTTATTGCGCCCAGTCAACCAGGAAAAGGGTAACAAAAGTGCAAGTGCGAACGAGTTTTTGGTGCAAACAGTTGCCTAATTGTGTGAAGCTGGGAAGCTAGGGGGAACGTTTGGGGAACCAGCATTGGACCTACCTTACACCGGACATGTCCCGATAATAGCTGTGACCCGTGTCCACCTGACCAAAGCGCGTTCCTTCGGCCGTGTTTAGCACGTGTGTGATTCCGATCAATCGTAAATACTGCTTGTTTCTGGCTGATTCTCTGTGGATGAATTATAAATGAAATATAGAAAAAAGGAATCAGTCACGCTAGCTTTCCGATCACGAAAAAAGGGTGTAGGTAGTGTAGGCCGACAAATTGAGACGCTAGTCGGATTGAGGAGAGAACTAATTGATCGTTCAATGGAGCCGTTGATGTCGGTTTCAGATTAGTCGCATATTGGTCGCATGCAAACGTGAAAGTCACGCATCGATATTGTTTGTTTCTTTTTTGCTGATATAGGACACAACGTGGATGATTACTATTTACTAAATTGGATGATTATTTGATGAAGATTTTATTGCAATGGGAAAGCAGTACGGCACGTG
This sequence comes from Aedes aegypti, assembly GCF_002204515.2. Classification (NCBI taxonomy): domain Eukaryota; kingdom Metazoa; phylum Arthropoda; class Insecta; order Diptera; family Culicidae; genus Aedes; species Aedes aegypti. The sequence goes on from NC_035108.1 coordinate 439,557,481, forward strand.
CCAGATAACCTATTTCATCAGCCTCTTGCTGGAATGAATGTAAATATCGATTTGAATGGTAGGATGCAAAGTGGGGCAGCATTCATGGGAATCAATAAAGTAAGGTTGGGTTTTAAATATTTAGGGATTGAGAAAACATACCTAATGCGTGATACGTGAATATCTATTCAACTTTATATGGACGGTACAGATTACTTGATTTGTATCGGGTCGAAAACGACCCGTGAGTCCCAATATGTAACTTTTTGTCAAAATTCACGGAAGTTCAAAGAAATAACTAGATAATAAGAGGTACTTACACATCGCCAATGTACAGCCTAGGGTAAACTTCATCACAGTCGACGTCATATAATGCACATTCGTTGCGCCGGAGCCCGAGGAGGGGCCGGCAGGGGGTCACTGAGTAGTGCAGAATCCGCTGCAGCTGCCGGCCGGTGGTCTGATCTGCCATGTTCTTGTCGTTGTTCCGGTAGTGGGTCAAGTACTGCAAAGAGGGAGTCAAAGAAAGGAGGGGAACGTTACCTCATTATGATTTAAAGAGGATGGATGGGTACAAAATATTGCAAACGAGTGATGGATGGAGCTTATTTGAATGGAAAAAAAAACATTTCAATGCGGACCCGTGATGCCATAACCGAAATTCCGTCGTTCCTAGTTCAGATATCATGTCGTCTGAGGTTGTCACGGACGAAAATTAGGAATATTTGCGTGATTGCGGATTCAAGGTCATTAAAGCATTGAACGTTTATGTATGGAATAAAGCAATATGAAACTGAAAGAGCACCTTGGTTTATGAATACGAGTCGTCCATAAATTACGTTCCGCTCTTATCGGAAAAAGGGGTAAGAGAAACGTGATGACCCATACAAAATTTTCCAAGTCTCCATATAAGAAGTGTACAAAATTTCCAAATTAATCATGACGTTATTTATGTATGGTACCAGAGAGATAGTGGTAGGGTTAGCTGGTGAGCAATTGTGATTCATTACGGAACCTAAAGAATGGGAACGTTGAAGTGAGACGCAATAAAATATGTCATAAAACTCAAGTAAATCTTATTGCTCCTTAGTTTTTGCTAATTAGTACCAAGCAAAATCTCACATTATAATAAGTATACGAACTGATGGAGTTTGCCACAATCCATGGAATAAAGAAAATCTTGTAGCAGTGCTTGAAAGAATCGTGTAAGAAATTCCAGAAAAAAAAAACTCATGGAGACACTATAAAGCAATTCCTGGAGTTACCATAATAAGTGAAACCAAACGTTAAAAAAAAAATGAAAAATAAATTATCGGCTTTGTTAGATAAATGTTTTCAAGAATTATAATAATGGTAAATAAGATCTGGAATGTCTAGCAGCAAACACGATTTTTTTTGCTGGAATTCATGAATTATTTTTTACTTTATACCTGCAAAAATTTTGAAGATCTGCCTCGACAAATTTATGTACGAATTGTTTTGGCGGTTTTCTTGTTATTGAAATAGGTTTTAGAATTTTTAGTTAGTATTCCGAGCCCGCAGCGATTTTTGATAGAGAGAACTTTCTGGTGTAACGGGGAAATATTTTTAACAAGGTATTTAAGGTTTTCTTTAGAAAATTTCTTGCAGATTTGTCTGACTTTTTTTAAGTATTCGAGCCCTTCACTCTGGACGTAAGAAACTGAATTGAAGCAAGTGATGGTCGAAATAAGCTTTTTTTTTATTAAAATATTATCAGGACGGCAAAAGTACAATACTTAAACTACTCTTTTGATTCTTCTTCGGTTTGTCAGAGTTTTATTCACTTAACGTCATCGGGAATTCTTTCTGGTGAGCTTTCTCTGTAAATATGATTAATATTGCAGCAAAAAAATGCTAAGAGATTTCACCACTAAATCTGGCAGAACCTAATTAAATGTTTTCTCATGAATTTTTACATAAGAAATTATTTTCAATGTACTTGGAAATTCCTTCAAAATGCTTAATTAAAAAAACTGAGCATGTTTTTTTAGCTGCTTTTTCGTTCTTGCTCCCAAAATCATTAAAAATTCTACCTGTATGATGTATATTTGAGCTTATTCATAATTACGAGTGAACTATTCCGAAAGAAATTATTATTTAATTCAGGATACAAAAGTTTAAAATAATAATGGAAATTTATTTCATTAATACGTCAGCTATTTATCTTAACGAAAAAAAAAAAATGTAAGCTGATTTATATGTATGTGTATTTCCAAAAATCAGCATCAAAATACCTGTTGTATTTCTTTAAGATGTTCATTAAAAATTTACTCTGAGAGGGGGACGGGCTTTGAGTAGTGTAGCCTCTCACGCCAAGGACTAGGGATCAAATCCCTTCCCCGAAATAGTAAATTATGATGTAAACTTGCCTTCTACGCCTACTTGTCCCATGTTCTATGTAAACCTTCTGGACTGCGGGACAATTATGCGTAGAACGGCATTAAAGGCCATAGGGACGACTTCCTTCGGAAGGAAAATAAACCCGTTGGTCCCGAGATAAACTAGCCCAGGGCAAAAATTCTCGTTAATAAAGATAAAAACAAATCTTGAATTCCATCAGCGATTACGTCAAAATTAATTCTAGCAATTGAAAAAGACATATTCGCAAAAGTTTCCCATATTTTTTTTCCAAATGAGATCCCAAGTATCACTAATAGCTGAATAACAACAGATAATTCAGCTAAAATGCTATGAATCGCAGCCTCGGCAGAATAAACTGTTATTAGGCTACCAATGTTACCTGGGAACATTTTCATAAATTGATGAAACGATGATGTTCTACATCGATCATTTCGACAGGAATTTTGCGAAAAACCCTCGAACTATTTTGCTCTGTTTGATTCTGACTCAATTGCCGGATGGTTCGATTTTCCTTGGATCAATTATTAGAGAAAAATGGCTCCATCATCTGGAGCTTTAAAATTTTTGGCTAGGAAAAATGAGAATGATTTCAATACCTTTCTGTAATTAAAGTAAAGAGTGTATTTTGTTTCTCTCCAATAAATTGCTTTCTGGACTGAGTGGTATGTTCCTTTTCACTCGGGTGCTGTCAGTTCAATCAAAGATGGCGTCGAATCAGCAAGCACTCCGCGAACGTGTTGTACGGTTTTACGAAACACATGGTCGATAATTCGAAAGGAACCCGACCAACTGGCCCCAGTGCCGTCCTATTGAGTCCACATTTTTTATTGAACACACGTTATTTGAGTTGATTTTGATGTTTATGATGATGATGCTAAAATATGTTGCAAATGGAACATTCACTATTGGAGTACAAGCAGGTCATTAAAAAAATGGCTTTTCCACAAAATTGATTTCGACTTAGAATAATTTAATATTCCTAGAAAGAATGTGTTTTCTTTATGAATCCTCGATTGTGAAAGCTTGTTGGTCTATAGTAAGAATAGTTTATGGAAATTCTGAAGGTAAGAATGTACACTGTTTTTTTTTTAAACGTGGAACTTTCTGGAAATATAGAATCTTGAGTTCTACGGTCTGGAAAGATTATCTTGGAAACTGAATAAACTAAACTAATTCCTGAATTTTATCTTGGAGGAATATTCGAAAGATTATTTTAGAAAATCCAAGAAATCTTTTAAATTTCAATGAGCCACAAAAAAAGGAATTATTTAAGTTTTTCTAAAATAAATGGGAATTTTGAAAGCTACGTAACAGGTGTTGCTGGTGGAACTATTGAAGAGATTTTCTGAAAGAATTATTTAAGAGATTCTGCGAAGAAAATTATTGGAAGAACCTAGAACTTTCAATCAGCATACTCTGATGGAATTTGAGGATTAGATGACAGATAGCCATTTCTTAGATATATTATAAAGGATTTTGTGGCAAAATTCTTGGACTAACTCCTAGTGAAGCTCACAATATGCATTTATTTTACAATGCTGGATCTCCGTTAATTACAACACCGGAAACAAATGTCGAGTATGAGTAGAACGTGTTTTTTATCTAGCAAAAAATAAACTGAAGATTTTTCAGGAAATTTTGGAGAAATGGAGATTTTTTCAGAATTTCTTGAGAAATCCTTAATGCAGAGCTGCCTAACTTAGTGCAGAGCTGCCTAACGTACGTATATTTTTGTATTTTCATACGATAATTGAATAGTCTTTTTCCAAGGTTTCATGAAGATTATGTGAAAATTTAGGTTTTGAAGGAATTTTGAAGAATACGACCAACGTATTTGTTGTTTTTGCTCCTCCTCCTGGAGAAAACCAAATGAAATTAAATTTAGAGAACACACTCGCACACATATGACACTAGTATTTTATAAAAGATTTCGCAATCAAGTTTCGGTAAATCATGGACTCATCTTACACAAACTTGCGCAACATAACTTTTCTGTCGTTTGACCAACTGGATTGAATGTGACAATTCTGAGTATGGTAATAAATTAATGAGTGTAATTAATACTTCTGTTTGGGTGCCAATCAAAACGAATATTTGTTTACAAATAATTTTATAAGATTCTTATATAACGATACTGAAGGATTCCAAGCCAAATCACATGTTGATAACATAGAATTCGGATATAATAAAAAATCACCTAAAAATTGTTAGTCATACAATGATGATCAATAGTTCCAAAACATGTACCGGGTAGCCCCGTTGGTTTGACCATATTTAATCTGAACACTTTTTAATTTTGACCCCGCTAGTTTGCACATCGTTCAGATTAAAAATGGTTCAAACGTCATTTAGCTCATTGAACGGAGTGAAGTGAAATGAAACGCTGTGGAACGGAACGCAGAATCAAAACAAAACAGTAAAAGAGGTGACCAGAAACACGTTTCTAGGGTGACTAGGTGTTCAAATTAAAAATGAACCCCGATGATTTGCATGAGGTATCGTTCAAATTAACGGGGGTGTACGGTACAACCTAGTCAGTTAGAGTAAAGAACTTTATAAGAATATGGAGCAGGGGCCCAGATAGCCGTAGCGGTAAACGCTCAGCTATTCAGCAAGACCAAGCTGAGGGTCGTGGGTTCGAATCCCACCAGTCGAGGATCTTTTCGGGTTGGAAATTTTCTCGACTTCCCAGGGCATAGAGTATCTTCGTACCTGCCACACGATATACGCATGCAAAAATGGTCATTGGCATAGTAGGATCTCAGTTAATAACTGTGGAAGTGCTCATAAGAACACTGAGCTGAGAAGCAGGCTCTGTCCCAGTGGGGACGTAACGCCAGAAAGAAGAAGAAGAAGAATATGGAGCTTTATTAAACCACAAATTACAAATTTTGAAAATAATTGAATGCTGAGTAGCTAGACTCTAAACACACATTTTTCGAAATTTGAACAATCGTAAGAACTGTTCTTCAAACAAATCTAGCTTTAGTAGACCGTTCTGAGCATCTTAAAGTTAAAACCCTATTTCTAGTATTTAGTTAGCTTAACCTTGTTTAAGCTAACAAGGTCGATTTGTATCCTCATGTTTTTTTCTCAACTCCTATGTCAAATTAGTTAACCAAATTCTCATTTAATTATAGACTGGACTGGGACCAGTCCTTAAAAGGATTTGGATAATTTAGGAAATTGTTCAAATTAGCTAGTCACAATATCTTGGGCAGGATTCTCACAAAATTATATGGAAACCTTGGACCTGGGAATCTGGGACATAATTCTTGGCAGAGCATTCACATAATCCTAAGTAGGATTCTGTCAGAATTCCTAGTATAATCCTGGACTGCAATGTCTCAGATTCCAAAATAGGATCATTCAGGTATCAGAAGGCCGGCTCCAGAGGCACGTTCCCAGCCATTTGGGAGATTTGTGCCATCACCATATTTGAGCCTATTTCATCATCTACCCGATGGGAGAGGAAAGGGAAGGGAAAGATGGGAGGAAATAGGAGTGGGGTCCCTTCAAGAGGGAAAATCGCATAAGCGAATTAAGAGCATGTAGGGGCTCCTGGGGTAATATGTACTGCCGGGGTGAAACGCACCTTGTCAATTTTTCTGAAATAAACGAATTTTGAGAGAAAAACATTATGCGGATTGATGAAACGTTGCAAATTGTTGATACCCTGAGAATTTGATACATTTTGAAAAACTTAATAGGGAGATATAACAATAAATTCGAAAAGCACGATTCTGATATAACTTTCTTATCATTTTACGTGATGTTTTGAAAGCGATAAATCGAGAATTTTTAAAACCTTTGACCATAAAACAGATGATTAGAGACTGGGTAAGTTGTTGATGGCATGATCTGGTGAAATAACACAACGATTTTTATTTTCTATAACATTTTCTGTTAGGCACCCGGTTGGGGCAACATGCACTCCATTGGTCGGGGCAGAACGATCCATTCCAAAATAAACTACAATCAGAAAAATTAGGTCATTTGAAGTCTTTACTAACGTATTTATGTACAATTGTATCATCTTGTAGACGAAAATCATCAAAAACTCGTGTTTTTACGATAAATAAAATTACGTATAAAACATGATGGTGTATCTTGCCTCAATGTTGTGGTGCATCATGCCCCTTTGTTTAGGTGCGTCTTGCCTCAATGTTGTGGTGCGTTCTGCCCCAAAAAGCGGTGCATCGTGCCCCGTATCAATCTTAAATCACGCAAAAATAGTGCTTGAAAAATGTTAAAATTACCAACAAAAAAATGTAATTACGATCAACATTCGCTCAACACCATGTAGGGTGAGCCAAAACCAACAAGATTCGTGTGTTAAAACACTACATACATGTTGTTTAGTGTTCATTTCGGCACATATTCCTTAAGAGGTGCATATTACCCCAGGAACCCCTAGCTCCATACCACAATGGGTTCGAACAGCGCCCTAAAAAGGGCACTGCAAAACGCATGAGCGTAAAGAGAGCCTATAGCTCATTACCACAGCGGGTTAAGAATACCAGAAGTTCCTGAAGATTCAGGTTTCTGAAATCAGTTTCACTTAATAAATGTTTACCAAGTAATTGGAATCGCAATTACGCGAAAAATTGACATTTACATATCAGGTGATAAAAAGTGTCATAATCGGAATCACAACTACCACATACAAATGTATCAACACACTGAATATTTGCCATGTGATAGTTGAGTCGGCAGTGGCCAGTCAAGATTGTAACCAAGCGACTGCAATTCTGCTTTGACAGATTTGTTAAATACTTAGCCACCTTTGGGATGGCTCAGTAATGTACAGACGTCCCCTCGTCTCGCGAAGGGAGTTGTGAGGAACATTTCCTATAAGCAAAGTGGCAAGCAATTTTGAGATCACTCGAAGCAAGGACAATTGTGTCCCAATTCACCGGAAGTGGAAACATCCAAATCACTAGGATTTCCAATGGACGGGGAAAATCCATGGAATTTGGTCACAACCAATTCCCAGTTTGTGGAGTATAACAAATGCAAAGTCTGCGAATTTACATTCTTATGTTCATATAGAGATGTAGGCCATTTCCTACAATAAGTAATCCAAGATTTGAACTACTTAAGCATTCCACCAGACTGGAGCTTCTCAAATTGATATCTGAGCTGCTCCAGATGATATTATGAATATCAGCATCACTGCCCACAATCAGCAGAAGGCCTTTTCATAGGCAGTGAACGACAACTCGTTTGAAATCATCAATTGGGGATGGTTCATCATGTGGTAAATACACCACAAAACGAAAGACGTATTTCCTATTGAGGTCACATACAGAAATATCAATTGTGACAGCACATACATCTCTGGTAGTTAACTCAGAAATGGATGTAGCGACGTCAGCGCTATTTACGAGCACGCATGCACGAGGCATGGCACGCGAGTATGCCATTTCATGTTTCTGAAAGTATCAAAAACTGGGTCCACTAGGTTACCTAGATAAAAGTTCGCAAAAGTAAGGTTTTTGAATTAGCGCCACTTGAGCTGTGCCATTTACATGAGTCTACAAAGATTAATCGTTGCTGACATTTTATGCTGGAGATTGATCTAACTAAGCTATCCTAGCCGTAGCCACTACCCAAACTAGGCAGGATTAAGCTTTTCGCAATCTCAGAACAAAAAAGATCAGCAGCGAACAAAAACCATATCGGTATCTCTTAAAAGTCGCCAAAGGCGAAAAGCACAGAATACACTGCGTAAAACGCATAATGCGAAAACATAGAGGTGAAAATTTAAACTAAAATACAATGTATTAATAATCCCACCCTTATTTAGCCCTTAGGCTTGACTGAAGAAGGGCAGCCGATTATCTCGGAGAAACACAAGGTCACCTGCACCATTGCTCCGGGTAGCACAGGAAGGGCTTAATACTGTAGAGGGTGCCCTGGAACTCCACAGGCTCCGTTTGCGGGTAGGTTTTATTTAGACCCCCCTAACCATTCATTCTTAGACACGGTAAGCTTAAAGCCGTATGAATTGGGGGTCACCTGTGAGGTGGACTTTTACCACCGGAACAGGCAGTCCGTAGTGTTAGTTCTTAGCTAGTTGAAATAACCGCTACCGACACTACGCGGCTATCTTGGCTGATTGGGAAAAGGTAGTTAACATTGATGATTAACTCCTGACGTGCCCAAACAGCCTGTAGATCTATTCCAAAATAGGATCAATACAATAAATCTTATGCAAGATTCAGTCAGAATCCTTCGTTAAATTCTTAAAGAATCTTGCGCATGATTCTCATTTGATCCTAGATAAGATTTCGAAAAATCTTGGGCAGTATTCTCACAGAACTCATGATTTTGTTCTGTGTAATGCTGTAAGTAACTTTTTTTTTCAATTTTATCAAAAGAAGCTCTTTTCATGCACCTTCAGGTATCAGGTATCAGAAGGCCGGCTCCAAAGGCACGTTCTCCACCAGTTGGGAGATTTGTACCATCGCCATATTTGTGCCTATTTCATCATCTACCCGAAGGGAGAGGAAAGGGGAGGGAAAGATGGGAGGAAATAGGAGTGGGGTCCCTTGAAGAGGGAAGATCGCATAAGCGAAATTAGAGCATGTAGTTCCATACCACAATGGGTTCGAACAGCGCCTTAAAAAGGGCACTGCAAAACGCATGAGCGTAAAGAGAGCCTAAAGCTCATTACCACAGCGGGTTAAGAATAACAGAATGTCCTGAAGATTCAGGCTTCTGAATTCAGTTTCACTTAATAAGTGTTTACCAAGTAATTGGAATAGCATTTGCGCAAATACTGGACAGTTACATATCAGGTGATACGAAGTTCCATAATCGGAGTCACAACTATCACACACAAATGAGCCAGCACGCTGAATATTTGCCATGTGATAGTTGAGTCGGCAGTGGCCTGTCAACGCTCTGACCAAGAGACTGTAATTCTGCTTTGACAGATTTGTTAAATACTTCGCCACCCTTGGAGATGGCTCAGTAATGTACAATTTTGTTTGACGACATGACTCCAAACTATTCCAATATTGCTTGTGCTGAGTTGCCGCCCAAGAGTTCATCTGAAGCTTCACCCAGCACTTCGAAATTGGAATAGCCGGCTCAGGACCAATGAAGTCATGCGATGCTCCATCGCGAGCTAGCTCATCAGCCAATTCATTTCCAGCGATGGAAGAATGGCCTGGTACCCATACAAGGTTTATAGAGTTGACTGAATTCAGTTCCTCAATTTGAGTTCGACATGCGATAACAAGCTTCGACCTTGAGTTGGCCGAAGCGAGAGCTTTTATAGCAGCCTGACTATCTGAACAGAAGTATATGACTTTACCCATTACGCGCTGTTGAAGTGCTGATTGCACTCCACACATAAGGGCAAATATTTCCGCCTGAAAAACGGTGCAGTTTCTACCAAGTGAGTAAAACTGATTCAGCCTTAGCTCACGAGAATATACTCCTGCACCAGCTCTACCTTCAAGAAGGGAGCCATCAGTGTAACATACTATATTGTTTGATATACTTCTTTCCAAATAGCCAGACGTCCACTCTTCCCGTGAAGGGAATCGTGTGATAAATGTCCTGTAAGGAAAGTGACAAGCAATTGTGAGATCACTTGGAGCAAGGACAATTTTGTCCCAATTCACCAAAAGTGGAAATAACGAAGTGTGTGTAGATCTACGATTCACTGGATTTTTCTCCAGTAGATCCAGTACCCATAAACGGTAAGAGCAAGAAAGTGCTTCTTGTTTAAGGCGAAGTAGGCCGTCATTGAAATTTGTACACGTCGTTAATGATTGTTGCTTATTCATCTCACGATTTCGAATCAAAGAAAATCAGTTGGACATCCATATGCCAATATTGGTCGAACAACTGTTGTGTAAATCCATTTGATATATTTGGGTTTGAGGCCCCAAGTTTTACCAAAGGTTCGCCGGCATTGACCGAAGGCCATGCAAGCTTTTTTGACTCTGAAATCAATGTGAGCTGTCCATAAAAGTTTGGAATCTAGAATGACTCCGACATACTTTACTTGATCAGTCACATTAATCTCAGTGCCAAAAAGACGTAAAGGTCGAATTTCATCGCGGTTTCGTCTTTCCGTAAACAGAACAATTGATGTTTTATTCGGGTTAACCGAAAGGCCATATTGGCGACACCAACTCTCGACTACCTGAAGAGCACTTTGCATCAGGTCGAATAAGGTGCTTATGCACATACCAACTATCAGAGCTAGATAGTCGTCGGCAAATCCATAAGTTGGAAAACCGCAATTATTGAGTTGCCTCAATAGCGTATCTGCTACGAGATTCCACAAAAGTTGGTTGGTTGGTTTGACTTTATTAATGAGATTTTTAGCCCTGGGCTAGTTCATCTCGGGACCAACGGCTTTACTTCCCTTCCGAAGGAAGTCGTCACTATAACTTTTTACGTCATAAGTGACTATGTTGGGGATGGGATTCAATCCCAGGTCCTCGGCGTGAGAGGCGAGTGTTCTAACCACTACACCAGGTCCGTCCCCCTTTCCACAAAAGTGGTGACAAGACTCCCCCTTGGGGGCATCCGCAAACACTCAATTTTCGAATCGCTGCTTGACGCAATGTCGAGAAGAGATATCGGTTTTTGAGCATTTGATGAATCCAATTGGTAATTATTGTAGGTAGCCCATGGTTTCGTGCTGCTTCCAATATGGCATCGAAAGACGCGTTATCAAAGGCACCCTCAATATCCAAGAAAACACCCAAGCAGGATTGCTTCTGAACGAATGCTTTCTCGATATCGTATACAACTTTGTGTAAAAGAGTCACAGTGGACTTTCCAGATTGGTAAGCATGTTGATTTACATGAAGAGGCATGTTTGCCAAATAAACATCACGGATGTGATGATCGATAATGCGTTCCAGACATTTCAGAAGAAAAGAGGTCAGACTGATTGGTCTAAAGCTCTAAAGATTTCGAAATATCTTGGGCAGTATTCTCACAGAACTCATGATTTTGTTCTGTGTAATGCTGTAAGTAACTTTTTTTTTTCAATTTTATCAAAAGAAGCTCTTTTCATGCACCTTATTGTTCTTATTAATTATTACGAAAAATTTGGCCCTCCAACAATTTTTTTTTCAACGTTTGGCCCGCAGTTCAAAACGGTTGGGCAGGCCTGCTCTAGAGGAACTTCATGGAATATCATTAGATGCTCTATTACAATAGTTTGTCACTTGCAACTGCACTTGCAAGCACTTTATTTCGGAATCTACAAAAAGTGAAAATGCTCAAGAAACTATTGACATTCTTTTGGAAGGAGTCCCCGGGGATATAGCTAGAGTATATTCTGTGAAAAATGCGGATGGAATGTATTGAAGAGTTTTAATTATTAAAAGAACCCAAAACCCAAAAAAAAAAATCTGAAATTGTTCCCAAAGGCGTCCCTAAACGTGATTTGTAGGAATTTCTGTTTGGATTTCATCATGAGCCTCTGGTGTCCCTGGTTTCTTGAGAGATCTAGAAGATTTATCGTGAGTTACTTCTGAAGACACATTTGAAGAAACTACTGCCAGAAAAAATGAAATCAGTGGAAAATTCTCTTGGATAAGTTAAGTTAAGAAATACTTGGAGGTATCTGTTGTGGAGGCATTTTTAGTGAAACTGGCAACACTGTATCATTAGCTTATATTATGAATGATTTCAATCTTAATTAGATATAACAAAGTTCTGACGATATTTCTGTTCGATTGAACGTCAAAAGTTTTCTATTGCAATTTCTAACGTTTTTTAGATTGAACGACATTCGACTAAATGTCATACGACTTCATGGTTTTTCGACCAAATGTCAAAGATTCTACATATTGACATTATTGAAGCAATTTGGCTGAATTCCAAGTATAAATTCTTGCCATATTCGAGATGGCACTTTTTGGTAAGGGTTCGTTCAAATACTACGTAACGCAAAAATATCAAATTTAGACCCCCTCCCACCCCCACGTAACAGCTTTTGTATGGAAAATTTTAAATTTTTGTATGGACCGTAACACTATGTAAGACCCCCTCCCTCCCCCTGTTGCGTTACGTAATATTTGAACGGCCCCTAATTTTTGGAATAGTTCAATACGAATTTTCATTGGAATTTGGATATAATTTTGGTGGAATATATTGATTTTTTTTCTATATCACTATTCATAATAATATTCATACACTATTAGCTTAATCTGAATCTATGACATTTGGTTGAAAGACATTTTTTCGAATGACATTTGGTTGAATGACGTTTGGTCGAAAGTACATTTGGTCGAACGGACATTTCGTCGAATGGACATTTGGTCGAAAAGGTTTAGTTGCAACAGAAAGCATAGCATATTTCGAGAGTAGCATTTTGTCGCTAATACAAGAGTGGTTGAATAATCGAAAAAGCATTATCCATTTTACCAATAATCTCTTTGCGATTAGCAACATTTTGCTATTCAATTTGATGGATGCTCTCCCAACATATTGATCATATGTTCTGCGATTCGAGATAAGCTGATCATAGATGGAAGTCTCAGTCAATTCGTTTTAACTTACCCGATACATAGAATTAGCATAATTTTTAATTTTCTACAACAAACTCTGTTTTTCACCCGATGTCATAAATACTGCCAGCAAAGCCATATGCTTGTTTTTGGAATGTTATTATGCTGGAAGTCATAATAAGCCAATTGACCATAAGTAGAGTTTAGCATGACCAAGCTGAGGGTCGTGGGTTCAAATCCCACCGGTCGAGGATCTTTTCGGGTTGGAAATTTTCTCGACTCCCCAGGGCATAGAGTATCTTCGTACCTGCCACACGATATACGCATGCAAAAATGGTCATTGGCATAGTAAGCTCTCAGTTATTAACTGTGGAAGTGCTCATAAGAACACTAATCTGAGAAGCAGGCTCTGTCCCAGTGGGGACGTAACGCCAGAAAGAAGAAGAAGAAGAAGAGTTACCGACACCCAACATGCACTTCGTCCTGAAGGATTTTCTAAAGCAATTTTTTCCTGCCGTTTTAATTATGATTACCGCATTCAACAATCTTACCCACGTCCGTAAGCTGCAATTCATTTCTCTGAATTCGTCCATTAGATGAAGATAAGAAGTTAATTTGGGGCCGTCCATAAATGACGTAGCATTTTTTCACTGATTTTTTACACCCCCCTCCCCCCTCGTAGCATTTCGTCACAAATGCTGATACCCCCCCTTGGAAAATACGTAGCATTTCAAGTACCCCCCCCCCCCTATATTTTTTTTATTTGTTTTACTTAGCAATTTGGTTGAAACAAAAAATTGGAATTCAAAAGTTCAATACAGATTTTGATATTAATTACTGTCTAAAACGTAAGGATAATCTAACGAATAAATGTTTGATTTGCAGTAGCGCTCGAAAGTAATTTGGAAAACAGTTTTAAATGAACTTTCCTGTTTAAGTTGTTGGCTAAATTGTATTACTTTTGCTGTTGTTACCATAAAAAATTAGTTTACAGCTGAAAATATAGAAAAAAGGAAAAATCTCTGATTTGATTGATGAAGCTAACAGTAACGAGTTAGGGTACAGTACAATAGATTTTATAATATATTGAAAAGTAATTTAATTATATTAGAGCATTGTTTTTTAATTATTCGTTGTTAGGAAATAGATTTCAATGAAAATGATCAAGATAAGATATATTTGATTTGAAATGGATATTTGTCATTATCATCCAAATTCAAATCCATTTAGCAATCAGGTGCCAGATGTAGAAAAGATTACACTTGTAATATTTGAAATGTTCAGAAAATCTTAGCGATTATTGTACAAATTATTCAACTTTCAGCTTAACTTTATTATCGTTCCCCATTCTGAAATAATCTTACACAAACTATAACGAAACAAATAAATACTAAAAATAATCTTTCTTCAAATTACCGAGTTATTAAGAAAATTGAATGATAGAACAATTTCGATAACAAACGAATCTGTTGTCCAGGCTTTTCCATCAAGTGTTATTCAGGCTATTCCATCAAGAGCATTGATATATCAAAACAAATCGATGAGTTGGGGGAAGATCTTCTGCAACATTGAGAGCATAAAACGCTTGACGCTTTTCGTGGTTGTGTAGACTCTTCGGTACGCTGTTGATTTCGTTTTTTTTTTCAAGTTAAATAGTTCGAAAAGTGTTATTTTATCACTCTTAATCAATGCAAACACCTCGTCATTCCTAAAACAAACGAGTTCAACGGATTCACTGCACCTCAACTCGCAATTATTACGCGGAAAGTTAGAGCCTATTTTGTATAGGCACGTCGATTTTTCATCATGGAACGTCATTGCAAACAGTGCTCACTTCTAATCGACATGAAAACAGACCTATTTACGGTGTGTGAAGGGATGTGTGCCGAATCATTTCACGCCGGTTGTGTTGGTGTGAGTGAAAAAGATGTATGCACTTTTTCGAGAAATATTATTTGGATGTGTGACCCATGTATAACAGCCTTCTGCAGATTCAGAGAAAACAACTTCACTGATGTAGCAACCAGCACCGATCTGTCTAATCCGATAGTTGAAGACGTTAAGCAGCTAAAATGTACCGTAGCTGTAATCATGCAAACGCTATCAAAAATTGTTGAAATGCCTGATACAATTGCTCATCACAACCGATCCACGCCTATCTCATCGCCTAAGCCTTTTGATGGGATCAACGAGATCATCAGCAGCACCAAGCAGCAGCATGAGAGTGTAGATTTGCCTACCGAAACTGATGAGAGTTTGTTCTCATTATACTTGACCAACATCGACAAACGTGCTACGGAGAACGACATTAGCCAGATGGTGTCTCGACACCTTGATGTACCGCTTACAAAATGCTTGGACGTCGTTAGGCTGGTGCCGAAAAGTAGAAATTCAAATACATCGGATTTCATTTCATTTAAAGTTGTTCTTGATACGCAATTAAAAAAGACAGCTATGACCGCATCGACTTGGCCGAAAGGAGTGAAATATCGGGAGTTTGTTAATCGATTTAATGACACTTGGCAACCTACGTAAATTTAATATGATGATAATACGCTTGAAAAATTAGATGTTACTAGTTTCTGTTATGTTCGTTCTCTTCGTTTCTGATTTTTCGTTTTCTTATTTTAATTTGAGGCTGATGTATTGAACTTATCTATTGTTACTTTGTTATTTGTTGAATAGATGTTTGTCAATCGGTTAATATTAAGTTACAGTCTGTACTGCACAAGCGGAAGACGGTGAAATAAATAAATAAATAAATAATTCACGGAATGAATATCTTGTTTTAATATAATATTTGCCAAAACGAACATATGTTTTTTTAAAGAAACAATGTTTTCCAAGTCGTTAAAGCCTTGATTTTTAATTAATTTTTCTATCTTTAATCTTTATTTATAAATAAATTTATTATTACATGAATATAATGTTCAAAAAAATCTGTTTGATTGCACTACAGAAAATATAAAATTTCTTACATTTTTTCCAATCTTGTCATATGAATGTTTTGAAGCTGAATCATCACCTTAGAACCCAACTTTATAAGTCAAACAATGAAAAAAGAAGTTTGATAAAAATAATTGTATGTCATTTTTTCAGCGCCGCTTATTTTACCGACGTGATTCAAAATGCTACGTCCACTAGCTAGGACCCCTCCCTCCCCCTCGTCACACATCGTCACAAATTCGTAAAGCCCCCCCTCCCCCCTAAAAATCTACGTCATTTATGGACGACCCCTTTCGAAGAACGACGACATTTCAAAAGAATAATAAATAATGAAAGCATTATATTCACATCATTGAGTAATAAAATAAAAACTTGATGAGCAGCCGAAGAATGATGATATTTGCAAAGAATAATAAAATCACTAGAGCTAAATATTTCAGTCAATCTAAAAAAAACTACGTCTTAAAACTTCATTTGAATAATCATCGAAATGCTAGATTTTGGCATAACTTCAAATTACAAATCAAAAGATGTATGAAATTTAAAATTAAGACTACATAAAATGTTATTCGAAAACAGTTAATGATTCAGATTATTCCAAAGAACACGTTATCTTGCCAACTTCTCAAAACTTAGAAAACAATAATCAATTTTACCAAATTATCTTCCAACAAAGCAGCTCAAAACCATTTCAACCATTTTTCCGTTCAACTTACCGTCATTCGACCAAAATAGATGTTCCAAAGCAATTCGACCAAAATGGTGGAATATTTTTCTTTTCGACCAAATGTACTTTCGACCAAATGTCATTCGACCAAACGTCATTCGACCAAATGTCATTCGACGAAATGTCCTAAAGCCGCTTAGAATCTGTGACATTTGGTCGAAAGACATTTGGTCGAATGACGTTTGGTCGAAAGTACATTTGGTCGAACGGACATTTCGTCGAATGGTAATTTGGTCGAAAAGGTTTAGTTGCAACAGAAAGCATATGATATTTGGCCGAAGTTTTTCGTTTAGTCTGACCGTCGAGAGGTGCATTTTGTCGCTAATACAAGAATAATTAAAAGAATATTAGCTTTTATACCAACAATGGGGAGCCGGACCCTATTCTTGGCACTTTTGATTCACTTAGACGATGGTTTTTTTTAAAGCTACAAAGCTCATGTTTGGCTTCAATATGCGTCGTTTTTTTTTTTTTTTTTTTAATTTATAAGGCACTCTGTGCTCGTGGCCACTACTGTGCCGGAATCAGTTGATCTGTACCTTCTTTACCGATACAGATCTATTTTTAACTTATCTATATTTACATCTTCTTTAACTCTCTCCTACTCTTTTACTCTCACACCGAGCAGGTAGGAGAGAGCTCTGTTGTTAGTGAGGCTAGCTGCCTGCGAAGAGGGTCAGTTTGTCTCAGTCACCATCTGATACTGACGGAGGATGGATGTACTTCCCAAAGCACAGTCCTCCGTGAAGCGTCTTCTGGTGGCTGGACGGGTTTTTTTGTGGAGGGGCTGGGAATCTAATCCATGACCTTCCGCTTATGAAGCGAAAGCGTAACCTCAAGGCTACAGACCCCCCCTAATATGCGTCGTATTGAAACGTTTCATATTGCAAATAAAAACCCCACTTGCCAAAGTGAATCATGGAAGTGCCATAGTAGCTCTGCACCCTGCTATTAGCAAAATTTTGTTATTCAATTTGATGGATGCTCTCCCAACATATTTATCAACCTCTTGCGTTTTTGACGTTACATTATGCTTTTTCGTTCAGGCATGTCCTGCGATTCGAGATAAATCTTAAATGGAAGCAAGCCAACTATTGTCGCCTTATTCAATTCGTCTTCCCTTTCCCGATACATAGAATCAGTACAATTTTCATTTATAATAATTCAAAGCTTCTACTGCAAACTTTGTTATTCACCCGAAGTCATCAAGACTGTCAGCAAAGCCATATGTTTGCTTGAGGAATCTTAATAATTTAGAAGTCACAATAAGCAATTGGCCATAGGTAAAGTTACCGACATCTAACATCCACTTCGCCATAAAGGTTTTCCTTAAAGCAAATTTTTCCTGTCATTTTAATTCTGACTTCCGCATTCAAAATTCTTACCCACATCCGTAAGCTGCAAAACCCTGAATTCAAAGAAAGATCCCTAGCACTATCAGCAGTTCATTACGAAGAATGATTGAGTTATGTTGAGCAATATTTCAAAGAAAGATAATACTTTCAAAGAATAATAAATTCACTAGAGCCAAATATTTCAGTCAATGTACAAAAAAACTTCTTCTAAAATGTTCATTTGGATAATCATGGAAGTCCTAGATTTCGGCATAACTTCAACTTACAAATAAAAAGATGATTGTTCAACAACAATTGATGATTCAGATTACTTTAATGAATAATCTCACCAAACTTTGTTAAACTTAGAAAACAATCAATATTTCCAAATGATCTTTCAATAATCCATTTGAAAATAAGCTTTCAACCAAATTTCCGTTCAACTAAACGTCATTCGACCAAACTAAATGTTCCAAAGCAATTCAACCAAATGTCAATTCGACCAAATGTCAATTCGACCAAATGTTCTTTCGACCAAATGTACTTTCGACCAAATGTCATTCGACCAAACGTCATTCGACCAAATGTCATTCGACGAAATGTCCTAAAGCCGATTTTTCCGTGTATTCGATCGAAAGTCAACCAAAGATTAACCAAAGAGCGATCATATCATATTATCATATTAAATCTTTAACGAATTTCAGGTATTATTTTTATCAAAAAAATGATTCCCGCATGTTTGCGGCACTCATCAAGATTATCGAATTTAATACTACCTTCAAAAACGATTTCGCCATATCTCCGATGTAATCCTTTTTCAACAGACGCAAGTAAACAAATTTTTGGTTTTTAATCTTTAATCTTCTAGAGCTTAAGAACTGCTTGCTACAAACGTTGCAGATTGTCGCAACCGATAAAGAAAACTTTTTACGAGCAAAGTTTTGTTTTACAATCACTATCCTTGCCGCACTGCTATCGTTGTCTTATAAGATTTTTACTTTAATTATAGATTACACCAGAAGGAACTAGAGCACACTTCAACACTCATTTAAATAGATACAACGTGTATGCTTTGTAGTAATATTCCACAATTATCGCGGCAGACTAATAACAGATTTTCAATGGATCTGACTGGATAACACCAAAACGGTCAACTGCGTCGCGTGCCACCGGAAACGATCGAACAAGAAGTATCCACCGTAAGCGCGCGCGAAATTGTCGCCGAGTCCGCACCGAACCGTGTCTGGAATGGAAATGGTCAGGTGAAAACACAGTCCCACTATTCACCGAAAACTAACCATCAGCGCGCCATCAACTAATAGGGGTTGTATTCTATATAACTACAGCTGTGGCACGTGAGAACGAAAGACCCACCGCAGTAGTGCCGATTAGGGAGATTCAAATTGGAGAAAAGTTTTGAAAGTCCATTTCCCATATCTTCCTTATAATCTGTATGATGAGAATAAAGTTCTATAAAACTGTCAACCATTTTGGGGAAGATATAAAGATGACTCAAAGATTTATAGATTCATATAAAAATTTATATGAAGAAACTAAAATAATACTTCTAACATCGGTAGAACTGTCATATTCAAGTTGACGCTTGTTCAAAAGTTTAAACCTTGTTTTTTACAGAACTCTATTCTTGTTGAAAGGATTGTAATGAAAATTAGATTGGATTTTCAAACATTTTTTTTTCATTTTGAACCACCCTAGTCCTGCCATCTGATTCGTACAAATGAAAGCAAAAGGACCCGGGGGCGCAGGCACAGGAAGCACAGGGCCCGCCGGATACCTTTGGCACGTCTATCGATTCGGGGGCCTGGTCAAAGTGGATGTTGCTGCTGCGCCGCGGGGAAGGTTATACTTTTACTGTTTTTATTCATCGACGGAGGATGTCCCTTTCGAACGGAAGAATCAGCCCGCAGCTAACTACTGTCACGATAAGGGACGATTTGTTTGACGACGGTGCGCCTTTTTGTGCATTTTATTTCGTATTTCTGTTTGGAAAGAACTTATTTTCGTCGAGTATCTCCATCGGTCAAAGTTCAAATCTCAGGGCTGTTCTCAGTGAATTTGAAAGCAAATCTTTAAACAGTCCTAGGATCAAGAGTATTTATGCAACAGTATTGAGTAAAGCACCATTCGTCTCCATAGCTTTTGGTTCCAAACGCTTCTTTTTCGCGTATGGTCCCGAAATGGAGTCTCCGCGTTCCAAGCACCCTGCTTCTCCAAGAGGGGAAGCCCCCGCGCGATGAATAATGAATAGCAGTCCTCAATGTCTATAGCTAGTGAGGCTCGTTGGTTGTGTGACTGGTGTGTCGTGTACATTTTTGCCTGACTCGATGTTCGAGGTTTGAGCCGTTTTTATATTAGTTTCGGTTTTGCCACTGTTTATTGTGGTGAAACTGCTGTTTCGGTTTGCTGAATTGGCATTTCCCTCCCCCTCACTCTTTTACGTTCAAAATGAATGGCCGCTCGGTCGACGATATCCTGGGCCAATTTTTGTTCATTATTCAGCGCGGCATTTTTTCAATAAAGGATTGTGAAAGCTGATTGTTCCGCTCATCAACTATTCACGGTATCGGTTGCGGTGGGGGGAAGGAAAAGCCCGGATCGAATCGTTCGACCCCGGGTAGGACGAAGCTGCTGATGTAACATTAATGGTGTTGTTTTCATGGTTGTTGGTTTGTTTGCAGTTGGCGTGGTGAAATCTTTTTCGTTCTCTCTCTGTTTCGGAAAGTTGTGTTGGTTTTGTGTTCTACTTTTCTACGTCATTTTGCGTTTTTTTCAATCACAAGTTGAAAAGTAAATTTCATTCTGTGTTTTAGTTCTTTTGTTTAACTCAACTTCTTCTTTTTCTTCGTTCTGGTATTATGTCCCCTCTGGGACAGAGCCCAATTCGCAGGTTAGTGTTCTAAGAGCACTTCCACAGTTATTAACTAAAAACTGCCACTTTCGGCACTCGTATATCGTATTTCGGGTACGATGATTTGTCATGCCTAGAGAAGTCTAGTAAGGTATCCCGGGACGAATGAAATCCGGGGTAAGTGAGATCTTCGGGCATAGCTTATTTGTGGTAAGATTTTCAAGAAGGTTCAATCAAACTTGCCTTTCAATTTCATCCATTTTTAGCAGCCAAGAAAAGTAAATCGTCCCAATCAGCATGACAATTGCGACAGGGTTCATTTATTTTTAATTGTAATTACACAGCGTAACAAAAATGGCATTTTTGCGTGTGTCAAGGATCAAATTATGTGTCTCTAGTAGATTTGGGGCTTCTGAATCTGATGCCGTTTTCAGAAATGTTCCAGCACGTCACAATTTTTAGCTACAGGTCGCCAAAGTTGTATAAAACACTGGTTTCATTTATGTTTACATAAAAATCAAACAATGATTTAATTTCAGATATAATTTGTTTGAAATTGCAAGGTTAAATTTAAATTAAATCGATTTTTTCAACATGCTTGCAGTTCCCATACAAAATTCTTCGTTTCTTTTATATGGCAAAATACAATACTTTTCTAAACCATCGAAAAATAACTTTTGAGCATCGGAAGTATTATGAACTTTGTTTATAAGTATTGTTATATACAAGAAGTTTGAGTTCTGAGTCAAATTTAGCAAATAAAGCAAACAAGCTGGCAAACTTGCATGCAAGTTGGCCGAAATAGTCAAATTCAGCATTTTCAACAGCCAATATCTCAAAAACTAGACGTGCTATGATATTTCTGAAAATGGCAATGGACTCAGCAATCCCTAATTGAGTAAATAGCGGTATTTAGGTGCTTGAGACAAAATCATGTACCGCAGTGTTATTGATAAGAAAAAGAAATTATTAAATTCTCATACTCCTTCTAACGCTTTCTTTTGTATAAATTTCAGATGATCTTAAGTGTGACATTGCATCCAACAAAAATTTTCTTCTAAAAATGTTGCATATTTTATGACATTGCATCAAATATGTGTCCAACATGAAAAAAATAAAATAAACAGACAATTTCTTTTGATAGCAACTTTCAATATTTTGAGGTAAATTAACAAGTTGATTTGAATAGTCCATTTTCAGATTTCTTTCTAACGTTTTCAATATTTCGTAACCATCACTTCCCATTCGTGCAATCTTCATTAAATATGCTGCCATGAACTGACTGAGCCTACAGATTTGAAATATATTTGTAATTAGAAATTGGATTGAACGATTTGTTTAAACTGTCATTTATTTAGGTCCCACTTGCTCCGAGGTACCTTGAATTTCCTTCACGAAACGATCATGGAACGACTGGGAAACCAACCGGATATCTTTAGCATGGCTTTTCTTCAACGGGATCTATCTCTGTCTAGTAAATTACTGCAATTCTCTTCCTTAAAATAAGAAAGAACGCTTTTAATTATCCGTTATTCTTTTGTTCATTTAACGTTTAGGACTACTGCAAAATTAATTATGAGCCGCATCCAGCATTGGACAGTTCATTGAATTACTTGAGTTTCACCATATATTGTTGAGTTTTTTTCAATCACTCGAATCTCTTATCTAATTATTTATACTGCATAGTAGTAACAGTATTATACATGGATTTTCTCGGTGTGCATATAATTCGTTCTCCAATTTCAGCTTTTCAATTATAAACAATATATATGCAACTTTTTCGATTTTCTACAAAAAATGGTCATTTGGACAATTCTTTAGGCATAACTTGAATTTCAACATATGTTTCGAGCTCAAAAGCAATAATGATTTGTTATAGTGAAAATGTTGACAAAAAATTAAAAACGATTTATCTGAAAATATGGAAGCACTAAAAACTGTATTTAGAAAATTTGTACAGCTCGACTTATTTTACGCCAACTCTTACATATGTTGACAGTAACCTGTCAGATATCAATAAAATTTTCTGGATGTGTAGACCTTGACAAAACAAGCCCCTGCATGCTTAGTTTTTTTAAATTTATCTAGACTATCATTTGAAAAGGGACAAACTTTGTATCCGATTTTTTACAAGATGATGTAGGGGAAGTGGTGGTAAAATGAACAGGGGTGGTAAAATGAACACCGTGCCTTTTACCGAGAAAAAACAAATTTTGATGAATTTTTATCACGCACGGACGATTTAGAGCATAAATCTCAGTGTTCAAGTTGATACGTAAGTCAATTGAAGTGAAAATTTCAACGAAATCTAAGATTTTAGAAAACCATGTTTGAAAATTAGAACTGACATAACTTTTAGCTCGGACGACTTGAGGTTTTTCAGTGAGGATAATATCGTTATGATATGATGTCAAATCTGATACCTTTAGAATTATTTCTGAATGGGTTACAATCATTAATGGATGTATTTTCGGTGGGGCAATGAAAATTTTCAGAAATATTTGTTTTGTCCACGTTTTTTGCATGGGGTTCATTTTACCACCAACAGCTGTTCATTTTACCCACATAGTGCAGGTAAAATGAACATTTGCATCGCTTTTTGATAGCGATGAAAACATGTGAAAATTTAGCTATTTTAGTCTGAATCCATGTCGCTGCTATAGATTACATCCCTATTTTTGATGTTGTGCGATAGAACTAAACAAATTCCTAGTTTTTCTATCAGAAACAAGATGATTTCCTTAAGGTGTTCATTTTACCACCCCTTCCCCTAATCGAAAAATGGCAACTCCTTAAAAACGTGTTGTGTGGAAGACTTGTAGAAAATTATCTTGATTTCGGATATAAAAATACTGAAAAAAATCTACAAAAAAAAAAAAGAATTTCAAAATTAAACGTAGATTCAAGGGTAAGTAGCCCGTCATTCGTTTTGACAGCCATGTCGACATCATAGTTCGCAATTTCAAAGTAACAAAACCCAGTCTTCATAGTTCATACTGATCCGAAAAAGTATTCTACATATGGTGGAAAGTATGCTGATACTTTTTCAGATGAGTCAGTGAATACCAACCGATGTTCAATAATTCGAAATTGTGACATGATTTAGTCAATCATCATCAACGGCCTACTTCGCCTTTGAAAAATTGCCGTTTTATATTTGAATGAAAATTTGTCTCAAGACGTGTAATTATGTTTACTTCCAATCGTCCATATATCGCGAATGGTCATTTTCAAGGAAAAATAAAACTTCTAACAAAAACTTTTTATTGTCCTAAATGCGTGTCATTTTCAATCAAACAAGTGAAAGTCAGAATCATCTCAGAATTCAATGAAGTTCAATAAACGAGTAAGTTTTGTCTGATTAGTTCTCATTATATTATCGGGAATGTCTAATTTGTGGCATACACTGAAGAAAAAATGATGATTTTAAAAATATAAAGTGGCATTAAAAATGGCAATATTTTATTTGGAAGAAAATTTTGTCTCAAGATGAATAATTGTGTTTACTACCAATCGCCCATACTTCGCGAGGTCGGCTTTTTAAAGGAAAAAAAAATCTAACAAAAACTTTTTTATCTTTAATGAATTTATAAGCGTGCCACAATCATCTTAAGATTCATTGACGCTCAAAAAGCGAGTCAATTTTGTATAATTAGTTAACTTTAAAATATCAAGAATTCTATACAAAAAGGGCTTATGACGCGTTTCTCGCCACATCATATTCGGAGCACCCTCTTTGAATACAAAGCCAAAATTGGATATGAAAATTCATCGAAAATATTATTCCTTTATTGTTTTGTCTAGTACTGAGGGAAAAATTGATGATATGTAAGTGAAAAGAACATGATTTTCCATATATTCTTTTATTACATTTCTTAAATATCGGTATCGGCGATACATCGGATATAATATTAGCGATGTCAACCTGATATCCGATAATTGAAACATATATGAGTTGACAGTAAAACACCAATTTTTGGGTAATAGTTGTCTGCCTTGATTTTAGTTTCATTACATACCCTCCTCAGCAAATAAAAACACCGTCTTCAGCCATTTATCTGCACAGACTGTAACCTAACACTAAACAACGGATGTGCCAATGTGCTTGGGCTCCAGTGGTAAGGACGGGAAACATTCTTGATGAAAAGTTTCAATGGCTGAAGCGGGAATCGAACCCACACCTCATGACACGATGCGCATAACTGCCTGACGATATCGGGTCCTTAGATATCGGTTATCGTTTCGATAAATTTGATCCTATAATTTCGATATTATCGATAATATCGATATTGCCACAGCCCTAACCACGACATAACTCACAAATGCTCATCGTTTGATTAATTTCCTGGATATATTCCATAGAATGTATTGAATTCACTATCGCTGACGAAATTCCCTAATTCGATTACAACTGGGATTAATTATATTTGCACAGCTCTCAACCTTGACGTGAGACATAAATGCGTAAAACAACAGTAACAGTATTAAATTTTGTCTCATTATTAAACAACTTCGTATATAACTTGATGTTGTAAGCCCCTTTTTATAAAATTCTTGATTAATCAAAACAAACGGGTTAGACAAAATTTACTCGAGTATTGAGCTTCATTGAATTCTGAGCTGATTGCAATCTTTACTTGTTTTGTGTTGTTTAAAAATGACAATAATAAAATAAATTCATTTTAGACAAGAAAAGGTTTTTGTTAAAACAAATTTTTACCCTTCAGAAGTGCCCATCTCGCGATGTATGGAGGACGTTGGTAGTAAACTTCATTAGCTTTCTTGAGCCACAATTTCAGTAAAATAAAGAATAGCAAGTCAAAATTAAGTGTCTGTCGTCGATTTTACAAAAAGATAGAACTAGGATTTCTTCAGAATCCCGACTTAAATTTATTAAACCTTCCTTGAAATCTTTGGGAAAGCTAATATTAGCCAGGATTCCTATAAATACGTATTGAATTCCATGTGAATATTGGCTAAAAGTTTATGGATTCCTGTTTAATATTCTGTGAGTCTGATGCCCATGTAATCCGTGAAAATGTCCTGAATTTATGGAAAATCCTGTTCAAGATTTCGCGAAAAGCCTGTCTCTTTTATAATTCAGTCTAGGATTCTGTGTTTATTACTCTCAAAAGTTTGTAAAATTGATTTCCAGCATTTTGTGAAAATATTACTCTATGATTTAGTGAAATTATGTTTGAATTTTTTGCCTTTCGGCAATGACTTTTGTTCAGGCACAATTTAAAGACTTGTCAAGAAAGTCATGATAAAAAATGTTGTTGTAATCCTGACACGATTTATCTTATATGAAAAAATGAATAATAAAACAAATAAATAAAAAAATAAGGAGGTGCCTCAAGTCAAATTAGTGTTTTTGGCACTTTTTTACCTTCGAAAAATTCTAACGATAATTTGGAAAAACGAAAATCAAAATAAAAACACACTAATTTGATAATACATCTTCGAGCTGTTTAGTAGAATACCTATAAGTAGATAAAAAAACCGAATTTAGTACTATACCATTTAATTCCACTAGAGTTTGTATCCTTTGACAGATACGCGTATTTCAACCTCAACTGTAAGGCCGTCTTCAGTGTCGTGTACTAGACTCTCTATCTACACTAATTTGACTTGAGGCACTTCCTAATCTCCTCTAAATTGGATGAAAATTTGTCTGGTAGTTTGTTTTAGTATTGCAATTAGGACTAAGGGGTGACTGGTTGAATCCCAGACTTTTCGATTTTTGTGAAATGGTCTAATGCTATAAATTTATGTAATTTGTGCTAACGTAAGAACAACACGACATTCACGAAAACGCGACGTGAGACAAGACATAACACTTATAGTTCTTACTATCGTCAAAAAAGCTTAAAAATTACCTTTCTGTCGACCGGTTTCGGGCGCGATATAGCCCATCTACGGGTCGGACATTGTCCCGTAGATGGGCTACATCGCGTCCGGCAGAAAGGTATTTTTTAAGCTTTTTTGACGATAGTAAGAACTATAAGTGTTATGTCTTGTCTCACGTCGCGTTTTCGTGAATGGTCTAATATCTACATTTTAAATGATTCATAAAATCATGTATTGAAAAATAAAATAAAAACAACTTTATAATATTGAATTAAATCTAAACTGCATACTAAAACAGTTGGGTGGTACACGGGTAAAAATGCGGCACTCTAAAACAGGAGAAAGAGTCATGATTTCGGGAGGAAAGTGTGTTTTCATGTTATGAAAATACACCATGACCAAAAGTCATGAAATCATGAAGCATTTTATCGTAACGCCGGCTGTACGTTACGTTTTCAATTTTTAGCGAAGAAAAATGGCAATTAAAATTCTCAAATCATGAAGCATGTATGCTGGAATCATGAATAAAATTCATGGATTTAGTCATCTGTCATTTATGATTCCTATTTTTGATACGAAAAGTGGCAATTTCGATCATGAAATCATGAAGCAGGATCTGATATCATGAACACAGGTCATGAAAACATAAGCACTTTTCATGTATTCAGATGCCTGTCATTTATGATTCCAATTTTGGTGCTGAAAAGTGGCAACTTGAGTCATGAAATCATGAAGCAGGATCCCTGAATCATGAACTCAGTTCATGAAAACGGAACATTATACGTCAATTTAGATCTCAGTTTATATTTGCCATTGGTAAACAAATAAAACAAAGTTTTACTGCTTTTGTGCCGATAGTTTCGTAACTAACCGTGAAAACATTGCACAAAAGTCAACCTAACGAGTGTGACATCTTTAGCAGGAACGCGAACATTCGGTGGTTAGGTTTGTACGCAAAATGTTGTTTCGAGCATCAATTGAATGGGTAAATGGTCCCTGGGCTGGTGGATTGCATGAGTCATGGAACACTCCTTAACAATTCTGCGGATGTGGAAAGTGGAACTGGATCATCCGGCTGCCGAAGGCCTTTTGTGACCTGCTCTGTTATAGGACGGGGGGTATACATCACTTCCGAACAGCTAAAATCGCCGATGAGCTTGTCAAGCAAAATCTTCGCTCAAAGTGAAACATTGCCCGGTTCTGCAAAGTCACGATTAAGTAAGTACATTGATTGTGTCGTGAAACAATGTTGGAACTCACGAGAATTTCACCAAGAATGTCATCGATATGATGACAAGGTTCCGAAGAATTTAAACTTTTTCAAAACATTTTTTTTATAATTTCACTAGAAAAAATCACCGATCGCCACGAGACACATTGACTAAGGTGATGAAAGTGACAGTTAGATTTATGTAACGCCCCGAGCATACGAATTCTTGCATAATAGTCACGATTTCATGACTTTTAGTCATGATATCATGAAACATAAAATTTTATGAAATCATGACTTTTTGTTCATGAATCCGGCAACGGATTTTTTTCCGTGTATGTTCTAATTTCAAGTCGGTGGAATAGTCAACGGGCCAAATATGAGAAGAATCTTCAAACCTTTCGTGGGCCGCATAATCAGCAGTCGCGAGCCGTACGTTTGACTAGATAGATTATGGAAAAACTAAGTAGGGTAAATGTTCCAATAGTGGAGGTACTAAGCACGGTTCAACTTCATTCAATCCCTAAAAAATCAGGAAGCGCAATGAATGTACATTAGAGTGATGCAAATTTTGAAATTTTGGCTCCCCTATGCTTAAACGATTTTAATTGTGGTAAATAGCATCCCCCCAAAGTTTGAAGTGATTCAGAACAAATTTGACTGTGCACATGCCATTTGAAGTTTATATGGAGATTACTATGGGAAACTCCAATCTTATGTGTTAAGCCCTCTATCTCTTCGTCATAACATGTTATGGAAAAGTGAACAAACTCTTCTAATGTAAAATCCTCCCAGCTTCAACTTTGCCGAAGACCACTTTTCGATTGGACGTCAGGATAAATTGTTATTCATCATCATAAAGTTGGTTTGCATGTAGCATGCTTCACCAACTGTTCGGCAGGCAACAGTGGTGCTCCTGGCGGGAAGAATAGATCAAAGTAATCCAGGCTATTATGTTCTACAGCAAAAAAGCAGTGTTGCTCTGAAATTAATTGAATGATCATCTCAGCATGATTTAGACTTTGTTATCAAAAATAACAAATTATCCTTACGTCCGATCAAAATGTGGTCTTCGGCAAAGTTGTAGCTGGGAAGTTTTCACATGAGATAAGAGTGTTCACTTTTCCATAGATTATTATGACGAGCAGTTAGAGGACTGAACACAAAAGGTTTGCCTTTTCCATACTAATTTCCATATAAACTTCAAATGGAGTGTGCACAACCAAATTTCTTCCGAATCACTTCAAATTTTGGGAGGATCTTTTTCATCATAATTGACATCGTTTAAGCATAGGGGAGCAAAAACTTCAAAATTTGCATCAGTCTAATGTACATATTATCATTGTAACAGGAAGTAACGACCATTCACCTTATGAGAAAATTGATTTCATCGCAGTAACCATCACTGACATGCCGTGAAAAATAATACCTCTGATACACTGTTCCTTTAGTTGCGGTATATTTTTTATTTGTGTTCCTATAGCTGCGGTATCCGTGATTTTCTTACACGATCCTCCACAATAGTAACACTTTACCGCAACTATTGGTACTACATGCTTAAAAAAGAGTTCTGGAAAACGTGAAGTGTCAAAAATACACCATGAGCTACCACCAATGGACCTATGCACGGGTTCACTATTTGACGTTTTAGCGGTGCCGTGTTATTTATGTGACCATAGAAACCAGTGAATTCGGGAAACGTCAAATTAGTGAACTCGTGCATTGGTTCATGGACCGATGCACGAGTTCACTCTCTGACGTTTGAGCGGTGCCGTGTTATTTACGTGACCATGGCAACTAGCATAGAGTTTTTTTTTGTCATTTGGCGAAGAATATTCTCAGTTAATCACTGTGTAAGCGCTTACACTGTTCGACAAAAATTTTTTTTGGCTGGATCAGGGACGCGGTTATATGGGTCTTGAAGTGCAAGAAAAGTGTAGAAAGAGGCCGTTTTCAAATGATTTGCAGCACCCCTGGATTAGTTTTTGACAAAGTTTGAAAATTTTGCATTTTTCATCAAAAAAAAGCGTAATAAGCAAAATATCAATATATTTTCAAATTCAATTATTCAACCATTGAATTAGTCAAATCAATATTTTTTAGCCCTAGATCGCTTCAGGGAAACGTGCACCATTTCAGAAGAGTATTGGCATCATTTTTATATATGAATTTGGAATGTTAACGATCATTAAACAAGCATATGAAGATGTGCACCATATAAATACTACTTATTTTTCTATTCCACACATCTGGTTCATTATATAATAATTATTGTAGGTTCAAGAAGACGCTTGATTAGGATTTAACTTTTTGCTCCAATCCAGTAACATTTGACTTCAACAAGGATAAGACTACGGAAAATTGATGTGTCTGTTATGTTTATATGGGCTGGTTGGTCTAATAAACTCTTGGCAGTAATACAAAATTAGGTTGGACACTGACATGTAAGTGGTCTTACATGAGCTAGTCGGTTTATCAGGAGCCGATGGCGAAGTCTGTGCAAAATGTCATAATAATGTTACTTGCGATTTCCAAAGATTTTAAAGATTTTACTCATTAAGAATAGATTACCTATCGTGAGGTCCATTTGTTATCAGAATATCCCTAGAAATTACAGACTAACGTAAAATAGCAACCAATCAACCCAGTAATCAACATTTCCACATTTTTTTGTGACAATATTTAACAGCCACTCAGGCAGGCATGAGATTTTTTTGATTCAGTTTGCGCACAATACTAATCATTTGTGAAAACTGATTTAGTGGTAACATGCCTACTTCTTACTTGTAAGATGATACAATTTCTGGTTAAACCATTTCCGATTTTTTTGTTGGTTCTACATTTTACATATTTTTCGGCAATTTTAATCAAACTTTCAAATGGAGCGTTAGTTTCTTGTTCAATGGGATGTTTTCTTCAAATGGGTTTGGTTGTAAGCATATTGGAAACATAAAGAAGTCGACCATTAAGGTTAATTTTAAACTCGTCTCCCATATAAGGACAAACGTGTCCATTTATCAGCCCCCATTCCCATATCCTCGAAACGAGTAAAAATGCTTTTCAATTAAGTGAAGAAACAATTTATCCATACATTTGTGATAAACAATTTTGCGAAACTTCACGTAATTTCTATTTTTCTTTCTTTAAACAAGAAGACATAGAAAAACAAGTGTTTTACTCATTTTGAATATATCGCAATTATTTGTGAAATTCATTCCAAATCTCAAAACTGAAAGTTTGATTAAAATTGCCAAAAAACATGCGAAATTTAGAACCGAAAAATTTAAAAATATCGGAAATGGTTAAACCAGAAATTGTTTCATCTTACAAGTAAGAAGCAGGCATGTTACCACTAAATCAATTTTCACAAATGATTAGTATTGTGCGCATACTGAATCAAAAAGAGCTCATGCCTGCCTGAGCGGCTTTCGCAAAAAATGTGATAATGATGATTACTAAATTATTTGTTGCTATTTTATGTTATTCTGTAATTTTCCTAGGGATATTCCGAGGAAAATGAATGTCACGGTAAATAAACAATTATTAATGAGTACCTATCGAAATATTTAGAAATTGCAAATAACAATGTTATCATATTTTTTTACAGACATCGTCTCCTGATAAACCGACTAGCGCATGTAAGACCACTTACATGTCAGTGTCCAACCTATATAAATTTTGTATTTCTGCTGAGAGTTTATTAGACCAACCAGTCCATATATTCACATCACATCACATCACATCACATCACAGACACATCAATTTTCCGTAGTCTTATCCTTGTTGAAGTCAAATGTTACTGGATTGGAGCAAAAAATTAAATCCTAATCAAGCGTCTTTTTGAACCTACAATAATTATTATATAATGAACCAGATGTGTGGAATAGAAAAATAAGTAGTATTTATATGGTGCAAACCCTCGTATGCTTGTTTAATGATCGTTAACATTCCAAATTCATATATAAAAATGATGCCAATATTCTTATGAAATGGTGCACGTTTCCCTGAAGCGATCTAGGGCTAAAAAATATTGATTTGACTAATTGAATGGTTGAATAATTGAATTTGAAACTATATTAATATTTTGCTTATTACGCTTTTTTTGATGAAAAATGCAAAATTTTCAAACTTTGTCAAAAACTAATCCAGGGGTGCTGCAAATCATTTGAAAACGGCCTCCTTCTACACTTTTCTTGCACTTCAAGACCTATATAACCGCGTCTCTGATCCAGCCAAAAAATTTTTTTTGTCGAACAGTGTTATTTGAAAATTTAGCCGAGAAGCAGGCTCAAAAATGAAAGCCTGTCAACAAACACCACCAAAAAAAGTTATGTCGGTGTAATTCGGAAGAATGACAAATGTTCAAAAGAAGGGTGATTCTCTATGAAATTGGCAGTAAATGTAATTGGAATCCATGTTGATGGATTTGTTCATTACTTTGAATATTATTATTTGTACTAATAACATAACTCGACAGAACAGCCGATGTATGAAAGACGGGCAATAACCCCATGAAAATATAGACAGTACACTCTTTAAAATTATGAAAATAACTGTGGACGTAATTCACATTATGACTCAATGTCACATAATGTAAGTGATGAAATGACGTGAAAATGTGTTCTGAAAGATGTGTTTTTGTTTGCAAAGCTGACGTTCTGTATTTGTATATTGCGTTTATCGTATATCAAGAAAAATTTCTCTTGAGAAAAGAGCGAAATTTTCTAAATGGGCTCTAAATTGGAATAAATATTCCTTGCAGGGACCTTCCTTAGCCGAGTGGTTAGAGTCCGCGGCTACAAAGCAAAGCCATGCTGAAGGTGTCTGGGTTCGAATCCCGGTCGGTCCAGGATCTTTTCGTAACGGAAATTTCCTTGACTTCCCTGGGCATTGAGTATCATCGTACTTGCCACACGATATACGAATGCGAAAATGGCAACTTTGGCAAAGAAAGCTCTCAGTTAATAACTGTGGAAAGCTCATAAGAACACTAAGCTGAGAAAGCAGGCTCTGTCCCAGAGGGGACGAATGCCAAGCAGAAGAAGAATTCTTTGCATAAAAGCGCGTTTTCCTGTCGAATAGTTTTCGATTTGACCGAACTTGAGGAAAACAACAAAAAAGTCCAAAGTATACAAGTTCCCCTATGTTAAATCGATCAGTTTTAATAGCCAACTATTTCTAATTCACTGATAGGAATAACGGGCACAGACCATCACAATCACATCGCTATCGACAGCAAAGTTCAATGTGTCCTCCATAGAGGAGGCTCGTGAAGAAGGTGACAGACCGGCGATGACTGGACGATGATGATAACGAAATCTCCACCAAATTTGCGGGGCAAGAGGGGGTCGGTCGGTCGTCTCGGTGCGTCTGATGGTGGTTGGTAAATATTTACCCTGTCCGGCCATAAACCTATTTCGTCTAATTAATGGCGACACTACTGGTTGAAGGCAATTGAATTACACGGGCGTGTGACCACCACTGTGTGCTTTTACTTTTTTGGGGTGTCCATCGCGGTGGTAGTATGTTTGTTGATGATGCCTTGAGAGGTCAAGAATAATGGGGCTGGCTGACTGGAGCGAGAGGAGATTCATGAATAAATTATCGCATATTGGCTTTCTTTGTGGGTATGATGAGCTTTTGGTTTGAAGAAAATGTGGGGTTTTCAGTATCATGCAGATTTTAAAATCCAAAGTTATCTGTCAAATCGCACACTTCAGGTTACTTTATAAGAACTTCAAGTTTGAGAGACTTTTTGTAGGAGCTGGTGTTCCTCATGGCAGCATTTTGGGATCAATATTATACAATATTTTCACATCTGACTTACCTGAGTTACCTCAGGGACGTCAAAAATCTTTGTGTGCGGATGACACAGGCCTCTCCGCCAAAGGACGAAGCCTGCGTGTCATCTGTAGTCGATTGCAAAAAAGTTTGGTTTTTTTTCTTCATTCTTGAAAAAATGGAAGATTTCTCCTAATGCTTCCAAAACTCAACGAATACTATTCCCACATAAACCAAAAGCTCTTTATTTGAAACTTTCAACAAATTTTCATGCTGTTACAATAAAGACTAGCTGTTGTAATATCAGGAAGAAAGCTCTGCAAAAGATTCAAAACAAAATTTTGAATTTAATTCTGAATCTCCCTCCCTGGTGTATTTTATCAATATATTTTTTACTCTAGCAAACCTGCGAAATCGTCAGTAAAAGTGTGTTTCTGTTACATCTCAAAAATCAAAATGAAATCTTCAATAGAATTTTTCTTATCGAGGTTCAACTGTGAGGTTTGAATTTCAAGTATCATGCAAGTATTGTAAATGGCATAAATGGCAAAATTTTGATAAATTCCAAGGCAATATCTAATGTTATCTTTCCATCTGTAGAATAAATCCATGACCCGTAGTCACGACACGAGACTATTTTCATCAGCGTAGGGGCCTTTCTTGGCCGAGTGGTTAGAGACCGCGGCTACAAAGCAAAACCATGCTGATGGTATCTGGGTTCGATTCCCGGTTGGTCCACGATCTTTTCGTAATGGAAATTTTCTCGACTTCCCTGGGCATAGAGTATCATCGTACCTGACACACGACATACGAATGCAAAAATTGCAACTTTGGCAAAGAAAGCACTCAGTTAATAAATGTGGAAGTGCTCATAAGAGCACTAAGCTGAGAAGCAGACTATGTTTCAGTGAGGACGTAATGCCAAAAAGAGGCAAGAAAAATATTTGCCTCAACAACGTAGACATATTGTGAACTCCCGCATCATTCGTAAGTTTTTGCTTCTTTCCAACTACGTATATTTGCATTAGTTGTTGTCTTTTTAAAGTTTCCCGTCGATTACGGTTACGAGCGACTTTCTTGCTGGGATGGAATGGAAATTTTGTTTTTTTTTCTTTTGCAATTTGTATACCGTGCTTGTCAGTAGGATACCGTTCGCTATCTATTTATTTTAAGCACGAAGGTTGTCAAAACTTAACTTCGTTACTACGTTTTTCATTTGTGGGTCACTGGCGTGACGAAATCCGCTAAGGTAGGACAAAGTATGAACGATTGTTTTGCTTTGTTCTATTCAGATTTATATTCAGTTTGTAATGGCATATTGAAGGCATTAAAATCATAAATCAGTGGAACTAGTTTCAAGGACTAAGTTGTATAAATATAGAATTGCTGAATCCAATACTGTTTTTGAAGTGTACCGGCATTTTATAATTTCACATTACAAGGAATGTTTCGATGTCATCTTCTTCTTTCTGGCGTTACGTCCCAACTGGGACAGATACGGCTTCTCAGATAAGTGTTCTTATGACCACTTCCACAGTTAATAACTGAGAGCTTTCTTTGCCAATTGATGAGATTTGAACCCACGACCCTCAGATTGGTCTTGCTGAATAGCTGCGCGTTTAGCGCTACGGTTATCTGAGCCACTGGGCAGGTTGGGCACGTTAGGAGTTAATCATCCTTTTCCGATCAGCCTAGATAGCCGCGTAGTGTCGGTAGCGGTTGTTTCAATTGGCTGAGAATTAACACTACGGATTGCCTGTTCCGGTGGAAAAATGTCCACCTCACATGTGACCCGCAATTCATGCGGCTTCAAGCTTACCGTGCCTAAGAATGAATGGTTAGGGGTCTAAATAAAACCTACACGCTAAAGGGGCCTGTGGAGTACCAGGGCTCACTTCACAGTATTGTGTCCTTCCTGCGCTACCCGGAACAATGGTGCAGACGACCTTGCGTTTATCCGAGTTAATCGGCTGCCCTTCTTCAGTCTCAATCCTGAGACTAAATAAGGTTGGGATTATAAAGATGCAATTTAGTTTAAATTTTCACCTTTATGGTTTCGCATTTTGCGTTTCACACAGTGTATTCTGTGCTTTTCGCCTTTGGTGACTTTTAAGAGATACCATGAGCATGAACATAGATGATTCGTAGCTATTCGTAGTTGCTACTCCGTGATTTACCAGAAAAATCGAAGTTGCACAGGGAATTAATGGATGGGGCTTGAGATTAGCATACCATTCTTCAATGTGCATAAATCAAGAGCTCAAATTTTAAAAGCCAATAACGGTGTCGGCCACTTTCTTACAGTCATCGGGGAAGGGAAGGAATGTTAGTTAGTCAACCGATGTTATTAAATACAGACCGAGTATACCTCTGCATCTCCACAGTTGTCATGGAAAGGATAACGGGTTAGTGGGATAAGGTATAGATCTTGGAGTCATCAATGTTTGGGGATGCGATCCATGATATAATCACGCCTAACCAGATTCGCGATATAATTCGATAATCGCATTGTACGCCGAACAAATGTTCATCACTAGCCCACGCAAGAGACATGAGCGATACGATCAATAAATCAAACCAGTGCTGCGAAAAACTCAATTCCTCACAACTCACGCTTGAGATTTTTCATGCGTGATTTGTCAATCATGCAACTCAGCAGTCAAAAAATCATGGATGAGTTGGATCACCTTTTGGACTCATTGTCTCGTATTTCCACAGATTACTCACACACGCCAATAATTTCTTGTTAGTCTGGTAAAATTATAGTAATCTTTTCTGACGTAAACAACAACATTCGGATTTCACGAGTTTTTGCCGGATTTTGCGCCGGAATCATTTTTTACGGTTTGAGTTGATTGAGTTAATTTTGCATCAAAATCTCAGGCGTGCTCTCACAGGAGAGCGTATTGCTTGAGATTTTGAGTGTCCAGTATATCAACACTGGATTAAACACTACTAACGAATTGCGGCACTTTTTCACTACAACGCGAACACGACGCGCGAAGTTTTTCAGTATAGATCGAAAGGTAATTGGCTTGTTTAGGGGTATCTAGTTTCTTACATATTCTGAATCTACGTTAAAAAGTGAACTGCAATCCAATACATTTCTCAGTATGGGAATTAGCAGAGCATAAATGGTCGGGGTTCTGCTAAACCGCACCAAACGCCATTTTTTCCAAAAATGAGTTATTTATACACTAGGGGATTCAGATTATCATAACCTATCTACATTTAAGATATCGAATAATTTGAACCATCCCTCGTTGAGTAAATTCAAAAATTTTCTCTAGCAGGATATGTAAACTTTGCTTGTCATTGGAGGTAATTCAGTATTCTGATAGTATTCTGAAGACGGCATTTTTTTAAATTATTCCTCAAATATTGCTAAGTGGCCATTCCGGACAACATACAGTAACAACACCAATGGATTGCAATATGTCATGTAAGTTAATTGCTTTGTAAAATACAGTATTGTTTCGGTGGGGCTGATCTAATATCATTGAAATTTTGTTCAGCCACACCGCACCAAGTACCATTTATATAAAAATCGTGTTTTTGTATGAAAAAAAAGATATCAACATTCGCTAAACGCTTGCCTTAGCTTTATATATAATATGTCGATGGGTCCATGCAGGAGCCGAGATGAAAAAACAAGACATTTAAATTTGATGTTGTCTAAATAATTTGGAAGCACTTGGTGCGGTTTAGCTGTTCAGGCAATGACGTTTAAACCTGTTTTCATTATCAAGCCTCCTTGATCGGATCGCGCATAGCTTGTTTCGAGTTATTCGCTCTCTATTCAACAGTTCAAAATGTCCGAGAGGTAGCACGCCTAATCACCACTCGAAGGACATAAGTTCGAATCCCGATTAATATTTTTTTACGTTGTCCCTCACACGGAGTCATATAAAATCAATCAACTTTCAGCTTTTATGACTATTTTCGAACAATTAAGCACAAGCAGTTTCATGTACAACGGGAATGATGAAATGCATGCCATTCCTGGTATCCACTTCACATACATAATCGTGAACTTGTTCAGCCAAAGTGTGCTAGATGCGAGTATTTAACTTGGTGCGCTCTGGCAAAACAAATTCATGGTTTTCTTCGATCGTTACATTCTTCAACTACCGTGCTGCTTCAATATCCGGACACTTAAGCTGTCACAAATGATTAAGCCGCATGATGAATTCTATGATAAAAATCATTATTATGTCATGAAAATGGTTAAAAGACAGAAGCTTGTCTTGTCCTTAAATCCGGACACTTCAACAAGTCTTGTTTATAAATCTGGACACTTTTGAATCAAAATCCGGACAGCTCTATTTTAGCGTAGAATTTGCAAATTAAACCATGTTGAGGCTTCGAATCCAACAGAGTTTAAAACACTTTCAATAACTTAAGCAATGCGAATACAATATAATCATTTTGACATTTAAATGTAAGTGAAGTTTGTAGTTTGATTACCTGATCTGAAATGCCTGTGGTTCGAACTGCAACAATCATTGATTCATTTATTTTTTCTGCCTAAAACGATGCACTGCATTGTTCTTGTTATTCAATTTACATGTTTAAAACATGTCCAAAGCTTTCTTTTTAATATCTATTGGTAAATATGTTCCTACACTATCAAATTACACGATATACAAGCAATGTCCGGATTTAAATACACTTGTTTCCAATGCCGGACAGCTCGTTTTCACTGTTTTAAATATACCATTTTTATGAAATGTGTTGTCACTGAACTCTTCAACTATCACTTTGTAAACTTTTTTCAAGAAACACGACACGAATAGATTCTTTTGAATGCATTAAAGTTTGCTAACTATTGTAGGTGCGTTCGTTGACGCAATCACAAAAATCACCTGTATCGCGAAGAAAGGGCATTCAACTGAAGCAACTTTTTCGTTTTTGTTGTTATTTATTATTTGGCAATGGTAACTAGATTATAAATGAATGTTAAATGATCAGCAATGTTTATAGAAGAAGCTAAGAATTGAAACTAACATATTAACATTTAATTTAGCTCTAAATTAATGAATATTACAAGAGTTTCCGGATATTGGTACCGTCCGGATTTTGATTCACCACGGTACATCATTATTGTCTTTTTCGAATCTTTGAATGCGTGAGGGACTTGGTTCAATAACTCTTCTGTTGAAATAGATAATCCATCAAGAGGAAGTCGGTAGAATACGTTAGAATACAAATTGGCTTGTACCAACTCATACTACTACATTGTGACCAGTTCTATGGAAAATAACAAATCTTTTCCTTTCATAGTGCATAAACATTTGTGACAAGCATTCCAACATGCATGGCGAAGATATGAACCCTATTTTTTTTTCTCCTGTGTTCCTGGAAATCATGAAACACATTCAGCCATACCGAACTGTAAACCATTTTCTTCAACTTTTGTTCAGCCAGAGTGAACTGAGTACCTCTTGATTTAAAATCAAATCTAATTAAATGGAAAATATTTGATGATTTTTTTGAATATTCTATCTTGAGTTACTTATTGGACCCTGTTAGTCATTTGTGAACGGTGAAATTTTCTAAAAGAGTCATTTGCGATCGCAGATGAGTGAACTTTAAAGTTAAAAATCTCAAAATAATGCTTTTGGCACTTGGTGCGGTTTAGCAGAACCCCGACCAAATGAAAACGCGTGCTTTTGTTTTGGTTTGATTTAATGAGCCGGTAGAGCTATACGTTTTTTGTTGCTTTGGTAAATACATAGTAAATGGTTTAACTGAAGTTGACACTGGTCAACACTCCCCTTTAACTGCGAATTTGTGGGATTTCGAAAACTGACTACAACTGTCCAAAGACCGGTTTAGTTAGGGCGTCTGCCTTCTGGTCACCCGAACTGATGTACTTCAACTGAATTATAACAGTTCTCAGACATCAATGTGCTTACTTCTCGGCGAATAACCAATCTCCTTCTCCGCTAAGCATAATGCATCACGGTTGTCACAGTGGATGATTATCGGTTCCGAGCAGCTCTGCACGGAAGCCACGACACCATAACGCTTCCTGCGATGCCGCTGACAACGCCATATGGACCGATGCACGAATTCACTAATTTGACGTTTGAGCGGCGCCGAATTCACTGGTTTCCATGGTCACATAAATAACACGGCACCGCTCAAACGTCAAATAGTGAACTCGTGCATTGGTCCATATTCTGCCTCCATCGTGCTTTCTGCTGCTCCACGACACTGATCCGCTTCCGAACTGGAACAGATATCTTATGACTGATCTTCGTGAATGTGGGTCGTTTCCACAGTCCGCATCGCTATATCCTTCAAACGCTGCACTAGACATCTTCCGAAAGACCAATCCCAGCGATTTGGTACCCTGAAGGTACCTTATAATGCGCTTAGCCACTGTCCCGTGAGCCTTATCCCGGTTACTACAGAAGCTGCTGACTGCGCAATGTCAGGACGAGTACACTGAGCTAAAAACTGCAGTCGACCTACTAGCTCACGGTATGGAATGTTCTGTATCCTCTCCTTATCCTGCTATGTTTCCGAACTATCGCTTTCACAAGCCGCTGAATCACTTCAGCTGATGTCGACGTCGGATTTATAGTCCACCATGTTGATCTTCCGAAGTAACTCCGTTGCTGATCCAACGCAATAGTGTCACCTGTCCTGGTATTCTGCATTCAGAGCACCAGCCTGGCTTCGCCCAAATCTTTCATACGGATCTTCGTTGACAGTTGACGCTGCACTGTTATATACACAAGGATCATAATAGGATCGCTTCAAACCAATTCTCTTCAGTTCTGTGTCTAACTTCACGATCCTTTGAACGATGCCCTAGGGCTGTTCCATGAAAATTTCCTCACCTGACAGGTCCCCTTGCAGAAAGGCTGTGACTGCATCCATCTCATGGACTTGTTAATCCAACTGAGCTGCTGTAGCCACCAGATACCGGATACTGGCATCTCTGACCACTGGAGTGTATGTCTCGTTATAGTCAATGCCCTTCACTTGAAAAATCTTTTAATCACGAGACGGGCCTTATGCCGTTCCAATGATCCATCCGAGTTCATCTTCTTTTTCAGCACCCATTTGCCTTTTAGGGCCGTCAACTCCCATGTATGATTGGACTGTAATGCGTTGAACTCCTGCTCCATAGCGAGTTGTCACAACTGC
Organism: Aedes aegypti; assembly: GCF_002204515.2. Taxonomy (NCBI): domain Eukaryota; kingdom Metazoa; phylum Arthropoda; class Insecta; order Diptera; family Culicidae; genus Aedes; species Aedes aegypti. The sequence continues at coordinate 439,598,210 of NC_035108.1, forward strand.
TTCTCGACGGATTTCTGCGGCTCATCAACTTCGCTGTCCGGTGGTAGTTCCTGAGATACGGATAATCTTTTAGGGATAACACTGAACGTCATATCATAATCCTGGTACTTGCCTGGTATGTTGCGCTCTCGTTCACTGCGCCTGATCTCGAGAGGATCTTCTGGCTGTGAAGAGAGCGCGACCGATTCTGCTGACGATGATTCTAGAGGTTTGGTTGCGCTGATGTACTACGGCTCGTAGCCATCGTTGTTATCGGCTTCTGCAACATCTCCCAGCTCTTCATCAGCTCCGCCGCAAGCCTCATGATCGTCTTCGAGAATTTTGGCCCCTACACTCGATTTGTTACTAATCAGCATCTGGTTCATCGTTGTTCGGCTTTCCAGAAATATATCCTCTGGGAAGTTCTGCTGAAAACTCCTCTTCTTCGCTGAAACAACTGCATCTCGAACAATCTAAACCGTTTTTGCCATCGGTAAGTACACTCGATATCCTTTCGACTGAAACGCAATGCCAACGAACATGCCCGGCTCAGCCTTGACGTCCCACTTCCGCCTACGCTGCTTGGTAAGGTAGCACATCACTTTTGCTCCAAAAATCTTCAGTCCCGACAAGTCCGGTAGCTATCCCGTGAAACTCTTCTCTGGCGTCACCGAAACACCCTTGGTCGGTGATCGGTTTATCAAAAATGTTGCACAGTGATGGCCAAAAGCACAAGTCTAGGCCTGCATTCAAAAGTACACATCGAGCCCTCTCAACGACTGTCCTGTTCATGCGCTCTTCCAGCCCATTCTGCTCGGGGTTATATGCTACCATCGTTTCATGGCGAATACCATATGCTGCGCAAGAACTGTTTCATCTCCTTGTTGACATACTCGGTGCCATTATCAGTGCGAAGTTCATTAATCCTCTTATCGGTCTGGTTTTCCATCAGGGCCTTTTACTCCTTGAAACATTCCAGTACCTCACATGCATCCCTGGTGAACTGAACGCTGTAGCCCTTACTGCATATCCTACTGACCGTTGATTGCTATCTCCGGAACGCACAAAACATCGGAAATCGTCAAGTCGCATGACTCTCAACCAATGTCTGCATCCATCGCCACATTCCCGGTAGCCAGCACAGCTAATTCAGCATCGTTGGCCACACTCACACGCTGCTGCACAGTGCACATATGCGATGTAGATCCCGAATCGAAGAACCAATCCGCTTTGCTTTTCTCCGGGTTGTCGAATGTGGTCATCGCTGCATTTTTGTTTGTCAGATTTCTCTTTCTTGTCATTCGGTTCATTCGATCCTTTCTGAAGGCACTCCGAAACAAAGTGACCGAATTGCTTGCACCTGTAGCACTGAATCTTCGATTTGTTGGTCTTATTTTTGTTGACAGTCTTCTTCTTACTGTAGAACGCTTCTTGTTTGCTGTCTTTCGTCGAAATGGCACTGATTTTCACGTCCTGGAGGATTTTAGCCTTCACTGCTCGAGGGAAACCAGCTAAGGAAGAAATTAGGGATGTTCTGGGTAGGCTGGACCTCGAATTCATGATGCTCATATAGGGGTAGTCAGGGTAAAACCGACACTGTGGGTATGATCGACCCCCTCTCATTATTCAATTTCTAAGCAGATTTTCATGCGGTTGTTACCACACCGAATTTAAATTTCACTATAACTAGGCTATCAATCACGAACTCTTTAAAACTTCTCAAATAGTGATGTTATTTAGAATAGATTGTTTGAAACCATTTAAAAATACTAAAATGGTATCAAAATCTAGAATAAAAAGCTTCAAATGTGTTCAATCTTAATGAAAACATTACTTACGCGATGTGTCGTACCACTGGATCTTTTAATCAATATAAATTTTGTCATTTCATTAAATAAGTTGTGGAAGCAGCACTATCAAATTCTATGTATGTTCTCCTGCTTTGAAATCAAATCTGTTTGGTAAAATCTTTATGAAAAGAAGTGTACCTTGTTGTAATAATGCTTTTCAAGTTGAGTTTAATCACGTCTCCTTACGAAAAATTTGGCTACGCCCTTGTATTTGTACAGTCAGCTGACAAGAATGGAATTGTACTCGCTACTCCCGAATGAAATTTTACTCGCTTCTCCCCTATATTCGACGATAATCGAGATTCACATAAACTAGCCATATAGTTTATCGACATCTCCAAATGAAAGTTGAAAGAAATAGCTCCCATTTCTACCGGACTTCATCGTTTTCCACGATTTACAACATTCACCCAACTGGAGCATGTTCGATCGGTTCCAATCGGGCAACGGAATCAAACAGCAAATAATAGAGCAAGGCCACCGCGTGCTCGGTGATTCGTTTTTCAAATCGTTCCTAAACAGAGTTACATCCCCATTCAGAGACGAATACAACTAAACGTGAGTTCCCTCAACCAGCTGATTGGCACTCAACCCGCTCATGTTGAGTTACCCGGTTACCCTCTACGCTGTTGGTAATGGTTAAGGTGGGAAAATGCATTTTCTTTCGCGCCGCACCACTACCTACCAATCGTTGATACAAAATGTTTCAGTGCGAAACGACGTTTGTTGGATCATTACCAGCGCCGAGTCGGGTCGGGCGGAATGGGTTTTTCTTTCATATTTTCTGTACTATCGCTACACAGTGGCGCATTGCCGGATAAAACTTGAAGAAAAATTAAATTTTCAAAAGTGTTGAATGTTTGAATAAATTTGCTCATGGCAAAAGGTGATCGCAACGATTTTTGTCTAAAATTATTATTAATTTCGTTCGACATTTGTTTCAATATTTTAATATTAGATATTATACATTACTAATTACTATTAAACCAGGTAGGGAGCATCAGAATCATTTAAAAAATATATTTTGAATCCTCTGCAAAGCTTTTTTCCGGGTATTACAACAACCAGTCCATATTGGTACAGCGTACAAAATGGTCGGCCTGAAAATTTGTTTGAATATCAAAAGCTTATTCTTAAGAAAAGTTTGATTTCCTGTCATAGATTTCCCAGCCAACAAATATGTTCACATAACTGAGATTGCAAGTGAAGAAAGTGGACACTTATTCGGTAAAAACAGATTGTATAAAATGCACGAATTCCCTCTATTCGCACAAATCTGGAGGCCATATACGTACATTTTAGAGAATCTATCATGGTCAATACAATTTCAGACAATTTGATTTGGCATTCACTATAATTTCATGTATGATTGTGTATTGCAGTTTATATGACTTAATTTTTACAAACAAATAAAATAAAAAGAAATAAAATATCGCGAGACGAGCCTCGAACCTCTGACCTTTAGAACACTAGCTAGATACGCTACCACTGTACCGTACAGTTATTGTTGCAGGAGACGGTCTTTTAGCAAATATAAATGAAACACTGTAGAGCATCATGTTTGAATGAAACCGAACTTAATTGTCATTTTGCAAATGAACCAGTGCAACACTGAAGGTTTCATGTTTTATCGAATTAACGTTTGCAATTGAAACGAAGTGCAGCAATTTATTAAAGACATCGTACGAAAATACTTATGCAACGTGATGACATTGTGTTTCTGTTGAACAGTGATGTTCTTTTAATAGGTAAGACAATTTGTTCATGAATTCCACTATTTATGTTTATGTTGCGTTCGTCGATGTGCCCTGTATGATTTTATATCTACATCAGATGAACTCATATGTAATCTCACATTGATGATTATAATAGAGTCATACCAAGTGAAGTTAAAATCATAATGGAATAACAGTTTAAAGTTACATATTTGGTCAGACTAAATTGGAATTCTATAAGATGCAAATTCAAGTCAGATGAAATTTATGACTTTATTAACGATTTCAATCAATTTAGTTTTGCATCATATCCAATTCCAACGAAAATTGTACTTTTATACAATTTGAAATGAACATCCTTTTATGATCTCTGGTTTGCTGGGTTGCTCTATATTTACCAACTAAATTACGCTTGCATTATCAAACAGCTGCCATGCAATTTTTCAAAAAGTTAGGTATTAAATTGTTATAAAATAATATTATAAAATCTAGCGTTTTGAGCTTCTTTGACGCAAGAGCTAGTTCCGTCGCTTAAATCTTTAAATGTTCCACTACGGCGGAAATTCGAACTTACCCATAATATAGATTAATTTTTCAAGTGTAATTTAGCTGTCATAGTTTATCCACATGCACACCAAAAACGCAAGAAAACGTCTGTATTTCGATAAATAACTTCAGTTCATTTATATACTTTGAACTTTTTTGCCGAATTCGCATGGACGAAGACGTAGCTAGCGAGATCCACTGATCCACGCCGCATTACGATTCAAATTCCTTCTCGACACCCCTGTACGACTTACTTTTCGAGCGCTTATTTACACTATGGAAAAGCTTCGTACATCTTCACTGCAGGATTTCATTCAAATCGTTTAGGGTCCGTTCAAATATTACGTAACGCAACAGGGGGAGGAAGGGGTTCTTACACAGTGTTACGGTCCATACAAAAATTTAAAATTTTCCATACAAAAGCTGTTACGTGGGGGTGGGAGGGGGTTCAAAATTGATAAATTTTGCGTTACGTAATATTTGAATGAACCCTTAGGTCACTCCATCATCACCTTTTGAGCATGTTGCACGTAACATTATTTACGCAACATGACCTGTAGATGGCGGTAGTGCGAAACGACAAACACGAAGAAAAACGATGTACTCGCCTCTGATTGCGAAGTTTGAGACATGGTAGAATGTCGTTTTGAATCAGGTTGCCACACTTTAGAGGTTATGTCCGAAATTCGTATGAAGACGCGCCACTGTACCCCACCAGAGGCCAACCAACGATGCGATGGTGTAAGGAAGGATTGTCGGTGGCTTCTCGCTTTTCCTTGACGTTTTCGGGTTGAATGCAACCGAAGCGTGTGGAAGCTTCGAGGACGTGACTCTTAGCCTAGTTTATTTTTTGCACTTTTTTCCGAGAACTTGCGAGGGCAAGGGCATTACCACACCGCCTGCCATTGAATAGAACAGAATTGCGAGGCGAAGGACGACGAGGAGATACACGAAACACGGATGATAATTTTCGCTTTTCATCTGAAGGATGTTTTACTTTTCCGCGGGTGGCAGTGATGGTTGATGCGATAGACGAAGAGACGAGCGCAGCTTTTGTAAGCCAAGAGCAATTTGCGAAAGAGTCTTCTTCTACGCGAGCTCTGACGCTTTTGTTTCAGTGGTAATTTACAGGTTAATGTGATGTAATATGCAATGCAATAATGATGACTGCGGTGAGTTGGACAAAGACTCGAAGGAGGGATGCTATTTTTGGGTTCTTTCGGGAGCCGGATTATTTTGATACCTATTGAAAGTGCGCAATGAATTTGGTTTCGTTTGCTGTAAGTAAACCATCCGTAAACAAAAATTTTCGACATCCCTGAGATAACTCAGGTAAGTCGGATGTGAAAATATTGTATAGTGTTGGTCCCAAAATGCTGAGGAACACCAGCTCTTCCAGAAAGTCTTCCAGAATGGAGATGATTAATCTGAAGTGTACGATTTGACAAATAACTTTGAATTATTCTTACAATGTTTGTCGGATTTTTTTAAATTATTTTACAATCAAGATTTCATGCCGAACACTGTCGAGTGCTTTTTTATATGTCTAGAGCAAGACCAGTAGAATAGCCTTCAGATTTGTTACGGAACGATTCAAATTTGTTACACAATAATTAATGAGTGGGCGAAAGCCGTCGTCGGAATCCGAACTTTTCATTGGCAAAAATTGAATTTTCGTTGATGTGGACCATCATTCTGTTCAAAAAGACATTTTCAAAATATTTACTGATGGTGGAAAACAAGCTGATTGGACGATAGCTGGAAGGTTCTGCAAGATTTTTGTCCGGCTTTAAAATTGGTACATCCTTGGAGTTTTTCCATTTGTCAGGAAAATATGCCAACTGAAAACGTTTGTTAAATATGAGCTCTTTTTTCGCAATTAGTTAGTAATTATTTGTTTTCCTCCTTAAATGTCAGAATTGTTTCCTGAGGTTTTCGAAAGTTTAGATTATTTCTAAAAGGGATTATTTCAACCAGCCATACCTCAGCAACGGCTTAACCGATTTTCAAAATTATTACCAAAGTATGATAGGAAGAAATTGTTCCTAGGGGTGTTAGAATTTACCTTAGAGCAATTAAACCAACATAATTTTTTTTTTCGCACGCCGAAGCGACATGAGAATCGTGCCAAATTTTTCGGCAAATGTTATACTTTGAGGTATTTCAATCCCGAATGACCCTAGATAACTAGACAAATAATTCATGTTCAGCAAATGTGAAGCAAACACATATTTTGAACATCCCTTACGAGGCAGATTTGTGAAGATCGCGGATTCCACATGCCAAAACCTTTAGTGCTATTTGATGTGCAAGCAAGAGGTTTGGAATCTTCGACAAAGTATTTTAGAATGAGTTGCACTACATGTTGATCCCTTTAGATTTGATCTAGATAACTTACAACTCATCTAGATCACTTTCATCTCATGGAAGAAGCGTTATAATTCAAATTTATTTTTTGTAATGTTGCGCAATGAGACATTTTTGTCATTTTTCGACACAAATTTGCTTGTTGAATTACAGAGAACATGCTTGAACTGAAACATGCATTTTTGATCATACTCAAAATTTAAATTACTGAAAAGGACATAGGAAATGCCTTTTTTCTTAACCGTTTGTAGCTATTGGAAGCTTAGTAAATATGTGCGGGCATCAATAGTAATTTTTGGATACACTCAAAATTTATTTTGCTGAAAACCAACGGAAACACTTATCTAATTATAACTGTTTGCCTTCAAATCGAGTTTCAGAGCGATGACATGTAATTTCTCTTCATGATTTGATTTTGCAGTAAGAGTGCATATGTTTGAGAAAAAAGATAAATGTTGGATTACAATCGAAACTTCTTTTACTTAAAAAACACAAAAAATAGGTTTGGAACCTGATTGCTAGTAATAAAACTTAAAAGCAAATACATATTAGACAATTACAGTCATCTCTACCTTTATCGATATTGAAGGGACCATCGAGTTAGGGAGGTATCGAGTTACAGAACACAAAACCAGTGCAACTGCGATCAAAGGGACCATCGAGTTAGCCATGAAAACCAACTTTTACTATGGTTCTCTAACTCGATATCGAGATATGGAATATCGAATAAGGGAGAGTTAACTGTATTTGAAATAGTTCAGGGTACATGTTTGGGATAAAATACAAATTTTAGATTACACTCAAAGTTTCTTCACAAAAGAACTATGTAGAACTATATTTTCTACAACTATTCGCCTGTCAATACAAATTAGGAGAGACGATAACATAAATTTCATGGTTGAAAACCATTGAGTATGTTTGAGTGAAAATAGTAATTATTGTTAACACCCTTAATTTGGTGAATTTGTTTTTAACTTGTTTGCCTGTCGATCGAAATTTGTTGCTATGACATGTAGTTTTTTTTATGAAAATAATTGATTGTAGAGGTTAATTCAACATGCTAAAGCAATGATCGATTTTCAATACATTTTAAATTTTATTTAACTTGCTTGAAAAATAACATTCAAAGCAATCTTTAAAATGAAAAAAAAGAATATGAAGAAATAGTAATTTTAGATTGCACTCAAAAGGCTGTTTGTCTGTAAATCAAACCACAAAGCGATGGCATGTGTTTTTTCTGAATGAAAATGTTCACTGGTCATCGCATTAAATTTATATTTACGGAAAAGAAACAGTCGTAAATTGTAGAAAAAAAATTGAGTGTAATTAAAATGTTTTGTTTCTACGCAAATATATTTCATGGATTTCAACAAGCTAGTTGAAGTAGAAAAATAATAAGTCTTCGCTATAAATTTTTATTTACCTGGAAGAGATTTTAAAAATAGAGGGTTTCGTAGTTTTTTTTTAAGTAGAAGAAGTTTTAAATGTAACAAAAAAATTTGGTTTCTGCTGAAACATATTCACTAGCCTTTTATATTTAATTTTATGCAAAGAAAACTACATTTTATCGCTTTAAATATGTTAATATGGGCAAACAGGTTTAAAATTATGGGTTTTCGTAGTATTTTAATTTAAAGAAATTCAGATTGTAATAAAACATTTCGTTTTCACACTACACATGTTCACTTGACTTTAACTAAAAATTTTAATATTGAAAACAAAAATTCATTAAGCATATTTTATGTCTAAAAACCACATGTTATCACTTTGAAATTGGAATTTTATGCCAACAGGTTAAAAAACTAGGAATTCTTGAAGTTTTTTAGTAAAATAAATTTAAAGTGTAATTTCTAATTTCTTTTACTAATCAAAAATGTTCTCTGGGCTAGCTTCGATGCTTACTGACTTAAAAATGGATTGCTCAATTTTCACCACCTAACTAAATTTCAATCTTGTCGCTCCCTTGCGACGCCTATGCACCTATTCGTTTCCATCATTTGCTTCTATAGACTCCCTTTACCTTTGAGTCGCATGACTGCTACAGCCATAAAACAAAAATGTTTCAACAAAACCAAAATGTATGGTCTGTGCTGACCAGAAAAGAATTGATTTTCTAAAATCAAAATTATTAATGCTAACGATTATTTAATCAAACAAATTTATCATAGATGCTGGTTGAAATAGCCTTTAGAACAATACAAAAATATAGAAATATTTGATTGTTTCGAAAAGTATTACGATTTTCATTATCAAAGTCGTGCCCATACTTTCTGGAACACTCTATAGTGTTAATTTAGTAAAAAGTTTTATTTTTTTTTTGCTGATCCTGCCATACATATTTTTTCCAAGATCTCGAGTGCGTTGGAATTGCCTTCTCCTCACGTTTTTAAGACGGGTCAAGAGACATGATCTCATCATCGTCTATAATCATGGATTCGAAATTTACTTCCCATTTTGGTATTGCAATGGTCCTCAAGTCAACAATAAAATTAGTCAAAGTTTTGAGAGCATTGTCAACATCAAGTTTTGTTTGCAAAGAACGGCTAACATCAAGATTACATCAAGATGTATGTTTCATATGTATTACAGTCGGCTCAAAAAAATTGAAAGTGAAGCTGATACGATTGAGAATCGTTTCATGGGATATTTGAAATGTAACAGGAACATGATCAGAATCAACATCAGTATGAGTAACCAGTTGGCTACAAAAATTACAAGAGTCAGTTAAGATCAAATCAATCGTAGAAAGGTTTCTAGAAAAGGAAAAAATAGGGTTGAACAGCACCCATCAAATAAAATTCTGCCGTTGAAATTGCTTTGCGAATTATTCCTTGAACGATGTGTGGCATTAGAGTCACCAATGACAAAAAAGACTTTCCGCAAGTCAGTTTGAAGCAAACAAACTTGCTCTCCAGTGCAGTGAAAAGGCAAAAAATGCAGCTATGAAAGTATATTTACCAAGCTATGTTTCAACAGAAACACCCAAAGCTTCAAATGCTTTGGTTTTAAATGACGAAATAAGTTGATGTTTTATTCGCCTATGAATGGTGATAGCAACGCCACCACATGCTCCATCCAGTCGATCATTACGATAAACAAAACAGTTTGGTTTTCCTCTGAGATATCTTTAATGTGAGAAAAACCACCGCAAATCATGCATTTAGGATCCATGTGGCAATGTTTTGTACCATGACCCCACTTTAGGCACCGACGGTTTCAGGAAACGTTCCCATGTCCCCTTGAAGGTGTCATGCGGAGAGCCGGACTTAACAGTCGAGGCACGATTTTCACGAGATCCGGACAATTTGTTTGCTTCGCGGACGACATGGATATTATTGGGAGAAAACTGCATGTTGCAAGAATGCTGGACAACAACTCTGTAAAAATGATGTTTGCTACGAATCCAGTCAGAACAAGAAGGCGTGGGGCGCAGCGAGCTAGTTGGATTGACCAGGTGCACCAGGACCTGGAGAGCGTGGGTCACAGTCGAGGATGGAGAGAAGCGGCCATGAACCGAGTGAATTGGCGAGGCTTTATTAAGATAATTGATGTAAAGCCAAATAAGTAAGTAAGTAGTCCCATGTCACACGGGCATCGAACATAAGTCTAGCTTTTGATAAAGCGTCACTATTATTAAGAAAGCCTTTCCGAAGATTTCAGGTGACTTATAGTCACTTGAGAGACCTTCCAAGACGACCTTGAACATACGTTCAGTTTGTTGTCATGAGTAAAAAAAATTAGGCTTCTTCTCTTCAAGATATTTAAGGAATAGTTGGCAATATTTAAGGGTTTCTTCTTTTTCCCCTGTCAATTTTGAAGAAAAACTTGATTCAAAATAGAATTCTTATACACCTCTCTATGTGCCTTGCAAAATGTACGCTGTTGTAAGGCGAGCTAATGATATTTTCTCACAAGTTGTACAATATTTTTTGTGACTAGTCAAAACAGGATAACATCTACGCTATGTCCAATGAATCTGCCACAAGACATCACGGAGTTTTTATACGATCCCTCAATTTATCACATCACGACTACCTGTAACAGTATCATTTCTATAAGAAGCCACTGCGTTACACCAGAGTTCTGCTCGTTTTCACATTCTCGCGATGCCAGTGACCTAAAATTATTCAACCAAGCCAAGAATGAGCAATCGAGCCAAATACAATGTGTCGTTACGATTTAATTTCGACGGGACGTCTCCGTCAACTAAATTTGTTTACACTGTCGCAGTAAAGTGAAAGCTCAAAACAAAGGGCACATGAGCAATTGAACGCGATCGAAAGTGCATCCATTCGTGTCGAATTTCAAAACTTAATTTTGCGCAATTAGAACAACGATTAAAATTGCGCACGAGACTTTCTCGACTGTGGACACACGACGAGGAATATCTATTTTTGCAAAGCGGCCGAGTGTATGGGACACTAATGTGTACTCCGGCTTAGGTAGGGCACCGTAAATATTTTCCGAATTTATATTCTCATGAAGTGTGGCATGAGAATATCACCACCTTCGCGTCAGGAGTGATTCATCATGATCTCATAGTAGGTATGCGAACTAAGCGGAATGATACGTGTATGATTTTTTTTTTGCGTCTCGACGTATACTTTCCGTTCTGCTTCTCGGATGGTTAAGTCTATTTTCAGATTTGAATGGAATCCGTTTCGTCTGTCTCAAAATACGTACGCTACTTGTTAATGCTTGTGGCAGCTGTGCAGTCATTGAAATTTAGAGCCTGGAGAGTGGGTGAGGGAATAATACAAATATCAGCACTGTGGGACAGATTCTCTATTTCGACCGAACACTTTTAAAAAATGGTCGATTAAGTTGAAAATAATTTATTTCTAATAAACGAAACTTGTCCGAAGTTTCTTTGGATACCAAAAATTTCGTTTCAGCTGAAAATAAGTAACACCATAGTAATTGAAATACTTATCTGCCTTAACGGTCCGAAAATTAGTTTAAATTGATGCAAGAATAATCGAAACTGAATCCAGTGGATACGAGTAACTGATACTGAAGAAGACTGCAAGTGGTAGTCGAAATACACGTATCTGTCAGAGATAAGCATTTAGGGCAGAATTAAAAGGTACAAGGAACTCTTATCTACTATTAAGTTTCTCTAATAAGCCTATGTTCTTTGATATCGGAAACACATTTCAAACCTTTTGCGACAATGAAGACCAATTCAAAAGCATCCAATTTGATCGGTTTACAATTCAATCAATTGCCCGACAAACCTGTAAATAAGCCATCAATCTAAATTAGCGCCATCATCCTCCATGGAATCCGCATCGAGGAGCCACAAAGTCGTCGAACAGAACTGGGCGGAAGGAAGCTCTCAAATTCAATTAGCATTTGAGCCGGGTCAAATCGATGACTTTTCCCCATGCCGTCTCATCTCATCACTATAGGGGCCCTAATCCCGTCCTGCCCCGGTGAATGCAATGAAGTGAGAAGCAAAACCAATCTTTCGCTAATTTATAGCCACACCGGGATCGATCGAATATACAGCATTGGACAATTTATTTGCTACTTTTTTGGTTATCCTTACAAAATGGTCAACTTTAGAGGGTTAGTTCTGATTTATTTGTGGACCGATTTGAATGAAATTTTCACAGTTTTTCAACATATATATTTTTGATAGATTTTACCATTAATTAGTTCTTAGGCATTACTGGTTTAACTAGAATGATTTTTTGGAAAAAATCAATGATTGACATAACTTTATAAATTGAAGGAATATCTTAGAAAAAATGGAAATGCTATGTCCAATACTGTACATCCTAGCCGCCACAGGACGTATCTACGTCGTTCCAAGAGCATCCCTGTGGACCGAACCGACGGCTAAGATTTGTGTGAATGACATCTCTCGGTGCGTCCCACGTGGGGTTTCCACAAAATTACGACCATCATCAGTCTGTTGTCCGGTCGGAATTGATTCACGATCTCTGTTGACCTGATGTGCTCAAATCCCATTAAAGTGCTTTTCCGTCCATGTATACCATTGAACTTCCGGTTCGGGTTGCATAAATTGAACCTAATTTTAGTCAACATCGGTGCACTTACAACGGCTAGTGCCGGTCATATCGATGGTCGCATTTTGCAAACAATTGCAGCGACGAGCTATGAGGCAAGTAGCTCGGTATATTTGATTTTGCTGCTGTAGAACGACAAGGTGGAGGTGGGGCAGAAACGCGCAAATAGACGACGATGCTTACAAAGGTAACTCCAATGTTAGCATTTTTTTTTTGCGTATTAGTAGGTATGACTAGAGGGGATGACAAACTGGTTTTCCATTTTTATTTTAATCAGGTTTTAGAGCTATGTATTCAAGAATTAAAAATGTGTAAATTCTATTGTAGGACTCCTCGTTATTGCTATTCGTGTTATAGAGCAATTACAGCACAAAACGCAAATCGCAAATAGGTCGCAACGTTTACTGAAATTTCTCATCAATACTTTGATACATTTTCAAGTCTACGTTTTGAAAAAGGCCTGTCGAAGAAAAAGAGTTTTTTATAAATTGAATCTTCTTGCAAAAGTAGTACCGCATGTCTTTTTTTCGGTTAGCGCTTCAATCGATTGTCTTCGCCATTGGTCCCAGACTATCGGGAGCCTTATCGTGGTTATAGGCATAATTTACTACCACGCCTATACTGACAACATTGGGAGTTCCAGCAGCTGATTGAGATACCAATCAGTATCTGTCTGGTAGATGGAAGAGTCGGAAAATTTAAAAAAAGAAAACTGATTTTCACATTTTCTATTGGAGATTTATCTTTGGAAAGCATTGTCTACTATAGTTATCGAACATCAGAATGATAAAGTCAGACTCACCAATTATATTTTCTTCAGGGGGCGATGAAATTTCAAATGTCAATTGAATTTAATTTCACTGACATTTCAAGGCCCTGGTAGATGGAAACAACTATTGTATTTTTTTGAATTGTCTTACAACAACGGGTCATTTTCATTAGAATCTGCGTGGTATTAGTGGATTAGCTCCCAAAATTTGCAAAAAAGAATGATAATAAATCTTCTAGCTGTTTAGTGGAATAACTCCAAGTACCGTCGTGCGGGGTGACATTGGTCCATAAGGGTGACTTTGGGCCAAGATTTTTACAGCAAACTAAAACCAGAATAATGAAAACAATGTGACAAGCTTCAAGAATACGTTATAAATAGCCACTGGATGGTCATGGATTAGTTTTTTGCCTCCCGTGCTAGTTAAGAGATGCATCGAAAAGGGCGGTCAAAGTCACCCCCTAGGACCAATGTTACCCCGAACGACGGTAGATGAAAACCCGAATTTAGTACTATACCTTATAATTCCACTAGATTTTGTATCCTTTGACAGATACGCGTATTTCGACCTCAACTGTAAGGCCGTCTTCAGTACACGACACTGAAGACGGCCTTACATTTGAGGTTGAAATACGCCTATCTGTCGATGGATACAAACTCTAGTAGATTTGAATGGTATAGTACTGAATTCGGTTTTTCATCTACTTGCAAAAAGAAGTAAATCTATAAAGTAATTGCAAATTTTGTTACTAATTATAACAATTAAAGAAAAATGTCTGAAATTAGAGCTACAAACTCTGCCTGATGTTCTTTTACTTAATACTGAGAACAACATTCATTCACTGAAATTGAGTATAAAGATACATTCTACTCTTTTCATAACGAATTTACTTCAAAATTTATTTCAAACGTATGGTCCAGTCAGACTTCGTTTTGCCATCAAGTAGACTGTTCAAAAACGTCATGTAATCCTCCATACAAAATGACTCATTAATCTTTTCCCGTTTTCCCGATTTTTTCGGAGACTTTCCCATATAGTTTCGTCACACTATCATGGTGCATCCCTTGTCGAGTGCAACTGTGAAAAACTTACGTCAATCCATTCATCGGTTCTCAAGCCATTTCGTGACATACAAACACTACTCTATTTTCATTTATATAGAAGATAGAAGAAGAAGATTAATTTATCTAATAGTCTCCGAAATGTGGCCTCTTCCCAGGCTTTCAAGGGTTAACAAAGACTTTTAGGGGTAGAACACTATTTTTTGACCGACAACGATTCTGTGGCAATTTTTTGATTTTCATACAAAGTAGGTCGAAATCGTATGAATGGGTCGAAAATTGCCCCATGTTTTGTTCTCAAGATATTGTGTATTTTAGAAAAATATACTCTAAAATGGGATGTTGAGGACACGTATGATGTTAAGGGAATGAACTTCTCTATCAAGTTTGACAAGTTAGAGAAACGCTGAAAATCAATATATCAGTAATTTATATTGCTTGATTTGTTCGGATTATTATGAATTATGAATTGTGGACATTTTTAAATATTGTGTACGAGATTTATGGGCTCAAAATATTTGTTTACAATTCTAAGAACATTATTGAGGAAAATATTGGATTCACTTAGCAGATAAATTTCTTAAGCCTGTACAAAACGTTTACATTTGGGCCAGAAAAACATGGTTACTCAATTTTATTCAGATGTTTCCGTTCATTTAAGCCCAAAAATACAGTTTTTTGAAGGTTTTGTCAGTAGAAGCATTAACCTAAGAATGCTAATGCCGCTAATGTCACCAACATCTGTAATTTGTTTTCCGTGTCCTTTCCAAAACGTCAGATAAGAACAACCCCAGTGTTAAAAAGTTGAACACCTGTTGCGTTTTTGTCGACTAAGTAAACGTCAAATATGATCAAAAGTATTAAGTTTCAAATTTGCACTCATTTTTCAAATTAAAGTGATGTAGCCGTTATTTGAGAGGTAAAATTGGTCAAAGTAATAGCAAGAACACGATTTTCTTCTTCTTGGTTTTACGTCCTTATTGGGACAAAGCCTGCTTCTCAGCTTAGTATTCAATGAGCACTTCCACAGTTATCAACTGAAAGCTTTTCTTTGCTAAAGTTGCCATGTTTCGCATTTTTATATCGTGTGACAGGTACAATGATACTCTATGCCCAGGGAAGTGAAGGAAATTTACATTACGAAAAGATCCGGAACCGACCGGGAATCGAACCCAGACATCTTCAGCATGGCTTTGCTTTGTAGCCGCGGACTCTAACCACTCGGTGTAGCAAGGCCCACGATCTATCGTGTTATTTAATAAAATCGGGATTTCATGAACCATTTTAGGACCTTATTAGGATGATGAAGCAGACAACAGTTTATGAGAATTTTACTTCGGTTCCAATTTCTGATAACTTATGGAATGTTTGAGTATGGAAAACGTATCTCTTTGAAAATAAGGGGGTGTTAAGGAATAATCTCTTCTGCTTCTTATAGGCTTCTCAACTCATTTGTTCTATGCTGTAATATATTTCAATATACCTTTGGTTTATTCCGTGAAATACAACTGCAATATAAAAGATAAGGGGTCAATTTTAAATAACTAAATAAATGTTTAACGGTCTAAATGAAAACGGATAGAGAAAAGATACAAATTATTATTTTAGAATTGAAATTTTGCGTAGAATTTGTTTTGCTTTTTCAGCCTGATTACAAATCATCAAAGGTAAAAAATCTTACCAAAACATTTTTGAACATTTGACTATCCTAAGCTATATGGCCAAACTTAGAGCTAGATTTGCTTCTCTGAGTTTTGTTTCTAATAGTCCTTATTACTTATTGCAACATTTTAATTGCACGTCAGTCAATTTTGTTGCATTTTTAATAACAGTGCCACTTTTTTGCTTAATTCGTTTCAAACTAAGTGCACCCCGAGTCAACCTATTTGTAGTCACTAAGAAGCCAGCCAGCCACCACCCACAGAATCGCATCGGCCCCCATTGCATTCACTGGTTGCCGTCGTTGCCGGTCGCATGTTTGATTTATTCACGAACCTCACGCACGTGTCATTTGTCGAGCAGCAGCTAGTGGCCGCGGGCCTGGCGCGAACTAAAATACGAATAGGAAAAACGTGCCCTTTAACCCCCCATCACCTACCTTGTAGTTCGATATAATATGTGCCAATAAAGTGTGCCGCTGAGGGGGCGCGTGGCTGTACAAGGAGAATTTTACGCGCAAAAATAAACAAACTCAACGGATGGTCGGCTTTGATGCCAATCGGCTTTGCATACATATGTGGTTATTATATGTGATACTTGTAGGCAGTTTATACATATAGTATATACAAACACATATCATCGAATTGACAATCGGCGGAAGTAGAGCGATTAGATCTATCTCCCTATCTACTAATTGTGGTGGTGTAAATCTATCTAATCACATTTTCTGTGCTCATTGAAGGCTATTTAACATGCATTTATGATCTTAACTGTAAAAGGCACGATCAAATTAAAAGCCAGTAATTCATTCGACAATCATTTTTACAAGTAACGAATTTGATTCGTTCCAACAAATCTGAAGGCTATACAAGCGATCTTGCATTTGGAGACATAGAAAAAGCATTCGACAGTGTTTGGAATGAAGGCTTGATTGTAAAATTAAAAAAACTTTAATTTTCAAACATACATTGTTAGAATAATCCAAAGTTATTTGTCAAACCGTACACTTCAGGTTAGTTATCAGAACTCCAAGTATGAAAGACTTCCTTTAAGAGCTGGTGTTCCTCAAGGCAGCATTTTGGGATCAATATGATACAATTTATTCACATGTTACTTACCTGAGTTACCCCAGCGATGACAAAAATCTTTGTTTGCGGATGATACAGGCCTCACCGCCAAAGGACGAAGCCTGCGTGTCATCTGCAGTAGATTGCAAAAAAGTTTAGATATTTTTTCTTAATACTTGAAAAAAATGCAAGATTTCTCCCAATGCTTCCAAAACTCAACTAATAATATTCCCATATAAACCAAAGGCTCTTTATTAGAAATCTTCAAGTAGGCATGTTGTCACGATGGGAGAGGTTCCAATAAACTGGTCAGATGGAGTTAAGTAACTGGGGTTTATGCTAGATAAACATTTAACTTTCAAAAACCACATTGAGGGCATTCAAGCCAAATGTAATAAATGTATAAAATGTCTGTATCCACTTATTAACAGAAAATTGAAACTTTGTCTTAAGAACAAGCTTTTGATCCTTGATCAAATTATCAGGCAGCCATGTTGTATGCTGTACCAATATGCACTAGCTGTTGTAATACCAGAGCTTTCACTGCAGAGGATTCATAATAATAATTTGAAAATGATTCTGGAGCTCCCTTACTGGTTTAGTGCTAATGAGTAACATAAAACATCCAATGTTGAAACCTAGGAACAAATGTCGAATAAAGTTATCAATAATTTCAGACAAAAATCGTTGCAATCATCATCATCATGAAATCACCTGTAAAAGTTATCTGACCATTAGAATCGAACTTTACGATCAGGGAAACTGGAGAAGCAATATGATCATGCCATCAAAGTGGCATGAAGTAGCACTGTAGTTTAAACTTAGGTACTGACCACACCTTCATACACGTTACCTATCAATTTCAATTTATCTTACTTCCCAAATTGGAATCAGCTCCGATCATTCAGGAAGGAAACCCATCGACAATCCAATTCGTTAGTTAGCGATCAAGCGGGACGGCTAATTACGATCAATCAGCTCCATCCCGTTAATGCCCATATCCAGCTGGAATTAGCCGTCGCTCAAATGCACATCTGAGCGACAGCAACAACATGTGCGCTTGTTGATTTTTTGATAAGATCAAGCTATTTTCTCGGTTTAGTAGGTAGAGGTGGAGACGCAGCATCACCCACGTCTGCGCGTGCAAAATGCAGCTCGCCAATCGAGCACGTTTTTTTTATTATTATTTGCACCTAGAAGTGACTATATTTATCAGCACCCTGGCAACGCTTCGCAGAGGGGTGATTAGGGTAAAACTAACACGCTTTGATTTTTCATTTATTTAGCAGATTTTTTTTGCCAGATTAAGATCTCTTTTTCATAATGACTACATGGCTGGGGAAAATCCAAGTAAATGTTTTTTTTTATTTTTTTGGCATCTTTAGGTGGCTTATTATCACTTGAAAGACCTTTCAAGATGACATTGAACAAACGTTCATGTTTGTCGTCATATGTCAAAATTTTGCTTCTTCCCAAGATGTTTGAGAAGAAGTAAGCGATCTTTAAGAGTTTCCGGCAAAACGCGATTTCCGGCAAAAGGAAACCTTGATTCTTCTAATGGAGTTCAAGATCTCCTGCCTAAATCCTCCAAATTCGGAACAACTAACCACGATACGCCGAACCCTCTGTTTCCTCACTTGATCGAAGAGCCTGGGCTAGATGACAGTTTGAAAACCCACGTTTTTGGAAAGAACTTGTGAATTAACAAATTCACCGTTCCATTTGTTCGTGATTGCAACCATGTGCAGTGAATAAACGAAAGAAGACGTAACCTTCTTATAGATTTGTTTTTCACAAGACGGTGTCCAAGAAGGATTACCACCGCTAGCTTTCGCTAACGGGTCCAACGAAAAATCGTAGGCTTCGGTCCAAACAAGTATCGAAAAGGGATCAATAGTAGAAAACAAAGTACAGAAATGTACTGTTTTTGTAGCACTGAGAAGTACTGTTTTTATAGCTTTAAGTAGTTTTGAAAACTTCCGAGAGCAGGAAGTATGTGTGTACGCACAGCACAAGAGTAGGATGCGCCCTGTCGGTTCTACCCTGAGTTCCCCTAAGTTCAAACATCGACCTTATAGTGCGTGGGGGGAGTGCCGATGGGTTGTTTTATTTTCTGCCCAGTTTGGGGGGAAATATTATTCACGCTTGATTTGGTGTTGATTTGCTACGACTTGCATCGCTTGCACAGCAACGTTGAAGAAAAATACGATTCCGGAATCGATTCCTACGACTTAACGATGCGGTTTGGACATTGCAACGTGAGTTTCAGTCCTTGGCGGGAAGAATTGCGGCAAAGTTGAGGAATTTTGATAGTTTTGTTGCGTGTTGAGTTCTTTCGGTTGTGAAATGCACCGGGTTGGAAGATTTGACTCTATTGGGGTGGATGCAAGCTTTGGCGTGTAGCAGAAGCAAACATGCAAGGTTGCGTTTGTGGTGTGCAAATATGGGTGTAGCCAGGATTTTCATCATGGCCCTCGTATGCATTATTCATCAATGCCTCATAAAATAACAATATTTGAATCTTTGCTAATTCTTTTGTGTACCGTGTTGACTCAAATTGCTCGGACGCTTTGATTCTAGAACACCGGCCTTATTTCATAAAAAAAGTTATTTCGTCCACTTTTATTACGTAGAGTGTAGAATACGTTTTTAATATGGATCCTAAAATGGAATTTAGTCTAAAAATATTGTTAAAAAGCCCTGACTTTTGAATCGTCCATCCATTTGAAATAGTTATTCTGAACTGTGGTATGAAACGTGAAACTTAAGGACTATAATGAACGAAATCTCTCCTTTAGAATTAAACATCTTTATTATTTTTTTCTAGAGGATTCAGATAACTGGTTTATAAGTATTGGAATAGTCTGATACTTTAATCGATGACATTGCATACTGAAAACTGTGGTCTATGAACGTCTTTAAAAATTTTAACAAAACGCATATGTACATGCAAAAAGACTGTTATATATCTTCTTTAGTTCAAAAGTTTTTGAAGTTTTTGTGATAAAAATCATTTGTTTTTCAAGGCATTTTATAAGAGTTACAAAAATAACACATCTGATATAACATACATTTTTATTTTGTCTTTTGAATGCCGTCAAATCTCAAAAACTTATTCATACAGTTTCAAGTTAAAAAAGTATACAAACTTACTTTATCGATCCTACGTGTTAAGCAGGCGGAATTCTATACGTAGCGCTCTGTACCAACTCAACTTTTAGAACGTTTAATTTCCGGATTTACAAAACGACGAAAGTAAAATTTTCAACTTTCGCAACTTAACCACTACTTTCGCCGCCATACATCAATGGAGAGACAAAGTGACTTAACCACGAATCAAAACAAAACAATACTTGAGCCGATTTTACACTGGTAGAAAAACGTCGAAAGTAACTGAATGAAACGGCTTATCATTTTTTTATAATTATTTTTGTGGGAAATAATAGAAACTACCTAGTTTTTGAA
Organism: Aedes aegypti; assembly: GCF_002204515.2. Lineage (NCBI taxonomy): Eukaryota > Metazoa > Arthropoda > Insecta > Diptera > Culicidae > Aedes > Aedes aegypti. The sequence goes on from NC_035108.1 coordinate 439,618,724, forward strand.
CGTGAGCTGAGTGTATGCAAAATTTGAGCGAAGTACACGGCAAAAAAATGTTAAAAAGGTGATTCATTTTCAAACAGTTTTAGAAGATAGATTGTGATTTTTCCTTATTAATTTTCTCAAAACCGTATAAAAGTTACTTACGTCGATTTGAAAAAGTAATCGAGAAATGATAATTTTTTGCTTGCCCAGAGATATTTACAATCAAAGTAGGCATTTTTTTGTAAGAAAAACAACAATAACTCTCAAACGGAAGGAGATAGCCAGTTTCTTCACTCACCAAATTACGCATTTTTCAAAGCTCTAAAAGTGTTTCATAGACTACTTTGATGAGAAATTTGAATTGAAAACGATAGAGTCAGAAAAACAGTTTTGTTCGGACCACTCTATATCACCGTAGAAAAAAAGCTCTAAACCGGTCAATTTAAGAGATACAAAAAAAAACTTTTTGGCAAAGTTGCTCGAAATTGAATGGTCTACAAATTTGCTGAAGTATGCATAATATAATTTCTACAAATAAGAAAGTTATTTACACAATTTCTATAAAAATGTGGTTCACCCTTATTTTCAATAACACCAAACAAAGGGCTTAACTAATACAAACAACTTTGTAGAAGACCGTCCAATGTTTCATTTTAAACTTCTAAAGCTTGAATCGCATCATTCCGCGTAAAAGTGCTTTCGGGACCATAGTACAATGCTGGTTCTCTGTTGTGAAAAAAAAGAAGCCAAAACTTCTAATTGAAATAAAGTGAAATTCTATAAAATAATTTACTCAGAATGGTTCGAGGAATCGAAGCAAACCAATCCTGCAGAAAAACGAATTAGTCGCTTTTGAAAGTTACTAAAACAGTATAGTTACTTTCAAAACCTGACTACAAACACAATGCGAAAACCTTTGCTAGCAGCTTTTACCGCTAGTAGAGAGATGAATAAATGTATGCTTTCAGCATGTTCTTCAACACTGACAGTTACTTGAACTAGCATTATTGAGCTAATCATTTGTATATCAATGATGATTTATTTTTCTTTAGGAATAAGCTGAAATAGTTCTTTGGAATTCATTACAAAATCATGCTAACTGTAGTTCACTATTGTTTTAAATTTCGGCCAAACAACATTCGGCCAAATGGCGTTCGTCTAAATGACCCTTTCAGCCAAATGGCATTCGACCAAACAGCATTCAGCCAAATATGATGATGATGATATATGCTGCCATCTATTGTAGCAAGGTATCCACCGGTAGCAATGGCCTAATCTAACAAAACAATTTGTTCAAGATTGTATGACTATTCGTATTCAATCATACTCCTGTCTGAAGGACCAAAAACGAATGGCGGACCCGTAAGCAGAGACACTTACACGAAACCCTCAAGGAAAAAGAATCTCCTTCCAAAAGTAAGTTCACACGCACAGTCGTACAATCAAGCCCTTGCTTGTCAGAAAGACCCAATAGATGGGAAGAAGAGCCCGCCCTTTTTCCACGAAATGTTAGCGATAGGAAGTTGACAGTTTCACTCTTCCTATCCATCTCGCTTCAATCGAGTGCCCTGATGGTCCCACCCAACCCAAAATGCATATAACATTGGAAATATAACATTGGAAATATAATCAAATATAATTGGAACAACATTGGAAATATAATCAAATAACACAATTCATCATGAAAAGATCTCACCGGTTTTTTTTATCCTTGTAGTATTTTGAAGCTGGTCGTCACAACGATGTCGTCGAACTATTTCACCGTTAAAAAAGTATCATTTATGCGAAACTGTTCAAAAACCGAGAAAAAAAAAACAAACTTCCACTCCTCCGATAAAGCGATACGAAAATCAAATCCACTTGTTGGGCTTCTCGAACTGCACTACCCGAAAACCGAAAAAAAACTTTCCGACGAATCGAAAGCCAAATAAAAAAAAAAAAAAAAACACTTCTGCTACGCGAAAACTGTACCCGCTTGCTGGGCTTCTCCAAATGAAGATCGAACGGTAAAGTTGCCAAAATCAAACGGGCACTGTATTAAATTTGAAACACTCCAATTGCACACCCTGTACATGCCCAGTTTTCTAATCGTATCGTCATCTTGCTCATACCCGCTTCTCTTTCCCGCTTCCGAAAGATCACTTTAGTCAGTTGGTGTGGGTCTGAGACGAGACTCGCGAAGACGGTCTTCTTTTTCTGTGATTGCTGAGTTTTTTTCTTATTCCACTTTGTGTTTATACCAATTATGCGCATGCTGTTCAAATCCTCACATGAACCGCTCAGCAAAATATGATTGAGTTTGCATCACATCGAATCATAAATAGCCGTTTGAGTGAAACTTCATGCCAGCAAACGTAGCAGACATTTGAAATAATTAATCTTCTGCTTAGATTTATCATCAACTTTGGAAAAAACTGCTCCGCCGACTGAGGGTTTTAATAACAGTTTACTTTGAACACAATACTTTTCACTTTTTCAGCCATAAAAACGGTGGGCTGCATTTGACGTTTCGTGAGAGGGGAATCTGGGCTGCATATGACGTTGATATTTTTCCTCTTCGCGAGTCTCTCTCAGGTGTGGGTAAGCCTCGCAAGCAAAAATTCTCCACACGTTCACCTCTCACACCACACCACATCCACCCGTCCTACCTTTCACTACCACTACTACTGAGACTGCGTTCACTCATACACTAACCGCTTCCTCCGCGACGACAGCAGGTCAATCATTTTTTTTTTTCACATCAATTCCACTTTTTGAAATTCTAAATTATTAACTTTTAATCCATTTTCCAACTGAAATTTAACTTGCACTCGCGACTTTGCTCTTTTCTACGTTCGGATATGTATTTTTCGTCGATTTTACTTTGATAATTCCACATTTTTTCACTATTTGAGTACCACGTTAAAAATGCACAACCTTCCCTCAGCTAGTGCTGCCAGGATCTCTCATTCCTTCTATGTCTGACCAAACAGCATTCAGCCAAAGACCCGAAACCTTGTTAGTGGAGTTCAGGTTTTAAATATTTATTACACAAAAATGTTAATGTTAACTACGCAATAACTGATAAATAACATGTAATGTCATTATGTCAATAGGAGATTGCAAGCCTTAGTCAACCTCAGCGGATTTGATTTTTTTTTTCATTGCAAACTAGAAAACAAAATTAACGTCGCTTTTAGCGGTAAAATTGGGAAAATCCTGGAATAATTTAGGCTTAACTTTTGACAGATTTCACTAGCTTCCCAGCGTTATCTTCGAAGAATTTCTCTGATGAACTATTTACGGAATCAAAGAAATTCGCTTTTCTTCACTGTTTCTTCTTATACAATCAACAGATTTTTAATGAGATTCTCAACATTGATTTTAAGTTTGATTTTGGCAAGATTCGAAGTTTCTTAACAGACTCCGGGAAAGATGTTTGATAGACTTCTGTTAAGACTCTTAGTGGACTTAGTGATCATCAGATGATGAATTACAGATGAAAATTTTGGGCATTTCTGTCATGGATATCTGTTTTCATAATTGAATCTTTTGAAAAATTCATGATTTTTCATTTTGATAACATCCACTTACAGGGGTGCACGGAATGTTTGGTAAGCTTCTAAGGGGCAGCAGTTTCAAAACGACCAAATGTATATTCAACTAAACGTTATTTGACTAAATGTCATTCAATCAAAATCAAAATCATCGCGGTTAGTATATACTAGGGTCTGTTACAATCACTGTGTATTAACGTCAAAATATCACCCAAGTAACACGTGAAACATCTTTCAAAAAGATGCATTCTAAAAATGGTTTCAAACATGTATCAATAAAAGCATCTGTAACTTACCTAGTTCAATTAATATTAATATCGAAAGCTCATATAGTTTCATTATTGATAAACTTGCATTCCACCCTTGTTTGACGTTTAACTTAATCGAAACAACGAGATTTGTTGCAAATGTTCTCTGCAAATAGCAATGAAGTCAAGTTTATCAAAATGTATTCAGCAACTCTACAAACAAACTCTTGCAACTTCTCCCAAAATGCCTATTTTAATGTTATGTTTCAAATTATTTTCAATTAAAGCATCAGCAACTTGAGTTTATTGCATTCAAGTTCTGTTTCAATGCCCACTACTCAAGAAGTTTCATCCCAGTTGCGCGAAGGTTGCACTTAGCTACGTGTTTGACTGCTAGACGTTTGTTTGTTTCAATCCAGTTGCAATATAGTTGAGTTTCACATTACGCACCATGTAACTACGAAAACATGTTCTAGCAACAGTTTGTCTGTTTAAATGATGTTTCTCATATGTTGCACGAAAGTTTTTGCAATTAGTTTATTTGAGGTGTGGCCTAATTTCGCCATTAATGAGCTTGTATACCGAAGGGTGCAGTAAAGTAACAAACAACAAGCCTTCATTAACAGGTAATGTGGTCGTATATATATAGTGGATTGACGAAGCAATTTTTCGAAGAGCTGGTGAAGTAGTGAGTTCGATTCTCGTTTATATTTATGTTCTCATTTTTTTTCTCTTATGTATTGTGCAACAAATAAGCAATTTCAATTTAACATAAATATGTTGCAAACAGACTCCGCCTCTTTCGCTTTTTGCGTTGCAATTCAGGGCAATTGGAAGTTATATTTTCAACAATTGACAACTCTAATTAGTTTTATAAGAGATATTTTTTTCTTGAGTTGAAACAAACTGTGCTGCTTGGGAACTTTCTTAAATCTATAGAAAAATCCCTATTGGACAAAATTTTGGACTAAAGTAATTACATTATTTTCGACCAAATGTTCTTTCGAAGAAATGTCCATTCGACCAAATGTACTTTCGACTAAACTTTATTCGACCAAATGTCATACATTCGTTTAACATTACTCACAATACAGATGTAGAGAATTTAGATTTATGGTGTAGAGAAACATTAGCTAGAAATTCTCATTTATTTTTACAGGATGTAGAGGATTTATTTTGAAATAACTATTGAAGCTGCTGATTGAACTCTGAGGAATTCGCAATGATAATTTTCAACAGGTTCCTTGTTGAACCCGTTTTAAATTTTGAATAAATCATTGGCAGGAGACTGGTTTTAAGATGGACTTTATTATCCTTCAAACACATCAGTTTATTTCGAATTTATTTTCCTTTTGGATAAGAATGCAACGACATCCCTATCAGGTTGGTGCAACGGTCGCCCTCTGTTCGCCTCTGACTACGCCGTATTATGCAAATCATTCCCGCAGATAATTGACCGTATTCGCTAGAGTCAGTATTTGTCGAACAAAGTCCACTCACATACCTCAAATAGTTGATGTTTTAGTGCACTATGCAAACATTCTACATTTTTTTATTCAAATACGTACCGCGTATCTCCACGACATTCTGGATATTTAGCTTATCAAATTCCAAGAGCTCGATCACCGTCTTAAACTCCAATTCACTGGCCTAATCCTCATGCACGAAAACGGTTTCCCAAAATCAGCTCCACTTCCAACTACTCCAAACTATCGATTTGCAATTTAGCACCACTTCCGAAAATAATATATCTTCTTCGCCGTCGAACGCTTTTGGCTCCTCTCGAAGCTGCGTCCTTCAAAATTGCGATCTCAAACCCAGAATCGAAATTTCCATCCACATACGTATATCACCACAAAAACGCGTCAAAAAATCACAACCGCGGCCCAACTCGAACAACTGTTGTATCGCTATACACTCGATTTAATACTACTGCTGTACGTGAGCCACTGGCTGCTTCCGATGATGAGCTCTCGAACTAGATGACTGAACTCAGCGGCGAACGCGTCTACTGTAGTTACCGTCTCCGCCCGATACCTTGTTTGTTTGTAACGATATGCAAGGCAGAAGTAAGCGATTGCCTGTGGAGACGAAACAGCACACGGTCGGTCGGTAGGGAGGAAAATTTGCATGCTAGGGGGGAAAATCTGAAAAACAGTAGTATAGGGGAGACTTGGTCCCCTTTTTAAAGTGGCTGTTACTCAGGAAAATCATAATTTAACATGATTTCTCTTAATTAAACATGTTTTTCAAGATCACACATTACGAAATGGACAATTGCATTGAAAATGCTCAAAATTTTGATCTTCCAATGTACATTGGGCCCGATCGTAATATTAGGTGGACAAATTATTTTGACTGAATATGAAGATGATTTTTTAGAACAAAAATGTCTCCAGCTAAATTGTTACATATTTTCACATGACGTGGCATTAGGGCGGTCTAACAAAATATGGAAATATGTATGCTTTGAACATGAACATATTTCCATATACTATACTTTTTCATGCAAATTTCAACTAAAACTGAGCCATCTCTCTTATATCTGTTGAGCACCTTTTCCCATATTATACAGACATGATTTTTGTTTTGTTTTAACTTTCAATGTCAGAAAGGTATGGCTCGTTTTACATTTTCAGGGAATTATTTCGGCTGTTTTTCTTGGAAGTGATTCATTGCATATACTATGTAGTTGGAATTATTTTTTGGTTTTGTATTACAATTTCATTACAATTGATAAGAATGAGCTTAGATCAGTTTACCTCACAGACAATAGGCAATCCCGGTGCGAAATTTTTAAAATTTCATTGGATTTTTGGCTTTTCAGTACAAATGTTTGAGGTTTCTCTAAAATCCTTAGAATTCCAACAGGAATCCATATTGCTCCGACTGTTTTTTTTTTTTGCGAATCTGACTGGCAGCCTTGCGAATCCGACTGAAATCATTGTCAAACCGACTTGAATCCTTGAACATGCTTACGAATTGTTTGGAATCCTTGTGAATCCAACTGGTATCCTTGCGAATACGACAGGATTTCTTGTGAATCTGACTGGAATCCTTTTGAATCCGACTGGTATTCTTGCGAATCCGAATGGAACTCTTGTGGATATGACTAGAATCGTCGCGAATCCGATTAGTTTTTTTGTGAACCTGACTGAAATCCTTGCGAATCCAATAAAAAAATCTTATGAATCTGACTCGAATCCTTATGAATCTGACTGGAATTTGTGAATCCAACTGTCCTTGCGAATCTGACCGGAATTCTTGTAAATCTGATAGGAGTTCTTACGAATCCGACAGGTATCTTTGCGAATCCGACTGGAGTTCTTATGAAAATGACTAAAATCATCGTGAATCCGACTGGAATGCTCGTGAACCAACTGAAATTCTTGTGAATTTGACTGGAATCCTTGTGAATCCAACTGGTATCTTTACGAATCTGACAGGAATTCTTGTGAATATGAATAATCTCAAATTCGACTAGAATCCTTGTGAATCTAACTGAAATTCTTGTGAATCCGACAATAAATCTTGTGAACCCGACTGAAATCTTTGTGAATCTGACTGACATCCTAGCGAATCTCACTGAAATCGTTGTAAAATGGCCGGAATCTAACTAAATCAGACAAACATCCTTGCGAATCCAACGGCATTATTTGCGAATCTGACTTGAATTGTTGCGAATGCGAATGGAATCCTTGAGAATCCGACTGAAATAATTAAGAATTCGAATTCGATTTTACAAAGATTCCACTCAGATTCGCAAGGATTTCAGTCGGGTTTGCAAGGAATTTAGTCGGATTTATAACGAGTTTGCAAAAAAAAATATGTTGGATTTGCATGGAATCTACTTGGATTTGCGAGGATTTATTTGCGAAGATTGAGTTGGAATTACAAGGTTTCCACTTTGATTAGGAGGGATACCAGTTGGATTACCAAAAAATCTAGTTCTAGGGTTCGTAAGGGTTATAGTCAGATTCCCAAAGACTTCAGTAGAATTCGCAAGGATTCCAGTCATATTTTCGGTGATTTCAGTTGGAATCACAAGGATTCCACTTTGATTAGGAAGGATTTCATTCAAATTCTCAAAAATTCCAATCGGGTTCGTAGGAATTATGGTCGGATTCGTAAGGATTCCAGTCGAATTCTTAAGAATTCCAGTTGGAGTCATAAAAATTCCAGTCGGATTCACAAAGATTCCAATCGAATTCAAAGGAATTTCAGTCGAATTTGCTTATTATGCCAGTCGGATTCGCAAGAAAATCAAGAAGGATTCGCCAATATGCCACTCAGAATCTCAATTAGTTCAGTAGGATTATCTAGGATTTCAGTGAGAAACACATATAATTCCAGTTGAATTTACAAGGAATTCGTCAGACTCGTGAAGATTCCAGTCGGATATGCAAGGAATTCTGTTGGGTTTGCAAAAGTTATAGTCGCATTCCAGTCAGATTCACAAAGGTTCTAGTCCAATCTGCATGGGTTCTAATCGAGGATTGCAGTCAGAGTTGTCTGTTGTATCAAAAAGAATTCGCTACAAGAATCTTACGGAAATCCATAATTTCTATCAAAGCCCCAGAATTCTCGCCAGAATCACAAAATTCTTAACCTTACAGTCGTCGCGCGGTTAGGCACCGTCAGAACCACCACGCTGCTGTTTTGAGCGAAAAGCGAGCTTTTTTGACCAGTGTTGTACAAAATACAACAGCGTGACGACTGAAGTGATAAGAGGAATCCAATATTTTCAGAATTTCTACCAGAATTGCATCGGATTCATAGAATTCTCATCATCTCCTCAAGTTTTTTTTTGAGTGACCAGCCCACTTGAGTCTGCCAGTAGGTGATATAATAAAAAAAAAACACTGTTCTTCAGATTTGGAACAGCTTGTTCGAACAAAGCACCAGCACCGACATAAGAGCAACGAAAAATCTATGACTTACACAGAGTTACAATCATATTTTTTTTCTCGCTGTCTTAATTATTATGGATTTATATATATTGCGTATGTAAAAACACACCGCAATAATAGATACAAAAATGTACAGCAAAATATCGTGTATCATAATTTTTTTTAAATTTCATTAAATAACATGACAAATGCGAATACAGTCCAAACTACAAATTATTTTCAATATTACCATTGAAGCGTGCGATAAATACGACTGAGAGTGTTTTTACTTTTTGTCTGTGGTATTGGTGTGTATATTGATCTTTCTGCGTCAACTATTTTAAGCTACGTTGTCTCTTTTCTATAGACTCAATAAGGCGTTAGATTTGTTAAGAGACGATCCAGAATTGTGTACAATATTGTTAATCAAGGATACGGGTCTCAACATCATCAAAATGTTCCTTACGAGCTGAGTCTATGAGTTTCCTAACTGTACCCTGGAGAATCCTTAAGGGATTCTTCGTTCTTGTGGGACTTTTCAGAAATTTAAACGAATTCATGAGGATATCTGCAGATTCCAAGTGGACACTGAGAGCTTCTTGAGGGATCGTTAGAGTGTATAACTGGTTATGGAGGATTATGTCCAAAATCTGGTGATTCCTAATAAACTCTAGGGCGTCTTGTAAATTTTAAGCGGGATAATGTGAATTTCTAGTAGTATTTTTAATATTTTCGGCGAACGCTTGAGGGTTTTGAAAAGGTTCCCAGAGGAATTTAAGGTGGTAGCCTAATAATAATAAACTTTTAATTTTTTTCATCGGAGACTTGAGAATTTACGGCAACATCGCAGCGGAATTCCAAGATGTTAACTCATAGCAAGATCTTGAGAACGCTATGCGAGAGCTTGGCAAGACGCTTCAGAGCTCAAGCGTTTTTTCTGTAGATATCTTATGAGAACCTGAAGATTCTTATAAGGTTCTTGAGGTTTCATAATAGGATACTGTAAAATTCAGTTGATTTCATAAGGCAGGTGTATAACATATATCAAGCAGAATTATAAATTATTTCAAGTAAAAATTAAATTCTACACAATTACAAGACACTTATGCATCTTCTCATGTTTATGTTTGCCCTTTTGATACAGTCAATCATTCATTATTAAATGCTTTACTTTATAAGAAACATAAATTGAAGGAGCAATTCTGAACTTACCGAATTTATGCTTTAGTCCAAAAGTTAAACTGATTTTAAATGTTCATTTAATTAGAAAAAAAAGTAATGCCGTTTTGCAATATCCAGCGCTTTTGATTCGCAAATACGTCTTTAAAAGAAAACAATTTTGTTTTCGTTTTCTCTCATAGTTCCAAGAAAATGTCCAGTTCTTCAATAAAAGTCACTTATGCGATTATTGGTTTTACAAGGCCCTCTTATACAAAAATTATGCATAAAGCTTCTAAAAAATAATTGAAGACGTTGAGGCGTAAAACACGACCAGAAAATCGTTTGTCAGATTTAATATAACGGAGCTATAGATTCAAAGCATAGTATAACCCTTCGGGGAAATGCTTCGAAGTGAACCTTTTCGAAGTCTCAACGCCTTATGATTCCATAAAAATGATGTATTACCATTGTAATGATGCTTTCAAAACCAATAGCTGAAAAATAAAATTTGAAATATGGGTTCCGTTTTTGGCAACTGAAAATTTCAACTTTGTTGCCAAAAACGGAATCTCACTGTATTCGAATTTTACTTCACATTTAGGTATTGCAATGCCCCTTGCTTCCAATGTGATCTATAAGAGGTGTGGAGAAAGTCGTTGTGTGATTGTATTAGTGCACAAAACAATCAAAAAACAAATTAGGGGGGAGATGAGTGACGTCATGCCATTTCAATAAAATACTGTGAGTGCATGCAGTCGTCTAGGAAATAATTGAAAGTGGAGCTGATAGGATTGAGAATCGCTTCATATGATATTTGAAAAGTAGCAGGGATCAGAATCAAACTCAGCATGAGTAATCAAATGGCTGCAAAGCTGATTTGAGTCAGTTAACACCAAATCAAACGTAGAAGGGTTTCTAGAAGAGGAAAAACAGGTAGGGCTATCAGGGTATTGGAATGAGAAATATCCTGAAGAGCCCTCATCAAACAAAATTGTACCGTTGGAATTGCTGTGCGAATTATTCCATAAGCGATGTTTTGCATTTAAATTTCGAATGACAAAAAAATTGACTTATGGCGTTTAAATTTCCGTAAGACAGTTTGAAGCAAATTAACTTGCTACCCAGTGCATTGAAAAGGCAAATATGCAGCTATGAAAGTATATATACCAAGTTGTGTTTCAACAGAAACACCCAAAGGTTAAAAGAAAAAAGTTGATGTTTTATTTGCCTATGAATGATGATTGCAACTCCATCAAATACTCCATGCAGTCGATCATAACGATAAATAAAAAAGTTGGATTTCTTATGGGTTTGGATCCAGGTTTCAAATAAGTTTTATTTATAACTGTTATATGTATGTTATTAGCTGTTAATTAAGAAATTTACAGTTTTTTTTTCTTTTTACCATTAAAAAAAAGCATTAAATTCTAAATTTATTAAAAAATATTCGGGTTCATTAGAGAATCCAATAATAATTTTATTAGTAAATTTTACACCAACTTGGACTGCATCAACCATAGTGGTGATTTTGATGCATCAATCATTTGATTAAATTGTTCAAGTCAAAACTCAAAATCAGAGGGAGACATGTTACTAGAAGATGTTACATTTTTTGTTGAGATTTTCCGTCGATGAAGAAGCGGAATAAAAGTTTCTTGCAACGGCATATGCAGGTAGGAAGAAAATAAGAGGAACTGAAATTACCTGCTCCAATATTGGAATAGGAGTTAACTCGGATATTTCCCTTAAACATGATTGTAATTTACGTGATGGATATAACTCTTAAACAAGCGATCGTTATGAAAAATGAGATTTGTTGGAGTTTCTGCCTTGGGACTTCCGGTTACGAAAACCGTTGCCGTTCATCTTCCTTGTACGAGCCACAACGATTCGTTTGCGCGAAGGGCAATCCCAAAAGATAGACTTATGCTTGCCCCCTCAATTTGCACGTACAAACTTTTTGCTATCTTCCATCACAGGACAGCTGTCCGTAACGTGAGAAAAACCTCCGCAAATCATGCATGTAGCATCCATGCGGCAATGATTAGTACCATGGCCTCACTTTTGGCACCGACGGCACTGAACGGGATCCTGGAAGTTTCCTCCAGATGTCAAGAAATGTTCCCATGTCTTACGGTCATCGAACATAAGTCTAGCTTTTTCTGAATCTTCTAAATTATTTAGATCACTTTTGTCTCCCAGTCTCCCCTACGGAGGAAACAGATGACTAATGGGCCGCACGAACGGTGCGCGGGAAAAGGTTCAAGAACCAAGAATAAACATGAGAGTGTGACGACGCGACGGTACGGTGCAGAGTGTAGGTTGCAAAAACACCGAAAGTGCCGACGATTTTACACACCTGATCCGAGAATAAGAGACGTGTGGGTTGCTTGCTGGTTTTGAATGGGTGTTGGTGTGTGAAAATTGAGTGACAGCGTGTGTGAGGAAAATTGCGCGCGTGAGTTTGATTTAGGTACTCTTTTGATTTTACGTTTGCCTTTGCTCTGGAATGCTCTGGTACGCTATGGACTCTGGATAATTTCATATATTGATATAGATATATATTAATTGCTAGTAGCTTAGAAGATTTCCATTCACTTTTTTCAGGCATTGAAAAAAGGTTATCAATAAATTTTATACCTGGTGAAATTCATAACACTGTGGCTGTAATTTCATCCATTTTCAATAGTATAGTGAATGACAGAAATGAGAAAAAAGAAATTCTAATGTAAACCAATTTGCGAATAATCCAGCTGCTCAATTTTTTGATATTCCTATTCTCTTGGGCGGCACTTTTTATTTCGGGTTTGCCTGTTTATTAGTCTCTTTTGGAATTTATGTAGCAATCTTGATCTGGATCTCCAACTGGAAATTCGTCAGGAGCTTCACGTGGAGTTTCTCCAAATCTTAATCTGGAAATCTTTTGGGAGTTCCATCTGCAGTTTCTGCGGGTTGCAGTTGTAATTCTTTTATAAGTTTCATCTACAATTATCGCGGATGTTTCACCTAGAGTTCTGACAGAAGTTACATCTAGAGCGTGTCCAAGATTTCCACATAAAATTTCTGTAAGAGGCCTTCCTTAGCCGAGTGGTTAGAGTTCGCGGCTACAATGCAAAACCATGCTGAAGGTGTCTGGGTTCGATTCCCGGTTGGTCCTGGATCTTGCAAAAAAGGCAACTTTGGCAAAGAAAGTTTTCAGTTAGTTCTCATAAGAACACTAAGCTGAGAAGCAGTCTCTTTCCCAGTGAGGACGTAATGCCAAGAAGAAGAAGATTCTGATCACCAAATTCTCAATCGCAAATCAAGTACACAACTTGGCACAACTGAAATATCAACTCTGAAAACTTAGGACATTATGCAATGTAGGACGAATGCAGGTTGGTATCATGGCAAACGATGTCAAGTTATGTTCTAGCAGTAAACTACTGCTAGAAGCCTTGCAGACCCAGACAACCAGAAGTAGCATAAATATTTACTTGAGTGCTTCTCAACCGGTAGTCCGCGAACCCCCAGGGGCCGTAACTACTTCTTTGAGGGTCCGCTAAACCGTTGAGAATTAGGATAGTTTGTCCTTGATTAATGAATGAATGTGAGGGAACTTTCAACTTGCTTTGGAGTTTTTCTGTAGATCTTTGTTATTTCACAAACAATTCATCGACAGAATTTGAAACAAAATAAAAAATTTCTCTGTTTTCACTCAAATTACCTGATTTTTTGGGGTGGATTTATGACTTACATACGTTATAGTGATCTTTGGTAGATTTCTGTGAAGAAGTAATACGTTGTGGATGCCTGACAGTGTTTTGTATTTTTGATTGGCATGATTTTCGGATTTCTGGTGAAGTCGTTGAAAGATGATTTAAAGGTAGAAAATGTTTAGTTAACTCCTGAGAAGATAGTTGACAAATTGATTGAGGGATTTTTTTATTTGAAATATTCCCTAGTAGGCAAGCATATCTAATTACTGTAACATTTTTATACATTTTGGCAAGGGTTATTCTGAATGAGACTAGGATAAATTTACCAAAAAAAATCTCCAATGTTAAAGCGAATCAAGTGGTTAATTTCCCTACTAGCACTGCATTAGTCATTGTTGGATTTTTCACGGATCTTCTATGGATTTTTTAATCGAGTTTTAGGAATGATACTTCCTAAATTCTTAATTTATTTCTTAATGAACGCCTCCTCTCAGCAGAATTATTGCTTTATCTGTGGTGGATAAGCGGCTTGATTTTTAGATGTGCCTGCCCTAAAGCTGTAAAATCATCGCAAGATCTTTGACAGGTTTCCACAAACATTGATTTTAAGAACACCGATATTTAGGGCTCCGTGAGGGGGTCGCAGCCTCTAAAAAGTTAGGAATCTCTGATTTACCTGAAAAGTCGTTTTATTGTACAAGTTGCATCGGATCTACCCCGAAATGCTACTACCGCAAATTCCATTACCCCGAAAGCCATTACTCCGGATGGGTCACTACCATCAACGCCATTGCCCCGAATGCATGACATTTTGAGATTATTTTGATTAGAAGGATTGGCTTGTTGAGAGAAGCCACTTTTTTTTAACATATTCTGATTCTACGTTAAAAGTTGAACAAGAATCCAACGTTTAAAAATTTTGAGTGCCTTGGAACCACTTTTGAAACTCGTTTGAAATTAGTATGGAAATCTCTTTTGAATAACCGCTCGGAAAATTTTACTATGGGACGAGCTGTCATTATGTTAATTTATATGTCGTATAGTATAGTATTGAAATATTTGTTAATTATTTATTATACGAAAATTAAGTTATTGAAGCGCAATAAAATTGTGTTTTGTTTGGAAAAAACGTGCTCTTTCAATCATGGTACAAAAAAAAAACTGTAAATATTTCATCGCTAAACAACCCAATTGTACCGTTTCTTATGAACATTAAACGGCTTTGGCTTAAACAATGTATTTTTCAATTATAAGAAGGTAAAGAAGGAGTTAGGTTTTCGGCATACTATAATATGCTCAAAACTACAATGTAGTAAAGTTTAATTTTGGACGAAATCATCTTCCATCATCCGAAAAGATTTTTTTTAAATGATGGAACATCATTCATCGCCTCTACAATTAAAACTTTTGTTGGTTTGTGAGATTATTCAGCTGAATTTCCATAAAACATCCACAGGAAATAACTGTATTCGATTCAAGACTATGAAAAGGTGATGATGGTAGAAAAGTGGTGAGCAGTTCAATAACAGACCTGACTAAGAAGCGAAAATTTCTAATTAAAACGATAGCAGGATAGTGATTTTATTTAGAATCGATCATTTACCAAAATTGAAACAGCAGTTTTCTCCGGAATGGCCAAAAGTTCTAGATATTCATTTGTCAATCACAATACACGCATCATCTTTTTTTTCTTGATTTGTTGATCAATCAGAAGAAAACAAACTAAACGAAAAAAAAACGAATTTCCGCTAGAGTTTGTATTCTTTGACAGACCTCAACTGTAAGGCTGTCTTCAGTATTGTGTACTGGATTCGATTTCGCATTCAAGTTAACTTCTGCATCTATGGGTCCTCTCGTGGTGTAGAGATAACGCGCCCTATCTAGTGAACAGGGGAGTCGTGGGTTCGATTATCACCGACAAGACGTGTAACTTGTTCACGAATTCCACATCAATTTGTCCATTTTAATGCAATTGCAAAATATATGTAAAGTTTGGTTTTTTTCGGTAGTTGTTATTCATACACTCGCAATGTATGCCATTTTTTCATCATATAAATCATGCACTCAAATCGCCTCCACTTGTGTACGTATAAGGCCTTTTGACAGCATCTCATACGTCAAACTTTGCACATATAATCATCGCATATCGTAAGAGGTGATTTATTTATTTGTACTGTGTGATTGTCTAGGTATTGATTGATTGATTTGAATTCTGTTGGGTTTCAAAGCAGTTCACAATGTTTACTTATTTTAACTAGATGTATTGTTTCTGTTATTGTAATACTAAATAAGCATATTCTAAAATGTAGAACTTACTAATTGGGGTACATTAGAGGGATTCAAAATTTTAAAATCCAATCTCTCATATCTTTCTTACCATCTTTACCAAAAAAATAGTTTCAGTAGGTTTATATGGAAATTACTATGAAGAAGCACTGTAATGCAACTACAAATTTATCATAGATCGTGTAAACTCATTCTTGAAACCTTAATTGGGGATGTTGCATAAGAAACATATCCATTTTGAGCTGATTTTGATTGGGATTTTTGTAGATGTTTCTGGGCTATAATCTCATACGAAGCTAAATAATAGCAAACAAACTCATGAATATCTCTTCTCCTATCTGTCGAATTGAATAACTCACTTTTGCATTTTTTTCATTATATTTTGAAGAATAAGTTTTCAATACGAGACGATAATTCTGTACATACATTCCAGAACTAATGTGTATGAAACTTTGTTATTTCTACATAATTATTTCCATCTTCATCGTCTTTGGGCTACCTTTAAAATTACAACCTAGAATACTAAAAAAAATCACAGAACACTTTTTTATTGGAAGGATAGTAAGGAAGGTATGAGAGATTGGATTTTCGATTTTTTTTATATTTTTGAACCACCCTACATACCCTACATGTCTGCTGACATCTTATTCTATACAATAAACATCAAAGGTGTGAGTTTGAGTAATTTCATATTCATTTTAGAGCAACTTTTAAAGTGATGAAGGAACGTAGAAATCCCATCTAGAAAAATCTTGGACCACCAGGCATTGCAGAATTTGCTCTAATTTGAGTATGAAGCATGATCAAAGCAAGCAAAGAAAAACATCCCATCTGTTGCGGTCCACGATCGTCATTGTATCGCAAGGTGTAACAAGTCTGATAAATGGAAGCAGCGAGCGAGAGCCCCAAATGAGAAAGCTATGATGAAATCCATTTTTCTCGCTTGTTTACCGTTGGGGATAGGGGTTTTTCTTTACTGGCACGATAAACAATCCACGAACTTCCAATATCAATAGTGCCCCCAGGCTTGGAGCATGTTTAGAGGGGTTTTATCATGCACTACTATCCCCCCAATCTGATCAAACTTGTAGCAATATACGATAAACAGTCTCTCATAATGTGCAGCATGTTATGATGGTACAGAGAGCGATACGTGAGAGATCCTCTCAATTTTCTCAGGATTCAATCCCTGTGGACCACTGTTCATAGCGTCTAATGAACATTGAACATCCGATGAAGCCTACCTGCCGATGGGGTTGCACGGTTGGTTGTGAGATGTTATGTCCCATTGTCATGCGAAGGTTTACTGCCTTGAGCTGAACTTTCGGGAAAAGAAACGTCACTATCCACTGTTGGCGGACGAGGCAAGTGCTATCACAAAGCTTCCGTTACTCATCTTTATTTGCGCACTTTCACTTTTGACTGAATTGATTACATACTAGTTATTGTGTTGTTCGAGGGAAACAGAGTTTATGAATGGAGAGTTGCGCGAAGAGTGAAACCAAATCTACCTATCGAACTGTCAAACCGTCTACCTATCGAGCAGACCAGCAAGGGGCTATTTTCGAAGACGAAGAAGAACAACCATTCAAAGAAGTCTCTTCGCGCAACTCTCCATTCATAGACTCTGGAGGGAAAGTGTTCAACTACTGTGAATGAAAAATAGGAGTGAGGGAGGGAAAGGTGGCAGGATGGAATCGATTTTTGGCCCTCGTTTAGGATATTGTTTCGCACAGCTTTACGACAGATGAACAACTGATGCGACTGAGGTTTTCTTGCTAGTTTTATATTGTTCAGTATATATTAGGGTAATTGGGGAAGGGATTACTTTTAGGGAAATAGAGACATAAAGACATAGAGAGAAAAAATGTATGCAGAATGAAGGGACCTACGAAATCATCGACATAGGGAGAGATATCGAGATATAGAACATCGAGATGTGGAAAGTCGATGGCTTTGAATCAGATGGTTTGATTTTTTGAAAGAATTGTGTAGCAATATATTTCTATTTGATTTTACTTTATACGACTCATATCTTGGATTTTTTTGGGTTCATTCTACAATTACGTACGCAATTAAGGTGGTATAGAAGTTCTCAAGAGTGCTGTGAAGGATCCGTCGAAATTCAACGGAAGGTCATTGAAATTACACATTTTTTATGATTGTTTCACTTATGGCGTTTTAATTCCATGGAAGTATTTATTTTTACAGGTATCTTCATGGTAGTTTAACATAGTTTACTAAACAACTTGCACCCTCCTGAAGAGACTTGGGTATTTTGGCTAACTGCTTATTATTTTTTAATGAACTAATTCACAGTGAAAATAAAAATATTCTATGTATAAAACTCTAATCAATATAAATAAATCTGTCAATTCCTTACAAGAAAATTATCATCCCACAATGTGCTTACGTAGTTATTGAATGGACCCTTGATTTCCTAACATGAGTCAGCACGTCATTTCACAATCTCACTTAACCTCAGCTAAGTTGATATCATCAGTTGCTGCAAGGCACATTCCATGGATGATCACAGTACTCCCGGGCTTGATTCCAGTGCTGATTCGGGGGACATTGCAGTACGAATAGGGTTCCGAAAACGCACCGGAAGAACCGGGTACAGTCCGGATGAGGTGCGTAGAAGAGCTCACCGGGAGGGCAATGTGGAGCTCCCTCGATGGGTGGAGGAGCTGTGGTTGGACTTGGTGGTGGAGTTGTTGGAGCTGGAGTTGGGGCAGGAGTCGGAGCTGGAGTCGGGGCAGGAGTAGGTGCTGGAGTTGGAGCTGGAGTCGGAGCTGGAGTCGGAGCTGGTGTTGGAACTGGAGTAGGAGCTGGAGTGGGAGCTGGAGGAACAACTGTTGTTGGAGCCTGAGTGGGAGCCGGAGTTGGAGCTTCAGGAATAGTAGTTGTAGTTGTTGGGGCCACTGTCGGAGACGGGGTTGGAGCTGGTGGAGCCGGGGTTGGAGCAGGGGGCGCTACAGTTGTTGGAACAGGACCAGCTGTTGGAGCCGTTGGAATTTCCGGTCCAGGAGTGGGTGCAGTCGGCACGTCCGTTTCTCCATCAACTGGAGGAGTGACTGTCGTTCCATCTCCAGGTCCACCAGGTGTTGGTGGAGTCAAAACTTCTTGGATACAAACTGAAACTTCTTCCAAGTTACAGTTATCGGTGATGACATCGAAAATCAAGCCAGGACTGCACTGCTGAGGAAATGGCTGACTGTCGATACATAGAATGAATTTGGAACAGTCTTCAACGTCCGGCACTCTCAGGATTCCAACATTTCCAATACATGGATTGACTTCTTCAACTTGGGCAACTGCACTATTGAAAACAACTGCACACAACACCAACCAAGATATCTGTTTATATCCTGAAAATTAACCTTTTTATTATTGAGTAATTACGCACAATGAAACTGCCCACTCACTTTTCATTGCTGATTACTGGAAAAATCCTAACGCAACTGTGTTCCAGGTGACTTCAATGCTTCGCGCAAGATAATGTTTTACTGACCGTAGCCAGTCGTGGGTCATCACTTTTATAACGGCTTATCGGATTGCACCGATAAGCCGTTATAGAAGGTATTCGACACTTATACATTTCGGAAAATACCTACACTCAAAATTTCGATAATTTCTGCCGTGCGCTTAAAGGATTTAGTTTTATTTTGTGCTTGTTGATGGTTTGACCATTTAATAACTTGTTCAACTAAGCTTGAACTGATTTATTGCCCCAGTAGCCACAATCATTTCCTGCGATGGCTAATTGGCTTATCAATTGCAGATTTGTGATACTTGAGGGAAAGCGAATTGCAGAGCGATATGTTTCGGTTCTGCGTCATACCATGATAAGTATTCATGTCACGTGAATTCATGATTCCTGAGTTTTGGCCTATTTTTGGTTAAGTGACATACTGATGCTAACAGCAATAGTATTTGATAGCTACAGCGTAGCGTAGCTGACCTCTACCTGGTTCCCAGTTAAGTATTATTTTCGCAAACCTCTCTTCCGACATTCGCGTAAAGCGACCAACCCTCCTGTTTTATAAATGTATAAAATACTTGGTTCATACAAATCGGTACAAATCGGTATGTTTTGTGGTGATTATGGATAACATGATTTCCTACATTTATATCACCAAAAACAGCGCAAAAAATGTCCGCTTATAAAACATCTTTCATGTCACAGAATATGTTTCCCAATACATAATTACGACAGCTAATGAATTGCACAAATGTTAAAGAAGACCAAAATGCTTACACAAGTCATCGATGATCCCATCGATCGGGACGCAGGGATGACGAAATCAGCTGGCCAAAGAGCAGATTTTATCAACCCGGGTACCATGTAGGATGCATTAGACATTCATCCATTAGTGTAATTCTTGTACCACCAGAACGATGCAGAAAACAGCGAACGCCGCGTCGCTAAAGATTAAATCTTCAGTCAAGCCTAGCCCAATCGACCAGACCCAGTGGTACACGGCTGCCAAAAATGATTGATGCTGATAAAACATTATCGAAGATGACGCGGAGACATGTTTTGCTCTTGCTACACGAGTAGATTGGCTCACACGTGTTTCCGAAATTCCCCACATTTTATGAATGGACGTGTAGTAGATACGGTAGATTGCTCTGAAGTTTTACCTTTGAGCAATATGTAACTAGACGAGTCTACGTCGAATGAATGTAGTACCCAGACAACCAGAACCGGCCGGTCCAGGATCTCTTCGTAATAGAAATTTTCTTGACTTCCCTGGGCATACAGTATCATTTTGCCTACCACACGAAATACGAATGCAATAATAGTATTTTTGACAGAGATAGCTCTCAGTTAATAACTGTGGAAGTGCTCATAAGAACATTAAGCTGAGAAGCAGGCTATGTCCCAGTGGTACGTAATGCCAAGAAAGAGGATTTATTGAGGATTACAATGACTTTCGGTGTGGTCTGATTACTTTCGGTCTACGATGTCGGCTGTGTTGGCGTATAAAATATCTTTAGCATCCTCGCTGAAAGAAAGCGCCGAACAAACCAACTAAGAAAACCAATAGAGTCAACTATTATCAAATAATGAAAGAAGCTTTTCCTCTAAAGTACACCATGTTCAGCACCTACATCATGCTGCTGGCCTCCTGCCCACTAACCACTACCCAACTCAGATGTGGAACCTCAAGTTATGGTAGGATGGAAAAAAAAAATAAATTTTTCTCTTTCCATTAATGTCCACGTCTATGAATCGAATGCCGAAAGGCCTCCCCTCATTACGAGGATTTTTCTTCTCTCCTTCTTCTCAGGTACTTAGGGTATGTCTCAACACATATAATAAGTCAAATTCAAAACTAGAAGTTTCTCTCAGGAAGATTGATAAGTTCAAATTACAAATTTTAATGTTTACATATATGACGGATTTCACGCCAACTCGACAAAGGGATTGGCAGCACCCCTTCAGAATTCAATGAAACTTTCTGGGTGTGAAGACTTTGTGAAACTAAGATACTTTACATACTTTGTTTTTTTCAAAATCGATCTAGACTAACATTTGGAAAGGGTCAAAGTTTTTTTTTACTTTTTTTATAAACCCGTATAACCTGAAAACGGTAAGACCTACAAAAAAGTGTTGTATGGAGGACTGTCGTGAAATTTCCTGACGTTTTAGAAAAAAATATTAAAAAAATTAAAACACATTTTCTACACTGAAAAAAAAAAAATTCAAAACTTTAAAGTCGATTTAAAAAAAACGGCCATTTAAGATTTTGATCATCCTTAAGCAGAAAGTTTCGTAATTAAATTTACTAAAAGTCGTCCATACATTGCAAATTGGGCATATTTTAGAGAAAAAAGTTTTTCTAACATCGACATTTTTAAGTCCCAAAGTTTTTTTTTCTCTTTGTTTTTATAAACCCGTATAACTCGAAAACGGAAAGACCTACTAAAAAGTGTTGTATGGGGGACTGTCGTGAAATTTCCTGACGTTTGAGAAAAAAATATAGAAAAAATAAAAACACATTTTCTACACTGAAATAAAAATATTCAAAACTTTAAAGTCGATTTAAAAAAAAACGACCATTTCAGATTTTGATCATCCTTAAGCAAAAAGTTTCGTAATTAAATTTACTAAAAGTCGTCCATACATTGCAAATTGGGCATATTTTAGAGAAAAAAGTTTTTCTAACATCGAAATTTTTAAGTCCCAAAGTTTTTTTTCTCTTTGTTTTTATAAACCCGTATAACTCGAAAACGGCAAGACCTATTAAAAAGTGTTGTATGGGGGACTGTCGTGAAATTTTCTGACGTTTGAGAAAAAAATATTGAAAAAATAAAAACACATTTTCTACACTGAAAAATAAATATATATTCCAAACTTTAAAGTCGATTTAAAAAAACGGCCACTTCAGATTTTGATCATCCTTAAGCAAAAAGTTTCGTAATAAAATTTACTAAAAGTCGTTCATACATTGCAAATTGGGCATATTTTAGAGAAAAAAGTTTTTCTAACATCGAATTTTTTAAGTCCAAAATGAATTTTTTATTTAATTTTCATTTCGCTTTAAATAGTCTAGTCTGATCATATTTTCAAGTGATAAATGAGTTTTAGTCACAAAATAGATTATATTTGTTTTATTGGGAGTAGTTAAAAGAAATAAAACGAAATTATACAGTTTTTTTGATTAAATTGAATTGATCTCGCACCATACCGCTTATGAGAAAATCAACTCCTTCTAAAAATCCGATGGATTTTTTATGGTTGGAAAGATATCACAATAATATTTAATTTCTTATTTGATCAAAGCCAATCTTAACAGGTGTCTGGAAATATTATGCTTATGAAAAAAGTCGTGGTTTGTTTTTATTTTTATTATTGCTATATATCCTAAAACGTAGCATCTGCACATGAATATTTACATTATTTTAGGGCTTTACTGAATAAATTGAATATTTTTGGTTCATCCTCTGAATTGGTATACCGTTTGGCTGCAATTTGTGTATCACTAATAGGCATAAAACAATGATATTTTTGGGTACCAGGGACAGTTTTAACCTTATCAAACAATTCCACCAATTCCTCTGACATTTTAACATATTGTTCATTAGATTTATAACAGAAATTTAATTTGGTGATACATCAGTTTGTTTCACTGCCCAGTCGAATAGTTCTCGCGGAGTTGCGATTGTGTTTCCATAGTATTTTGCAAGACTTGCTCTTTTTGCCATTCGCTTGAGAGTGCCACCAATAGCGTCACAGGGGCCTTTGCCGTGGGATGTGGCAAAAAGTGCCACTCTGCTTCCAATCCATGTATTTTCTTGAAATTACATAAGCTGGCATTTTATTTTTTATTTTTATAATGAGCTGCAGCTCCATCTGACTTAAAAATAACTTTTGATTTGTTTAACAAAATTTATCAATTTTGAAATAAATAGCTGAACTGCTACTGTGTCATGGGTCTGATATTATAATAAAACTAAAATTTTCCAATTTATTATCTTTTTATGGTAAATCTAGAATTGGTGTATCACTGCTTGGGAAGTGTTCCAGTGATATCCTTGAGCAGCGTTATAATTTTCAGAAAAGTTGCTAATTACCAGTATTTAACCTTCGTCCTTGACGCTTTTTTTGTCTTTTTTGTTTCGTAGAAAAGAAGACTGTTATTTGCAAATAAAATCATGAGTTATGAGCTTATCAACTTTTTTTAGGTAGATAACAATACAAACATATTCATTATTTCTTATTCATCTGGCGTTTAAGGCAGGTACGTTTAGTAATTTTTTTTTGCACAACACTTTTTCTAGAAGAGAATTTAATGGGATATGGATAAGGTTGTTACTTTTCAATGTTTGCAATACTATTGTGATACCTTTCGAACCATAAAAATCCGTCGTATAAATCCGTTTTTTAACTATTCTCAATAAAAAATACAATTTATTTTCTGATTCAAACTCATTTATCACTTGAAAACACGATCATATTTGACAGTTTAAAACAACATCTTTGAAAAAAAAAAATCAGTTTTGGACTTAAAAAATTCGATGTTAGAAAAACTTTTTTCTTTAAAATATGCCCAATTTGCAATGTATGGCCGTTTTTTTAAATCGACTAAAGTTTTGAATATTTTTTTTTTCAGTGTAAAAAATGTGTTTTTATTTTTTCAATATTTTTCTCTAAAACGTCAGGAAATTTCACGACAGTCCCCCATACATAGAGTTACTGTGCACGTGCTGTAGCCTTATGTGCAGGAGCCTCATTGCTTGCCAGCGCACGGGAGCCATTGTGAGACCTTTTTTGGTGCGCCTCATTTTTCTTAAGATGTGTCTCACTGCGGTCTCATGCACTCCGTCCAAGGATGGAAATCTAGTGATCATGACAAAATCCACGATGCATCGCGGTTGTTCTTTATCGTGCGATCATAGCAACAACGATTAACCTTTTGTCGTTAAGATATCACAACAAACTACGCTCCGCGATTAATGCATTGTTCTGCATGTGGGCTAGCGATTAAGTGTTCGCGAGCCATAGTTTTATCATTCTGGGGATTGTTCAATTTTTAACTGTTGATTTCCCTTCGGATATAATGTTTGTGTTTCTAAAATAATTCGGTCATGGTTTTAACGAAAAATAATAGCGCGAATTCGCCATGATTCAAGTTGATCGCTACTTGTAACAACATCCGATAAACTCTTTGTCCCGCGACAAACATTGCATCGGATGCTCCATATGTCGGTACAATGCGCGCGTTGTGAGGCGTTCAAATCATGCTGCTGCAAGAGCGACGGCCCTCTTAGATCGTTCAAATACCGTGTTGTTTGTCGCTAGAGAAGATTTTTTTCCATCCTTGGCTCCGTCACATGTGCTGTTTAAAATTTAGCGCAATAATTGAAGTGATTACAAAAGTTTTCAACGAGGATCGAAATTGTAACACTTGGATCGCGAGTCTTCGACCATATCATGTAGGCCATCTAGACACCTGCATAATGAGGCGGAAATAGTTGTAGAGGCTCTTCGTTACTAAGCAGTTGTTTCACAACTTGGATACCGATGGTGAGCCCTAGCGCCGAGCAGCGCATGAGACGAGTCTCCCCGAGAGCACATCACCTAGCGCGCGCTTTTAGAATTTTCGTGAGCCTCCATCTAGCGCAGCACACTAGGATTCCGATGAGTTGAGAGACGGTTGTGTTGGAGGCTCGTCAGTACATTTATGTGCTCGTGAGAAATGTGTAACTCTACCCATACAACACTTTTTTGTAGGTCTTACCGTTTTTGAGTTATACGGGTTTATAAAAAAAAGTAAAAAAAAAAACTTTGACCCTTTCCAAATGTTAGTCTAGATCGATTTTGAAAAAAAAAACAAAGTATGCAAAGTATCTTAGTTTCACATACTTTTGACATCCAGAAAGTTTCATTGAATTCTGAAGGGGTGCTGCGTGTCGAGTTGGCGTGGAATCCGTCATATCTATTTTCAGTTTTCGAATATAATATCTTAATAGTAGTTTACGGAACAAGTTGCAGAATGATGATTTTTACAGCACAAGTCGTAAATTTATCCTACGAGGCTTGCCGAGTAGGATAATTACGACGAGTGCTGTAAAAATCGAGTTCTGCAACGAGGTACGTACAACATTTTTTGCAATTTCGTAGAAGACCATTTAAGGTTATCAGAAATTATGTCGAAATGCATTCACCATTGTTTTACAATTTCTGAGAAATTGTTGTGTTATGATTCATTACGTAACTCAAAATAGTTGCGTAATGAGAAAGCGTTGCGTAATGAATCATTACAGCACTGGTTTCAGTTAGGTAATGACTATTCCCGCACTGTATACTTCAGTGCAGGAAAGTAGGCCGTTTCATGACAGATTGGCGTTATGAAAAACAGCCTATTACGATGAGAAATTGCAAAAATAATGTTTTCCCATTTCACTTTCATTGTATTTGTCGAACCACCCCAGCACAGACGGAAAGCTGTTGGCGTCCGTGGTCGTAGTCCGTTTTCCGATTTTTGATATCGCCTACAGCAGAATCAGCGGTAGGACCATTCAATTCAATTTGCCAGCCAGTTCTGAGAGTCGTGGAATGGGAGAAAACATTCATTTGGATTCTGTACTGATGCTACAGAAGCTTTTCATTAGAGAGAAGTGGCTGACGTCGTTGATGGTTAGTGTTACGTATTATTGGACCTAAGAAGCAGAAATTACTTTTTTTCTCGCTAACCTTCTTGATGCATCAAACAATCCATCTTTAAATTACGGTCGTAGCTTATGATGGCATCGCACAATAACAACAAACATCCGTATAGAAAATAGTTATATCAATCGGTTTTCATATCCACACAGTACGCTCCAAACGAAATTCTCTTAGATTATTTCTGAGTCTTATCAAAATTGTCGTTGACCTCTTTTCATTATTTATTTATTTATTTGATTCTACATCAATTAACTTAATAAAACTTCGCCAACAATATTTCACCAATTCACTCGATTCATGTCCGCCTCTCTCCATCCTCGACTTCGATCCACGCTCTCCAGGTCCTGGTGCACCCCCAGCAAACCAGAGATCATATAAGAATGTTAATTTCAAATTGTATAAATGTGAAGTTTTCGTTAGAATTGGGTATGATGCAAAATTTAATTGTTTGAAATCGTTAATGAAGACATCAATTTCATCTAACTTGAATTTGCATTTTATAGAATTCCCATTTAATCTGGCCAACTTTAAACGCAGTGTCGTAACTACTGAATCGATTAAATGGGCACTCAATAGTTTTGCTTCTTTTAAATCTCCAGGAGCGGATGGAATTTTTCCTGTTCTGCTCCAGAAGGGATTTGAGATTATCAAACATGTTTTGAAAAAGTTACTTGTAAGCAGTTTTGCTATCGGGTAAATTCCCAGACCCTGGCGTGATATTACTGTAAAGTTTATCCCGAAATGAGGACGTGCGTCGTATGAAGAAGCAAAGAGTTTTAGTCAATCAGTCTGACTTATTTTCTTTTAAAATGTCTGGAACGCATTATCGATCATGCAAATATGCATCTTCATGTGAATTCCAATCTGGAAAGTCCACTGTGACGCTTTTACACAAAGCTGTATACGATATCGAGAAAGTATTCGCTCAGAAGCAATCCTGCTTGGGTGTTTTCTTGGATATTGAGGGTGCGTTTGATAACGTGTCTTTCGATGCCATATTGGAAGCCGCACGAAACCATGGGCTACCTACAATGATTACCAGTTGGATTCATCAAATCCAACCGATGTCTCTTCTCGACATCGCATCAAGCAGCGATTCGAAAATTGAGTGTTTGCGGATGTTCCTAAGGGGGAGTCTTGTCCCCACTTTTGTGGAATCTCGTAGCAGATACGCTATTGAGGCAACACAATAATCGCGGTTTTCCAACTTATGGATTTGCCGACGACTGTCTACAGTAGCGTAGCTAGGGGGGTGCGGTGGGTGCGGTCCGTACCGGGCCCCGAGTTCATATGCGGCCCCCACATCGTGGTAAGTGTTTCATTTACTATAAAGAATTTGATTTCTAGAAAACTAACAGGTTACAAGCAGATGAAAACTCAGTTTGGCGGTGACCTTGATCGGCAATGTGTAGGGCCCCATAATCAATGGTATTAGTGATTAGGAAAGCTTAAATATTTCAAAATTCATTCTTGATAACTCGGTTTGATTTTGAAATCTATACGGATCTACCTAAATGTGCGGGGCCCATAACCGTATCTGAAACTGATTTGGAGGTATGTTACAAACCTCACCGTATTTCATTTCAATCATAATTTAGAATGGAAATCAGTAACCATCTTCGGGACATGGTTTGTACATATTCAAGGCTGGTAGAAGATCTCTTTTTAGAGGCTTAGCTTCTATTTTAATGTAAGGCTTTATTTTTAAAGGCTCTATTTTTAAGAGATTTTAAAAATAAGGACTATTTCTAAGAAAATTTTTTCACTGGTTCTTTAGGAATTTCTTTTCGGATTCCTCGAGAAAAAACTTCATAAATTCTGATAGTGAATTTTTTTTTCCATAGATTCTATACAAATTTACAATACCCAATTGCCTCAGACGTCCATTCAATGGTTTGTCGATTTAAATTGATGATTTGACCTTTCTAACTACGATTTCAATGAGCTGTCCGGAATTCGAATCAAAGTGTCCGGAATACGAGGTAAAAGTGAAGAGGTGTCCGGAATAAGAATCATGAAAAGGCCACACATTTCCATTTATTTAAAATTATTCCTGTTGCGGAATCAAAATCTTCAACCAACATTCGAAAGTTAAGTGTTTTGAAGGCTCGATAACGCAGAAGAATTATACATAATAATTTATTTTGTATGCTTTCTGATGAGTTATACTTCACTGAGGCCTTAAGTGTCCGTAATATGAATCAGAACGGTATAGGAGATCTTCTCTAGCTTCATAAAGGAGCTCTTTAAAAAATATTATACTGTTAATTTGCATTTGAGAATTTTTCAAAGAATTCCTAAGAGAATTCCTATACCAGTTTCTCCGTTTTGCCATACAGGACTTTTTACAGCAATACTTCGATATATCATAACTCGATTTTTATATTCGTTACGTTACATCGAGGTTACGTTATATCGAAGCAAGTAATTTTGTATCTAAATTTCGTTCAACATGTACCGTTTTGATTCATATTACGGACACTTAAGGCCTCAGTGAAGTATAACCCAGCTTGGACCATACAAAATAAACATTCTGTATGATTTTTTAGCGTTATCGAGCGTCGGAAGCCCTTAACTTTCGGATGGTGGGTAAAGAATACGCGTCCGCAACTTGAATAATCTATATAAATAAAAATGGAATGATGTTTGTATGTCACGAAATGGCTTACGAACGGGTCAGCGGATTTGGATAATTCTTTCTCCATTTTGTTCGTCAAGGGTTCCGACGTGTTTGTGTGTATAAAAGTTCCAGGATATTCACCAGGAAAGTCGGAAAAACGAGAATGAACGGAACTGTCATTTTGTATGGGACGATTCGTAGTGGTTTTCAACAGCCTACTTGATGGCAAGACGAAGTTTGCCCGGACCACTAGTTTTAAATAAATCAAAACGTGTGGCCTTTTCATGATTCTTATTCCGGACGCTCCCTCACTTTTGCCTCATATTCCGGACGCTTTGATTCGAATTACGGACAGCTCATGATAATCATTAATGGAACAGTCAAATCATCAATTGAAATCGTTCAACCACTTAAGAGACGTCTAAGATAGGTTGGCATTATAAATTTGCAATGATATTTATGGAAAAAACCTAATAAAACGAGCCTCGAAAATGAGAACTTTTGGACTGCGAAAATTGAAACATTTCGTGTGAAATGTTTCCCATACAAACGAGAGTGTCCGGAATTTGAAGCTGTCCGTAATATGAATCAAAACGGTATACTTTTACTGGAAAATGGATCATGAATTGATGTTATTGACCTAGCAAGCATTTTCAGTCTTTCTTACATATTTTTGCGTGTTTATTTTTTATTTTTCTTTCAATTTTCTTTTTTTATTGCTACGTCTCTATTGCTGCAATCTTTGAAGAAATTTTTATAATTTTTGTACAGTCAGGTCTCCTATTAAACGCATTTCTATAACGTGCACTCCTATTACGATCACTCCTATAAGACACACCAGAACGTTATAGGAGACCCAGGGCTTATGGGATTTCATCACTTTGGGGGTGTTGTTGTATATCTCGTATGCCAAAAGAGATAGCACAGTACTGTCTTCGGCAAAGTTTCAATACTAAGTATGATCTACCTTAAGGAGTTGAGGATCATACTTTTAGTTGAGAACTTGGCCGGTAGGGGCGCTTTTTCTGATTTGCACTATATGAACCATGAGGGATAAGAATGCAAAATTTGGTAACATATGATATCTCTAGATCTTGATGTTTTGGAAGCTTGGTGTCTTCGGAAGAGTTGTTCAGTAGCTCAAGGGCTGACATGCGATGGTCATTCGGATACGGAATTACGCCACCAGGCGGCGCTAGTGAGCAAAGAACTTTTGTTTTGCGCATAGCTCAGCAGCCTGACCACTTAGAAAGATGGCGTCTTCGGCAAAGTTGCTCTGCATCACATGGGCTAACATTATTTGAGACGAAAGTTTCGAAATTTTGCCACTAGGTGGTGCAAGTGAGCATGGAATTTTTGTTTTGCTCATAGCTCAGTAGCTTGACCACTTAGAAAGATGGCGTCTTCGGCGAAGTTGCTCAGTATCACAAGGGTTAACATTATTTGAGCCGAAAGTTTCGAAATTTTGCCACTAGGCGGCGCTAGTGAGCATGGAATTTTCATTTTGCGCATAGCTCAGTAGCTTGACCACTTAGTAAGATGCCGTCTTCGGCAAAGTTGCTCAGTATCAAAAGGGCTAACATTGTTTGAGCCGAAAGTTTCGAAATTTTGCCAGTAGGCGGCGCTAGTGAGCGAAACATTTTTGTTTCACGGATAGCTCAGTAGCCTGACCACTTAGCAAGAAGGCGTCTTCAGCAAAGTTGCTCAGTATCACAAGGGCTAACATTATCTGAGCCGAAAGTTCCAAAATGTTGCCAGTAGGCGGCGCTAGTGAGCAAAACATTTTTGTTTTGCGCATAGCTCAGCAGCCTGACCACTTAGAAAGATGGCGTCTTCGGCAAAGCTGCTCTGTATCACATGGGCTAACATTATTTGAGACGAAAGTTTCTAAATTTTGCCACTAGGTGGCGTAAGTGAGCATGGAATTTTCATTTTGCGCATAGCTCAGTAGCCTGACCACTTAGAAAGATGGCGTCTTCGGCAAAGTTGCTCAGTATCACAAGGGCTAACATTATTTGAGCCGAAAAATTCGAAATTTCGCTCCTAGGCGGCGCTAATGAGCAAAGAATTTTCGTTTCACGGATAGCTCAGTAGCCTGACCACTTAGCAAGAAGGCGTCTTCAGCAAAGTTGCTCAGTATCACAAGGGCTAACATTATCTGAGCCGAAAGTTCCGAAATGTTGCCAGTAGGCGGCGCTATTGAGCAAAACATTTTTGTTTTGCGCATAGCTCAGTAGCCTGAACACTTAGAAAGATTGCGTCTTCGGGAAAGTTGCTCAGTATCACATAGGCAAACATTATTTGAGCCGAAAGTTTCGAATTTCTGCCACTAGGCGGCGCTAGTGAGCAAAGAATTGTTGTTTTGCGCATAGCTCAGTAGCTTGACCACTTAGAAAGATGGCGTCTTCGGCGAAGTTGCTCAGTATCACAAGGGTTAACATTATTTGAGCCGAAAGTTTCGAAATTTTGCCACTAGGCGGCGCTTGTGAGCATGGAATTTTCATTTTGCGCATAGCTCAGTAGCTTGACCACTTAGTAAGATGCCGTCTTCGGCAAAGTTGCTCAGTATCAAAAGGGCTAACATTGTTTGAGCCGAAAGTTTCGAAATTTTGCCAGTAGGCGGCGCTAGTGAGCGAAACATTTTTGTTTTGCGCATAGCTCAGTAGCCTGAACACTTAGAAAGCTGGTGTCTTCGGCAAAGTTGCTCAGTATCACAAGGGCTAACATTATTTGAGCCGAAAAATTCGAAATTTTGCCCCTAGGCGGCGCTATTGAGCAAAACATTTTTGTTTCACGGATAGCTCAGTAGCCTGACCACTTAGCAAGAAGGCGTCTTCGGCAAAGTTGCTCAGTATCACAAGGGCTAACATTATCTGAGCCGAAAGTTCCAAAATGTTGCCAGTAGGCGGCGCTAGTGAGCAAAACATTTTTGTTTTGCGCATAGCTCAGCAGCCTGACCACTTAGAAAGATGGCGTCTTCGGCAAAGTTGCTCAGTATCACATAGGCTAACATTATTTGAGCCGAAGTTTCGAAATTATGCCACTAGGCGGCGCTAGTGAGCAAAGAATTTTTGTTTCGCGGATAGCTTAGTAGCCTGACCGCTGCCTGGTGGCGTAATTTCCTACAAAGTGTGGATCAAAAATTATCGTTTGATGTAAAAAAAAGTTCTTAATTCATCAATTATTTCGTAAAATAAAAAATATAGTTTCTCTCAGTAGTGCTACTTTAGGAACAATAGGTTTACTATAGGCGCAAGGGAGCTCAAATTTTAAGCCAAACTAATTATTTCGATCATTTTTTGAACAAATTCAATCTATGTACTTAGATAAATAGCTCCTGACCTTCATGTCAAAAAATGTTTTGAAAAGATTTATATCAAAATGGCCGTAAAAAGCCACTAGTGCGACTATAGGGGACTGTCCACTAAGAGAACACCGACCCTAGGCAATTGTGGGACTTGAAGAATTTTGTTATGAGGAACTCTTGAAATAAATCCTTTTGTTATTTCTTGACAGAATTTTAGAATAAATTCCCCAAGAATTCTTTAAAAAACGTATCAGTAAATTGATAAAGGAATCACTAGAAAACTCCATTCAAAGAAGAACTAACGTTGAGAGATTTTTCATGGAAAAGTTTCAGAACGAATACGTTGTGAGAGTATCGGCATTATTCCAGGAGAATTCTCTGGGGGATCTGGAGATCTTGATAAGTTTTTGGACGAATTCCCGAATATATTTTGTAATACAAAATATCAGTAGGATAGTTACTGACAATATTTTGAGAAGATTGTTTTTAAGGTTTTTGGACGAATACCAGCACGAGGTTTTAGAATAAATGCTAGGGCATTTCAAGAATCATTACTGGATAGTTCTTTGAAAGAGTCGCTGGAAGAATTCATGATAAACTGCAGGAATAATTTATGAATTTCTATACTACGGAAAAATTGAAGTATCGTAGGCAGAATGGTGTGAAGAATTTTTAGTTGAATCTTCTTTATATCCTGGAGAAATCACTTGGTGAAATTCTTGATCAAAGGCATAGAAGAATTCATAGATATATTTGAAAAAGAAACTATTGGAAAAATTCAAAATCCATGAATTTAAAATCCCTAGAATCCGGAATTTGGAAAGAGTTCTTATACATGTTCTGGATAAAATCCTGGAGGAATTTAATTACAATTTTCTTATGAAATTTCTCAAGAAATCCTCGGGACGGGAATCCGTTAAGTCAATACTGATCAAATGTTTCTAGAAAATCTTAGAGCAATCTCTGAAATCGCTTTAAAAAAAAATCTGATGGAATCCCTGGAATTATTTTTGAGGAATATCTCAGAAGTTTTTATGCATGAATATCATGATGATCAACTAGTGGAATTCCTTCAAGATCTCTGTCGCAATTAAAAGAATCTCTAAGAACTCTATATTCTTTAATTCCCGAAATAATCTTAGGGACAATTTCTGGAGTAATTCCTGAAGGAATTCATCGGTTAAAATCTGATTTGAAAAAAAATTCTAGAAAATCCTTTGAGAAAATACTATTTGAAATCATAAAGATATTGTAAACGAGAATCTTGGTGGAAGTTTTGAGAAAACGTAAAATCATTGTAAACATTCCTGGAGTACTTATTTTCTTGAACAATTTCAGGAAGGTTTTTTGAAGAAATTTATGCTGGAATCTCTAAGGTAACTTTTATGGTTATCCTAAGGAGAATTCTACATTGGATTTTTTAGGGTTTATTAATTTTTAGGAAGTTCGTGAAAATCACAAAATGAACTCTTGAGAAAATCTTTGATGTTCATTTTGTAATTAGTTAGCATAATTTAAGGCTTTTCTGCCGAACAAAACACAAAATTCGGGAAATGTAAACATTACGCTAGAATTCCCAATTTAAGCTGTATATATGGATCATTGCTTTTCAGAGCTACTCCGCCAGCTAATATATCACCTTACACTTCACTGGAAGTCCTCTCGATAATTTTAAATAAACTAATGTATTTTTGAACAAGAATTAAAAAAGAAGAACTGTAGGCCCATCAACTGACATTTGTGTCATTTAACGACTACAGTAACATTATCAACATATCAACATAAGTTCCCTCATTTTAGTCATAATTCTATAAAAGCTATTTGGTCATCGTTTATTTCAACAGTTGATTTCACATTAGCGTTCGCATTTGAACGGCGTTCACATTACTCTCTTGAGGGCCCCCAAATGGAACACCGCACCGGGCCCCAAAAACCCTAGCTACGCCACTGACTATCTAGCTTTGATAGTTGGTATGTGCATAAGCACCCTATTGGACCTGATGCAAAGTGCTTTTCTGGTAGTCGAGAGTTGGTGCCGCCGATATGGCCTTTTTGGTTCACCCGAATAAAACATCTATTGTTCTTTTTACGAAAAGACGAAACCGCGATAGAATTCGACCTTTACGTCTTTTTGGCACTGAGATTAATGTAACTGATCAGGTAAAGTATTTCGGAGTCTTTGGTATAACTTGGGGCCTCAAACCCAAGTATATCAAATTCCTATTCCAATTTCGAAGAACTAGGTGAAATAAATTCTTGTGCGGCAACTCAGCACAAGCAATATTGGAATAGTTTGGAGTCGTGTCGTCAAACAAAATTGTACATTACTGAGCCATCTCCAAGGTGGCGAAGTATTTAACAAATCTGTCAAAACAAAATTGCAGTCTCTTGGTCAGAGCGTTGACAGGCCACTGCCGACTCAGCTATTACATGGCAAATATTCAGCGTGTTGGCTCAAGACATGGGAGATGGAGTTTTTAAAACTCGTTAATGTTTAATTGACGGCTTTTGCGTTTTCATTGTTGTCTTACTAAAGTTTGAGTGGAACCATTTTGAATCGACAAGCTCGATTTGCCGCTTCTCCTTCCTTACCGCAATGCCTATTCATTCTGTTTGGACCTTAATCGTGGTGCGTCTTCCTATGCGTAAACTTGTGGGAAGAAATTCGGCTCAACAGGAATTCTACCACCAATGGGGACAATCGACCGATAAAGAGGGAACAACATCAAAAGATAAGCGGATGTTCGTTATCAACTACCGAAAAATAGACAGTCAATCGACTCGGGTTGAATGCATCAACAATGATTGATGGGGCACATTCGTAATCGGCCGTTATAAAAGTACAATTTGGACCAACATCATCTTTTAGTAGCGATAAGAGATCCGATCGGGCAGCAAAGTGTGTGACGAAACGAAAATGAAAAGTTAGTAGCTTTGATATAGTTAGTTGGTCGAGATTCTACAGTAAATTTGTAAACTTGTGTTTTCAGACGTTTGGCTTTTGGCATGCCTGCTGGTGATAGCCTACAGCTCTAGAGGCTGGGCTCAATTAGATACTCCTTGTTTCGGAACGGTCGGGATGTCGCAGGTTCCGGATCCGGAAAATTGCCAGGCATTTTATATTTGCATCGACGGAGTTGGTTTCCCTCAGCAGTGCGGTCCCGGACTGATCTTCGACGTCATAACGAACAACTGTAATCGGGAGGAGATTTCCGTGTGTATTGATGAGGTTGCTACTCCTCCAACGCCATCAGGATAGTGAGATTGAAGTGAAGTAGTAGAGGAAGGTTCTGGTTAAACGTGAAACTCTCAGAGGCGGCGAATAAATGAATTTCTGTACATATGTTTTGTTATCTTCAGTCAACATTATTAAACACATAAAATTTTATAGGAACTCATGACTGTGGTGTCAGTTCATTTATGAAGGTGTATTCCAGTCTCACATAAGTGGTTCCTGTTTAATTAAGTCGAGTCTAGTACACAACACTGCAATTAAAGTTGAAATACTTGTATCTGTCGAAGGTTTTGTATTTGTCAATTTGGTTTTCACTAACTTAAGATTCCTTTGTTGGTATTGTCGAGAAATTCCTGCAAAAATTTTAAGATGCAATGCGTTCAAGGAAGAATTCGAGAAAGATACGACTGAAAATATTTATCCAGAGAATGGGGTCTTAAAGGCCTGTCCCTATTTTAGTGCCAAACGCTTAAGTTTAGGCCAAAAACTCATGTTTAATCATTTTTTTATGTTTTTCATTTGTTTAAGTCCAAAAAACATTTTTTTAAAGTTTTTTTTTATTTTGTCACTCTTTTTGGCTTCAAATCGAATTTTGGGTGTATTTTGTTTTCCGTGTCCTTTCCGAAATGTTAGATAGGAACAACTCCAGTGTTAAAACTAAAAGCCCTGTGGTGTTTTTGTCGACTAAGCGAACGTCAAACATGTTCGAAAGTGTCAAGGTTCATTTATGGACCCAATTTTTAAATTAAAGTTTAAATATGATGTAGCCGTCATTTGAGCGGGAAAAACTACTAAAATAGTTGCAGTAACATGCTCTTTCATGTCATTAAATAATAACAAGACTTCCCTAAACATTTTAAGACCCAATTGTGGTAAAATACAATTTATGACGATTATTATTACGACTGGAAAGTTTAACTTGCTTTAAATGATTTCAGCATTGCAGTCTTAATAATAAGCTAACACGTGTGTTGCTCCTACATCCGACGTTTCGGCTACTTTATTTAACCTTCTTCAAAGTGATAGGATTTTGTATTTTTGTTGTCGTGTGTAATCCTATCCCAGCAGTTACGCCAGAAAGAAGATGAAGAATGGATTTTTAAATATATGAACAGCCGAATTTAGTACTATACAATTTACTTCCACTAGAGTTTGTATCCTTTGACAGATACGCGTATTTCGTCCTCAACTGTAAGGCCTAAGTCTCGTGTACTAGACTCGACCTATACGACACGAAAG
Organism: Aedes aegypti; assembly: GCF_002204515.2. Lineage (NCBI taxonomy): Eukaryota > Metazoa > Arthropoda > Insecta > Diptera > Culicidae > Aedes > Aedes aegypti. Next base: position 439,655,102 of record NC_035108.1, read on the forward strand.
ATGGCTTACAGTCGAGGTCGAAATACGTGTATCTGTAAAAAGATACAAACTCTAGTTAAATTAAATGGTATAGTATTAAATTAAGTTTTTCATTTGAATTATAAACATCTCGAAGATTCATAAGGCAATCCATGAGACAGCTGCGATCAGCTGGTTTTTTGGTTTACCATGTGCTTTTGACGTTTCGCGATCGGAGTGACTTTCGATTACAAATGTAAAGCTCCGATAGCACTCGCATGATTTGTTTACTCTTTCATTTCGGTTGCATTCACACTTTTAGCTGTCAGTCCTATCATGAAAAGTCCTCATGGATAGCCTTATTATCATAATGGATTTTTGTTTGAGATTGGACACGGTAATAGAACAAGTATTGGAAGTAGCCAAACTTTCATCCGGGCTAAACCTTGGAGCCCGGCCCAAATTCAAACCAAAATCTACTTCTGATGTGTGACATTGTCACACAAAAAACATACGAATGCAGCACCAGCATAAAATGTGCTGCCAACGGTCGCAATCGTCGCGACAAAGTCCATAGCAGTCAGCAACATATATCCGGCTGGCCAGCGGTCACGACCGCGAGGGTCCAACGTGCATCGATGTTCCCGCTGCATCAGCAATGCCATACGCTGCCCATCAACTATAAACTGGGCAGCAACCACCCAAGTCGCCCCGAGAAGGAAGACATCGTTCGACATCGCAACACACCTATCGCAAGAAATTGGAGATGTGGCCATTCTCGGAAAGCAGCCCCGAAGTCACGGTGGAGAACAATATCTCCACCCATACAGTGGCAGGGTATACGATCGATACCCTGTTCATCATCGCCGTGATCATCACCGTCATCGTCTGGCGTTGGCGGCAAAACATGCGGCGCATCCGGTCGTTGGAGGCAGCGACCAGGCGCAGCCAACTCAACGTTTAAGCGGGCGTCACCCGACGCCGCTTACGCAGCAATTTAGGTGCTCCAACCGGAGCACACCAAAGTTGGTGCACCCGGCACCAAAGGACGAGCGAAAGGGAAGAGTGCACACGGCACTACTGTGTACAACATAATCAAACTCTGTAAGATTCTGAAATATATTTAGTCAGTCTATAAGCGAGCGCGAACGGGTACAGTCTTTTTTCTTGAAAGAACGGTCCCCGGTTTGTGCACCATCATTTTTGGTGACCCCGACGTGATCCTCGACTCGCGCGCGGATCGAGGATCGCCGCATAAGTGTAATAAAAACTAATCAAATCACCGCACCCGAGCGGTGGTTAGTGCAAAGTGACGAATCGAAACACCCCCCGTGCGGGATGGAAAGTGCAAAAAATTGAACGAACACCCGCCAGCGGCGGCAAGTGGCAACTCTAAGCCGCCACCTGTGTGCAGTGAAAAAAAAAAAAATTGAACCACCGTCTGCAAACGGTGCCTAGTGTACAAATTGAATCACCCGGGAGTTGGGGCGAGTGAATAAATCTAACCAGTTAGTGTGGGAAAAGTGCTAAAGTTGAACACCGATTGACGGTGACGGAACGGTCTGTGCAAATGACCCGAAATAGTGAAATTTAAACACCGTTCGATACGGTCAAAGTGATTCGCGTGTTGCTCTGAGTGATGTCGTGGAAATTCAATCAAGGCCACCCGCTCGTGGCCACCGCGTAGTGCCCCCTGAGTGGAAAACGAAAATAGTGATCGCAGGTTCCTCCCGCGTGGAGAACCACGAACAAAAAAGGTGATCGCCGCCCGCGTGCGGTAACTGCGGTTTGCTCCATTAGTGAGAGGCAATCATAAATTGTCATACCATCCAAAATGACAAGAGAAGAAGACCTTGCTGAGGTGGTTGAGACCACCAAGAATCAGCTGTGTTCCCTGGAAAGCAGTTTGAAAAGAATGGCCAGCGAGGCCAAAAAATTGAAGGATCCTTCATTGATTCACGTAAAAACAACTATCTCATTACTGGATAGTGTGTACGAGCAGGCGTCAAACGTTCTGCTAAAGTTGGAGGGCTTTGAAGGCCCTCAACAGCAACAGCGTAGGGAGCCACTAATGGCAATCTACCTCAACGCGAAGGTAACGCTGGAGGAGCTGGCGCAAGCACTGAGGCCAGCTCCCACAGCTGGTTCACCAAATGGACTACTGGATCAGACGATCCAGCAGTCTGCAAGCCGAGCTGATCATCTGCCCCGAATAGACCTGCCACGGTTCAACGGTTCGCCAACAGAATGGTTGGCATTCAAGAGCAGATTCGAGAAGCGAATCGCAACGATTGGAGAGGATGCGGACAAATTCGCATTCCTCACCAAATGCCTGGAGCATTTCGAGCCTGCAAAGAACTCGATCGAAGCGCTCGAGAACTCCGGCGCCACCTTCGTCGAAGCGTGGGCGAAGCTGGAAACCAGATTTTATAAGAAGAGAATAGCTTATGAGGGTTATTTCTCAAAATTACTCAAACTCAAAAAGAGCACGACGCCAAATGCCAAAGCCATCATGGCGTTAATCGACGCGGTGGACACCACGGTCCACGCCGCCAAACAAATCCAAAACGACCGAAATCCAAATTTGGATTGTGTGGCTAACGGATTACTCGTAAGCCTCGTTAAAGCCCGACTAGATGAAGGCACGCTCTCTAGAATGGAAGACAAGATGGACCTGCAAACAGTCTACACCTGGACCGAATTCAAAGGAGAATTGGAAAAACACGCAAACCAATTGGCATGTCTAAACATGAGCGAGGTCAAATCAGCCTCCACAAAGGTAATGGGTGCACTAACCCAAACAAAAAATTATCCAGAAAATAAAAAATCGCACCCATGCGATATTTGCGCCAAGGATGGACACAAAATCTGGTCATGTCCTGAATTCGCCACGATCAAACCCCGAAAACGTCAAGAAGTAGCAAAGCAGAAACGACTCTGCTTCAACTGCCTTCAGAAAGGACACGGAGTGTCCAACTGTAGATCGACTTACACATGTCGAACTTGCCAGGGAAAACATCACTCGATGCTTCATGAGGAAAAAGATTCAACCGCCACTCCCCCTCTCCAGCAGGTGAATGCAGTCTCAAACTCAGCACCATCCTCATCTAACAGTCAAAATTGACTAGCAGAGGGCTATGTGTTCTTGGCCACTGCAATGGTCAAGATTACTTCGCCCAACGGAACCTTCCAACCCGTCCGATGCCTATTGGACTCTGGAAGTCAACTAGAAGCTATAGCAGAGAGTACTTTCAAACGACTGGGAGTGCCTCATTTCAACGAAAAAACTATTGTCAGCGGAATAGGAGGTATGTTGCAACTTAATTCTAAAACAAAGGTGGTACTAATAGCAAATAGTACCAATTACACTATGGAGGTAGAGTTGGTCATCCTTCCTAAATTGTTAATGGACCAACCTACACAATGCATTAATCTTCAGGATGTGGATATTCCAGCTAACATTGTGTTGGCTGACCCACACTTCAATGTGAAAGGCCCCATCGAGCTGCTATTAGGTGCACGGGTATTTTACCAAGTGATGGAGGGAGAACAAAAGCGAATTGGAAGGGGCCCAACCTTCCAAAACTCTAAATTTGGGTGGCTGGCATGCGGACTAGTTGCAACAGGAGGCACGAACGCCTGCAGTGGTCCAATATTCCAAGAATCAGCGATGGGGTGGATCGCACAAGAACCATCCAACCATGTTAGTCCAGCCAGCATAGCATTGTCAATAAATCGCGAACCAAGTAGTTCAGCGTATCCGGAGGATGAATTGGCAAAATTAATCGAAAAATTTTGGAAGCTGGAGGAGGCCGCAGACCTGGTGCACCAACCAGCGGCCCTGTGCAACAATGAAGCGGAAGCTCATTTCCGCAACACAGTGAAAACGAACGCCGACGGCAGGTACGTCGTTCGTATCCCGCTACGGGGGGAGCCATCCTCTCTAGGTGAATCCTACTCTCAAGCTTATCGCCGTTTTACGTCTCTCGAGCGGAGACTAGAACGCAGCCCACAAACGTACCATGAATACCGGAAATTTATGGAAGAATACAAGAGTTTGGGGCATATGAAACCCATCAGCAATGAAGATTTCAACAAGGTGAAGTTCTTTATTCCTCACTCCTGTGTAATTAAGCCTGACTCAACATCCACCAAATTAAGGGTGGTGTTTGATGCCAGCGCTAAAACGTCAAGTGGAGTATCCCTAAATGACATCCAAGTCATAGGACCCACTATTCAGAAGGAACTGTTCGACCAGCTGATCGAATTCAAAACGCACGACAAAGTGCTGATGGGAGATATAACAAAAATGTACCGTCAAGTACAAGTAGCTGAGGAGGACACTTGGCTACAATGTATTCTCTGGCGAAACCAATCATGTGAACCAATTGAAGCGTTCAGACTGACAACGGTCACATATGGGGAAGCTGCTTCCTCGTTTCTGGCTTGCCGAGCCCTACACGCAGCTGGTGAAGATTATAGGGAAATTGATCCCGAAATCGCTGATCTCATACAAAAATCGTTTTACGTCGACAATTTAATGATCGGAGCAGCATCAACTGAGGAACTGCAACGAATGAAAAAGGGGATACAAGATGCCCTTCTTCGACACGGATTCCCATTGAGGAAATGGGCATCCAACGACGCTTCCACCCTGGAAGGAACGCCACCTGAGGACCTCGAACCCTTGATCCAAATGGGAGATCAAGAAGTAATAAAGACACTAGGGGTAGCATGGAACCCCTTGCATGACACTTTCCAATTCATTAGCAACGGAAAAGAAACGGGTTCACTCAAAACCCTGACGAAACGACAGATGGTGTCAAAAATTCTGCGTCTTTACGACCCAATAGGCTTAGTGCAGCCAGTAATCGTGACGGCCAAAATACAAATGCAGCAACTCTGGAAACATCGCTTAAATTGGGACGATGAAATCCCGAGTGACGTAATTAAAGAATGGAAGGAGTTCGAATCGTCGTTGGCAGAACTACAAAGAATCGAATTCCCGAGAATGACAATACCCAGCAAAACTATCGTATTAGATTTGCACGGTTTCAGCGACGCCTCAGGCAAAGCATATGGATGCGTAATATATTTGCATGCCATCGATCTGCAAGGGAATGAAAGCACAAATTTATTGTGCTCTAAATCGCGAGTAGCTCCATTAAAATACGAAGAATCACCCAGAAGTGCGACTTCGTCAATAAAAGCCACGATACCGCGCTTGGAATTGCAAGCGGCCTTACTGCTAAGCGAATTGAGCGCTAGAATAAAAGGCCTTCTAGGAAAGAGGATAACCTCTGAACACTACTACAGTGACTCCCAAGTTACTCTCAGCTGGATAAAGTCGCCTCCGTCCCGCTGGGACACCTTTATCCGAAATCGAGTCATGAAGATTCACCAGTTAACAAACCCAAATCACTGGGAATACGTGCCCACAAAGGAAAATCCCGCTGATATGGTGTCTAGGGGAATTTCCGTAAAGAAGCTGATCCAATCAGAACTCAACTTCTGGCTATACGGTCCAGAGTACATCAAGAAACGAGAGACTTATCCAAGAAATAAGTACAGATATGATTCAACAGCAGAAATAGAGCAACGTAGAGCGCCAACTGCATTACTGATAGCAGCTAAAGGCAAAGATTGCGCTGACCTCATAGCTAACTACCCGCACCACAATTCGTATTTCAAAACAGTGAGACATTTCGCATGGTTGAGTCGAGCCATCAACAATCTAAAAGGAATAAATGCCAATACGGGCATGAATCACAAGAGGTCAGGCCCTCTGACTAAAATCGAACTCGATCAAGGCTTGCAGCTCATAATCAAAACGATGCAAACCACTATTTACCCGAATGAAATGGGAGAATTAAACAGGAATGGAACGATACCTGCTAAAGGAGCATTCGAGCATATCAAAGTCAAGGTGGAACGTGGCATACTGCACATTGCAGGCAGGCTCCAAAATGCTAACATGCCAAATTCAGAGAAAAACCCAATGTTGGTGCCAAAGTCACACCCATTCGCACGAGTAATTATCAAGAATATTCACGAAATGCGATTCCACGCCGGAACAAATATCGTTATGAGTGAGTTTCGATTACAATTTTGGATGAGAGATCTTCGGCGCACAGTGCAAGGCGTCATACGGCATTGCGTCTCATGTGCGCGATCGCGGCCAAGAAGGCTACAACAAGAAATGGGGCAACTGCCAGCCCCAAGAGTCAATCAATCAGCAGCGTTCTCTCACACCGGAGTGGACTTATGTGGTCCGTTTGAAGTATTGCTAAACCAACGATCAAAATGCAAGATCATCGCATACGCTTGCATTTTTGTCTGCTTCACTACTAAGGCAGTGCACCTAGAAGTAGTCGAGGATCAGTCTGCATCAGCCTTTATCTCGGCTTTACTCAGATTCACTTCAATGCGAGGAGTTCCAGAGGTCATATACTCCGATAATGGACGGAACTTCGTAGGTGCCAGTAGGGAGCTCAATCGCCTACGAAAGGCTTACAACAACCAAAACTTTCAAAACAAAATTATCGACACTGCAGCGAAGAGTGGGATTCACTTCTCATTCATTCCCCCACGAAGCCCAAACTTTGGAGGGCTGTGGGAATCCAACATAAAGGTAGCAAAGAGATTGTTCAGTGCAGCAGCTAGAGGAGCTCAACTGAATATAATGGAGCTTCAAACACTATTTTATCAGGTGGCCGCGATTATGAATTCACGACCATTGACCGCAGTATACGCAGGAACAGAAGCTCCAACACCATTGACGCCAGGGCATTTTTTGATCGCAAGGCCCATGCAGGCCATACCCATGCCCACTCAACCTGAAAATACTGTCAACCTCACAACGAGGTGGAAACGTGTGCAGCATCAGACAGAACAATTTTGGAGAAGGTGGCACACAGAATATCTTCATCAACTTCGCAATTATGCAAAATGGACGAAACGACACGAGAACGTTAAAGTTGGCCAAATAGTGCTGATTGGCGATGACAACATTCCCGTGGCGCGCTGGCCCATGGGAATTATCACACAAGTTCATCCCGGCGAGGATGGAATAGTTCGCGTGGCAGTGGTTCGAACCTCTACTGGCACGTACAAACGCAACGTTCGCACATTGGCGCCTCTACCAATAGAAGAGGAGCACGAATCCACACACAACCAGGAGAGTCACAGCGTCATCGATAAAGACGTTACAATTACTCAGCGAGAAACTTCAGAGTTCGAAGATGAACCCCCACCGCAAGCACCACAAATGATTTGGGACGGTCGCCTACGCGCTCGTCCCAAAGGGGGGAGAAAATGGAAGTAGCCAAACTTTCATCCGGGCTAAACCTTGGAGCCCGGCCCAAATTCAAACCAAAATCTACTTCTGATGTGTGACATTGTCACACAAAAAACATACGAATGCAGCACCAGCATAAAATGTGCTGCCAACGGTCGCAATCGTCGCGACAAAGTCCATAGCAGTCAGCAACATATATCCGGCTGGCCAGCGGTCACGACCGCGAGGGTCCAACGTGCATCGATGTTCCCGCTGCATCAGCAATGCCATACGCTGCCCATCAACTATAAACTGGGCAGCAACCACCCAAGTCGCCCCGAGAAGGAAGACATCGTTCGACATCGCAACACACCTATCGCAAGAAATTGGAGATGTGGCCATTCTCGGAAAGCAGCCCCGAAGTCACGGTGGAGAACAATATCTCCACCCATACAGTGGCAGGGTATACGATCGATACCCTGTTCATCATCGCCGTGATCATCACCGTCATCGTCTGGCGTTGGCGGCAAAACATGCGGCGCATCCGGTCGTTGGAGGCAGCGACCAGGCGCAGCCAACTCAACGTTTAAGCGGGCGTCACCCGACGCCGCTTACGCAGCAATTTAGGTGCTCCAACCGGAGCACACCAAAGTTGGTGCACCCGGCACCAAAGGACGAGCGAAAGGGAAGAGTGCACACGGCACTACTGTGTACAACATAATCAAACTCTGTAAGATTCTGAAATATATTTAGTCAGTCTATAAGCGAGCGCGAACGGGTACAGTCTTTTTTCTTGAAAGAACGGTCCCCGGTTTGTGCACCATCAAGTATCTACCTCAACAGATGACCCACCCTAGTAAACCATCCAACCCTAAATCAACAGTATGACCGTAAAATTCACTTTTACTGACCGTATCCCGGCCAAATGCGTTTTAATTTCGGTATTTATCTTCCCCCGAGAATATCTCCGTCTCGAAGTCCCGAAAAAAAAAAACTCAAATAGTTATAGGATAGTTTGAAACCAGGGTAAATACGTACGCTTTCTCGTCCCTCCTCGCGGCTACTGCTGCGCCGCCGGTCGTCACTTCTGCCCTCCAGCGTTCCGGATTTGGAGATTGGGTTTCGTTGTTTGCTTTTCCTGTGGTTGGCACTCTAACTCTCGCACACACACACAGACGCCCACGTGTGGAGGGATAAAATTTTCCACTTCTTCCTTCGAATGTCACCGGATGATTCTGGACAAGATGATGATGATGATTTCGCGACCGTTCTGCGGAATGAGTTTTCCCGGTTCATTAGTATGCGAACAATAGGGACTCCAAAATGGGAGAGGGACAATTAAGCACCATTACGCTAGTATAATACACGTTTTTAATTATTTCTCTGTCAGTATGTTTTGTGACGATAAGTTTGCAGTCGGAGTACTTTTAATTAAATTTGTTTTTCACGTGACAATCCTCTCTTGTTTCTAGTATGTACTTAGTTTAAGCATAGATACAGTCTCGTCGCGGAAATAAACCTTGTGCTATGATGATATATGAGTATAACTTCAATGGTTCTACGGGTGTGATGGGCTGCGACTCAGAACGAAGGGTGTCTGCTAGTGGGTGGGCGTAGCTAGGAAAATTGTTTGCATTAAAAAAAAAACGGGTGAAATGTAAACGGTTTACGAAACACGTCGAAGGTGTAAAACTTAAAGAGTTTCCAAAATCTACAAAAGAAAAAAAAATGGAAACATAAATAGTAATAGGAATAGAAATAGGAATAGGAATAGGAATAAGAATAGGAATAGGAATAGGAATAGGAATAGGAATAGGAATAGGAATAGGAATAGGAATAGGAATAGGAATAGGAATAGGAATAGGAATAGGAATAGGAATAGGAATAGGAATAGGAATAGGAATAGGAATAGGAATAGGAATAGGAATAGGAATAGGAATAGGAATAGGAATAGGAATAGGAATAGGAATAGGAATAGGAATAGGAATAGGAATAGGAATAGGAATAGGAATAGGAATAGGAATAGGAATAGGAATAGGAATACGAATTCAAAACTACAAAATTTCACAGCCACTTATTTCATCATTTGGATTGTTAAGAAAATGTGAGAAATTCTATTTGAACCACCCTTATGTATAATAGCATTGTTCCATTAGATGGAATTTCTGGAAGAATCTTGAAATCTTGCATCATTCATTTTACATGGTTGGAAAAGACATAGTGCTTAAAATGTTGAAAGAACCATCGTGTTCTTCATCTATCAAATTTCCGTGCCTATTCCTGATCTTTTAAGAAGGCATTTCCCACATCCGGTATCGCATTCTGTAACTTTGCTCTCTCATTCCCCACACTTACACGACAACCCGTTCGCAAGACTGACGCTGCTGCAGAGCGTTGTCACTTCAAAGCGTGGTAGAACACAAACTACGATGCACACTTGAAAATTCTAAGCTGTGTGGGCCGCGCGGTCGCTGTTTCCACACTTCCAATGGCATTTTAAATAATCGTCCCGAGAATTCCACTTGAAATTTGCATACTTTTTACCGCTTGTTTTACGTCCGGAGGGTACTTGCTTTGCTTTGCCCACCGTCGAACCGAGCCTTAGCTCAGGAAACCGGAAATTCCAAGAAGCTACAACACGACGAGGCTCAAGCGGAACTCGTGTCCCATGATGGAAGATAACAACAAGCCCGGCGCTACTAGCAGACACCGCTCTTCCTCTCAGCGGCGCACAGTGGGCAAAAACGGAGGCGAAACCGAAAAGTTTAGAAGGCGCTGGTTTGTAACGATACAATATATCTATATCCATCTGAAAAGCACATTGATTGGTGAAAGTCTCCCCTTGGGCAGACTTCGATAAGCCCCTTTTTTGGCCATTATTTTATACTTTTAACATATAATTAGATTAACCCCTCTACCGGCAGCTTCATTTTTTACCGCTAAAAAAATATTCAAATCGCGATAACTATTTTGTTACTTGATATTTTTGCACCATTTTTTCACAAAATCTCAAAAAACTCTTCTAGTTTAAGAATACATGTCGATAATAATCATTGGTGATCTAGTTTTGAAGATATTCCGATGTTCCTTGGGGGACCAACATTCTCCATATAAAATGTCTTTGGCGACCATTTTGCTTTTGGTCAATTTATCAAAAAAATAAAATGTGTATTATACAAAGCTAGGTAATAAGGAGCTGCTCTGAAAAAATCATACAATCGGTTTAGTATTCTTGGAGAAATCTGAAAATTACGATATGAGGTGTGTCCAGCGGTACATAAATGCTCATTACTCAAAGACGGGTGCACCAAATTGCTCATTTTTTACAATATACTCGCATTAATGTATCATTCCGTAGAGTGAATATCCGAATTTTATAAAAATTGTGTAACCTGAGATATTTTCGTAGGTTATGGCTACGCGTCGGTCCCCCAAGGAATTTTGGAATATCTCCAGATATTGATGGCCAATATCTCCAGATACAGATGGCCAATTATCAATATCGACACATGTTCTTAAACTAGAAGAGTTTTTTTTAGGGCTTGTGAAAAAATGGTGCAAAAATATCGAGAAACAAAAAAGTTATCGCGATGTGAATACTTTTTGAGCGGTAAAATATGAAGCTGCCGGTAGATGGGTTAAGCAACCAAGTAATCATAAGCACTAATAGCATCATAGAAACATACAGGCAATAATAACATAATAGCACTACAAATGTTGGCACGCCTAATAATAGCACTTCAACCGCATAGGAGCAATTCTCGCTGAAACCAGGCCGCCATCGGCACCCATCGTTAGAATTCCAATTTTATGTCACTGATCGCTAGCTTTCGATAAAACTTAAGGGTGGTCCTTTTTGTTTTCTCAAATTGGTGGACCCCTCGTACGCCAGCTAGCTAAACAGTTTGCAAAAAAGCCCATTTTTTGATAAATCTTGGGTATTTCTTCACGTGATATGTCTCATATTTCCCTTGGAACACATACCAAACTTAATGGCATCGTATAGAGAAAGGATATAGCTTTCATTTGAAGTTAAAAAAATCCGGCGGCCATTTTGAATTTGGCCGCCATCTTGAATTTTGTTAGAAAAATCGTTTTTTCACCATTAGCGCACCGCTCGTTTTGAATTCTGAGATCACCATCAGAAAGCTGAGGAAAAATTGCGTAAGATAGGCTACAGAAACTAGGTGTGCAATGGTATTTACCCTATGAAATGAACGATTTTCTAAAACATGTTCCACGATTTTGACGTATATGGCGAGTGCAATCAATGCAAACATCATTTTTTGTACAACAAAGATACAAGTTTTCAATAGTTGGTGTATTTTTCGAGTCAGATGAAGAATAGGAGTATTATTTAGAGTGATAAAATCTGGCGGCCATCTTTGATTTTGACGCCATCTTGATTTTGACTAGTAGAATGAATTTTTCACCTTGATAGCACTCAGCATGTCGAATTTAGAGGTTACCAATAAAAACAAGGTTTCGCATACTCTTCTTCTTATTATTCTTCATTTTCCTGACGTTACGTCCCTAGTGGAACCGAGTCTGATACTCAGCTTTATTAGTTATAAATACAGGTTATTAAATAGGAATTTTCTTTTATAATACGATTTTTAATAACAGAATATTTCTTCGACATATCTTTGAATTCAGTTATTATGAATAAATAAATTTAATGAATAAAAACCGTCCAAAAACATTGATTGAAATAAACAATTTTTTTTTTACCATAGGGGAACTGTGGGTAAAATGAACAGGGGGGGTAAAATGAACAGCTTTGTGTTCTACGGTAATTATGCTATAAATCAATGCAAAACATAGCACCATCCTTAATCTTCAGAGTAAGGAGCTATTTCGACAACTCTAGCGCGATATTGAACTGTCAAAAGCTGGAAAAGTAAACAAAAACAAAGTACGCCTATGCGTTTTGTCATTTGATGTAAATTTTCACTAGTGGAATTTAAGGTTTTTATGACTAAAATCATGAAAAATCTATTGAACTGCGTGGTACATCATATCTTTAAAGTATTTATGTGAAGTAGACGGAAATTGAAAGTATTTTTATCTTTTAAATTCTTAGAACAAATGATTTGAATATGTTGTTTCTTTGGGGGTAAAATGAACCACTCGAGATGGGGGTAATATGAACACCATGGCAGGATGAATACTACCGGATTTTAATTCAGATGTCGAGAGTTTTCCGGAGGAAATATAGAGACAGATATGGACAGCCATCCAAAAGGTCGCAGCTAAACTTTCCATCGATTCCGGAATGTCTGGGAGATATTCATTGATCATGTATCAGATGCCGAGAATCATGCCACAACCCGTTCAATTTGAATGGTGTTCATTTTACCCCCACTACATGTTCATTTTACCCCCAGTATATGTTCATATTACCCCCACTGTATGTTCATTTTACCCCCAAGACTATGTTCATATTACCCCCGTTACATGTTCATTTTACCCACATGTTTGGACTATTAACTCTGTGGAAAGAAAATTTCAAAATTATAATAATGTTGATAAAATTCCATTTCCATCACAATATATCAACTGGTTACATTGCATAAACATCCTTCTTCAGTTCCGAGCAATTGAAAAAGAATCTGACTGCTTCATAAGCAAGAAAACATGAAAATTGCTTAGGGTGTTCATTTTACCCCCAGTTCCCCTATGCTTTTTTTGTCATCGAATGAAGTTTATAAATTGTGCGTTGGGACATTAGTAAGTTTTGTGGTAATATCTGTAGTTTTAACGTAAAACATTTCCAAAAGTGCATTAATTTAGAATGGAAATCTTAAATTTTTAAGCAAAAAAATCCTTGATTTTCTGAATCATAAAGTATTGTTTTTACTAACACCCAACATGCATGTGAAAAATAGCGAAATTGAAAGGTGAGAAGCAGGCTTTGTTCTAATGTGGACGTAATGCCGAAACTCAGGGGAATCATTTTGAGTTTGGAAAATCTGGTGGCCATCTTGGATTTCGACGCCATCTTAGTTTTTAGCAGTAGAATGATTTTTTACCATCTCAGCGCTCTTCATGTTTAATTGATTGAAGATCTCCGTTAAAAAACAAACAGATTCTTTATTTCTTATCTTATTTTAGCTGTTCAACAGATTGTTCATTTCTATCAATGGTTTTAGACCAAATAAATGAAAGAATTAATGCTATTTTTCAACTCGCAGATATGCAGAACAATCATTCAGGTGGCAAATAAGCGTTAAAAAATTCTACTTGTTAATTTATTTTTGAAGCTTAGGGGCTGGCTTTATTCCAGTAGGGACGTAACGTCAGGAAAAAGAAGAACAAGAAGAATAGTAAGTGCAACGGTGGCATTAAAATTCAACATGTTGAGTGTTATCAAGTTGAAAACTCATTCTACTACTTAAAACCAAGATGGCGTCAAAATCCAAGATGGCCGCCAGATTTTTTCACTCAAAATAATACTCCTATTCTTCATCTGACTCGAAAAATACACCAACTATTGAAAACTTGTATCTTTGTTGTACAAAAAATGATGTTTGCATTGATTGCACTCGCCATATACGTCAAAATCGTGGAACATGTTTTAGAAAATCGTTCATTTCATAGGGTAAATACCATTGCACACCTAGTTTTTGTAGCCTATCTTACGCAATTTTTCCTCAGCTTTCTGATGGTGATCTCAGAATTCAAAACGAGCGGTGCGCTAATGGTGAAAAAACGATTTTTCTAACAAAATTCAAGATGGCGGCCAAATTCAAAATGGCCGCCGGATTTTTTTTAACTTCAAATGAAAGCTATATCCTTTCTCTATACGATGCCATTAAGTTTGGTATGTGTTCCAAGGGAAATATGAGACATATCACGTGAAGAAATACCCAAGATTTATCAAAAAATGGGCTTTTTTGCAAACTGTTTAGCTAGCTGGCGTACGAGGGGTCCACCAATTTGAGAAAACAAAAAGGACCACCCTTAAGTTTTATCGAAAGCTAGCGATCAGAGACATAAAATTGGAATTCTAACGATGGGTGCCGATGGCGGCCTGGTTTCAGCGAGAATTGCTCATAGAAACTCTATTACTGCACCATGAATGCTTCTAAGCTTGATGTATACAAGCAATAAATAAGTACAATATAGGCTCTATACTCGTATATAGATCACCCAACTTGAACAGTTCTTCTCTATGCTTAAAAAACGGCTTTGTAGCTTTCAAAACCCACATTGAGGGCATTCAAGCCAAATGTAACAAGTTTATAAAATTACTTAATCCACTTATTAATAGAAAATCAAAACTTTGTCATAAGAAGCAGTTTTTGACCGTCCAACAAATTTTTAGGTCAGCCATGTTGTATGCTGTACCAATATGGACTAGCTGTTGTACCAGAATAAAAGCTCTGCAGAGGACTCGAAATAAAAATTTTAAAATGATTCTGAAGCTTCCTCTCTCTTATAGTACAAATGATTTACATAGAATATACAATGAAGAAACGTTAATAATCTTGTAAAATATGAATCTGTTCCGTTAATAAAAATCTTTCAATATTTTATGCCATCGTTAAAATGACAGCACATGTCTTTTCGTGTAGCAAATACAAATTCAGCTATACCTCTTTTTATGTGTGCTGCCATCAGTGAGTCGTTTAATCTGTGTAGAAATATTTCGGCATGTTCAAATAAACTAGAGCTCGCGAGTTAAATAAATTGCATAATTGAAAGCGCAGCGCATAAATCGAGCTAATTGCGTCGAAGTAGTTTTCCACTGACTTTCTATAGAATTTAGGCAGCCATGCCATGCTCCAGATCCGACCAATGAAAAAAGAGGTTTTAAACCCATTGTAGTCCATAGGCTAGTAGTTGCGTCGTAATTTGAAGGTTCTAACTACTTCGAATCACGCTCGTTTGTTCATATTGGTGGAGCACGTGATAGTGGTAACACGTTAATTTTGACTGTGGAAACTATTTGTAGAATTCAAGTAAAGCTTTCAAAAATCAGTTGAGATTCAAATTAATGTGTGTAAAAGTGATGTGATGTACTTGGGATGTGTTAATAAAGGCAACTGCGATGTTTAGGCGGCGACTTAGACCCAACAACGTGGGCGGCTAATCTTAACCAATCTAGGCTAGCTTAGGCCACACTTTGAGCGCAACTGAGCTTAGGCCCACTCCGACAAGTTGGTGGTAGTTTTTCCGATAGTACGGACCACTGTCCAGAACATTCGTGTGGAAATACGGTCCAGGAGAGTTAAGTCCTACGATATAGTGTGGTTGTTGTCGCGGCTAATCACGTGCCAACTCGTCAAATCACCGAAGCCCGGGGACGCCTATGCCTCGAAGAACAAGATCAAGCACGAGTTGAAGAGTTTAAATGCCGATCGTTTCAAGCGCCTGACGCCTACCCCATCGACGCAGCAAAGACACCGTCCAGCTGGCATCAGCCGTTGGAGCATCACCTAGCCATAAACAGACGTGACGTCACAAAGCAGTTAGGGTTTGCCTCGACTAATAAATTAGAATCAAACATTAACAAAACTTTAAGTTCAGAAATTTGCAAAATTTTTTAAATTCTATTTTTTTTTTCGTTTTTCTCGTATTTTTTTTGAATTGTTCAATTTCTTCGAGTTTAGGTTTGACTTTGCCGAACCCGGTCGTCAATTGGTAGAATTTGTCGAAGTTACTGAACTTTTAATTGAGATTTCTTTCACTACCATGTAGTTTTGGACAGCTTTTTGTATTTTAGATTCTGTTTCATTTTTCTTCTTAAAAGTGAAATTTCAATAATGGATTATAACTGTTGGCTTACCCTGAGGAGGCAGTATAATGCCGGGATATTTGATCAGGGTTAATGGTCCTTTCTCGAAAGGTGACGTTTATGCCTTTATGGCTTTATAGGAACAGAGCCGAATGGCTTTATAAAAACATCCCATCTGTTGCGGTCTATGATCGACAATGTATCGCAAGTTGTTACAAGTCTGATAAATAGGAGCAGCGAACAAGAGCCCCAAAGAGAGAGCGATGATAAAATCAATGTTTCTCGCTTGCTTTCCGTTGGGGGTAGGTGTTTTACTTTACTGGCACGATAAACAATCTCCGATATTCCGATATGGATAGTTTCCCCCAGGTTTGAAGCTTGTTTAGAGGGGTTTTATCATGCACCGCTATCCCCCGATCTGATCAAGGTTGTAGCAGTATACGAGCGATACGTGAGAGATTGTCTCAATTTTCTCTGGATTCAATCCCTGGTGACATGTATATTTTGGTTTACTCTTTTATCAGCCAAATGTCATTTAGTCAGATGACACTGTTTTTAACATATTGTATGCTTGGTTGCAGGACATTTCCCGGAAAGTCAAACCCCAGAACGACATTCCCCCAGAATGACATCCTCCAGAATGAGAAATTCCCCAGAAAACCATTCCCCAGAATCCTTTTTAGGGTCGATGTACCAATAGCCGCATAGCTAAGAACAAAATTTAGTATAAAATCGAAAAATAACGCTAGCGTCATTATTCTTACATCATCTGAAAGCTTATCTTGGTTTTATGGGAAAAATATGAAAACTACGAAAAAACATATGTTTGTTGTTATTATTGCATGTGCCACTATAGGAATACATGTGCCTGTAGTAGAACTATTTCTAATTCTAAGCGCTGTTCCTATAGTACCACGGCGTTGGCAAAATACTTATCAAAACCGTATTTTTACAAAACTTTTATATTTTTCCGATAAATTGTGGATCAAAAGCTTTCGTTTGATGTAAGAAAAGTTCTTAATTCATCAATTATTTCGTATAATAAAAAAATAGTTTATCTCAGTAGTGCTACAATAGCAATAGCAGGAACAATAGGTTTACTATAGAGGGAGCTCAAATTTCAAGCAAAACTAATTATTTCGATCATTTTTTGATTAAAATCAAGCTGTGTAACAATGGTACTTAGATAAATTGCTCCTGACCTTTGAAAAGATTTCTAGAAAAACGGTCATAAAAGGCCTCTAGTGCGACTATAGGGGACTGTCCACTAAGAGAACACTGACCCTACATGTTTTTAAAACTGTACCTATTGCATTGATTTGAGTTCACCCAAAATATTATTTTGTCAAAATCATTAGTATGGATCTCAAGCGAATAAAATCGGAATTGAGTCAAAAACAAAACCTTTCAAAAGGCGAGTGTTTACTTCCAAGGGAGGCAAGGGATTAAGGACTTAGCCTAGTCACGACACTGAAGACGGCCTTACAGTTGAGGTTGAAATACGCATATCTGTCAAAGGATACAAACTCTAGTGAAATGAAATGGTATAGTACAAAATTCGGTGTTTTCATCTAGTTAATGATACGCAATTAAAAGAAGAAGATAATATAGATTATAAGGTCATCTTCGACTAAATGCTCAGATATTTTAGAATTAGCAGAACAGGCTTGATCCATTTTTAGGTATTGTTAATCAGAAAACCAAATTCTCTTCAATTTCAAAACAAGCTGCGATATTTTGTGATCAATTATCTAGAACGAATCGTTGTTACTAGGAAATGTTTGTGTATGAGATTCATAGTAAAATTCAACCAAAAATGTTCTCCAAAATAAACAATGGTGCAGCAAGCGAACTTGAGTTTGTATACATTTTTTGCGAACTTTCAATTGTTTCCTATTCAAATTTTGAGTCGTTCGATAAATTTGTCTCCGAGACGTCGGGAACAGCAGTTGCATTCAAATGTGACAGCAAAATTGTGAACATTGAATTCCCTTTACGGATTCCTACAAAAAAACCACATCGAACCATGTAAAGTTGCAGAAGCCGCAACATTTTTTCAATGTTATATTGACACCAATTTTCTGAAGTTTTTAGATTGAAAAGATCATAAGACCATGTTACTGTTTGTTTCCGTAGAACAAGCGTAAAAACTTGTTCATTCTGAAGATTGTTTTTAGACATGCTTTAATCTTTTATAACAAAGGTGAACATGAAATTATTGCGACACTGAAAATATCATGCCAATTTTCTCATAATGTTTAGAATCAAACTAAAATGATGCCCTCGATCAAAGTCTTTACACTGCCATCCGGTACCAGTCTTCAGTTTTTTTTTTCCATTTTCTTAACATGTCCTTCTCATCTTTGACTGTTTTCTTGCTCTTCCAAAGTTCCCGCTTCATTATTGCCCAGTACTGCTCCACCGGGCGCAGCTCCGGACAGTTTGGCGGATTCATGTCCTTTGGGCCAAAATGGACAGAATTGGCCTCATACCACTCCAGGACACTTTTAGAATAGTGGTATGATGCCAAATCTGGCCAAAATAGTGTAGCTTCGTCGTGCTGCTGCAAGAACGGCAAAATGCGCTTATCAAGGCACTCAGATTTGTAAATCTCGCCATTTACTGTGCCCTTTGCCACGAAAGGCTCACTCCTCAGTCTGCAAGAGCAGAAGGCCTGCTAAATGAGATATTTGGTGACGAACTTCGACATTTTCTTCTTTTTAAATTTGTCGTCCACATCGAACTTGCTCTTGCCGGTGAAAAACCCCAACCCCGGAATTTGCTTAAAATCCGCTTTTATATACTTTTCGTCGTCCATCACACAGCAGCCATATTTTGTCAGTATCTTCTCGTAGAGCTTCCGTGCCCGAGTTTTAGCCGTCGGTTGTTGCCGCTCATCACGGTTTGGGAAGTTCTGTATCTTGTATGTAAGTAGTCCAGCTCTCTTCTTTGCAATCTGGAAGTAGCTCTGCGACACGCCGATCTCTGGAGACGGTTGAATGGTGAATGTTCAACATTTTTCCCAACTGCCGGCGCGACAGGTCAGGAAATTCCAGGTGTTTGGAAAGAATTTGTTCTCTCGACTCGCGTTGGTTCACCTCCATTTTCGTTGAATCGAAAGACACGACTTCGAGTTTGACAGCATATAAACAATACACATCAATGAGAAAGTGTGCAAAATTTGGTTGATTTTTACCCAATGGTTGGAAAGTTATGCCCTGTTGAATTTTCGTGTTCGCCCTTTATGACCATTTTATTTATTTATTTTTATTTATTTTTCTTACACAACATTTTTTGGCGTCTTACGTAGGTTATATGGATATTACATCAATTCTTTTTTTGTCTTTGTTAACGAGATTTCTCCCCAGGGTTAGTTCATCTCGAGACCAAGCAACTTGGCAAAGAAAGCTCTCATTTAACAACTGTGGAAGTACTCATAAGAACACTATGCTGAGAAGCAAGCTCTGTCCCAGTGAGGACGTCATGCCAGTAAGAAGAAGAAGAACGAACAGCTTTACTTCCCTTACAAATGAAGTCCCCACTATAACTTTTTAAGTCATAAGTGACTACCTCCGGGATGGGATTCGATCCCACGTCCTCGGCGTGTGTTCTAACCGCTACACCAGGTCCGTCCCCTCATCAATTCGGTTCAGAGATGATTTTTCGTTTTGAAGATATATGCATTCATGTAAAATTTCTGTAATTAGAAGACGTTGCATTATTAGTAAGAAAAACATATAAAACTTGTTTCTCGATTAATGACGAGATATCGATGATGTACTGCTTTGTTTTTTCATATGTTTTTTTATATGTTTTTATTGCAAGTTTGAACAAATGTAGAAAGCCTAACTGCAATCAATTTTCTGTAAGTCACACTAACATTAGAATTTGATGCATGTTAAATCACAAAACATTCTTAAATTTCTCTTGGCTCAGATTCCTTATTTTACCAAGTCCAATAAAACAGCCGATCGTTAGGCGACCTTTATATACATCTTTGTCAATCTACTGTCTAAAAACTGAATGTTTTTCAAGCATGAGCTCATGTCATCTTCATTTACAGAAGAGAGGATCGATCATGCAACTTGCGCCCTTATTATAGCACACGCTTGATCTTCAAGTTTCGCGAAATTTGCCTGATCATGCGAAAAAAAGTCATCAACATTTCACATTTTCGGTTTGTTTTGCGTAAAACTGCTTGTTTATGCAATTTTTTTTTATGTCAAATTAGTGTGTATTTATCTGTAAACATAAGATTTTGGCTGGTATAAAGTATGTTTGTCGTAAAAGTGTCGGTATTTCATGTTTCGACCAGCGAACTTTTGCCCCTCCGGTGAAACAAAGGTTCGTTTAATACAATCAAAGAAATTATAGCAAATATGTTGAAGGTTAAATGTATGGTATTTATTTCTTTACAACTGCTATTGTTTTTATGGATATTTTGATTATACCACTAAGGTCGAACATGTTCCCTACCTTACTCTGATTGGATAATAATAAATTCATGAGCAAAATACCTTCCATCCTGCTTTCTTCAAACAACTGTTATCGTACGAATTTGCTGACGACAGCTATATTTGAATACAAAAACAAACCTTCTATCCTTCCCCGACCAATGGATTACAACAAAATTGTAGCACAATTACAGTACCGGACAGAATAAAGTACGCATTGGCCGTTTTTCCATACAAAATGGTCAAGTTTGGAGATCTGAATCTCAGCTTTTAGTGGTCCGATTGATCTGAAATTTTCACCACAGCCTAGATATAACATAGATTTTACTCAATTAAAATATCACTGCATTTGAAACACAATCTTTTAAATTATTGAAAATATCTCAATTTGCAAAAAAATGCAAAATTTAATTTTGAAAATATTTTGAAAACAATCAGTTTTACCGAAAAATGATGTTCTGCAAACTTGTGTGTCTTATCAAATTGTACATTTTTGCAGAAGAACATATTGCTCTAAATATTTTCATTTAAAAATTATTTTTACTTTAAAATTTTGTAATTTTTTTTTTTCGAAATTTGAGATTTGCGATTACTTAAAAGTTAGTTAATGAAAAACTATGAATTTCTAGCCTAGCAAATTTGAGGTTACTTTCAAGCTGCGGTGAAAATTTCAGGTCAATCGGACAACTAGAAACCGAGATATAAGACTCCAAACTTGATCATTTTGTATGGAAAAACGGCCAATGCGTACTTTATTCTGTCCGGTACTGTATATCAAGATTTAATACAATTAACAAATTGTGTTTTATTTTTGTTATAATCGCTTTAAATTGATGGAGGAAATTATAACATAATTAAAACAAAATCAGTTATAATAACAAAGACTGTTTCAAAACATAAGTATAACACACTTTGTTGTGAAAGATAAAGAAACATTGCTTATGACAAATTTTGTTATAATTCAGCTATGAAAAATAACAAACTGAGTGATATTTTTGCTTGATTTGAAACATAATGAGTAACATTTTTGTTTAAATTATAACATATTTTGTTAAGTGTAGAGGAAATTGTGTTATAATTTTTGTTATTTCAACTACTAACAAGCCAAAATTATAACATATTTTGCTACAAAAACGCGTTAACTGAGTAACAAAAACTGTTACAACTCTTTTGGAATCCACTGGTCAGGTCAATATGATGGTAGCCAAGCAGCTTTAGGATTTACAGTTTTTAACTCTCACAGAAAAGGTCCATCCATATTTTCAAACTAGCAAGCGTTTTTATTCAATGAGGTTCGAATTCCACATTGATCTTGAACCTTAATTGAACTGAGACATTTAAATCTTTATCTTGTTTTATAACTTTGCAAAAATTCTAGTTCAATTAGAATTGGAAAGGTAAATCCTGGTAAAAGTCTGCTTTCAAATCCTTGTATTCTATTCGAGATCTATAAGATTGGGTTATATGATGAAACTATAATAAAAATCGTTGATTTGAAATTTAAATAAATTTCACTTTGTTTTGTACATAGGCTGTTCTTCGGACCTTCTTCCTCTTCTTCTTCTTTCTTTCTACGTAGTCTACACAAGTTGCAACTATCACCAATCGATTTCTAATGATTTTTCACATGGAAATAAGTACACCATTACGTTTTGCTCGTCACATTGCCCACTGTGCGGCGGCGGAAGCAAAGATGGTTCAACAGCATCGCTACGACGCAATAAAGTTTTTTCACACACCCTCCGAGACTGCCTGCGACCAAAATGATTCTACACGAACGATGACGCTTCTGTCGCGATTCTATATCTTCTATGCACGGCATAGGGTGGCCTATCATTTGAACTGTTTTCGATGTTAGACGTCAATTGCTTTGAATTGTTTGATTCCATATGATACCACGAAATTTATAGAACTTTAACTCAGTTGCTAGGTATAATATCATTTAAACGATATTCTGCTATTTAAATGACATGAGAAAGAATTAAATGGTGAAATAAGTCTTTCATATGATCAATATATCTAATATTTCAGTAATGTTTTGCCTTTCAGAATGTGATCTGACAAACTTCGAACAGACCTCGATCACCCTAATCCACAGCTTCCACCACAATCAGAATAAATATTCACCCGGTCAAACAGATACGACGCGCGACGACCGACCGATACACTAAATCACTAGCGCTTTCTGCTACTGAAGAGCGTCGTCATTTCGCGCCAGCCTCTAGCTGGAGTCTGCGAAGAACTGGTGCTCGGAAAAGCGGAAGAAAAATGCTCACCCTTTGCGAGGAAAAGCGATGGATCCCACGGTGGAGCTTTCGCTCGATCTTTTTCCACCCAGCACTAGCAGCGACTGTCTAAAAAGCTCTCTCGTAACGACGCGCGTTGTTTTTGATTGTTGGCTTCGTATTGAATGAGAGATATCGGGGCATGGTATTGAACTTAGGGAGATGAAGTCGACGATCTGCTCTCGTGTCAGAGGGGGTTGATTTCAATGTAAGGGACAAGGTCAGAAAGCATCCCCCTGTACACAACTTTGGCTGTGGGTAGGTTGTGGTCATCATCGGCAATCACAATGTCTTATAATGTGTTATGAATATATATTCCACAAGTATGAAATTACACCTAAAGTTACTGATAAATGAAACGGAAACTACGAGATAGGATCTACCAATTAAAATAAAAGACGGTATATTCCCTGCATTGATGGAGTCATTACTACACTACCAACAATATTCGGGTAAGAAAATATCATTTCCTAATAATACCGGATTGGGGTGGGGTGGTATCGCCAGAAATTGTCTCACCCTACCAGATTATACAAGTCATCTGGCGCAAAAGAGCGGCATGTTGGGAGATGATGAGCTTTTCGGGGAATTTCATTAAGTAACAATGGAAGCTTCTTCTGAAAATATGAATGGACAAGAGCAGTCCGGTCGTCGTTTTTTATGAATGGATTCGGCGCGCTGAGATGAAGTGTTATGTTTCATTACACGGTCAGCATGTGATGTAGGGAAATGAACTTGACGCCGGATAAAGCGTGGATGATGAGAAATGGTTTATATCATTCGATATATGCTGGATTTAAAAATGTTAGAATTAGTTATTTTTTGTTCTGCAATATTTTTACACATATTTGAATTTAAACTAGTTGTCACTGTTTCGCGATCAAAATATTCCTCTAGCTAGAAAGTAGTTCTTGTATAGCATTTTAAGAAGGTTTTATAAGGGGCCAAACCTTTTTTAAAGTCTATATAAAAACTCCTTCACAGACTATTCCAAAACTTTTCTCTAGGGATCATCAAAAATTGCTTTTAGAATAATTCCAGATATTTTTCAAAGATTTTTGCAGAAATCATATAAAAAAAAATATTTAAGCGTCTTTCAAGATTTTTCCAGGCAGTTCATATACGTTATTTCCACACATTTATAAGAGATTTGTCCAGGATTCTTCTGGTAGGAACTTTTCCATTTTAATTCTTTATGATTTACTCTGATAATTACATATTATATAAATGTTGTCTTTGGTCACCACGACGTTCACACGAACTCGTAAGTAATATAAATATAAATGTAAATAATATAAATACGACAAAACGAGACAAATCAATGACACAATCCCGAATGGAACTTCACCAATCGCCATTTCTCCGAACGATATACCATCCTAGAGGCCATTATCCCAAATCAGGACCTTATTTACGGGGGAGCCGAGGGAGAGTCCGGGACCATGAACCCCACATTTTTTGGGACTTCATTTTAATTGAAACTTTTAGGTACAATTATAAATTTATAAAGTGGACCTGAAATAAAATATTCAATTTTTCATAAATTGGTTCCAGTTCACTCTACAAAATTCAACATGTTTTAGAAAGGATCAATACGAGATAAATTCATCAAATATTAGAAATCCAGCCATTTTTTCCAGCCAATCTTCTCGATTTGTCTTAATTACTTAATGAGACTTAATGATTTTCTACTCGTTGATTCCCTACAACGAGTAGAAAATCATTGACATAATGTTTCCGATGATGAATAGCTGAAAAACCGAACTGAAATACCGTAATCCGTAATGTTCTGTTATCCTTTGCAAGCAAAAAGTTCGAAACTGGAAACCGGCTGACATCACGGGCAGCATACCGGAGCAGTCCAACATGAAGAAGCAGCGTCAAGTTGACGAAATGCCTCTGCAGGAGACAATCCTGTCGCGAAATCGGTACAGCACCGGAGGAACGGCTGTCAACGATAGCTACTTAAGCGACTTTGGCGACGTGCCGGATGAGCAGCAGCAACAAGAACAGCAGCGCATGGAGAAATCCCTCCACTGATGGTAAAGTCCATCGGCCTCAGCAACCATGAAGGCGCTCAACATCAGCGCGATGTACAAGCTATGTCGCATCGGAATCAAAGTGATCTTCAACTGGTCAGGAGGAAAGCTGAGTTCTACAGCTTCGTCAAGCTGTCGGAAAAACCATTGAAGGCTATCATCCGTGGTCTCGGTGACGTTGAACCAGAAACCATCAAGATGGAGTTGGAAAACCGCTATAATCTCAAGTCATTAGCGGTATTTCCAATGAATTGCTACGACGAGAAAAAAGTGTATCGAGATGCCCTGTACCTCGTGCACTTCAAGAAAGGAACCGTGACTTTTGGAGCTCTGAAGGCAGCTAGAGCAGTCAACGACGCCATCATCACCTGGAAGACATACCGTGGAGCGAATCGTGACGTTACTCAGTGTAAGCGATGGCTGCATTTCGGTCACGGAGCAAGAAATTGCAATGTTAAACCGAGGTGTGGTGTCCGCACTCAGCAACACGAGACTAGGGACTGCCTCATCAATGAGGTAGTCGACTACAAGTGTGCCAAGTGGCACACCGAGTGGAGCCGAAGCGGAAGCAAATGGGAAAAAAAAACTTCCACATTTGCGACCATCTTCCGGCTTTTCGCCTGAAAAAATCACAGAAAACTCCCCATCTTACCAACGGCCAACTGTTTGCTGCCGCGCGGGAGAGATTGACAGTTCCATTTCCATCGATCCCCGCACAGCCGAAGGCCAACACATCGGCTACACACAGCATGAGTGCGACTTAGGGGGAGATCCCCCAGTACCGGACACTTAAGCTACTAAATTCATAATTAGAAAAATATTGGTTTTATGAGCTCGTGTTACCCATTCATGATAAATATTATCATTTTTATAGTGTACAAAAATAAATTTGAAAATATAAATATGAATTTTGGCATTGCATTTTGATGATGTATTTTAGTACCAAATTGATCGATCTTGAAAGGCGGCACCCAATACCGGACACAATTTGGAAATGCCTCAAATTCTGTAAATTTGAACATCATTGAATGTGTTTACTATAGGAATAGTATATAATTGCCAATTTAATGCATTTGCAACATTTACGAGAACAATTTGAGTTTATCTTAGTTTACAAGATGTCCATCAAAATCCTCTTTCATATATGATGAAAAATACCACATTTTACGATGTTGTTCTGAATGTTCATTCTTCTTAATTTTATCGCATGTTTGATACCATGATCGACAGAATCCATGAAAAATGAATGTATTTTGAGACACTGGTACAATAATTACAAAGATAGCATATAACAAATCAAGCTGTCCGAAACTGGGGGACAGGAGGTGCTTAACCAAAATTGTAATTTGTCCGTATTTTGTTCAATTATGGTACAAAATACATTTATACTATCAAATAAGGATTATTTTCGAACATGCTTGCGTGATCCAAAGTATTTTTTCATATTCAAAATAATTACTAAATAGGCTCATTATTAAGGCGATACGTCAATTTTTTTAAGATTTTCATATTTTTTTACTTTTTTAAAAAGGCATGCATATTTCAAGGATGTGTTATTCTACGCAAACATTAGTCTCCATAATAGCTTCCTTTCCTTCTAATACACCATCTTGATTGGACTATGGTTTCTTATTTTTTTTACTTTGTCCGGTATTGGGTGCTGTCCGGCACTGGGGGATCTCCCCCTACACAGAATTTTCACTCAGCCAGAGAGTCCTGCATTGGTTGCCTCATTCTGTGTAGTTTTTACACATGCGCTGCGTTGAGCAGGCTTAGCGTGTTTTGTTCGTGTTAGTTTTGGGATTTTTTTTCACCAAATCAGTCAAGCTTATGTCAAAGCTCAACTGGGATAGCATGGTATCTAAAATAGCCCAAATAATTTGGATGCACAGCATGCGCACTCTGAACCTGCAGCAGAAGGTTGTGTTGCTGAACACTTTCATTACAGCGAAAGTGTGGTACCGTAAAATGGGGTGAAGTTGATCACTTTTGTGCCATTTTGTTCTATAATTCCCAGTTGGATCCATGTATTATCATGCAAATATTTTTAAAACCTGTACTGGTTGAATGTTTATCGAATTATACAAGCGTAATTTTGACGAAATGTTATCATAATATTAAAAATATTTTTTAGAAATCAAAAAGTGGAGTTTTTTATTCCGGGGTGAAGTTGATCAATAACTGCGATAGGTTTTGTAAAATAAAGCAATATGCTAATCAAAAGATTTGGGGTCACTGAATCTGAATCAAGTCTCAAAAATCTTACAACTTAACGATAAATCGGTCAAATTTGGAGTTAAAAGTTGTGAATTACAGAATACACCGCATTAACCGCCTAAAGGTATGCAATTTTCCTTTGAATTAGCAACTCGCTCACAAAAACAACGTGTTTTTTCTCTGAAATTGAAATTTTATCCTCAATGCAAATTCAAAACTGAGTTCACAGAATATACCTGGAATGTATGAAACAGTTTATTTAAATGGTGTTTTTATATAGCCTTGGCAATAGTCGATTGTTTGGGGAAGAACCCTTCAACAGTTCATCAAACATTTCATAGAAAATCTGTTTTACATGGTATAATTATCTTGCATATAAAAACGAACTTCAAAACATCAAGAGCAGATATCAGGTAATGTGACATAACACAAATTGTGATAATTGAAATCGGATCATAGCTCTCTTGACAGCTTATACATGTGGGTACGGGAATGATCAACTTTTCCCCACTGATCAACTACACCCCGAATTACGGTATCTGTCATCAATACTTCCACCACAATGTGTGCATACCGCGAAACTGGCTGCTTCAATGGGAACTTTTCTCTTTCGGAGGCTGCCAGCACGAATTCCGATGTATCAGCTAGCTCGTAGCAAAGAGGAAGGAGGTTTAAATTTGCATCTCCCAGCAATCAAAAGCAAAGCTCTGTTAATCAACCGACACCTTCAGGAAATGGATTCAATTCCCTTCTATCATTCTTTCGTAACGCAAAACATCCCAGCCACCTCAGAATTCCCATGCCTCAAGCTACTTTCCCAGCAATTTGCAACACTCCCCAACCACATAAAACTAAATCCAACAAGCGGACAAATCCATCGTTTCTACTTGAATCAGACCGTTGTGCCAGGAGTAGAACGGCATGCGCCGGGGCTGAATTGGAAAAATATTTGGCTCAATATTTCATCGAGAAGGCTGTCTTCAAAGCAACGCAGTGATCTCTACCTTTTGATCAACGAAAAAACAGAACATCGGAGGCTGATGAATATCATTGGCCGAGCAAATGATCCCAATTGTCAGCACTGCGTGTTGGACATCGAGACCCTGCATCATAAATTTTGCGAATGTCCCCGAGTAGCTCCGGCTTGGTTGCTGCTTCAGCGAAGAACAACAGTGATGCTCAGTGGTTGGCAAACACTTTCATTCGACGACCTCATCCGACCGATTTTGAATCAACGAGAAGAAGTGAAATCCTTAAAATTTTCATTAAATACATCAACTATGTTGATAATAATGTTAATAATAGAATCAATGTTGGTGAGCTAGAATTCACTTTGAATCTAGAAGATTAGTTTTTACGTTCGAATTTGTTATTTATGCTGTACGACTAAAAAAAAAAAATTAGGATGATAGGTTGTCTAACACAGACCACTAATGTAATGTTTGGAATGATACTATTAAAAAAATAAATGTCAATTCAAATGGGAATCGCTGTAGAAAATTTCTGCAAGGAATCGGCGAGAAATTTCTTTAGCGATTCCTTTTCAATAGCAAATCAGGCTTAAGTAACAAAAGCTATCGAACAACAGTTATTCCAGCTGTAAAATGCTTGACTTTCAAATATCGAAATTTGACAATGTCATGTTATCCCGTCAGCAAAATGTGGTTATTAAACTTGTCACTAAACTAGTTATTAAACTTAGTTATTTTGGCTTTTAATTTCAACAAAATAACAACAAGTTTAGCTGGATATGCGAATAGTTTTAATCAGTTCAAGCAATGTCCAGGTCATGGCGTCGTAGCCGTGTGGTTACTGTCATCAGGTATTTAGGAGCACCATGCTAAGAAGTGTGGGTTCGATTCTCGCCTCAGATCGGGAAACTTTTCTTGAGGATTGTTTTCCGCCTACACTATTATATGATTGCATGCTAGTCTGTTGTCTTCTGTGGTGCTTCTTTCAAAAGGCAAATTTCCCACTGAAAGCATTAAAGTGTCGTTTTTTTTTTGAAATTTTCTACGAAGTACATGCTCTACCATATAAATTGTTGGAGTATAAATAAATTTGAGATTTTTAGGAGACTGGAAATATTCATTTGAATTGAATTATCCTTAAGTAGCCCTCAAAAAAAAAAAAAAAAAAGACTGCATGATAACTCATGATTTGATAAGATATGCCAAATCTATTGGATAAAAAAGCTTCAGGAAAAAAATTGCTGACCCGGAAACGTGCTGCCTCCGAAACTCGAACGTTAAATATTGAGTACGCTTTGGTGCATAGATGATTTTCCTTAATTCTTCAATTATTCCATTATTATATAATAAACCTTTTGTGTAATCCTCAGATAAGTATTTTGAATATTCACCAGTAGATCTCAGACAGCTCACTTAGAGGCAAGCCTCGTTGGATAAATGTACGACTCGTGCTGTAAAAATCATCATTCTGCAACTTGTTGCTTAAACTACTATTACATCACATAACTCTATTAGTTTGAATGTTTAATTGAACTTCCATTTTCTTCGTGGTAATGTCAGATAACATTGGCGATTAATTCTTTGCAAAATCTTTAACCTATACTAGCGTATTTTTTAAATTCGGTACTATCTCCGGTACTCGACACAAACCAACTAGTTAACGTTGGACCTCTTAGGCCCATGATTTTTGAGGCTCTGAATATTTAAGGCTCAAGAATCCATCATTGAACAGCCAGAAATCATCAAAAAGGAAAAACTAGTTTTTTCGTTTAAATTTAGAAATATCCTCGTGAAAATCTACAGACAGCAAGTGGAATGCAATAATAGATTTTCATATACACTCCCGTGCAAAAGTTTGGGTTCACCCCCTCAAAAACATACAAAAGTGTTCTGTCCATATCTCTGTGATTACACGTCCAATTGAAACTCTTTAAGCCGCATGCGAAAGGCAAAGAGTTATTCTTACTTTGTATGTATTTTTCAAAAAACATTTTTTGAATTTTGTATACTAATTTTTTACTTAAAGTTGTGACATTTTTCAAAAAACACACTGAAAAACCATATTGAATTTCCTCAGCATTGAGTCGACCAAAATTTTAAATCAAAGTGTCATTAGAATCGTAATATTATAGTCTTTGAAGAGACCCCACGAAATTTTGGCGGAAAAATCTGGAAAGTATTCAAAATCAATAAAACAGTCAGTCAAGTCATCGTGCAAAAGTTTGGGTTCACCCCTCAGTATGATGCAAATCGTGCAAAAGTTTGGGTTCACCTGAGCCGCACGCACATCATTTTTGTCAATATCTCTGCCATTTTTCAACCGATTTTAATAGTTTGAAGCTTTATTGAGCGCAAATAATGGCGTGTACATGATTGGTTTCAGATTTCACAGATTTAAATCAGTTTAGGTGAACCCAAACTTTTGCACGATACACCATACTGAGGGGTGAACCCAAACTTTTGCACGATGACTTGACTGACTGTTTCATTGATTTTGAATACTTTTCAGATTTTTCCGCCAAAATTTCGTAGCGTTTCTTCAAAGAATATAAGTTTACGATTCTGATGACACTTTGATTGAAAATTTTGGTCGATCCAATCCTGAGGAAATTGAATATGATTTTTCAGTGTGTTTTTTGAAAAATGTCACAACTTTAAGTAAAAATTTAGTATACAAAGTTCAAAGAATGTTTTTGGAAAAAATACATAAGAAGTAAGAATAACTCTTTGCCTTTCGAATGCGACTTAGAGAGTTTCAATTGGACGTGTAATCACAGAGATATGGACAGAACACTTTTGCATGTTTTTTAGGGGGTGAACCCAAACTTATGCACGGGAGTGTACATTGCGTCGATTTTGAGGAAAAATAACTGGTTTAGAAATTTTTTAAAACGATGATGGTTATTTTCCTCTTTAGTATATTTTTTTTGAACTAGAAATCAACGTATTCGGCTATGAACCTAAAATTGGATAGTTAGTGAGGTGATTGAAAACACTGAAATCGGTTTTGAAATATTTACGAATAAGAGTGAGGTTAAATTTTGCAAAATCTATTTTGAAAACTCAAAATTGGCGTTCGCCAGACACCTTTAATTGTTGGGAAGATGTAGAATTTTTTTTTTATTAGAGTCTCGAAAAAAAGCGTGATGGAAGCATTGGGGGCCCTCCTTAGCCGAGTGGTTAGCGCCCGCGGCTACAAAG
The DNA here is from genome assembly GCF_002204515.2 of Aedes aegypti. Lineage (NCBI taxonomy): Eukaryota > Metazoa > Arthropoda > Insecta > Diptera > Culicidae > Aedes > Aedes aegypti. The sequence goes on from NC_035108.1 coordinate 439,686,243, forward strand.
CAAAGCTCTATGATGAAGGTGTCTGGTTTCGATTCCCGGTCGGTTCAGGTTCTTTTCTTAATGGAAATTTCCTTGACTTCCCTTTGCATAGAGTATCATCGTACTTGCCACACGATAAACGAAAGCGAAAATGGCAACTTTGGCAAAGAAAGCTCTCAGTTAATAACTTTGAGAAACAGGCTTTCTCCCCGTGAGAACGTTATGCCAAGAAGAAGAAGAAATATTGAATGTGGCTTAGCTATTGTTGGAAGAGAAATAAAACAGAAAGGTCTTTATTGCTACATGGGTCATTGAGAAATGTTCAGTTTAAGAATTTTTCTTAAAAGTTGTCACAGAGAAATCCTTCAGGAATTGAAATGGCAAATATATGGACATACCTGTGACAGTTTATACATTTAAATTTATTGGATTTTTACTATAGGATTCACTTCTTGGTATCGAACACGTTTCGTACTTGATTATTTTACGTTGATTATTGCCATCGTGATGTTTGTGTGAAACATACTCGAATTGGTATAAAATGATTTTATAGTGTACCATACCCACGGAAAACGCCAAAATGTATGCAACAATTGGAGCACTGTTTAATACTTTTCAGTGACGGGACCGTAACTGACGTGTAGTGGTGGTCATGTTTCATATGTTTCGTATTTGATAGCAAACAACGTGATAAACTTATTTGTAAAATGCATAACATTGGGTTACTATTCGAATGAATAATCTTTTTAATTAACATTGATTGCTTGCAATGGTTAATGCTAGGGTCAATTGTTGATATTTGGCGTCATTAGCGTTGTTGGCTTATTCAATAAACTAATGAAGATTAACTTTAAGACTTGAACATCAATACTCATTTCTCTGGTTTATTATCAGTCGTAAAGGAAGAAAGGAGGAAAGCGAATAACCGAATGACAGCGCATCAGCAGTCGGAACGAAAACATTATTCATTGATTAAATCTGGTTTTATTCGTTTCTTTCGTAGGATGTGATATTCTTTGGACAGCTAGTTTTAGGAAATGATAGGCATTATTCAACTTCATCGAGATAATTGAGTGCATTTCAAAAGTTACATTTTTCGATGCTGAAAATGGAAACGAACGAAAACATTCGATAAACAGCATCCGTGTTTGTCCAAACTTATCCATCGTGGCCAAAATTCAAGTGTCAATCTACCCGGGAGGCGTAAGTCATCCGAAGCCAGCAGGAGGAACCATGTTTCGATTACGAGTGAAAATATTCTACATTTACATCATCATATCGTTTATGTTGTCGGTTTATCTGTTTTACCTGATATCGAAGTATTCGGTGGAGAAATTTATCAATTACCAACGCAGTGTGAGGTGAGTTCTTGATGGCTTAAGAAGTCATGATCAAATTCTGATGTAAATTTGATATTTCAGAAGCAGCAAACTGAGGGATCGGCCACGCATACCACAAATCGTTGGACACTACGTTGGAGTCGGCTCGGTAGGGAACGTATCGAAAGATTTCCTCAACACCAATAATTTTGCTCCGGTGCCGGGAGTTGGCGAGAATGGAGACCCGGTGGTAATTCAAGCAAAAGATCTGCTTCTCATGCAGCAGTTGTTTCAGATCAATCGATATAACTTATTGGCCAGTGATCGGGTGGCTTTGAACCGGTCACTGCCGGACGTGCGAAAGTCCAAATGTGTGAGCAAAGAGTATCCTTCCAAGTTGCCAACGACGTCAATTATTATCGTCTTCCACAATGAAGCATGGTCGGTATTGCTGCGCACGGTTTGGAGTGTGATTATTCGTTCGCCGAGGCATTTGATAAAAGAGATTTTGCTGGTAGATGACGCCAGCGATAGGAGATTTCTGAAAAATGATTTGGAGAATTACGTGCAAAAGCTTCCGGTTGTGATTAGTATTTTGAGGTTGAATAAACGAGAAGGACTGGTAGCTGCTAGATTGATGGGAGCTAGAGTTGCAACGGGAGATACTCTGACGTTCTTGGATGCCCATTGTGAGTGTTCTCCGGGCTGGTTGGAACCGTTGCTGGCACGGGTGCAGGAGAACCCCAAGAAAGTAGTTTGTCCAGTGATAGACATCATTTCGGATGACAACTTTTCCTACATCAAGAGCTTCGAGTTCCATTGGGGTGCGTTCAACTGGCAGATGCATTTTCGGTGGTATACTTTGAGCGACGAAGAACTGGCAGAAAGGCGGAAGGATACGACTATGCCGTTTCATACGCCTGCAATGGCCGGAGGGTTGTTCACGATTGACCGGAAGTATTTCTTCGATGTCGGGGCATACGATGAAAGGTTGAAGATCTGGGGAGGCGACAATCTGGAGATGTCTTTCCGTATATGGCAGTGCGGTGGAGAAATCGAAATTGCTCCTTGTTCACATGTGGGACACTTGTTTAGGAAGAGCTCGCCGTACACCTTTCCTGGTGGTGTCAGTGGAGTAAGTTGGAATACAAGTTCCGAAAACATATAGTGAACTAATTATATTGTATCTGTATTTCCAAAAGATCCTCAATGAAAACTTGGCGCGAGTTGCTCTTGTTTGGATGGATGATTGGGCCAAATTTTTCTTCAAATTCAACAAAGGCACGGAAGAATTCAAAAGTTTGGTAATGTTTACATGTATGCTTAGTTTGCTTTACAGTAAAACTAACAAACGATGTCGTATTTCAGAACGTCTCCTCTCGCGTTGCACTCAAAAAGCACCTGAGTTGCAAGTCCTTCGACTGGTACTTGCGCAAAATATGGCCGCAGAACTTCTTCCCCGCACCCAACAAATTTTTCGGCCGTATTCAACCAATCGATCTCAGCACGTTTGACCACCAGGAGTATATCACTCTCATGAAAAAGATCAATTTGATTGTCAAAAATTTGAACCCAGAGCTGAAATGGAAGTTCCTCATCAAATATCTCTCAGAAAACGTGAAGAAAATCGGCGATTCCATGAAGGCCGCCAAACACACTTCCTTCTGTCTGCAGAAGCCCAAATCTAATTCGATCATCAACCAACCGTATGGACAGTCATTCCTCAAGAAGTGCTCCCTTTTGATAAACGTGTTGGATGAGCAGTTTGTTATAGACGACTACGGTCGCGTAATGACTGATGAAGGCGTCTGCTTGGACTCTTTCCGCAAGACTTCGGTAGATGGAGAACAAATCATCGAAGAGGCTAGGAAGATCAAGATGGTGACTTGTGGAAGCAATAAATCCGCCCAACGGTGGGTCTACGAGACTGATACGTATCACGTGCGGAACATCGACAGCAATGACTGTCTGGAGCGGGGTGTTACCCTAATCAAGGATGACCCCGAGGACAAGCTGGAGGTTCTTCTGAATCCGTGCGACGTGCGAAATGAACTGCAAAAGTGGATGCTATTTCCGGTAGCTTGGAAGTAACTGCATCGCACACTGTAAACCCGGGCACAAACATTTTACTGAATGCACTAGTTAACACAAACATGCCACAAGCACAGACACGCTGATATAAAGACATAATTTCAATAATGCTCAACTGCTACCAACAGTATTTTCAAGAATCTCTTGACCCAACAAGGTATTTCACAATATTAACTGACAGCATATTATAAGAAATCAGAGAAAAACGTAAGATACCATGCCATTTGGACGTTAACAGACTAATAGTGTAATTTCGAAGCATTCCCGTTAACCTAGATGTACTTAATTTGAATGTGTTCTTTCAGATGGTTTATGATTTGGTTTTCGGTTTGCTCATCTGATGTGTGTTTCTTGTGTTGAATTGTCTCCTTATTGAGTTTCAAATGGTTGATTGTGTTACGGTTAAGTTTTAATCTGTGATATTAAAGCATTCAAGATCGATACAAATAATATGAATAAATCTTTGTACTAGTTCACTAACAAACTGTAGTTTTGTAATATACTTACTGTTAATCCGAAATAAGATCTTAACCAACAAGTGAATGCTCTAAATTGCTCAAGTTCAGATAGATAAGCCTTCAAAGTCCTTCGTAGAACGAAGTTAAGCTAAAGAAGCAGACTAGTATGATCGCACAAGAGATCCCACATTTTTTTTTCGCCCATCTATTTTTTTGCCGATGAGTTTAATTATTACTCCATCTTGCTCACTGGTTTTATTGTTGAATGGCAGCATTTCAAAATAATATAGGATAAAGCTATATACTATATAACTCACTGGTTGCTGGTGGCAACCAATCGATCAAATTTTCATCGAGAACGGTTGTCAGGTTCTATAGATTTATGTTCTTGAAAAATCGAGGTTTGGCTTGGATGCATTCATTCATTTATTTTTTTTAATTAATCAACAATTTCACGCCGCAATACTCGATTCGTGGCCGCATTTCTCCATCCTTGGTTCTGCCCTACGCTCGCCAAATTGATGCGCACTTGATCCGCCCACCTAGCTCACTGCACTCCATGCCTCCTTGTACCAACCGGATCCGAAGCGAACACCATCTTTGTAGGGTTGCTGTCCGGCATTCTTGCAATATGCCTTGCCCATCGTATCCTTCCAGCTTTGGTCACCTTCTGGATACTGGGTTCGCCGTAGAGTTGGGCGAGCTCCTGGTTCATCCTTCGCCGCCACACACCGTTTTCCTAAGCAACCGACGTTTGAAGACCCCAAGTGCTTGAAGGTCCTCCTCGAGCATCGTTCACATTTTATGCCCGTAGAGAACTACCGGTTATATGAGCGTTTTGTGCATAGTACATTCGGTGCGGGTGTGAAAATGTGATGCGTTGGGACCTGGTATTCACGACGTTTTTGGAGGATTTGCCGTACAGTAAAAATTTGGTCCGTTGGCGATCAACGTAGGCGATTTGGCCGTCAACGTAGCCGGCTTGATAACTTGCCAACGACTTCGTTTACTACAAGTGATAGACGGCAGAAGATGATCACTCTAAAGTTGTCACCTTTCTTGTAGATGGGGCGTATAACCCCTTCCTTCCACTCTTCCGGTAGCTATTCTGTTTCCCAGATTGTGCCTATCAGCCGGTGCAGCCAAATGCCCAACCTCTCCGGGCCCATCTTAATGAATTCAGCTCTGATACCATCCTTACCAGCAGCTTTTCTGTTATTTAGCTGATGAATGACATCCTTAACCTCCCTCAAAGTGCGGGCTGGTTGGTTTCCATCGTCCGCAGTATTGACTTAGGCGTTTCCTTCGTTGTCTCGACTCTCGACCGCCATTGCCTGTGCTCTCAGCGCCATTCAGGTATTCGTCGAAGTGCTGCTTTCACCTTTCGATCACTTCACGCTCGTCCGTCAAAATGTTCCCATCCTTATTCCTGCGTGACATGAAGCCGTTGCGGGATGCGTTGAGCTTCTGATAGAACTTACGTGTTTCTTGAGACCAGTGGCGAAAGAGGCGGGTCTGCTGTTGCCGTTTCCGTCTATAACGCTCCACGTTTTGACGGGTCCCTTGCATGACCGCCCGCGCTGCATTCTTCTCCACCAGAATCTGCCTACATTCCTCGTCGAACCAATCGTTCCGTCGACTTCGTTCCACGTACCCGACATTGCTCACAGCTGCATCGTTGATGGTTGCTTTCACTGTTCTCCAGCAGTCCACAAGAGGGGCTGCATCTATCCTATCCTCCTTCGGTAATGCAGCCTCGAGGTGCTGCGCGCACGTGTTGCGATATGCTTAAGCTGCTCTAGGTCATACCGGAGCGGCCGTCGGTACCGTACATTGTTAACGACGGAGAGTTTTGGGCGCAGTATAACCATTACCAGATAGTGCTCAGAGTCGATGTTAGCGCCACGATAGGTCCTGACGTCAATAATATCCGAAAAGTGCCATCCATCAATCAGAACGTGGTCGATTTGTGATTCTGTCTGCTATGATGATCTCCAGGTTTTTCGTTATGGAAGGCTGTGCTGGAAGTAGGTGCAACGAATGGGCTTCAATGCATCTTCACCTTATTTTTTTTTGCGATTTCTCATCGTAATAGGAAGATAGAAGTGGTTTATTTTGCAGAGTCGTAAAAGTTATAATAAGTATCACGCAAAAAATTTTCCAAGCATCCAAGCATTCTCCTTATTTTGAAATTTAGGGACATTTTTTAAGAAGAATTTTTCAAGGGATTTCCAGTGAAACCATTTCAGAAACCCATGTTTTAGAGCCATTGCCTGATTTCCATTAGGTGGTTTTGGCTACATTGACTGTTGAAAAAGTATGATTTTTATCGTTTGTTCGGGTTTGGTATCCTGGACTCCCTGATTGAGTCAATTCAAGGGCGAAATCTTTGGAAGAATGTTCAGGGCATTTCTTTAAGAACTCCTAGAATCACTTGGAATATCATAACAGAATAAAATGTGTAGAAATATTTACGGAATTAGTGTTGGAAGAATGCTTGGAGAGATTCCTAGAGAAAAACCAAAGTAAAGTCTAAGAGAAAAACACTGCAAACCGTGGAGAATTTCTCGGAGAAGTACATCGAAAAAAATATTAAAAATTTATGAAAAAATGCTTTTTACAACTGCCGAAAGCCTTTTGACGGAACGAGCAATAGGTTATACCGAAGATTTTTCAGAGAAATGAATTAATAAGTCCCTGAAAAAGTTCATGCAGGATTTCGAGTCTTTGAAGAAACCCTTACATTACATTGTGCCGAGTTTCCCGAAGAGTTTTCTGCCGAAGTGTTTAAAGAAAAAACTTTACTATTTTGTTGGGTTAAAATCTGAACTCTTTTTAGAATTAATGTTGGCAGCCTCTGGAGGAAAACCAATAGTCGGTGATTCTCTTGGGGAGCGACCGGGGCCTGAAACCAGTTTTCTGGCCTCCAGTCAGCCCAAGCGGAATCTGCTTAGGAAACGTGGCGGGGATTTTAGGCTCGACTCTGTAGAATCTCTAAAAACAAGAGGTCTTGAAACAGTTCTGTTCAAGCGACTCACGCACCTTTAAAAGCACTAGCCCATCATTAGGAGTGTCATCCGGCACATTTGGACCGATTCCAGTGAGGTCTTGATTATAGTATACTGGCTGGTTGTGCACCCGGACTGAATGACGGAATACTATGTAGTAACTTGGCGCAATAGAGCTGACAGCCGTGCTATTCCACTACCCTAGTAAAAATGAAAGACACTGTTCCGAAACGGCGAACGGAGTTATGGCACGGTTGCCCCCGTCCCGTTAAAACCTAGGAAGGCCTCCAAATACGTTCAAATTTTGCCACTTCAGTCAGTAAAAGTAGGCTCAGATGCAATTTCCTGACTAGCGCCGATCAGGATATGAACATGGTACCCCATAACGGACCCTGTCAACCCTAGTATGGCCTCACTGCTTGCATAGACAACCATTGGATCACGAGGGCGACTTATCACTACTTATCATGGGGAGAGAAAACGGTTAAAAGGGGGGACAAAAAAACATGACAGGAGATAACAACAATAACGCAGTGAATGTGGCGAATTCGTCCGCAAGAAGTGGTTAACTGAGGTCAGTATCAACGATGACAGCAGTAGAAAAACCAGTCGCAACAGTTATAACAGTAGCAACAGGAGTAAGCACAGTATAGCAGCAACAACAGAAGTACTGCGTCTTCACAGAATCCAGGGTGCAGTAATAGTGGTGAAGTGCCTTACGAAGGAACTCCACAATTACGTGGACACCCAGCCAACAAATCTAGTCATATATGCTGCCGAAGAGGTATACCGTACTCGTCAAGGCTAACGATGCTACGACATACGCAGCCAAGGATCTGGAATTGGAGGGAATTGCGGAACCTTCGGTTGAACCTCGGGAGAAGGAGAATCCTAAAATTGACAGTTCGGCTATTCAGGAGTGCATGACTCGATCGCTAGGTGAGAAGGCAGAAGTGGAGGCTTTACACCCGGAGAGTGTACTTGTCTGCAAGGATCCGGACGAAATTACGTCAGAAGAAGAGCTGAGTGGTGCACTTTAGTCACAGTGTAACTTAGGCGACGTGCAAATGGCGATCCGATTGAGGAAGGTGTATGGAGACACACAGACAGCAATGATTCGTTTACCGGTGACCACTGCGAACAAGATGTAGGAGGTAGGCAAAGTGTCGATTGGATGGTCGAAATCCCGATTGAGAGTCGCTTTACGGTTGAACAAGCAAGCAGAAAAAGGTTTCAAGTGCTTAAGGTTTGGACACCGGGCAGGGACTTGCAACGGGTCGGAAAGATCCAAAATGTATTGGAATTGGGGTGGAACAAATCATCTTGTTAAAGACTGCACGCAGAGGCCAAAACGCAAGCTATGTACTCCAGAAGATGGAAACGCACGCCGCCGAAGATCGTCCTTAGCACTCGGCGTTTGAAAACCCCAAGAGCTCGCAGTCCTCGTCGAGCATAGTTCACGTCTTATGCCAGTAGAGGACTACCGGTCTTATAAGCGTTTTGTACATGGTACATTTGGTGCGAGGGTGAATCTTTCTTGACCGCAGTTTCTTCTGGTGCCCATAGTAGGCACGACATCCACTGATGATGCGCCTCCGTATTTGCCGACTAACATTGTTGTCATTCGTTAGCAAGGATCCGAGGTAGACGAAGTCGTAAACCACCTCGAAGGTCTGTCGTAGTTTCCACCGAGACTGGAGTGTTCACCCGAGATCTTCACGCAGTTTTGCACACCTTGCACCGTTGCTTTCTTCAATCTTGTGAGCTTCCCGAGAAAGCTGTTCTCGTCCAACATCTTCCATAGCTCTACACAGTCAATACTGTCGTATACCGCCTTGAAATCGATGAACAGATGGTGCGTAGGTTGCGCGCTGCATTCTTCTCCTCTAAAACCTTAAGTCACTCCTCGTCAAACCAATCGTTTCTTGAGCAGTCCTCAAGCTCGCCCTCATCCAGAAACGCTGCCTCAAGATGCAACGCGTACGCATTGGCGCCTTCTGGTTGTTTCAGTCGCGCTAGATTGTATCGAGGCGGGCGGCGGTACCGTACATCGTTGATATTTGGTCCGATACGGGAGGCTGTGCTGGAAATAGGTGCCACGAATGGCCATATTCTTAGAAGCGACAAAATCTATCACTCGTAGGCCGTCCGGTGATAGCTGTCAGGTAAAAAAATACATTGTAGATGTTGGAAAACTGAAAGTATGAGAGAACGATGAAAAGCCTACCGATTGATTGAATGACTTCATACGCCCAAACGTAGGGGACGAAACAAAATACACTGAAGAAGCTAAGAAAAATTCTTTATTCTTTTATTCACCGTGTTGTAAGGGTATGCGAAATACCGAATGATTCCGTCAAATACGCTTCGAAGCGAAATTCCGCGGAATTCCACGGAACTCATACAGGCGAAATTTGTATTTTACTATTTCGTTTCGTTTTGCCAAATTGTTGAAATATTTCCACGGAAAATTGAAAACAAACGGAATAAAACGGAATTTTGCGAAATTCGAGTTTAATTTCGAACAAAAAAAAGGCAAAGCGCTCGCTTCTAGTTCTAGCTACAGTCAAAAATGGGTCCGTATTAATTATCAAATCGACTCATATCATGGATCAAAACAGCAATTTATCTGCGAGGCAAACGAATGGTGTGCTAGTGAAAGCATACGTTTTGGCGTTTCTTTAGGAATCGTCCTATCTTAGATGCATAACTGGTCGGGGTTCTGCTAAACCGCACCAAGTGCCATTTTTTCCCAAATTGAGTTTTTCACATCAAAGGACTTAAATAATCATAACCTCTCTACCATAAAAATATCGAGTGATTTGAACAATCCCTTGTAATCTTAGATCATAAATTTTGTTTGGAAGGACACGTAAAACTGTAATTTTGTTCAGCCAGAGTGAACCATAAACCAACGCACGTCATCAGAGGGAATTCATTTTTCGGATATAAAGCTATGTTTTTCCAATTTCCTTCTATATTCTTACAATTTATCCATTCCAAGCAACTCATAGAAACAGAGGCCAGTGAAATTGGGCAGCAATTGATTAATTAAAATTAAATATTGTTTCAGTGGCGTTGATCTATTTTCTTTGAAGTTTTATCCAGCCACACCGCACTAAGTACTGTTTATCTGAAAATCACATTTAGACATGAAGTAAAGACATTTACATACCGTAAATACTTGCATTTGCTTGTTATTTAACATGTTTATCAATCCACACAGAAGCCGTAATGAAAAATCGAATTAATTTAATCTGTTACTGTGTGAACAACTCAGGTGGACTTGGTGCGCTTTAGTTGTTCAGAAAATGGCATTTTCGCCATCAAACCCCGTCAAACAAAGTGCACATTACTTGATTCAAGTTTATCACCATTCCTTCAAGAAGTGAAGATGACCTAGTGGTAGCACACTAGATTACCACTCAGAAGGCACGAGTTCGAGTCCCGAAGAAACTTTTTTTCTGATGATCTACCCGATGGTGGTGGAAATCAAACAACTTTTAGATTCTGTGGTTATTTTTATATTGCAGTAAACATCTGCAGATCAATGTACATTTGAAATGATGGTCATTCCTGGTGAACACTTCACGCATTGAACTGTGAACTTGATCAGCAAAGGTGCACCAAATGCACTGTGTTTTATTTTCTAGATTTCATGCGCTTTTTGAATAGCGCCAAAACCGTTGATTTTAGCGATATAGTTTGTTGGGAGAAGTTTCTTGGTATATTAAAGCGCAACTTTTGACGAAAAAAGTTTTGTGATCAATCCACCTAGCAGTGATATAGAAAAACTTTTTTTTTTCAAAACATTTAGATAGACATATGGTGTCTTCGGCAAAGTTGTAGAATTGGCAATTTGAAACAACTTTGTCGAAGACACGATTTTTCTATCTCTTATACTTTTTGAGATATATGCCGTTGTATGTGAATGGCCCCTAAAAATCATATTTTTTATCATAACTTTTTTCCAAGATTTTTAACATTTTTTGTATTTTCTACAAAGTTTTTTGTCATGAAAAAACCCGTGTTTTTGCTGAACATATCATCACCATATCTTTTGAAGTAACAAAGTTGTTCATGAATTACTCTTTTTTTAAGGGGTAGTTTAGGCCTCTATAACTGGCTTCGGCGCAAAATGGCGCAGACAACTCTTACAAATCATGAAAGTACCATATCTTCCCTTTCGGCAGTTGATAAAAACTTTTGTCTATAAGCGTCTTTGCATGGGTTTTTACTATCAAACAAATAAGCCTTATTAAAACGAATTCGACTGATAATTCTTTTACTTTGAGAGATAGAGAAGTACAATGTTCAGCAAAAACACGCGTTTTAAAATGTTTAACAACTTTGTAGAAGTTATGAAAAATGTTAAAAATTTAAGTAAAAAGTTATATACAAAAATGATTTTAAACGAGTTTTTTCATACAAATTTGTGTACATTATATTAAAAAATTCGTAACTCTTTTACAAGAATTTTAACATTTTTCATGTCTTCTACAAAGTTATTTAACATCTTGAAACGCGTGTTTTTGCAGAACATTGTACCTCTCTATCTCTTGAAGTAAAATAATTATCAGTCGAATTCGTTTCAATGAGGCTTATTTGTTTTATAGTAAAAACCCATGCAAAGCCGCTTATAGACAAAAGTTTTTATCAACTGCCGAAAGGGAAGATATGGTACTTTCATGATTTGTAAGAGTTGTCTGCGCCATTTTGCGCCGAAGCCAGTTATAGAGGCCTAAACTACCCCTTAAAAAAAGAGTAATTCATGAACAACTTTGTTACTTCAAAAGATAGGGTGATGATATGTTCAGCAAAAACACGGGTTTTTTCATGACAAAAAACTTTGTAGAAAACACAAAAAATGTTAAAAATCTTGGAAAATGAATGACACATATTACATCAGTAATGACATAAGTGGCTTATATGTCAAGTTTTACATTTGACACCATAGAAGAGTGCTGACTTGCGAATAAATGTTAAAAATAAAAATGCATGAAAAAATACTTGAATCGTTTGCATAAACGATATATGTAGTATGAGTAACCAGAAATGTGTCTCAATAACCAACTTTTTATAAAAATATTGAATTGCGGATTATTTCTTCGGATAAATTACCGATAGAAAATTCGAAATCAGAAGTTTGTGCACAGTTACAGGCATAAAATACACTAAGGTTTTTTTTTTACACAGTCCCCCGTGCCGTGCAAAAAAATTCCGTGCAAAAAAAAACGTGCTAATTCTGGAATTTGTGTTAAAATAAACCGTGGTAATTCTAGAATCCGTGTAAATAAGTAAAAAAACCGTGTTATTTCCGAATTTTGTGCAAAAAAAGTACCGTGTTAATTCCGAAAGGCGTGTATAAAAAGCCGTGTAAAAATAAAGCGTGCAAAAAAAAACCGTGTAAAAAAAGACTTTAGTGTACCAATAATACTCCTTCAGGTAGAGCTGTCGTGTTTGACTTAGAAGATCTCAACATTTGTGAAAATCGATATCACTTGAAGAATTGTTTCAAAGTTTTTGATGGGATCCAAATGTACTCCAGTTATTTCCGAACTTATTTTCAAATCTACAAAAAATCTCCATGCAGTATTCCCATCATTGCTGGACTTATACCTCGGTTTTGGCTTATCGACGACTAGACCCATCTTGGTTTTGAATTGTTCTTGAATATCACGTTTCATAGTTTCTAATTCGTCTGTTTGATGTTAAATCTTCGCCACACTTTAATATTTAACGTATTAAAAAAAAAACAAACAAAATAATTATTCTCTTATTACAAATCACATGTTTTATTAAAATGTTAATCAAACAATCAAAACTTTTGATCCAGCAGTGAAGAGAAAAGAGGCCAAATTTGACCAGAGGGTTTGATTTTCTTTTGTTTTAATCATTTTCAACAGGACCATTGCGTTTAGACAGATCTAAATCAATATATAAAGCATTTGTCTGTACTCAAAGAATTTGATACATTGGTAGCGAACGTGAGCTCTTCAGGTTCATTATTGTGGATAAGATTTGTAACATGTCGCTTTTTGAACGGTTTGAGAGGCCTTCCTACGCCAGCCTTTGTATCCAAACTGGAGAAATCTGCATCATCAATTTTCTGATTGCGCGGAAGCTGAACTGGCTTTGCTAACCAGTCGGAGTTTTGCTTCACGAAAATTTTGTTTGATCTTCCACATTTAGCCCATTTTTTGTTTATTTTGCAACAAGAAAATTTGTATAACATCTTTCGCTTGTTCTCAAATATCTGGGAGAAGGATTTAATGCCATAACAACTGTTCATGATATTTAGAACATGAATTATTCGATTGGATTGATCGCCAGAATACCACTGCTCGATACATTTGCTTCTGCATCTTTATTGCTGGTTGAGGTAGCATAACCTAAAAATCACAAAATGACACACAATCGGCAAACATATGCAGCTGGAATCACTTCCAAAATAAAAAAAAAAATACTTCATATTTTATTTTAAATTGTATTTCAGAAAGGCTAGAAAAAGATAAGAGTTTTAATTTCCTTATGTATTAAAGAGCTTACAGCTCAAAAGCATTTTTTGCTTCAATTGTTAAAATATATCATATAAAACTGAATTAAATGACTCCTACTTACTTGTTTCAACACGGTCCATAACGATTTTTACTTTGAAAATATGATAAGGATGGGAAAAAGTGAATTGAAGAGAGATTGGTTTGACATAAAAACAATGAATAATATATAACGATGCAAAAAACTTGTCAACACGTAGTGTTTTGGTTTGTTTTGATAAGCGCACAAACTTTTTAGTATCCGTACTACACGGTCAAAACATATGTTAACATCATGGCCTACTTGATTCGGTCGAATATGAAAGTTGATTTTTTGACTTTTGTCCATGGGACGAAGCACTGTGCAGTGGGAGGATAGAAGAGAAAACTAATAGCACGCATCAATTATTCGCGCCACATGAGTAAAAACTCCCCCAGATCTAAGCGACTTTTTTCGCTGATATTTCGCTGCATGTACTGTTTGATGAGCTCGTTTAAACCACAGCGACGCGATAGTTCCATAGAAAAGTGCTTGCAGCGACACAACAACGAAATCGCGACAATTTCTTGTCGCTGTCGCCGTAAAAAGTCGCGTAGATTTGGGGGAGCCTTAAAGACTCTCCCAAATTAACGCGATTTTTTCCGCGACGGCGACGAAAAATCGCCGCGAGTTCGTTGTTGTGTCATAACACTCTATATGTAGCAGCGAAATCGCAGCGATTGTTTGTCGTTGTCGCCGTAAAAAATCGCGTTGATTTGGGTAATCCAAAGCTTCGTAGCTGTGCGGTTAGTGTCACCAGGCATTTAGCCGCATCGTGCTAGGGAGTGTGGGTTCGATTCCCGCCTCAGGCCGGTAAACTTTTCGTGAGGAATGTTTTCCGACTGTGCCACTGGGCGTTGCATGCTAGTCCGTTGTCTAGTGTGGTGCTTCCTTCAAAGGGCATAAATGCCCACTGGAAGCATTAACGTGTCAGTGTCTTTTTTACACCTGAAATCTACAAGAGCACAAATCTAAAGAACCAGATGTCCATTCAAGCTGAAAACTCTATCGATTGGTTACTCGATGGCCAATCGATCAAGTGTTCAGCTTGAACCGCTGTCGGGTTCATTAGATTTTGTAATCTTGAAATTTTGAGGCAAGCCTTCGATTTATATTCACCTTAAACAAGGAAGATGCGTACATTATTTTATATCGAAAAATGAATCTAGGTTTATTCACGCTGTCCCACACCACCAACTCCTCTCTCCGAGAGACGAACCAGCCAAGGGCTGAAAGTCTCTTTAATAAAGAAAATTCATTCATTCATTCATTCCTCTCTCCTCTTATATCGTGACAAAATTTCCTCACGACCCCCAATTTAAAAAAAAAATGCGATGTTTTCGGATTGTTTAATATTGATAATATATCATCACAAGTATGCCAAATGCCGCTTGGCAATGGTCTTGACCTTTTCAATACCGACATCAAAGTTACAAAATTCGCTAGTTTCGCCATCCTTCGATCGATTTTGATGAATTTTTTAAGGAAAAATCACAAATCAGTTATAAAATTCATTCATGCATGGCATGCATCATCAAAATTGGTTCCCGATTTAGATACAAGTTTGGTGGGGTACCTAGGGCATTTCACAATGGAAAAGCGCAACTATTTTTTTTCGATTTTCGCACATCTAAATCTCGAGAAAAAAAATAAGCCAAACATTAAATTTAGCTCATTGAAAGACGGATTGTCTGAACGAAAATGGGTGAACTTGTCAATCTTATTTGCGCTTCCTCTATGCTACCAGGTTCAAAACTTTTTTTTTCGAACTTATCAAAATTTAGTGAAAATGTGATTTTGATTTAAACAAAGAATCTGAAAATGAGATAATATCAACAATCCTTAATTCTTCCAGAAATCGTCCAGAAATTCCTTCACAGATTTTGGAATAGGATCATTTTTTTAGTATTTGCTCTACAAAATAATAGAAATACCTTCAGTATTTTCAACAAGGTTTACTCTAAAAGTTTGCATTCATCCAGATTTGATCCTCCAGAGTGATCTCTCCAAGAATTCATTCACAGTTTATGCAAGGCTTTTCCAGAAAAAAATTATTTATTAGGAACTTCTAAATTAACTCCAACAGGCAATCCTGGTTAAGTTGCTGCCGCAATATATCAATTGATTGATTTCTTAGGTATGTGTTGATGGATTCTTTAAAATGTAATTTAATTCAATACTCCAGTAAAGACTAAAGCAAATATACCAGAGATTCATCTGTTCTACTTATTTTTCTTCTTCTTTCTGGCGTTATGTTCCAACTGGGACAGAGTCTACTTCTCAGTTTAGTGTTTTCATGATCACTTGTGTCCCCAATCATATTCAATCATGCCACAAAGCATACAGTACAGCAAAAAAAAAAAAATGAAAATCATTATTCCATGTTTTATGGTATATATTGCCATAACATCACATGATTAAAAAAATTGAAAGGCATTTCTAAAATTAAAATTAATTTTGGGCTCAACTCAATATTTTTGAGATTGTTTTAAATGTTTGTAACTGCTTTTCGATCCACTTCTCAGTTGTAACATTTAACCCACTCATTGCCTTGTATGAATGTCAGATATGTTGAAATGAAACCTTATAAAGTTATTAAGAAGATTTCAAACAAACAAGAGTCTTACCAAAACATCTGAGGATTCCGCTGAGCAACACTAAGGTTTCTATATGGTAGAGGATTTAAAAATACGTTTTTTAAGCTATTTGTCAAATTTTCAGTTTTTGACAAGAAAAAAAAAACTTAAACGTGTATTCCGCGAAACAAACTCAAAAATTTCGCTTCGTTTCGAAAAATTCCGTGAGATATCGTATCGAGATACACGAAACATTTTCAAATATCGTTTCGTTTCGTCATTATCAGCGCAAGATATTCCGCGTATCGTTTCGTTTCGTATCGACATGGAAAAAAATCCATATCGCATACCCTTACCGTGTTGTGCAAGTATGATGTGAGACGTACAAGTGTGCTGTTTCGTGCTTCGGAAAACGGAAGCAGCGAGGATGGGCTTGACCATCAATACTATCAAAATGAGATACATGTTTGCAGTAGAGCTAGAGTTAGGCCTTATGCTGTTGGTACTGAATTGGTTGTTGAAAACTATATTATTCAAACAGCAGAAGTGTCATCCAAGAAAGATGCAGATAAAGCTCTACAGTTTTTATGTTAAGCTGTAGCCTTTGAAGAACGTGTCTGGTAAAATTAAAATAAAAGATGTTAATCACAAACCACATTTATTTCCAAATTTTTGCAAATCTGCAGCCCTTCGCTTGACGCTGTAACATACCAAAAGTCGCAAAATTTCCATACACGCTCCACACTCAACAGCAAACTGTAACGCACTGTTTCCCAATCCATCGACGTCTTCGTCCACTACCAAACCATTCCGTAGAGCAAACTCCAACATCGCCTGCAGCGATTCGACAGCTTCGTTTTGAATTGCGTACTTGATCGCTGTGCATTGGTCCTGATTACGGTGATTCAGATTTGATCCACGATCCAACAGCAGTCGAACAATGTGATCGTGGTTGATCTTCACCGCGGTTTCCAAGGCCGTCTTTCTTTGCTCTGTGTAGCTGAAAGCTGTCACTAATCGTGGACAGTGCAGAAGCAGCAACTCAACCACTCGAACGTTCCGGTTAACAATGGCATAGCACAGGACCGCCGCTTCGCCGGTTCGATCAGCCTCAGCAGGATCTGCGCCGTTCTCCAGCAGATATTTCACCACCTCGTAGTTGTTTGTCCCGACGGCTCCATGCAGCGGAGTATAACCTTCGAAGTCTTTCAAGTTGAACACGTGCGTTTCGTAGAAATTTGAATTGTCGCAGTACTGATACATTAGTCGGATCAATTCTACTGGAAATAGTTGCGCTAGGGCAGAACGGAATGGTGTCCTGAGTTTGTCGTCTGGTAGTGAAGGATTCGCTCCCAACTGAAGGAGCGTTTCTACGGTCCGTAAGGAAGCATTTGGAGGGATGTAGTGTAGGATGTTGGGTTGGTTTGGTCTGCTCAACAGGTATGAGAGGTTGAATTTAGTTCGAGGGGATTGCTGAACGATACAGCTGCTGGAACCGATAAGCAGAAAGAAGAATTGCTGTGCGTTGGCATCATCGCTGGTAATAGTTATTTCTGCAGTGGTGGCTTTCAGATGTCGGTACCTTAAAAGATAGCTTCGGAGACCCATGCTGATACTATCGGCAATATGATTCGAATCTTGCGTGGCGATCGTCACATGATCATTTTGTACTCCAACCAATTTGGTGGACGAATACAGCGTTAAGTCAACCTTCGTGTCAATTTTTTCTTTGGGAGTGCGAAACTCAATTGAGACAGTTGTTTTAAAGATGTATAAATCTTGAGGCAATGATCGTATCAAATTGGTATACAAGTCACACTTCCGAACCGCTTGATGAAATTGATCCTCGAATACTTTGAAGTAGTTCTTCGGCAGCACAAAACAGAATAATTCTGAAAGATCTTCAAAGTGGAAGTGCTTTGCAAAATGACCATCACTGATGTTCAAAATTTCATTTAATCGTGTAGTCCATCGTTGAGCAATATCATTTCGGGATATCACTGAAGGTAAAAATTCTGAATCGATGGAAATTACCATTAGAGTTTTCAAATCCAGCAGTATGTTAGTCCACAGTCTTAGCTCCGTATAACTTGAAGGCTCTCCCGTTGCTTGAAACAATCTCCTTTCCACAAACTTCAGTACGTTTGCATTCTTATTCAAAGCAGCAGATGTTAGGATTCCTTCAACTTCCCATATATTCACTCCAATATGATCAAGATACTGCAACAATCGTGTGGATCCTAGCCGGAAAACCCAGTCGACGAATTTCTCCTTCAAGTGATCAGGAATCGGTTCTACCAGTATCTGTCGCAAAATTCTAAAATTTCCTTCGGTGATGATGCTGAGTACGTTAACGCCATCATCCAGCCATGCGTAGGCTCCGTTCTGAAGCAAGAGATCCACAACTTTCCACCGTCGTCGAGCAACAGCCAGGGTTAGTAAACCAGACATCCCAAAAAGTTCGCACTCTAAACCATTTTCCAATAGGCATTGTGCCATTTTGAACCGACCGTGACAACAACAGCTTTCCATTGCTTCCAGCAGATCATACGATTCGAGCACTGAGTTCATCGTCTCATAACAGTTCTTGATGATGTGTTTGAAGAGTTGCAGATCGTTGCGCATAATGGCGATGTTAAGTTCGTATTCTGACGCTGGATAATCCTCGGTGAATAGACCGTTCAAGTCATGTTCGGTTAGTTCACTGATGACGCTGTACCGTAGATCGAAATGAGTTTGAAGGAAATTCCGCTCCATTTCGGTACGGCCGATGGACATCAGAAGAATCGGTTTCAGATGATTTCCCACGTAGCGATCAACGAGTGTGGCCAACAGGTCATAGTTGTCTTCAGCCACGAGATGTGGTAGAACGGCTCCAACGGATGGTGTCATAAGTTTAGGTTGTAGATGTTCAAATTGTCGAACCGCTTCTTCAATTGGTAACGTACTGTCAATCTGAAGGAGGTTGAGCTTCACTGCATAGTTGATCTTGAAAGTAGTTAGAATTTCTTTGATGTTGTGGAAATGAGATCTGAGCAGAGGAGTTACGGCTTCTATGTTATCTGAGTTGAATTGTTCATGGCTTATGATACCTGGCAGAGCGTAATATTTTGGTCTTACAAGTTGTCCCAAGGTCATCAAATATCTACCACTGATTTCAGCCTTTCGTGCGACACAGTCTTCAAATTTGGAAACATCACAATGTTTGAGGCATTCTAGGAGATTATCTTGTTGTTCTAACCAGCAAGAGTAGAACTTCTCAGGTGTGACCAGCCCATCCAAAGTATACTCCGGTGATGAGGTAAAAATGTTAACACCACAAAAGTCGAATGCAAGAACAAATCCATTAATTAGTATTTTATTCATTCCACAAGCTGTCAGCAAATCGTATGATAGTGAATCGTGAGCTAGATAGTTTCGGTATGATTTTCCCCATATCATCGGTATTGAGCGGGTAAATAGACTGAAGTTATCGCCAAGATATCCACTTGAGTGGAGCACTTCCATGGCTTGCAACTGCCAGTACTCGATGGCTAATCGATCCTTGAGAGCGATTTTTTCGTGATTCCTAATTAGCTTTTCGATCGTTTCACAATCCCTTTTTTTGAAAGTGTCCTGTATATTGAGAATGAGTTTTTGGAATGCCAGATTCAATTCTTGCTCATCATGGAGGCGTAGAGCTTGCAATCGAGTTTTGAATTTACTGTTTCTAGATTTGAAGTTCTTTGAAATCTTCGGCCCTATTACGGATGCTTTCAGGGTTTGCGTGATCGCTTGTGCCTTTGAATCCAAAGCGAATATGTTTTGGTAGTATCCATTGCGAGGCTTGGATAATGCAATATGTAAGTTTTCCTCTAATGCTTCACGAGTCGATGCGTCCAGATCTACGTCAGACGTGAAGTGATCGAGGATCAGTTTAGTTCTCTCCCGATATCGCCACTGTTCAGTGGAGTCATGATCCAACTCCAAGTATTGATGAATGTAGGACTGCATAACGGCCGCATTGAATTCCATACTGTCAAAAGATCGCGTCGCTAAAATTTTCCAATCTGTAAACATGATGTCGAAGTAGCTTCCACTGGACGTATCCGTCAGCTTGGAATCCAGCAAACGATGTATAGACGTAACGGACGCATTGGTAAAGGCCATCACTTCAGCAGTATCCATAAGATTATTGCGATGAGAATTGCGCAGCTTTTTAATGATCTTCACCTTACAATCATAGTTCTCCAACAGTTCTTCAAATTCTTCCTTTCGGTCAGCCGTTAAATCATCAGGATTCGTTTCATTCAAAAAGTTTTTAACGGTCTCGAGATAATTTTCAATCTTTTGAAACATGCTTTCCTGTAAGCAGCGAATCGTGTTACCACCTGCGTATCTTATCACTGCACGAAGATCGTCGATCGTACGGCATCTCCTCATTGTCCCGTACATTTGGCGAGTACAATCGTGCAAAAGGTAGATGCAGATGGCGTAGAACGAAACAGCAATGATATAGATGTAATCGCTCAATCTATGGTAGTAAAATATCTGATCAGAATCGCGCTTAAACAGATGTGACAAGGGAATGCCGTGACTCGAGAAATTTCTGTACTTAGAGTTGAGCAAGATCGAGTCATTTAGAACATCTGGCAACAACTTGTTCAATTTTACCGACATGTTTGGAGTATCCGCTGTGTTCTTGATCGCTTCCCCACAAATCTGATTGAATCGCTTGATGGCGGCCACTGTGATCGATGCATTGCATCTGCGGTAGTCATCGTCGTCGATCTCCCGGTAAATTTGAACACTCGATACGACTTTGAAAACTGAATACATTTGCTTCACTCGTCGATAGGTTTTGCGCAATTTTTTGAACACACTGGATTTCCTAGGTTTCCTGTATTCAGCTTCATGTGTTACATCTTTCAATCGAGAAACGATCGCCAAAAGAAACTGCATTATATTTCGTTTGTTAATCATCACTCTATACATCTCATGTCCGGGAAAATCGTCATGAATGCCTACGAAGATTGCCAAGCAAAATATCGTCTCTTTCAATGGTAGGTTTCGTAGTGCCGGTTTGTCCTTGACAAAGAATAAATGATTATGAATCATTCGCATGCGAAGCATAACTCGATCGTCTACATCCAGAAAGTCGTACCACTGTGGACGACTACGCAGCTCACGAACCCACCGCACAATCAGATCGACCGAATTCAGCCAATCATTTTCAGATTTCACAGTAACCGAATCACCGCACAGATTCTTCAGACCGTACGATGAAAGTTTGCACATCACCAGAAGTTCCATTTCTTCGGATATCGTCACATTTTTCACGTCCAGCTCCAGCAGAGCATTTGAGCAGTAACAAAACGAATCCCATTCCTGGCACAATCCGGACGATTCCAAATGCCGAAATGTGGCCACCAATCCATCGCGAATCACTTGGTAGTAGAATAGGGCCGGATCTCCCATTCGATCCCATTCCGACTGCAGTAATTTATGCGCCAGCTGCAAATCTCCTGCCTCGAAGGCACACTCTATGGGCGTCATCGTTCCACAACGATAGACAAACGAAGAGTAAACAAAATGATAAATACCGCGGAGTGTGTATTCGACCGGTTCGGCATTCGTTCTATATTGCGCGTGTAGTACCCGATAGCCAACCGAATGAATACTAACTTCATCGGGCGAAAGAAGCTCGTGCGAAGCCGCAGTCGATAGCCGTGCGCATACAGTCGCGTTTCTTATGATTTGCACACCAAAACAGTCGGTAGAATGATTTGAATAGGTGAAAGTGAATAGCTTTGAATTTTGATAATTTGAAGTGATATTTATAACTCGATATTTTTTATGCATATCTGATCATATTCTCTTCTAATTTGTTGATGCGTAATATGTTGCAAATATCAATGCAATATGGTACATAACTGTGTTTATTACACATGATTACACATGATGATTTTGATTTTTACCGTGGTCCTGTTACATTTCAAACATCCAGCGATTCTCAAACCTGTCAGTACAACTTTTAATCACATAAAAGCTGACTGGAATACATAAATATACATCGATAGTAATCTTGGGAACATATCTTTGAAACAAAATTTGGTATGGACAGTACTCTCGAAACTAACACATTCTATGGTTGAAGCAATACCAAAATGTGAACTAAAATTCTAATCTGTTGGAAATGTCCGTACTAAGCAATCCGCTGGTGTTTAACTCACATGCAAAAATTGAGTGTTAAAAATGTTGTATAAGCTTGAGTGTGAACTACTGAACTCATTTTTGAAATCATATAGCATTACAAGCATTGTATTTTGCTGATATAATCGTTTATTATCAAATATTGTACTTGTTTCATGGGAAATTGCCTACATTGAGGCGTATTATGCAGATATCCTAAATTCGATTTTGTAGCTTTTTTTTTAAATTTCTTTAATAGTATAATTTCAAATATTACATTCATTTCTTCTTATATCTAGATGTTCTGTGTTATTAGACAACACTATCATCCTAATTTGGTAAAACAAATTTAAGATTTAATTAACATTTTGTTAACAACATATTACATTTCAATTGCCGTAGCAGTTCAGATTTTTTACAGGTGAGTTGATTTCACCTGCTTATGAGAGAAAAAAAAGTTTTCAATATACTTAACCTAACTTAACCTAAACATATAACGCATTAATCGTGACAATAGAAGATTATAACGATTTTTGCCTGAAATTATTAATTATTTTATTTGACATTTGTTCCAATGTTTCAACATTGGATATTCTATGTAACTCATTGGTACTATACCAGGGAGGAAGCTTCAGAATCATTTTCAAAATTTTATTTTGAATTCTCTCCAAGGCTTCCTCCCTGGTATTACAACAGCTAGTCCATATTGGTACAGCATACAACATGGCTGGCCTGAAAATTTGTTTGAATATCAAAAGCTTGTTCTTAAGACAAAGCTTTGATTTTCTATTAATAAGGGGATAGAGACATTTTACATATTTATTACATTGAATGCCCTCAATGTGATTTTTGAAAGTTAAATTTTTATCTAGCATGAGCCCTAGATACTTAACTTCATCCGACCAATTTATTGGAACCCCTCTCATCGTGACAACATGTCTACTTGAAGGTTTCAAATAAAGAGCTTTTGGTTTATGTGGGCATATTATTAGTTGAGTTTTGGAAGCATTAGGAGAAATCTTCCATTTTTGCAAGTATGAAGAAAAAATATCCAAACTTGTTTGCAATCGACTACAGATGACACGCAAGCTTCGTCCTTTGGCGGAGAGGCCTGTGTCATCCGCAAACAAGGATTTTTGACATCCCTGAGGTAACTCAGGTAAGTCAGATGTGTAAATATTGTATAATATTGGTCCCAAAATGCTGCCTTGGGGAACACCAGCTCTTACAGGATGTCTTTCAGATCTGGAGTTCTGATAATTAACCTGAAGTGTACGATTTGACAGATAACTTTGAATTATTCTAACAATGTATGTTGGTAAATTAAAGTTTTTTAATTTTACAATCAAACCTTCATGCCAAACACTGTCGAATGCTTTTTCTATGTCTAGAAAAGCAAGACCAGTAGAATAGCCTTCAGATTTGTTGGAACGGATCAAATTTGTTACACGTAAGTGGTCGAATGTCCATGGCGGAATCCGAACTGTTCATTGGCAAAAATTGAATTTGCGTTGATGTGGGCCATCATTCTGTTCAAAATAACCTTTTCAAAAAGTTTACTGATGGAGGAAAGCAAACTGATTGGACGATAGCTAGAAGCTTCTGCAGGATTTTTATCTTGTTTTAAAATTGGAACAACCTTAGCATTTTTCCATTTGTCAGGAAAATATGCTAATTGAAAACATTTGTTAAATATATCAACTAAAAATGATAAGCTACTTTCTGGAAGTTTCTTGATGAGGATGTAGAAAATTCCATCATCGCCAGGAGCTTTCATATTTTTGAATTTTTTAATAATAGTTCTCACTTCTTCCAAATCAGTCTCCCAGGCATTTTCGGAAACGTTCTCTTGATTGAGAATATTTTCAAACTCCTGAGTAACTTGATTTTCAATTGACCTAGTAAGTCCTAAATTAAAATTGTGCGCACTTTCAAACTGCATAGCAAGTTTTTGAGCTTTTTCGCAATTAGTTAGAAATAATTTGTTTTCCTCTTTCAATGACGGTGTTGGATTCTGAGATTTTTTCAAGATTTTAGATAATTTCCAAAAGGGCTTAGAGCCAGAGTCCAATTGAGAAATATTATTTTCATTTTTTTTGTTTCTTAAAAGTGCAGAACGTTTCTTGATTTCTTTCTGCAAATCCTGCCATATAATTCCTTTAGCAGGATCGCGAGTGCGTTGAAATTGCCTTCTCCTCACGTTTTTAAGACGGATCAAGAGTTTAAGATCATCGTCTATAATCACGGATTCAAATTTTACTTCACATTTTGGAATTGCAATGCTCCTGGCTTCAACAATGGAATTTGTTAAAGTTTCAAGAGCATTGTCAATATCAAGTTTTGTTTGTAAAGAAATGTTAACATTAAGATTAGAGTCAATAAATGTTTCATATATATTACAGTCGGCTTGACTGGAATATATATTTTTTGTTAAAGTGAACTAAATAATATTCTTGAGAAAGCCCTTTCCGAACAATGCCAGATTGGGTTCTCTTTTTCATAATGATTACTTGAACTGGGGAAAATCCAAGTAAATCATTTATTCCATTTTTGATCTCTTCAGGTAGACTTATAGACAACTTTGAACAAACGTTCAGTTTTGTCGTCAGAAGTAAAAAATTTGTGCTTCTTCTCTTCAAGATGTCTGAGAAGAAGTTCGCGATCTTTAAGAGTTTCCGGCAAAACGCGACAGTCTCCTTTCTTTGCGATTTGGAAGGAAACCTTGATTCCCCTAATGGAGTTCAAGATCTCCTGCCTAAATCCCCCAAATTCGGAACAACTGACCACGATAGGCGGCACTCTTTGCTTCCTCACTTGAATCAAAGAGTCTGGGCTAGAAGCTGCTTCGATTTGGTGTTTGGATAATATGTTTAGAGCATCGAACTGATTGCTCATTTCGATACAATTATTCATTTCCCCCTTGGAAGAAAGTTCGCATTCCGCGGAAGCGTCCTTTCTTCCATTCTTGCCACGTTTAGTGACAGTTTTAAATCCCACTTTTTTGGAAGGAAGTTGTGAATTCGGAGATTCACCCTTCCTTTTGTTAGTTGTTGATACCATGTTTAGTTGATAAACGAAAGAAAACGTGACCTTCGAGAGAATCGTGTCGCGGGTCGCAGAATGCGTTAGTAGTGTTTGATCCTATGATCTTGTCGCTTGCTACTATGGGGCGAGTGACGAACACTTGATCGGCGTTCAATGCGTTTATTGAGTAATATCGCGAATTCGGTTAGACGGATTCATTTCAAATTATATATTTATCGTTTACCAAAACGAATCCCTCCCCCATATCCAAACTCCCAGTGTTTACTTGTGGAAGTGCGGAGGACTCCTTAAATTGACCTGCATTCGGACGCAGCCGGCGCCGTTATTGTTTATTATAATAATGAGAGCATCAGTACATACACATTGAGGATGCTACTGATCCCGAGTAGCGTCTGTTGGTTCCCTGTATAAGTACAGCTGTTCTTGCAATAACGCATCTGCGGGCGGTCAATCATGCTCATGCTCGTGCTCAAAAAAGACGTGACTTTCGAGAGGTTTTTTTTTTTCCCAAGACGGTGTCCAAGAAGGATTACCACCGCTAGCTTTCGCCAACGGGTCCAACGAAAAATCGAAGGCACGGGTCCTAACAAGGATCGTAAAGGGATCAATAGTATAAAAAAAATAGTACTGAAAAGTACTGTTTTAGTAGCACTGAAAAGTACCGTTTTTAATTTTAGTACTGAAAAGTACTGTTTTATTGCTTTAGGTAGTTTTTTTTAATCTTTCAAGAGCAGAGAGAATTCGTGTACGCACAGCACGAAGGTTCGATGCGCACTGATTGTACAACACCCTTGGTTTTGCGAATATCCCAGGAGTCTGACCACTTAAAAAGATGACGTATTCGGCAAAAATGTTCAGTAGCTCAAGGGCTATCATGATTTTAGCCAAGAAATTCGGAATTTTGCCACTAGGCGGCACTAGTGAGCATGAAACTTTTGTTCTGCAGGTCCCAGGATCCTGAACACACGCTCAAAAAAGAGTTCTGGAAAACGTTAACTGTTAAAAATACACCATGAACTACCATCATGTTTACGCATAAACATGATCTAGTTCACGGTGTATTTTTGCTTGTTGACGAGTTCTCGTCTGCTGTTCCCGGATATGAGACCGGATATTTTTCTGTGCACTTAGAAAGCAGGCGTCTTCGGCAAAGTTGTTCGGTAACTCAAGGACTACCATTGTTCGTGCTAGTTGAATTAAAATTTTGTTACCAGGCGGCGCTAGTGAGCATGAAAAGTTTGTTTTGCAAATATCTCAGTAGCCTGATTACTTAGAAGATGGCGTCTTCGGCAGAGTTGTTCAGTTCAAATGCTTTCTTTGTTTAAACCTTGAAGTTCGAGATTTGGTAAAATAATGATAGTCCCTGAGCTTCTGAACAACTTAGCCGAAGATGCCTGTCTAAAAAGTCTAGATCCTGCAGTGTCCGCAAAACAAAAATTCAATGCTCACTAGCGCCGCCTAGTGGCAAAATTTTGAAATTTTTTAGTTCGAACAATAATAGTCCTTAACTTACTGAACAACTTTGCCGAAGACGCCATCCTTCTGAATGATCAGGACCCTGACATATCTGCAAAACAAAAGTTAAACTTCAATGCCCACTAGTACCACCTAGTGGTCAAAATCCAAATTAAATGAGGTACCATCAGATAGCGCTTCACTTCCAGAACAATTTGACTGACATAGATGTAGGAACAGGGGGGTCCAGGGGGGCCTAGCCCCCTCCAGAATCATCCAGACCCCCCCCCAGAATTTTCGATGACAAAAAAAAATGAAACAAAAACGATTTAAGATGACGCAAATTCTTCCGGAATTATGTACATGACTCTTGTTATTAACAAAAAAACGCTTCAGTTGTTACGTTATGTAATGTTGTACAACTATATTGAGAAAACCTCGTTAACATTACACAGCATCAGCGCTCAACGGTTTCCGCTGGGAACTTTATAAAAATGTTAGAATTTTTGAAACATTTCTTAGTTAAGCAAAGCAAAGAAAATAATACAAAAATTCCGAGAAATTTGAAGAAATGGGGGATGTTGCTCCTTGATTTTAGAGAAATATAAAAAAAATGCAGGTAGATCTGCGTTGATGATAGATTGGCTTTTGTTGTTTGGTAAAACAGGCTTTTCAGTCCTGACAAAATTGAAAAAAAAAACTGTTATTTTATTTTGTCCAACGTTTCGGTCCGTTTGGGACCTTCTTCAGAGACTCAATTTTAACTGTTCTTCCTTCCAGATATGCTGAGAACTTCTTTGAGAAATCATGAGAATAACAATTTCCCAAGTGAATTCCTTCTAATTGCTCATAACATTTTTGTGGAATATTACGAGGAATATTTGAAGTAACTCCCAGAAGATTTTTTTGCGGGAAGTCTGAATAATTTTTGTTGTGATTATTTTCAAATAGCACTGTAGCGCTTCAAGAGCAAACTGTTTTGAGGAATTCGTGGAATGAATCCTTGCTTGATGATTTTGAAGCCTTTTTTGGTGATTTTTCTGTACTATTTTTTTTAGAGAAATACCGTGGTGAATCAAAATCCGGACGGTACCAATATCCGGACACTCTGATAATTATCATTAATTAACCATACAAATCATATGATATTTTACATAATTTTATACACAACTTCTTTTTCCAAGACTATTAATCATTTTAGTTTCATTCATAATTTAGTTAGCATTGGCTGATAATTGATAAAAATAAAAACAAAATTGATGCTTCAGTTTGACGTAATTTTTTTTGCAGTGCGGGTCATTTTAGAAAGAGTCTCGTCGATCGCACCACAATGTTAAGTTAACAGTTGTATGTCAAAATTACATTATTCTAGAAGTGTTTTAGTGAAAATAGTGTACGAAACATATATTTAGATATTGTGAAGCACTACACTAGTGACAAAACATTAAAATAAGCTTTAAAATGTGAAAGAAGAGACTGTCCGGAATGGAAGACAAGTGGCTACAAATCCGGACATCGTTCAAAAGTGCTATGTTTTACTTTCGTGAACTAATGATTGGAAAGAAAATTTAACAGGAAAGTAGAAAATACAATCATTAAAAAGTTACAAGTGATAAAAAGTGCTAACAAAATCAGTTTGACTCAATTTTTGATACTGAATAAACACCAAGCACCCAATCGTATGAGTCCCAAGCCAGTAGAGGTGATTGAACCACATATTTTCTAAAATTTTATGTTTATTAGGTTCGTAGATCAAACGCCTGCATCAAATATTTAATCAAATGATCACAATGTAGTAAAATAGTTGAGTACAATACAATTTTCTGAATATCTTTCCAATAATTCATGTTACGATACAGGTGTCCGGATTTCGATTCATTTGTGTCCGGATTAAAAACCATGGTATGCGTTAGCTGTCCGGATTTAAGGACAAGACATGATTGATTGTTTAAATGTTTTTTATTACATTTTCATAACTTTTAACATAAAACACATCGTTTATACCAAGATTAGGTGTACAGCTTGTTGTGGAAACATCACACTTCAATTTAATTCGAAAACTATTTGCTTAAATGGAGTTCGAACATTTGTCTCTACTTAAGCGTCCGGGTATTGATTCATCACGGTACTCAGTAATTGATTTAAATTCTAAACAAATTCTTAATGAGCAACTGGAGGAAACTTTAAACTAACAGTTTATATATAATAAGTACGTAGAGGACCTTCCAAAAGAAATGATTAAAAGAATTTCTAATACATTTTCTGGCCGAATTCTTCAAGAGATTGTTTAAGTAATTCGATACAGATTCTTCCAGAATTTTTCTGGTGAGATCAAAAAGTCTGGGTATGATTTTCCGTGGAAAGCTCAGGACGAACTTCGTGAAAACTGGCAAAAGAGTTCTTGATGAAAGCACTGAAAATTATGAAAATAATTCAAGAAATTTCCGTAGGAATTCTAAGAGGAATCTCTTCAAAGAACATGATTGAATCCATGAAAAAATCGTGGAAGAATCACAAAGGACATTCCTTGTGATTTTTTCGTTAGAATTCTTGAAGGGTTACAAAAAGAATGATTTTGTATATTTAAAACTACTAATGAAACTAATGTGCCGCGAAATGAGACAAAATCACAAATTATTAAAATCAATACAAATCTGTTAAAAATATGAAATTTGTGAAAATCGTGATTATTGCGACCGACATAACATCTGTAAATTGGGGATGAACCAGCCGTGGGATGAAAATCTCCCAATAGAGATTATAATAATAATACATCAAAACAGGTATATGCTAGGCCCCCTCCAAAAAAAGAAATGCTAGCTACGCCAATGGACTGAAGACCCCAGGGTTTCTAAATTATCTGGATTTTGAGATACATGTTGGTTTGGAGTCGATTGATATCTTAGTTGCAAAATGATAGCATATAAATCACAACTGTTGTACAAAGTACAACAGCGCGACAGCCTGAAGGTTAAACAGACTTTATGAGTTTGGAAAATGAAACCACCAAAACTGTTCTGTCATTCTTAAAAATACTGACACATTGGTGAATGACCGACCAGCTTTTGACAGTGCCTCGTAAGCAAAATTACTAAACTTTGGTAAGCTGTGGAATAGATTCACCGAAAATTTTCGATGTCCGGAAAGTCGTGATAATTTGCAACCCGATAATATTCTCGACTGGTGGGATTCGAACCCACGACTCTCAGCTCGGTATTGCCCTTGCCGCAGCACGCACTACAACGGCTGAGGACCAAATCATTAGAGATGAATCAAATTTCTTTTTTTTCGATGGATTTTAATCAAATTCAAAATTTCAGTGCACCTAAAGACTTATAAAACTTGCTTTACATTGTACCAATTTTGCTTTGATAAAGTCGAAAAAGTAAAGGTAACAGTATTAATGCTATACATTCTATAGATCTGCGAACACCGCGAACGCAAATCAATTATACTATTCGAAGGATGATATCATTCGCCAATTCTCACTAATACTTCTGCACAGATCTACGCGAACCGCGAATCGCTGTACAGCTGCACAAACACACACGAGCTTCGTTCGCCGGCCCGGCTATTTCGTAATCATTCGAGTGACCATGAAGCAGTACAGAACGAACGGTGAATCGGAAGAAACACTCTCTCCGCGGATGCTATCGTTGGTTTTCGACACGCGCTTTATCTATCGATGACGCCTATAGAAGATGCTTTTCAAGCCGGAGATTCGCAGTTGGCGCATGATTTATTCATGTCCGAGTGGAATCGAGTAGGGGACTCGGCTCAAATCTATTACCAAGTGATACGCGATGGACTGGTGGCCACATTTCGGCATTTGGAATCAGCCGGATTGTGCCAGGAATGGGACTCTTTTTGTTACTGTTCAAATGCTTTGCTGGAGCTGGACGTGAAAAATGTGACGATTTCCAAAGAGATGGAACTGTTGGTGATGTACAAACTTTCTTCGTACGGATTGAAGAACCTGTGCGGTGATTCGGTTACTGTGAAACCTGAAAATGAATGGCTGAATTCGATCGATCTGATTGTGCGATGGGTACGTGAGCTGCGTAGTCGTCCACGGTGGTACGATTTTTTGGATGTAGACGATCAAGTTATGTTTCGCATGAGAATGATTCATAATCATTTGGTCTTTATCAAGGATAAACCGGCATTGCGGAGCCTACCGTTGAAAGAAATGGTATTTTGCTTGGCGATATTCGTATCCATTCATGATGATATTGTTATGCATGATGTGTACAGAGTGATGATCAACAAGCGAAATGTGATGCAGTTTCTGTTGGCGGTCGTTTTCCGTTTGATTCAGTTAAAGAGTGCAGCACAATTCGAAACCCATGGAAAATCCCACGTGTTGAAAAAGTTACGTAAAACTTATCGACGAGTAAAACAAATTTATTCGGTTGCTAAGGTTTTGTCGTGCGTTCAAATCTACCGAGAGATCGAGGATAAGGATTTCCGAAGATGCAATGCGCCGATCACAGTGGCCGCCATCAAGAGATTCAATCAAATTTGCGGAGAAGCAATCAAGAATACAGCGAATACTTCAAATATGTCAAAGAAGTTGACCGACTTGCTTCCCAGTATTCTGACTGACTCGATCATGCTAAATTCCAAATACAGAGACTTTTCTAGTCACGGAATACCTTTGTCGTATTTGTTTGTGCGCGATTGCGATCAAATTTTCTACTACAAAAGCTTGAGGAACTTCATTCGTTTAGCTGCTGTTTCGTTTTATGCTATTTGTATCTACCTTTTGTACGATTGTACGCGTTATATGTACGGAATGATGAGACGTTGCCGTTCGATCGATGATCTTCGCGCCTTGATCAGATACGCGGGGGGTAACACGATTCGCTCCTTGCAGGAGGATATGTTTGCAAGAATTGAAAAGTATCTCAGTGTTGTTAACAAAGAACTCAACACAACGAATCCCGATGATTTAACGACCCACCTTAAGAAAGAGTTCGAGGATCTTTTGGAGAATTACGCTTGCAAAGTTAAAAACATTGAAGAGCTCCGTCACTCTCATCGTAATTTCGTGATAGACACTGCTGAAGTGATGGCCTTTACCAATACGTCGATTTCGGCGATACATCGTTTTCTGGATTCTAAAATGACCGATACGTCCAGTGGTAGTTACTTCGACACAATGTTCACAGACTGGAAAATTTTATCTACTCAATCGTTGGGCAATGCGGAATTCGATGCGGTCGTAGTGCAGTCCTACATCCACAAACACTTGGAATTGGACCATGGCACTACTGAGCAATGGAGATACAGCGATAGAACCAAACAGATTATCAACCACTTTACGTCTGACACTGATTTGGATGCATCAACTTGCGAAACACTCGAGGAAAAATTACATCGATCGTTGTCGCAAGCTCGCAAAGGATACTATCACAACATATTCGATTTGAGATTGAAAGTGAAAACGATCACTAAAGTTTTACAGCCATTCATAGTAGGATCAAGTGCATCCACAGACTTTTTCTCGAACACTAACAAATTCCAATTTAAATTGGATGCCCTACGCCAGCAAGATGAGCGAGAGTTGAATTTGGCTTTTCAAAAACTTATTCTCAATCTTCAGCAAATATTTCTAAGAAGGGATTGCAATACGATTGAAATGCTAATAAAGAATCAACAAAATATTTTATTGAAAGAGCGATTAGCTATCGAGTACTGGCAGATGCAAGCATTGGAAATGCTAAATTCTAGCGGTTACTTTGGCGATAACTTCAGTCTTCTGACTAGATCAGTTCCAATGATTTGGGGAAAGTCCTACCGAAACTGCTTAGCACATGATTCACTGTCGTATGACCTACTAACGAACTCAGGAACGTTTAAACAACTCATCAATGCATTTGTACTAGCATTCCACTCGAGCGAACTGAATATATTTACGCAGTCACCGAAGTATACATTAGATGGACTAGTTATACCGGAAACAAAAAGCATTTACTGGCTTGAATTGCAAGGAAATCTCCTAAATTTCTTACACTCGAAATCGTTTGACTTTCTGAAATTCAACGCTTGCCTTGAACAGGGAGCTGAGTTAAGTGGCAGATATTTGATGCCCTTGGGACAGCTCTTACGAGCAAGATACTACTCAATGCCAGTTATTTTCTCTCATGAACAATTTGACGAATATCACAATCGAATGGTAGCTGCACTTCTTAGTTTACAGTTCCCCGAAATCGATGAAGCTTTAATAGATTCAAAGGTCGAACATGCAATCAAACTGAACCTATTACTGCTGGAAATTGATTTCTCCGTAGAAGAAGCTATTCAACAATTCTCAGCTCTTCAACCTCAACTCATGACTCCTTGCATCGGTGCCATTATACCACATCTCGTTTACGTGGACAACTTCAAACTGCTGAAAACACTTCTTGAACGCTACACGGGATCAGATCCAGCGTCGTTACTTCTGATGTCCTCTTGCCGAACTGAATTGGAGCGGGATTTCATTTACACTCATCTAGATTATCGCTTCAACATTATCAGCGAGCTCACCGAGCATGATGTCAATATCCTGTTCACCGAAAAGTATCCTGCTTCGGAGTACCACCTAGGACTCACCATCATACGTTACGATCTGCGGCTTTTCAAACATATCGTCCAGAAATGTTATCAAACGAAGGCCTCCGTAATACTGGAATCCGATCTACGGGAAGCAATGGAAACTTGTTGCTGGCATGGTCGTTTGGAGATGGTACACCTTCTACTGGGGAAGTTGAAGTTCGATGCGTTGATGATATCTCATTTGATGACCTCGGCTATCATTCGACATCATTGGAAAATTTTTGTCCTCCTGTACGAAAAATGTATGGATGTATGGATGGATGATGGTATTAACGTGTTAAGCATGATCCTCGAACGAAATTTTCGAATCCTGAAGCGAATACTGATACGAAATCCAATTAGTACCGCATCGATTCCAAATGATCTAAAGGAGAATTTAGTTATTTGTAGTGTTCGAAACGGGTCCGAACGGTTACTGGAGTATTTCGATCGTATATATGTAGATATATTGAATGTTGACGGTGTTTTAACAGCTGCTGCTATGAACAAGGATGCAGAAATACTGGAATATGTTGAAAGCAGATTGTTTCAATCTGAGGAGCAGTTGCCATGTTTCAAAGGATTACGATTGTGGGTCAAACTGCTGCATGAGTTAAAAACTCTCATGATCATTACCATTGACTCGAAATTCATGTCCATCATCGCTTCGAAACGTGACATTCTTCGACGATGGGTAGATCGACTAGCTCAACTTTTGAAGATCAAAGGCGATCATTTCGCAGACTCGTTTCACTTCAGTGATCTCACAAAATCGTTCTGCTTGGTGTTGTCAGATGACCAGCAAAGTGCGTATGAAGGCCAGTTTCAAGAAACGGTTCAAATGTGTGACACTTTCATCCAAGTGATTCGGTCTCTGAAACAAGAACCAATAGTTTCTAAAATTACCGTTTCAATTGAAGTTTGCTCTCGCTGTGAACAAATCGATGCCAAAGTTGACTTAACTATTTATTCGTCAGCTGAACAACTTTTGCAAGCTGATGATGATACGAAAATCAACACACCAGACACGAATCATATAGCAGACAGTATTAGCATCGGGCTGAAGGGCTATCTATCAAAATTCCAATGCTTAATGGCAGCCACGGCAGTTATAACAATAAACGACAATGCAAGACCTAAACAGTTCTTCTACCTCCAGATCGATTCCAGTAGCTGTATTGTACAACCGTCATCCCAAAACCAATTTCTTGTATACCTGTTGAACCGACCCAACCAGTACAGCATTCTACACTACATCCGTTCCAATCTCTCTCCCCGAACCGTAGAAACGCTCCTTCGTTTGGGAGCGAACCCTTCGCTTCCTGACAACAGACTCAGGACACCTTTTCGTACTGCACTGGCGCAACCATGTCCGGTGGAATTTATCCAATTAATGTATCAATACTGCGACAAGTTCCGCTACACCAGATCACACGTCTTCAACTTCAAGGACCTCGATGGTTATACTCCGCTGCATGGAGCCGTTGCAACCAACAACTACGAAGCGGTAAAGTTTCTGCTGGAGAACGGTGCAGATCCTGCCCAGGCTGACCAAACCGGTGAAGCGGCAGTCCTGTGCTATGCCATTCTCAACCGAAACGTTCGTGTGGTTGAGCTCCTGCTATGTCATAGTCCCCTACTGGCGCGAGAATTCGGTAATACAGAGCAACAGAAGAAAGCCTTGGAAACGGCAGTGAAGATCAACCACGATCATATTGTGCGTTCACTGCTGGCGCATGGAGCAGATCTGCTTCATCGGAATCGAGAACAGTGTACGGCGATGAAGTACGCAATCGAACAGGAAGCTGTTGAGTCGCTTGAGGTGATGTTGGAGTATGCTTTACGAAATGAATTGATTGTGGAGGACGATGTCGATGGATTGGGAAACAGTGCTTTACGGGTCGCGGTTGAAAGTGGTGCTTGCATGGAAATTTGGCGCCTTCTGATATGCTACAGTATGAAGCGAAGGCTAATAGATTTAAAAATACTAAGAAATAAATATGGTCTGTGATCTGAGCGTTTTTGTTTTATTTCATTGCAACTAATTATATCCTTTACAACTCTTCACCACCCAGTACAGTCAATTCACTCTAACTGAATATTGAAGCGATCATTGAGAGAGATTTTCCTTTTGATGGCGCTACGTCCCTCAACACATGACCTGCGCCACAACGTTACTCGTCCCACACTAGGGTTCCTAGTACCGACCCCTTTTGACGAGTACCGGTTCTACGGTACTGTAACTCTCAGTACCGGTAGTACCGGTAAAATACCGGTACTGGCAGATTTTTTTCAATAAATATAAAGATTGTGTGATTCGATAAAAGATTGCATTTTTTTCCAAACTCATCAATAAACACAAGTTTTCTGATGCTTACTCTTCATTTGTATAAATAATTATACTAGCAAAATATTGTCTTAAAATAATTATAAGTAAACCGTTCTAACTTTTTAACTTAAGTAATATTTAAAAATATGTATTCAAATTCAAGTTTAATCTGACGTGATGAATCACATTCAATCAAAGATATTCTTTAATTATCCACAGTTGACTGTTTTATAGGAAATGCGAAAAAGTCTCAGATGTATTGTGAATTTTATATATTGTGCCGAGAATCGTTCAAAATGAATTATTTATTAACTATTTTCGTGATATCACTTTGCTTTCCATAAGCTATGATTTTAAAGTTTAATCTTTAACAGTCTTTTGTGTGCAAATTTTTGCAAAAAAAAACTTTCAGACACGGAAAAAGGTCTTTCTGGGTCCATCTGGATGTTGCTAGAATTTTTGTCCATGCATCGTGAAGTATCAACAAATATTTCGCTTTGAATAGAC
The DNA here is from genome assembly GCF_002204515.2 of Aedes aegypti. NCBI lineage: Eukaryota > Metazoa > Arthropoda > Insecta > Diptera > Culicidae > Aedes > Aedes aegypti. The sequence goes on from NC_035108.1 coordinate 439,722,336, forward strand.
TCGTAATATACAAATTTTTTCGAACAATTTCTATCAACCCTTTTGCCATCACTGAAGCACCTTCAAATGATTCAATATCCTGAAATATTTGTGACTAGTTGTCAGAAAACTTGATATTCATCATCAGTAGCTTCATCATTTGTATTAGATAATCAATCATTCGATAATCCTGTTGGTAACCATAGGATCTGCTGAATAATTTCCGTTCAATAACTTCACCCTTAGTGTTTTTCAAATGTTTCAAAACATGTTTTTAACTTAAACAAGATATTAACAATGAGCATGCTTCTAACGTTTCTATGTATGAAAAAAAAAACATCCTAAGCGCTGAATAGATGATTATTAGAATAAGCCTTTATATAATACGTGCCTTGATCGACCTGAGAAGTTCGTCGTCAACCATTTATTGTGAAAAAAATATTGATTCAAAAGATTATTAGATTTTTCATCAGTACCGAAAATACCGGTACTCAATGCTTTCCAGTACCGGTATATCGGTACCAAAAATTGGTCGGTAATACCGGTACTTTCGGTATACCAAAACCCTATCCCACACTTGCAAGATTCTGCTCCACTTGGTCAAACCACGTAGCTCGTTGCGCCCCTCTTAATCTTGTACTGCCCGGATTAGAGAAGAACACTATTTTTGTAAGATTGTTGCCCAGCATTCTCACAACGTGCCCCGCCCATCGTACCCTACCAGCTTGTACGACTCTCTGGATATCGGGTTCAACGTAGAGTTGTGCAAACTCGTGGTTCATTCCTCTGCTCCATACAGGGTTCTCTCATACTCTACCAAATCGTCCTAAGCACACGTCGTTCAAATACGCTTAGCGCAGAATCTCTTCAAGCATTGTCCACGTTTCATGTCCGTAGAGGACTACCGGTCGTATCAGCGCCTTGTACATGATACACTTAGTACGAAGGTGAAGTTTATCAGACTGCAAGGTCTTGTGGAGTCCGTTGTAAGGACGTCTAAGAATTTCTCTACTGCAGTTTGTTATCTAACATTATCAATGATCCAAGGTAGACAAATTCATCTACCACCCCAAACTCATCTTCGTCGATTATCACACTTTTGCCAATACGAGCTCTATCGCACTTGGTTCCTCCAGCCAGCAGATATTTCGTCTTCGACGTATTTACCTTCAATTCATGCCTTTTTGATTCACCTTTCATCCTGGTATACTGCTCAGTAACAACCTGGAACGTCCTTCTGACAATGGCTACGTCGGCAGCGAAACAGATGAACTGGTTGGTTTTTTTTGAAGATCATGCTCCGCACATTGAAGCCCGCCCGTATTATAACACCTTCTAAAGCAATTTTGAACAGGAAGCATGAAAGACTGTCGCATTGTTCTGTATCGCATATCCTGATTATCAATCGGTACAGACAAGTAGTCAACCTACAGTGAGTTAATATGCCGAGAGAAGGTTATTCGGTCCAGTTCCATCCTTCCCGGATGCTTCGTTGTTCTTGAGCAGTTTGATAGCATTCTTAACTACAGTTATTGTGGAAATTTGCACGTATCTCTATCATCCGCCGTACCGATGAAGCCATTCCTCCCGCTGCCTTGATATTTCTTCTCTGTGCCATTCATGTGTTCATCTTAGTGCTGCTTCCACCGTTCAATCATCTCACGTTCGTCCGTCAAGATTCTGTGGTTAAAGGTCGTAACAAGTTCCTCTAGGAATTCCATTTGCAAGTTTTTCCAGGGATTCCATCAAGAGTTCTTCTTGGGATTTCATCAGAAGTTCTTCTAGGGATTCCATCAGGTGTTCTTTCACTGTTTCCATCAGAAGTTCCTTCAGGGATTCCATCAGGAGTTCGTCTGGGCACTACACAAGGATTTTATCAGGCGTTTCATTAGCAGTTTCTTTAGTTTCCTCCAAGGATTCTATCAAAAGTTTTTCTAGAGATTCCTTCAGAAGTCCCCTAACCCTTTCCACAGGACTTCTTCTAGGGATTTCATCAGGAGTTCCTTAAGGGATTCCTTCAGGAGTTATTATGGGGATTTTATTGGGAACTCCTTCGGGAATTCCATCAGGATTTCCTGCAGGGATTCCATTGTGAGTTCCTCCCGGGATTCCAATTGGAGTTCTTCCAAAGAAGTTCTTCTAGGGATTACACCAGGAGTTCCTCCGGGGATTCCATCAGGAGTTCCTCCAGAGATACCGCCTGAAATTCCTACAGGTCTTCTTTTCTGAAGATCCTGTAGGGATTTCATCAAGAGTTTCTCCGGAGATTCCAATTAGAATTCATCCAAAGATTATATCAGGAGTTCTTCAAAAGATTACATCAGCAGTTCCTCAAGGAATTTCACCACAATTTCTTCAGGGGATTCTACCAGGAATTCCATCCGGAATCTTCTCAGGAATTGCTCCAAGGAGTACCTATAGGTATAACAGCAGAAGTTCCTTCAGAGATTTCTCTTGGAATTCCAAGGAAATGCATCAGGATTACTCTTAGGGATTTGATAAGGCGTTCATCCAGAGATTTCATCAGGACTTCCTTCAGGAATCTTATCAAGAATTCCTCCAGAAATTTCATAAAGAGTTCCTATAGGAATTCAATCAGAAGTTCCTCTGGAGATTCCACCAGGAACTCCAGGAATTTCTATTAGAAGTTTTTCTAGGGATTACAACAGGAGTACTTCTGGGGATTATAACAGGAGTTCCTTCAGGGATTCCAGTCGGAGTTCCTCCAGGTCCGAAGTTCTTATAGGGATTACAGCAAGATTTGCTGTAGAGATCACAGCAGGATTTGCTGCAAGGATTTCATCAGCATTTCTTCTAAAGATTTTATCAGCAGTTCCTCCAGGGTTTCCATAAGAAGTTCCTTCAGAGATACCTGGTTTACTTTAGGAGTTTTATCAAGAGTTTCCGCAGGACTTTTATCAGAAGTTACTCTCAGGGTTAAGTTTGAAGTTTCTTTAGGTATTTCAGCAGAAGTTCTTCTATAGATTTCATTAAGATTCATTAAGAAGTTCTTATATGGATTCCATTAGGAATACTTCTAAGAATTTATTATGAAATCCACCTGGGATTCCATCAGAAGTTCTGTCAGGGGTCCTATCAATTATTCTTTTAAAGGCTTCTTCTGGAACTTCTCTACGGTTATTATGGGTTCCATCAGGCTATTTGCTACGGATAACTCCCAGAATATATTAGGTTCTACCAGAGAGCTCTTCAAGAGAATCCTACAGGATTTTTTTAGGTGAATTCTCCCGGAATTTCTTAAGTGATTTCTCTCGGAATCACCTAAGGCAGTGGCGCAATCATGTGGGGAGGTTTGGGGGTCAAAACCCCCACCAGAGCCGAAAAAATACAAGGTTTGCCAAGTATATTTTTGAAATTCAACAACATCATACAACTACAGAGCAGTAAATGAATTTGAATCGTATTAAAATGTCGAGAATGTCGCTGATGCTGAAAAAAAAAAAATCGCGTTGATTTGGGGGAGCCTATATTCTTGAAATTTCTTAAGGGATTTCTCTCGGAATTCCACCCGAAATATCCTCAAGACTTATCGACGGTTATCAGGAACTCCTCCAGAGATTTTATCAACAATTTTTCACTACCGGAATTCTTCAAGAGATACCTTCCGGATTTTTTCAAGGGATTCCTCGCGGAATTGATGAAGGGACTCCTCCCAAAATTCCGGGAGGAAAAATCTTTGAATTCCTCAAGGGATTCCTCCCGGATTTTTTCAATGAATTTCTCGTGGAATATCTCCACGGATTCTTGGGGGCTACTAGGAATTACTTCGGGGATTTTACCAGATATTTCTTGTTACGATTGCACCAGTAATCAATTTATTCTCCAGTGGCTCTATCAGGAATTTCACCTGAGATTCAAAAAAAGAATTCCTTCATGGATTTCTCCAAGAATTCCTTCAGTTATTCCACCAGAAATTGCTTCTAAAATTACGCTTAATCTAGGGATAACATCTAGAATTCGCCGAGATAGATGGTTTTTTGCTGAAATTCCCATAGGGAAGAAGTTCTTTCAGGAACTTCACTCATATGTTTCCTGTGATTCTACCAGGAATTAAAAAAAAATCCAGAGGTTTTTCCAAAATATTCTTGAGAAAAATCCTCCAAGGATTCCACCAAGATATTTTCCAGGATCCTATAACAGTTTTTTTTTTCGAGGGATACGACCACCATTTCCTAATATAAAGATTCCAACAGTTATTCCTTCAAAAACTTCACCAGTTTCTGTAATTATTTCACCAGTACTTTTTCAAGAGATGAAGTTTTTAAAGAATTTTCCTAGGAGCTCTTGCAGGTTGACACTGATAATATCATCAGAGTTTCGCCAGAATTTTCACCAGTTAAAACTATCAGTTTTACTATGATTTCTCTTCTTAGATATTTTTCAGGGTTTAATTTCTGACAATCCTGAATAAATTCTAAGAAGCGAAAGGGAATTGACTAAAACATTTCCAATGAGTTCGCAAGAGTTGAAAAACCAACAATATTTCCGCGAGAGATTCTACCAGGAATTCTGCGAAGGATTCAACTAAGAATTCTTCCATTCTCTTCTCTAGGTATTCTATCAGGGAGCTTCTACAAAACAAAAAAAAAATTATCCAGGGATTCCACTGTTTTTTACTCAGAGGATTGAACAAAGTATTTCTCTGAATGCCTTCAGGTTGAATATTTGAAGCATCCAGAAATCTTTTTTTTTTTTTTGAAAATCCATGGGTCATTTTCTTGAGAGATTCTTGGAGGAATCACCAAAGAAACCACTGGAGATATTCCCAGAGAATTCCCTGCAGATTTTCCTTAACATCTCAGAAAGAACTTTAAAAGCAATCACTGAAGGAGTTTTTAAAGGGTTTTCTAAGGTAATTTCTTGAAAAAAAAAAATCCGGCGAGAGATACTGGAAGAAATTAATGGTTGATTTCCTTTAAAATCCTTGGAGTAATTTCTGAAAGATTCTTGAAGTAATTCCTGAAAAAAATCCCAGGACAAATGCCTCGTAGGGTGTTTTCAGGGATACCGGCGAAGATCTTTGAAGGAAACACTGGAGGTATTTATAAGAGAATTTATGGAAGATTCCTTAGAAGAATCCCCGGAGCATAATGTCTCAGAAAATTGCAATCGGGAACTCTAAACAAACTCCTAGTGGAATTTTGTGAAGGAAGTTTTAATGAATTCTTCCGCATTATCTCATGTTGAATCCTTGAAGGTTTCCTGGTGGAATTGTTGGAGAAATTCTTGATGGAATCCCTAGAGGAATTCTTCGATGAATCCTTGGAGTAATTCTGAATAGAATTACTGTACGAACTCCTAAAGCAAATCTGCACATGTATTTCTGTAGGAATTTTTGACGGAATTTCTAGAGAAAATCGAGTAGAAATCCTTGAAACAATTCTTGGAAGAATGTTTGAATTACTCGCCAAACTGTTTTCTGGAGGAATCTGTGCAATCACTAGAAGAATCAGTTTGATGGGTTAATCCTTGTAGTAATATCTTGGGAGGAATTCCTTTAGCAATGTGTTAGAGAATTTCCAGAGGAATTCCTGGTAGAATCGCAGGAAATGAATCCTGAAAGAATCTGTTTGGGAATTCCTAAAGCTTCACTGGAGGAATTCTTAAACGAATCTTTGGAGGTTTTTTTTTGTTGGAACTCTTGATAGAAGCATTGGAATAATCACTGAAGAAATCCTTTTGGGAGTTTTTGGATAAATCCCTGGAGAAATCTGTAGTAAAATTACTGGTGGAATTTTGGATGAGGAAAACTAGGAGGAAGTTCTGGCAAAATCTCAAATAAAATCTCTCGAACAAGTTTTTCAAAGCATTCGTAATGTGATTCCTGGGTAATGCGTGATGAAATCCTAGTAACTAACTTCTAGAGAAACTCCTGAAGGAATCATTGAAGAAATTGTTATAACAATCTATGGATGAATTCTTGGAGGTAGCCTTGGAGTAAGTCCTGAAGAATTACTGCAGAAATCACTTGTGAATTCTTTTAGGGTTGATCGTTGAAGGAATAAGGGGAGGAAATCCTGAATAATTTGTAAAGGATCTTTGATGAATTTCTGAGGAAGAATGCCAAGAAAAATGCCGAAAGGATATTCCATGGATGAATTTCTGGTTGAATCTGTGGATAAACTAGAAATTATTGATAAAATTCAAGGTTAAATCTTTGGAAGAATTTCTGGTGGAATCCCTATTCATGGACTTCCGGAAAAGCTCCGAAGTAGAAGAACTTGTGAAAACCAATCAAAGATTCTGGATATTTGGAGAAATTCCCATATCGATGACTGTTCAGAATAATTCCCGACAGAGATCCCGCATAATTTAAGAGTTTCCGAATTATACTTAACTGATAAAAGTTCTGCTCTTCCTTACTATGATTATTGCTCAAAAATAGTAGAAATATTTCCCCCAAAGTAACAGATTTCGGAAAAATAACAATCATACATCCACTAGACTATTCGAGATCATTCAAAACATGCGAAGAAATTTAGTGTTGCTGCAATGAACTTTGACAGTCGGTCTAACGGTTGCATTAAAATGAATCGATTTGACTAACTTGGGGGTGGAGTCAATGTTGGTCGAACCGCCTGAGCATCTGTGGGCTGCATAAGAAGCCGGCCTTCTTCCAAAAGATGTTCCAATCTGATCTGATCCCCGGCCCGATCAAATATTTTGTCGAGTAGAAAGTATAAGAACACTAGAATGAATCGCCATGCTATATTTAGAACAAAGAAGGAGTAAATGCCTACGACTGATAGATTTTGCCGCCTCCAAGAATATAACCATTCGTAGCACCTATTTCCAGCACAGCCTTCCATACCGATACACCTGGAGATCGCCACAGCAGACAGAATCGCAAATCGACCACGTTTTAATCGATGGACGGCACTTCTCCGACATAACCGACGTCAGAACCTATCGTGGCGCTAACTCCCTGGTGATGGTGAAACTGCGCCTAAAACTATCCGCCATCAACGATATACGTTACCGGCGCCCGCCTCGGTACAATTTAGCGCAACTGAAATGCCGCATGGAAGAGGTGGAATGCCAAGAGATGGAGCTTCCATACCGTACATCCTCAGTACATCCTGCTTCATGCCACGAGCTTAAATGTGCCGGGATGGAGGGTTTTGACGGACGGACGCGAGGTGATCGAAAGGTGGAAGCAGCACTACGATGAACATCTAAATGGCGCAGAGAACACAGGCACAGAAGGTCAGGACAGCGTAGGCGATGGCTACGTCAGCACAGCGGACAGTGGAAACTAACCAGCTCCCACGAAGTGGGAAGTTTTAGGATGCCATTCAGCAGCTCAAAACAACAATGCCGCTGGCAAGGATGGTATCGGAGCCGAACTCATCAAGATGGGCCCGGACAGGTTGGCCGCTTGTCTGAAAGTCAGAATCTGGGAAACATTTACCTCAGGAACATTTACCTGAGGAATGGAAGCAAAGCGTTAGATAGGCGCTTTATCTACAAAAAATGGCGACAAACTGAAGTGTGAAAATTATCGTGCAATCTTTATCCTACAAAGTGCTGTCCCAGATTCTCTTCCGTCGTCTATCATCTATTGCAAACGAGTTCGGGGGAAGTTATCAAGTAGGTTTCATCGACGGCCGCTTGACAAGGGATCAGATCTTTTCCGTGCGGCAAATCCTCCAGAAATGCCGTGAGTACCAGGTCCCTACGCACCATTATTTATTTTTTATTTAGTTGGTGTTAAATCAATTAGTTGGATAAAATCTCGTTAACTATGTAACGCCAATTTATTCGGTCCATAGCTGTGTCCCTCCAACTTCGATTTTGGCCCACGCTCTCCAGATCTTGTTGCACTTGATCATGCCACCTCGCTCGCTGTGCTCCCCGCCTTTTTGTACCAACCGGATTCAACGCGAACACCATCTTTGCAGGATTGTTGTCCGGTAGTCTTGCAACAGCAAACCCTTCCGGCTTTCGCATCCTTCAGGATACTGGGTTCGCCGTAGAGCCTAGCGTGCTCGTGGTTCATTCTTCGCCTCCACACACCGTTCTTCTGCACAACGCAAAGATGGTCCTAAGCACCCTTCGTTCGAACACTCCAATTGCTTGCAGGTCCTCTTCCAACATGGTCCACAGTGGCGCGGGAAGTGGGTAGGACAGGTAGGACATGTACTACGCACAAAACTACCTGGGTAGGACAGTCAAAGGATTGTCCTACCCACGATTTAGTGAAAAAAAAACAAGATCAGAAGAAATCTTTAAAAATAGAATAAACAATTTATCATCTGTTCAATATACATACAAGCTCGTGTTAGGAACGATTAAGAATATCTATAGTGAATATTCTGGGAAACTAATTGTAAGAATTGTTACAAAAAAAAAAAAAAAAAAACAAATGAAACAGTTCTGTAGGTTTCTTTTCGAGACTTTGTCCCTTTTCAATGCAAGTCTCTAAAAAGTCTCTATTTTTAATGGGAGGTCTCTTAAGTCTCTATTTAAAAAAAAAGATCTCTAAAGTATCTTTTTTTTCCTAATACCGGTACCCCCGTTGGTTTGACCACATTTAATCTGAACACTTTTTAATCTGTACCTCGCTAATTTACACATTGTTCAGATTAAAAATGGTTCAAACGTCATTTAGCTCATGGAACGGAGTGAAGTGAGATGGATCGCTGTGGAACGGAACGCAGAATCAAAACAAAACAGTGGAAGAGGTAACCAGAAGCACGTTTCCAGGGTGACTAGATGTTCAAATTAAAAATGAATTCCGATGGTTTGCATGAGGTCCCGTTCAAATTAACGGGGGTGCACGGTACTGCAAAATTGCACGAACTGCAGAGAAACCTTCAGAGACTATAACGGGTCCAACAGGCTCTTCAAGAATTTCGTCTCAGATTCCCCCAGGAATAGCATAAGAAATTATCATAATGATTTTATTTGGAATCTTTTCAGGGTCTCCTTCAGGAATTCCTTCCGAAATTCTACTAGAGATTTATCTACCAATTCTCCCAGAAAATCTTTTAAAGATTTTTAAAGGATGCCTAGAAGATTTTTTTTAGAATCTGCTTTAGGATCCCTTGAGAACTCCAAAGCTACTACATCCAGTAACTTCCTCAGCTATTACCTTGATTTTCTTTTCCAAAACAATCCTAGAATTTCCACTAGATTTTTTTTTCGGAAACATCCTTCAACTGAATTCTCCAATTGTTTCTCTAGGAGATCGTCCTAAGATTTCTGCTGAATTTCTCCTGAGGAAAACCTCGATGGTTTATTTGAAAGTATTTGAATAAAAAATAGCTGAGGGGTTTTTCAAGAAACCCTGCAAGAATTCCTCCGCCTGTACATGAGCATTTCTTCAAGAATTACTCCACGGTTTAAGGCCGGTTTGCTACTGACAAGAAGATTGTACTCCGTTTGGCATAAAGTCGTTTGGCATAAGGTCGTTTGGCATAAAGTCGTTTGGCATAATGGCCGTTTGGCATAATGATTGATTTAGGATGAATATCGGCATTTTTGAAGCTTTTTCAGAGATCAACACCACCGAGCACAAAGCACTTTTTTTTTGGTAGGTGCTCAACAAGCGTGGTGTTCGTTCAGAGATTTTCCTATCTATGAATGTCAAAAATTGTTGTGACATTAGAGAGCATTACTAAATAAAACTCGTGATGGGTCGGTGGAAGATTTTTTCGGAAAAATAATTTTCTCTACATCCCAGAACATAGAGTATTTTTGAGCTTGAGCTATATACGACAGCAGATTTTTTTTCGCCTCAAATGAAAAACACACTTTTTATAAGAAAATATTTGTGGCAAAACTTTTCAACGATTCCATTAAAATTTTAATTTTGGAAGTGTTCATCAAAAACATCGTCTATTATCGAAAGAAGGGGAAATTTGTGATTGAAATAATATTTTTTCCAGCATATATCGAAAGAAGATTATGAGTTTGCAAAAATGAAATATGTTGGTTTTGAAATCATTATCATCATAACAGAAAGTCTTGCAAGAATTGATAAAACAGATAAATATGGTTTACATTTAGCTTTACTAAATAATAAAATTAAAAACAGTAAAAATCTAAAGAGCAACCTATTTTTAGAAGAAAGCAACATTTATGATTAAACCAATAGAAGATTGGATGCCATAAATTATTGTTGCATAATAAAATGAAAATAAATAAATTGCGTTCAGAATCATCGAAGTGATTGTGCAACTTTTCCCCGAATGGCGTTTCTCCGAATATCCCCGAATGAACGGTTTCCCTGAAAAGTGGTGCAGTTTAAAAAGGTGCTATAATAGTCCTCAGTGGCTGGATAATGAATAAGAAATAACGATAGGCAATCAAAAGAATGCGGTATTCTGTCATTCTCGCCTATACACATGTTGTCAAACATGCTGAGGATGGTAAAACTCGAAAGAACCGCCAATTAAATAAAGAAGGGTGCATATTAGATGGCCAGTTCGTTCACCACCCTGAAATGTATAAAGTTACGACAATTATGAGTGCTTAAAACTTTTCGGGGAAACGAGGTTTCCGAGGAACTGGTATTCGGGGAACTGGCGTTCGGGAAACACCATTCAGGGAATCAACATTCGGGAAAGAGTAGCACAACCCATTGAAGTAACTGCAGTAATCGATTTCTCTTTTCGCTGATTACTTGAGCAGATCAATGTTATCGGTTACCGCCTTTTTGTTAGTTGGAAACAAAAAATATTGAAAAAAATACCCGAGCAGAAGAAAATAACTACTGAATACCAAATTGAGGTATTCCATACCAGATAATTTCCAATACTTACAACCTGAATGAGATATGAATGAGCAATGCATAAGAGGTAAAATACCTCAAATAATACCTTCTGCATATTCTACAAATACCCAGCTGATAATTAGATCAGGTATTGTAATACCTAAATAATACTTGACGGATTTTCATATAAAAGTGAAATTTTTCAATATTATTTCAATACCTCCAGCAGTCCTCAATAGCTATTGAATACCTAAATGAAGTATTTTTAATTGTTTTAAACATTTTTTTTTCAAATACCATTATAATACCAAAATGAGGTATTGATAACTAAAAAATACCTTATTGTGATATTATACCTAAAAGTGGTATGCATAAGTTATTCCGAGTCATTCTTTCCTCCTCGGGTAAAGTTACAAAGAACAGTCTATGTTAAAAGAAGGTGAAATTTATTTAAATTTTAAATCAACGGTTTTTATATCTATAATTATGGTTACATCATATCTATATAAATAAAAATGGAATGGTGTTTGTATGTCACGAAATGGCTCACGAACGGGGCAACGGATTTGGATAATTCTTCCCCCATTTTGTTCGTCAGCGGTTCCGACGTGTTCGTGTGTATAAAAATCCCAGGATATTCACCGGGAAAGTTGAAAAAACGAGCGCGAACGAAACTGTCATTTTATATGGGACGATCAAAAGCGTTTTTCAACAGCCTACTTGATGGCAAGACAAAGTTTGCCGGGACCACTAGTTTCGAATAAAAAACATAAAACGTTTGAAAGAAGGGTAAATTTGTGCTAAATATATCAAAATCTTTAGTGCAAAAAAATATTCCAATAGCGAAACTCAAAAGAAGAAATAATATTAGAAAGGAGAATAATTTCTGGATTACTAATAAAATACTATTGGCTATAACTTTCCTAATATGCTTTAGTTTATTCAAAAGCATATGATTGTTGAATAAAGTATCATGTTGTATCAATTGGCTGCAGCCTGATGTCATCAGAAAGATCCAATAGAAACGTAAAAACGAATGTCATCTCAAGAAATTTTCGGTTCCAGACTCATTATGCCAAACGACCATTTTGCCAAACGACTTTATGCCAAATGACCATTATGCCAAACGACTTTATGCCAAACGGCTTTATGCCAAACGACTTTATGCCAAATGACCTACCACCTGACAAGAAAAGGAATCGCCTATCTCGATGCGTGGAAAATTTCTCCCAAGAAATGGTCAAGAAAATCACTTAAACAACAAACAGCATACTTAGCTTTATCCCAGAAATCCAATTTTTTTAGGGTTTCTTCGAAAATAATCATTTATTTTAGGAATTGCTGCAGAATTTCTTCCAATTAATACATTTTTTAAAAGTTTTCCAAAAAAAATCCCACCATGGGTTTATTTTTCAGAAAAATTTCATTTGCATTTTCCTGGAGGAATTTCTGAAGAAACCTTAGAAGAATTGCTGAAGGTATCATTAGAGAAATCTCTAGTTGAAATCTTATATTACTTCACAAAGGCAGTTTCATGATTCATTGGATAAAATCTTAGAGGTTGGGACTTTCTTGAAAAATTTCACAAGGAATTTTTGGAGGAATTCTGATGAATCTTTGAAGAAATTCCATTTCGGTGATTCTCCTTGGGTGAATCCAGGTTGAATTCTTGAGGCATCCAATACAATATTCTTGAAGAAATTCCCTAAGAAAAATCGTCATACTCCTTTAGAAATTTTTAGAGTAATATCTGAACATTTTATCTAAATAAATTTGAGATGAAATTCCTGGAGAAAACCATGTAATTCCAAAAAGGTCTTGGATCTTGAAATGATGGCAAATAATAATAAAATAATAATAATGACAGTTTGTATTTCCTGGATCCTAATAGATTTCGTTTTTAATTTCCATACGGTTAAAGGTTTTCTCAGCTTCAATGTGCACAAAATATTTGCCAACGTTTGTCCTACCCATGGTTTCGAACGTGGACGCGCCTCTGATGGTCCATGCTTCATGTCCATAGAGGACTACCGATCTTAGTAGCGTTTACATTTGGTGCGTGGTGAATCTCTACGCACCATCTGTTCATCGATTATAAGGCGACATATGACAATATTGACCGTGTAGAGCTATGGACAATCATGGACGAGAGTAGCTTTCCCGGGAAGTTCATAAGATTGATGGACAGTGTGCAAAACTGCGTGAAGATCTCGTTCAAACACTACAGTTCGTTCGAGTCGCGGCGGGGACTACGACAGGGGATGAACTTTCATGCCTGTTGTTCAATATTGCGGTACATAGCGGAGAGCCGGACTTAACAGTCGAGGCACGTTTTATACGAGATCCGGCCAATTTGTTTGCATCACGGACGACATGGATATTATTAGGAGGAAATATGAAACGGTGGCAGATTTGTTCACCCGCCTGAAACGTGAATGCGTCGAAAACAAAGTATATGCTGGAACTGTGCAGGATAATGGTGTGTGGCGGCGAAGAATGGATCTCGAGCTCGCTCAACTCCATGGCGAACCCAGTATGCTGAAGGTGGCTAAAGCTGGAAGGATACACTAGGCAGGAAATGTTGCAAGAATGCCGGACAACAGCCCTGTAAAGATGGTGTTCGCTACGAATCCGGTAGGAACAAGAAGGCGTGGGGCACAGCGAGCGAGGTGGCTACACAAGAGTTGTCATCATATACGAAATTGATAAATCCAAAAGCATACATTTTTCAAATTAATCACTTTATTTTCATTAAAAATGGTACATCGCTTGCGGCCGTGGCAAAACGCGTACGCAATTCACATTGCGACTGTTACAATAGCTAGGTGTAACTATTTACACTCACACACGTCGCGGTTGCGCTAGTCTAGTACGGACTAAGGGTGGTCATTAAATTCTTTTGCTAATAACTTGATTATAACAGTTGAACAATTGTGGCTGGAGTCTTGGAACGGGGATATGTGGAGTAAGATCAACTAGTGGGTGCAGCGTTTTGCTTTTGATTCTTCTAATGATTTTCAATATGATAGTTAGATGTTAGAGCTTATATGACATTTTTTACTTGCTGCCAATGGTGATTCAGATTTTTTTTTTCGATTTTCCTGTTTAAATTAAGTGGTTCAGCTTGTTTCTTTCTGTAAAGAAAAATAATACTTTCTAAGTTAGTTTCTTGCTTTTCTTCTACATGGTAACTAATCTGCTTGCTTGTAATCGGTGCTCATTCATGAAAACGTAGCTCTTTTGTTTCTATAAGGAACACTTTCTGTGAGTTTTGTAGCTGTTTGCGATTCTCTCAATAGACTTAGGTAAGATAAAACAATACTTTAAAAATTCTTTATACTTCGGAACATCCAGATCACAATCCCAGTTGGATGAGCTTTAAGGTAGCCTGTTCCGGTTCTTCGGATTTCTATTCTATGCAACTAACGGATTCTTACGCACTACTTTGAGTAACAATCGAATTAAACTAAAAAATAAAACGTGAGTTAACAAGGGACAAACTATTCAATCGAGTCTAATCCAACTAACCAATCAATATAAACTTCAACAAGTAGACTTTTAACGTTCATCTTCGTTTTAGAAACAAATCAAACCTTTACATAAATCGTTGATGATTTTGCTATACGCTTTTCATTCCATTTTGTTTTCAATAAATTTATTACGAATATCGCTTATTTGGCTTTGGTTGAACATTTATTCCGTCTGGTGGCTCTGCCCATAACAGCAAAGATTTGCTCTCGCTCATATTTACTGCTGCACTTTTCGCTAAATGTTGTACAGGAATTATTATAGACTTTTAAAGTTGCTTCAATTGAACATAAAAAAAATAAACTTTTCGCAATAAACTCAAACCTACGGGCTACAAACAAAGATCATATGGCAAAACGAGTATTTTGTGGTTCATCTCGCTCGGTAGTATTTTCCCCTTTATTGGTTTCTCAAGCAGTATACTCATCGAGTGGAGTTTGGTGCTTTACGCGATTACTAGGAGATGAGGACACGTCGTGATTTTTGTTTTCGCTAAAAAATAACTCTAAGAACTCTTAACAGCACTAAAAGGTGTTCGAGTGATTGCTCTCGAATCTGAGTAAGACTATTTTACAAATATAAGTTGGAAATGATTACACAAATTCTAGGCTAGGCGTAGTACAGGGTGCGCTTACGAGGACTATGCTGGTAATCTAACAAGTACGAGTTTTGTTCTGGTGATGTAGGTTCCATCTTTTTTTGTCAATAAGTCGCGAACGGATGGAAATAGAGATTTACAAAGAGAGATGCGTGTAACCTTACTGAGTGCTAACAGGAATTGATTGATTGTACATTGTAACATTGCGTTTTCGACTGAGTGCGTGCTGGTTGGAAGTGAGGCTGTCGGATACGAAATGATGACTGTATTATTGAAGTATCTGTTTGGGTTCAATAACATCACAAATAAACGGCGTTCGGTCAAATGGCCGGACGCCGGGAAAACACCTTATTAAGAGCGTTTTGTAAATTCTTCAAAATATCTTCTTCGTTGATTTCTTGTGTTTTTTAAATATTTAATGAATCTACAAGCATTCTTAACAAGTATTTTCCCATTTAACAACTTCAAAGCTACAGTCATCATTTCCAACGAATTCCGACCTCATACCAGCTGGACCCCTCCCCCCGAACTCCCCTCCCATTGCTTCAAACACTCCCGGGCACCGTGGTCCCACCCGGTCAAGTAACCTGCACCTGCTCGGCATCCTCCTCGTCATCGTCGTTCGTTTCCATCTTGATCTCCAGGTGGGCGCTGTGGGAACTTCCCGCCGGCGATCCCGGATCCGAAGGCGTCGAACTACGTGACGAACTCGCGTCCAGCTGATGCTGTTGATGAGCTTGCTGTTGCTGCTGCTGCTGCTGTTGAACCTGCTGAGCCAACGACGATTGGTGGTGCAGCTGGGGATGTTGAGCTGCGGCAGCTGCTGCCGCCGCCTGGTGATGCTGCATCCTCAGCGGGATCGGCAGCTGCGTCACTTTACCCATGAAGGAACGAATTTCTTCGAAGTAGGAATCCTCCGGGATACCGCGCGAGTTTCGTCGCGCAGCTCGGAGACGTTCGTCCAGGCCAAGACCCAGACTGGTGACGTCGGCTTCGTGCTTCTTGAGGTGCCGATCGAGGTTCGTCTGCTGACCGAAACAGCGTTCGCAGAGGGCGCACTTGAAGGGGCGTTCCTTGTTGTGGATGTTTCGCACGTGGCGCTGCAGGTTGCTCGATATGCTGAAGGAACGCTCGCAGTATTTGCACTTGTAGGGCTGTTCGCCGGTATGTGTCCGCAGGTGACGCGTGAGGTTCGCGGAACGGGGGAATACTTTGCCACAGAACTTGCACGAGTAGCGATCTTTGTTCTTGGTGGCGGCACCTGGCGGTAGATTGTGGTTGATGCTGTTGGCGTTGTTGTTGTTATTGTTGTTGGCAAGGCCGTTGCCATTGCTGGATTGCCTCAGCTGAGATAACCGTTGGAGATCGAACGAAACGGGTGATCGCGCGGGGAGGAATTGGTTCCGGTATCCGGGCAGTGGAAGTCCAGCTTTGGCGATCGCTTCCAACATCAGGGGGTTGATCCCCGGCGGAGGGAAGATCGGCGGACTGTGGTTTGCTAGGTTAGATATTCGGAACTCGTCCTTTACGTTGATGTGGTTGTTGTTGGTGTATTTAACGCTGTTGTTGTTGTTGTTAAGATGGATCGGGCTTGGGCTCTTATTGCTGCTATCGGTGTTGTTATCTCTTAGGTTGTTGTTGTTATTGTTGTCTTGGAAGGACGTTACGCTGCTGGGTTTGACGACATCTTCGGCCGGCGTCCGTGGGGATTCGTCTTCATCCGACGTTGAACTGCTGCTGTTGGAGGACTTTTTGCGCTCCACTCGTAGATCTAATGGTTGATCGAGCAGGCTCTGTTGTTGGTGGAGCAGATTGGATGAAGAGGATCGGTTGCTGGTGGAGAAGTCGAACGGCAGCTGAGCCGAGAGGGTCGACCCTAGGCCGAGTAACGGGTAGACCGCTGCTTGCTTGGGACTGGGGAGCATCTTTCTTGGGGAGTGATCTTTTTCTCGCATCTTTTTCCTCTTAGCACTCGATCTCACTTGGCATTCCCCGGTTCAGAGAGAAGCGTGGTCCTGCAATGGAACAAAAAGAGAAGCAAAAATTAATTGAGTCATTCATTATGTGTTCTGTTTGAACCTGAGGGGCAGAAATAGAGAGAAAATAATGTTTGTTTGGAAAGTTCCGCGGGCAGAACAATAAACTGCATTGAAGACAATTGTGGCATACAATCGCCGGGGAAATAAATCCCAACTGTCGCCAAGTCAATATTTGAATAGCTATTAAGTTTTGATATTGTGAAGTGCGCCCGGGATGATCTTGTCAAAGGAAACCGCACAACGTTGGCGATCTTGAGCGATCACTTCACCGTCACTTCTTCCCTTTCCTCACCCTGTTCCTGTTCCAATTAACCTGATGCCAGAAATAAGCAGCAACGAGCATAGATGAGCTGCTGGGGTGAAATCACAAATTGGAAATTCCATCTCGGTGTTCTGTCTGACCGCACAGAGGCAAACGGGACGGGCTCTGAACCCGCTTAGAAACGTCGCGCATAAATCTATCGATTTCCATTATATATTCAATTGCAGCGTGCGCTGTCCAATTCCCCTTCGTGGGCGACCGACCCTACGCTCCAGATTTCCATTCCGATGCTGCTTGCCAGTTTAGCGAGTAAAATGATCTTCGTGAAGGGTGGCGAGGAGATAGGGAGGTGGGCGCGGAACAGGATCGCTTGAACGATGTGGCACGTGGGTGTTTGACTGGGGTCTGTATTTTGTAGAAAATTGTGCTTACGGGCAGGGGCTGGCAAATTACGGAACATGTCTGACTTATGATTTTTTTGATTTAAACTGATTGCAAATAGAGAATACGAAAATTTACGTAGCGATACATATCAATATTTCGAATCCTCTCCTATCCTTATCTAGCGGAGTTAGGGGCAAGTGTGCCACCTTAAGCAAATTGTTTTCTAACTTTGTCCAAAGTTATAAAACCAATCGATTTTGCCTCAGGATTTTAGTCTATCTTCTTTTCATAAGCACTGTGCCAGTTTAAAACATAATGACTTCGAAAAGTATTAGTTCTCGAGCTTCTAAAATATCATCCAAAATAGCGTATTTTTCAGCACTATGGGGCAAGACTGCCACCGATGTTTGTTCGGTGTAGTTCTACGTGTAATGAAATTTTCTTTATTCCATGTTTATATCACTTACAAAGCAGATGTTTTTTAACAATTTAAAGCATATTTTTGAGTTTACCGTCATAAGGGGATGCTTTATAAGAAGGAATGCGGAAATATCTACTAGACAACTCAAATAACTAAAATGATTATTTTTGTCACCATTCAATACCATATATTACCATGATTATTTTGGATTGCATCGGATATTTATAATGTTACACTAGATCAGCACTAAATAACGGTAAAATCTTGATGTAGATAAGAAAAACAGTACTCAACACGCCGAAAAACATGTTATTATTGAATATTTAGAAATAGAGTCAATTTGGGAGCAAAAATATAAACTATTCCCCTACTACACTTCAGAAACAACTACTGGTGCATCATTTTGGTTAATAATGAATAACGATTTTGTTGATGATTCGTTGATGAAATTCGTTCCACAATTCCTTTGAAATAGTGTTCGAAAGTTTCTGCTGAAATTCTTCCGATATTTTATTCTGGAATTCCTCCGGAAGCCCCTTGGAAATTCCTCTGAAAATTATCCCAGGAGCTTCTTTGGTTGTTCAGCTTGAAGTTCCTCTAGAAGTTCCTTGGAGAGTTCCTCCGGAAGTTTCTAGAAGTTCTTATGGAAGTTCCTCCAAGGATACCTCCAGAAGCTGTTGTAGAAATTCGTTCGGAAATTTATCTGATTTCTGCAACAAATTACTCCGGAAGTTACCCTTCTCTAGGTGTCACTCTGGACGTTTTGCCAGGAGTTCCTCCAGGAAGTTCCGCTAGAAGTTCCTCCAGAAATTCCCTTAAAAGTTCAGTCCAGAAGTTCTGCTAGGAGCTACTTCAGAAATTTCTCCGGTTCTGATGTTCTCTCAATTGGAGGTTCTCTAGAAGTTCCATCGTAAGTTCCTCTAACTGTTCCTCCGCAAGCATTTTAAAAGTTTCTTTGGAAGATTCTCTTCGGAGCTCTTTCAGGATTGCTTTGGAAAGTTCCTACGCAAATTTCAGTAGGAAATCCTCCTGAACAATCCTCTTGAAGTTCTTTAACAATTTCCCCAGGAGTTACTCCGAAAGTTTTGCTTTAGTTTTATCGGGGATTTCTGCAGGGAAATTCGTTTAGATTTTTTTTTTCTAGAGTTACTACAAGAACTTCGTTTTATAACGTTATATACCGTGGTGCAGCAATACCCGGACGCTTAAGTCGACACAAATGTTTAAATGCTTAATCAAGGTGTTGTTTCAGAAAACCTTTAATGTAATATTATTTCGAACCTTGTTTAACTCAAAATCTTTACGCTACTGATGAACTTTTTGGTAAAAATCATGATTTCAACATGAAAACCATTCAAATACTTGAGCATGTCTTGTCCATAAATCCGGACAACTGATGCAAACGGTGTATTTAAATCCGGACACTTATGAATCAAAATCCGGACACTGTGTAATAGCACATAATATTCGTTTAATATTGATGTAAATCGTATCAAAACACAATAAAATATAGATATTTAAAAAGCTTGATGTCTGCGTTTGCCCTATAATGTCAAAAAGAATAGCACGTTTGTAATATTAGTGACTTGACTACCTGAGCCGAGGTGCGTGTGGCTTGAACTGCAGTCGGTGCAGATCAAACTGTAATTATGAAAGTTTAACACTATTTATTTCACATCGAGTTAAATGTTGAATACTCACAAAGCTTCCAATAGTATTTTTTAAGTTTTCTCTTATTTTTTCTAGCACAAAACTCACTTACTCTAATTAAACCAGGGTCATTAGGAAGATGTCCGGATCTTAAAACACTGGCTCGAAATCCCGGACAGTCTCTAGAAGCACCGATAAATATGTATTCCCGACTTATTCACCAACATTGGAGCCACCAAACTTTTGAAATATCTTTCCCTAAACACTTATGGTTAAAACTTGTTATAAAATATAGTTCACAAACTGTTCCTTCAATCAAACAATGTTCGGGCGGTCATCGATCGTTAAACTTGAGTTGGAGTCAGAACGCGGAGAAATGACGTTCAACACGAACAAATTATTTGTTTTCATTTTTATTATTTGTTTTACGATGGTTACTAGATTTAACATAAATGTAAAGTTATAAGCATTGTTAATAATCAACGGAGTGAATAAAAACCCAACATATTGTCATTTAATTTAACTCTAATTGACTAATATAATCAGAGTGTCCGGATATTGGTACCGTCCGGATTTTGATTCACCACGGTATAATTTATTATGGACCGATGCACGAGTTCACTACCGTGGTGAATCAAAATCCGGACAGTACCAATATCCGGACACTCTGGTATAATATGTTAATAAAATATTAAATTACATATATATGTGGTAAATTTCAAAAATAATATTCACTTTCAATTTTGCTGATCATTTCACAATAAGTTGTAATCTAGTTACCATTGCCTAAACATTAATAATAATCAGAACAAAAAAGTTGTTCCTGCTGCAAGGGGTTTTATGCGGTGTGCATCATTTTCGGTAGAAGTGACGACGAACGTACCTTAACATTCAGTTGTGCTTATGTGTTAAGTTAATGTTTTAAATTTTCATAGCTCACAAAGTATATCAAATTTGATAAAGAAATAAACGATGGTATATGTATTTATAAGCACTACAATCGTGAAATTCGTATTAATTAGCGTGATACGGTGGAAAAGAGACTGTCCGGAATCATCGACAGGTGGCTTTAAATCCGGACATTATTCTGGAGCACAGTGTTTTACTTCTAAGAGTGAATATTTGGAGGGTAAATCTAAAAGAAAACCCTCAAACATTATCAGTTAAGTGTTTTCAGTGAATGGAATGCCGGTTTAGACACAGAAAAACAGTCCAATTCAAGTATATCTGCGGTTCTAGCATCAAGCGCCTAGCCGTATATGTTTGTATAGAGTTGGAGTGATTGAAACACACATTTACAAGAATTTCAATATCATAAACATCATAGATCATAGATCTGTATGTAGAGTTTATAAATGTGACATACGGTTAAATGCAGATAAACTTTCCAAGAATTTTGTTGCAATATTCCATGCTGCAAAAGCGCTGTCCGGATTTTGATTCACGAGTGTCCGGATTTATAGACAAGTATAGCTTCTGGTGTCCGGATTTAAGGACAAGACAAGCCTGATTGTTTCGATGATTTTCATGTTAATATCAGAAGTTCCAACATAAAATTTACTTTTTCTACCAAGTTCTATTATAAAACTATGTGTAGCAAAAATGAACTCATATCTTTTTCGATGGAAAATGATTTGAAACGGAGTTTCAATATGTGCCCCAGTTTAAGCGTCCGGGTATTGATGCATCACGGTATCTGACTTTTGAGTGGTGCCATGTTATTTACGTGACCATGGCAACGAGTGAATTCGGCACCGCTCAAACGTCCTTTGCTTAGATCGAAGTGTGCGGGCCTGGTGGAATTCCTTTAAGAATCTTGATAAAATTTCTAAGGGATACCCTTTAGCCATTCCTAAGAAAAACTCCAGTATTCCTGGATTAATTTTGGAAACCATTTCCTGAGTAGCTTCTGCTGTAATCATCTATGTAGAGGAATTCCTAAAATAATTTCTGGTGGAATTTCTGACGTTATGTCATGAAAATCTATAAAATCATTTACTGAGGAAATCGTGAAGGAATTTCTGGAGTTATTCTCAGAAAAAAATGTGTAAAATTTCTGGAGGAATTCCAATAATTTTTACTATTCAAATTGCTGAGAAAATTGTTTTAAAATTTTTCACGAAATTTCCGAGCTTGTTTATAAAAGGATTCTTAGATAAACTCTAGAGGAATTCCAGGAAGAAGTCTAACAGAAATATATAGAGGAAAACCTGAAGAATTTTCGGGAGCAATTTATGAAAAATTCACATAAGTAATGTTTGTAGAACGAAAGATTTATTATTTTCCTGAGGAATTTTTTGAAAATTTTTGTCTGGAAAAAAAGCCTGGAGAAATTCTCCAAGGTATTCTTGCAGGCATTCTAGTTTCTCCTTTTAATCCTTGTATGAAATTTTGGAGGGGTTCCCTGAGTTATTCCTGGAGAAATTTATAAGAGGAGTCTTCAGTGGAATCTCTGAAGGAACTTCTGAAATAGCACTCCGGCAAATTCCTGGAATAATTTCTTGACAAGTTCCTGGAATATTTACCTGCGAAATTCTGGAAAAAAAATCCTGAAGAATCTCTGGATAAATATACTGGCTCCCATTTTGCAGATTTGTTGAATAAATTTCTGACTTATTGTCATAGTTCGAGAAAACCATAGAATACCAGAAGCAATTTTTCGAAATAGTTTAGGAGTATGAGTCGAATGATTCAAAATCTTGTCAACAGGCGGCACCAGTGAGTACGAAACTTTTGTTTTCAAATGTACTGGCTTAAAAAATGATAGTTTATAATCAACAAAACAACTCTACCAAAAAAAGCCATATTTTAACATAGTCAGGATCCTGAGATATCCGCGAAACAAATATTGTATGCTCATTGGTGCCTCCTGGTGGTAAAATTTCGAATCTTATGAGTCGAACAATGATAGCCTTTGACATACGGGTCAAGTTTACTGAAAGCGCCATCTTTCTAAGTAGTCAAGATGTGAAGATATTTACAAAACGAAAGTTTAGCGACACTTGTTGGAAAGATCTCGAATCTTATGGCTTTTATAATGATAGGGCTTGAGCTGCTGAACAACTTTGCAGAAGACGCCATCTTTCTAAGGTGTCTGGATTCTGAGATATTACAAAAAACAAAATGTTTATGCCCACTAGCGCCGCTATTTGGCAGAATTCCGCATCTCAATGACCACCGCATGTTAGCCCTTTATCTACTGAACAATTTAGCTGAATAGCATGACCCTCTATTTGGAAGACTTTTAATGATATTGATCATTACTAAAAACGGTCTTTAATCTGAATTTCGGTCGTTAAAAAGTGGTCCTAAAAAGGATGGTTGTATAAAGAAGTGTACAATTTTTGTCGATACTATTTGAAGTACTTGAAATCTCCTTATTATAATTGCACTTTTTAGAGCTTTGAACTTGAACTTTTCTTTTTGCTGCTTTTGGTGTTGGAACTGGAATTCGATATGCTTTTTTCGGAAAACTCCAGAATTTAATAATAAATTTTGGATTTTATTAAAATTAGACTCAAATTCTCTGTCTACCAAAAAATAAATAAATAAAAACATAAAAACAAATTGGATTTCAAGCTTAGATTCTGGGCCACAGTTTTAATGAAGTTTTATTTAAGTTTATCAATCAATATTTTGTAACGCAAACATTTTTGATTCTAGAAACAATACTTTTTTAAACTTATCTGGCAATTATTAGAAAAATGAGGTCATTAAGGGGTTTTGTCTATTTTACCAGATCATAGGATCATAGTTTTCTTGTCAACACCTATTGGATGTTTCTCCAAACGGTTGACAAATCAGAACATAGGTTTCACTGATTGTTTCAATAGTTTCTTTGCAAATTCTGCAAACAGTTGTATTGAGGACATGAAAAAGCTTTTTTGGAACATAAAGCCTAATTGGTAGTTTTGCTCCAATCTATTCCCATAGTTTGGGAAACCCTCGAATCCAGCAGTACCCGTGTCTGCATCGCCACCCCGTGCCAACTCTAGAGCTATTTGCAGACCACTCGAACAGTGAAGCAGAAAAGTCTCTCTTCTGTGGCGGGCGCGCGCGCGCCTCCATGAAGGAAGTGCACCCAGCCATCAAAAAGGAGTCCGCTCTCGTGTCGATCCACCGGAGTCGACCCCAGCACCACCCCCCAGGTAACTTTGGCGGCGGGTGGCTGCTCTGAGCGCATATAATAGAGATCATTCTGTTTTTCGCTAATGTTGTCCGCGATGTGTTATTGGAATTGGGCAGAGCGGCGCGAGGAGGAGGCGCCTCGTCCTCATCATTCGTGATGCCGTGGTAGAGTAAGGTGGGGTATATTTTTGTCTCCACGCAAATGTTATAAATTTAATGGGGCTTCGAATAGTATTCACGTAAATAACTTGAACTCTAAATATTATAGAATTCTGATGAGTTTTGGAAAAACTGATGGAAATTTATTGGTTTTAGACGAGAAACTTGTAATTTTATGTAGAGTAAAGAGGGAAGAAAGTTTCTTTTCAAGATTTCTAGCTGAATTCAAAACAAAAATTATAAATGTTATGGTGTTTCAAATGCTATTCAAATGAGGCATCTTAGCACCAAAAATCATAGACATCGATTGAGATTTAAAAAAGTTATGGCTATTTGTAGTTTTCCGACGTAAAATTTTTCGGTCGAACCTCCTTTGCATGGAGCAAATTGAAAATAAAATCTCATTCGGCATTTAATGTAAGGGCCTACGCCTGTTAAAAAGATGCTTTAGAAATATTAGTTATTCACGAAAAATTATATTACTTATATTATATTAATTATAAGTTACTTAAAATCAATACATTACTTTTAAATTTGGCGAAATAAGTCGCCATAATTGAACGTTTTATCTTAGTTTTGCAAAAAAAAATGTTAGTTTTGGGTAAATTAGAATTATCAGTTTGTTTAAGACATACATTTTGTTACTTGTATAACTAAAAATGGGTTAATAATTTGACACAAGTTTGTTCAGCAAACTTATGGTCAATATGTTGGAGGTCCAACTGTGGGGTGTTTGTTTCTTTTCAACTGTCATAGTTTCTCTGGAAATATTGATTATTCCTCGAAGGTCGCCCTTACTGCCCCACCTTACCCTACAGGCATGGAAGAAGCGGTGGCACTATGAAGTGGCGTCCGAAGATCTTCTCCCGCGCGCACGGGTTTTATGTTTGTTTTCCGTGATGTCGGTTGCTGGATGAATGGTTGAAGAAATTCGCGGTGGACTGTGAGGGATGCGAGAGGCAGGAAAAATATCAGACGCGAAAATGGAATCGTGATGTTCGATCATTATCTGGTGTGGTTTTTGAAGCAATTTTTGAAGACTCTCTTAACCCGTGCCTAGGGTCTCTAGTAGTTTGGGGAGAGGGGGTCCGCAGAGGGGAGGGTGGATGATCATCACAACAACTATCACCGGTGACGTGGCTCGAGTCCCACTCCATTCATTTGGGTTGGGTGGGGTAAGGTGGAAAAAGGTCGTAATGATTTGTAAAGACCATGGCGGAAGGTAACGACGATCAAATTGGTTTGCGATTACTGGTCCTGACGGAGCAGACCGAGGCACGCGCGCGCCCGACCAAAGCCCAATGATGTTTGTTGGCCAGTTGTGAATTGATTGCACGTTTCAATCTATTTGGAAGCGCCTAATGCTTTCCACGTTAAGCAGGACGGGACGGTATCCCGGTGCGATTGGTTTTCTATTTGCTTGTTCCTGTTTATGATGGGTTGTAAACTTATGGTAATGATCAGACTGAGATGGCACTGGTTGTTAGATAATCGAGGTTTGTCTAGCTGGTTGATTAACCCTCTTTGAGATACCTTCTTTTCTATCTGGCGCTTATGTAACAACTGGAACATATCCTGTTTCTAACTTAGTAGTTATGAGAACTTCCTCAGTTGTTAACTGAGAGCTTTTTGTGCTAATTACAATTAACCATTTTTGCTTGTGTATAGCGGGTTGCTAGAACGAAGGTATTCCACGCACTGGAATCTCGAGAAAATTTCCAACCTGATGACCCTTAGCGCGATTTTACTGACTAGCTCCCTCTTTTACTACGCCTATTTTGGCTTTTCTAGTCACGATAATTCGACTCTAGCGCTCTGGATTAGATGTCAACTATCGAAATGAGTACCCATCGATTTTAAGGACCGTGGACTTTAGCCAGACCCTCCCTGGTCCATAAATAACTACGTGACAGGCTTCAACAATTCTAACTTATTGAGGATGTAGGAAGGAAAATATTTCAAGAATAAATAAACACTAAGATGGTAAACAAATCACTGGGTTTCAGCGAATAAGCGAAGAAATCGATGAGTTTGGCAAACATATGCATAAAAGCCTTACGGTTCTTCTTACATTTTCTATATAACCCAGACAACCAGAAGTCCATGGAAGTTCTCGTAATAACTCGTTCATTCATACAAATTACGCCAAACCCTCAAAATACGGTGTATGAAATCGTCAAATTGATGAGTTTCCTTGCATAAAACGCTATTTTCTGAGTTCCTTTATACATTTTGTTTCGTCCCGTTTATTCTTTCAAAGTAAGTCGAATCAATCCGAAGCAGCTGTCAAATCAACATTTGTTATTATAGGTTAAGCCGCATAAGATCACAGATTAGTTCGGTAGAAAATTTATACATTCGCATTGTATGCCAATTTTTATCACATAATATATGCACCTATATACGTATATATTTGGATTTCAGTCTCATCTACAAACAAAATTAAAAGATTTTGAAGGAAAATTTGGAAAATTTAAAAAAAATGAGATTTTGTGCGAAATTATGAGATTTTAGAAATAAGTTATTGAATTGCGAGAATACTAAGCATTTTTAAACTGAGATTTCGAGGTGTTTCTAAGGATTTCAGAAAAAAAAGATAATGATTACGAAGACGTGTGAGGAGTATGAGATGAAGAGTACGATTATGAGTGTAATCATGGAATTGAATGTATTATACCCACAGGATTGTGGAGAAAAAGAAAGTCCTGAGTCTTAAGTGATTCTCAGATTAGGCAAGGAATCCAGAAAAGAATGTAACGATTTTAGCAAAAAGCTTCTTCTTCTTCTTTCTTCTTTTCTGGCGTTACGTCCCCACTGGGACGGAGCCTGCTTCTCAGCTTAGTGTTCTTATGAGCACTTCCACAGTTATTAACTGAGAGCTTACTATGCCAATGACCATTTTTGCATGCGTATATCGTGTGGCAGGTACGAAGATACTCTATGCCCTGGGAAGTCGAGAAAATTTCCAACCCGAAAAGATCCTCGACCGGTGGGATTCGAACCCACGACCCTCAGTCTTGCTGAATAGCTGCGCGTTTACCGCTACGGCTATTTGGGCCCCCAGCAAAAAGCTCTAGAGCTAAAATTTTTACTTATTACTTGCAAGGATTATTTTGAATATTTTTCCCGAGTTCAATTTGTTTTTTTTTTATTTCCATTCTACTTCTCAAGGAATATCTAGTACCATTTTTTTCTAATCTGTGGAAATCTTAGTAGCATCTTCTTATGTGTATTCCATAGAAACATATCTTAAGGAATTTCTTCGTGAAATACATCCGGAGGATTGTCTAGAGAATCATAGTAACAAATTCAGTTTGGAATAAATAGAACAAATTTCCAAAGGACAATTCTGAAGAATTATAGATGCTAATGTTGAAGGGTGCTGGTTATCTCTTTATCTTAAAGATTTGAGTATGCAAACATTAAATGATTGTTTTTTTTTTTTCAAAAAAATGTTTAGTTAGAGTGAACCAATTGCACTTAGTCTATCAAAAAATCGTTGTACTAGAGGTTTGGATTATTTTTTTCCTTGATTATCACTTTTCATTACATTGTTTGAAAGATTTGAAGAAAATTGAACCAAAGATTTCTCGACTTCAAAAATTGCGAAGTTTTAGACTTTAAGCCCATTTTTCTCAAAATATGAATAATGTCACTTTGTCCACTATGACCCAACATCGACCAATTGATCGGCGGTAAGTTAGACCAGACCAAGTGACGAGGTGGCTTTTGAACTTTCCGAGAGCGATGCTAGAGTTACTCTTCCACTGTTTCATGGCACAAAGTTGTATGATGTAAATGTAAGTTAAAGTCTGGAAGGAAGATTAAGGTTAGTCACGGTAGAAGAAAATGATGATGTGATAGTGATAGTCAACGCTGTTTGGACAATTTTAAAAATGGTATGTAAAATGTGATTTTAAAAACCTTTCCAGCTGTATATGATGTGTTTAACGGTTGTATTTTCAAGTCATTATAAGTCACATTTGATGAATGTAACATCGTAGAAGAATTTTTTTTTGTCGATTTAATTGCAAAAGGTTTGTTTTTTTTTTGGATCAGAGGTTGGTGAATGTTCACCCGTTATTGATCAAATATATTGCGATTGTTACCAAAATTATAAAATGTTCTCACTTACTATTAACATGCCTTTTTCGTACAAATCAGTTAGATTCATTTTTAAATCGGCACAATTTATATTAGAAGCACAGTTAGCTGCAAAATGGTTGGGAGGCCAGTTAAGTAAGTAAGGGCGCTTAAACCTAGGCTCTAAAGCCAGGACACACGGGAGAAATACCTGTCCTCCATTCCAGGAAAAGGACCACAAACAACAATGGAGTGTGTATTACTTTGCTTAGAAATGCCTCTTCCAACGATTTTGCATATCTCCTTAAATGGAACAGTTGGTACGGTTCATCCTTTACATTACTTCGAAGCTTTTCGTCTATCAGACTTTATAGAAAAACTCAAAAACTTCCAATAACCAATCCCGTCATTAAACGAGGTACTTTTTGGGATTGTTTTTGTGTTTGTCTGATTTTCAAAAAAGAGCATGACACATTCATCAGGAAATATTTCTATTTTTTAGAATACATATTTTCACAGGGTCGCATTACCCTTCTACGAAGGAAACGCCAATTCGTGAAACTCGTGGTTTACGCCGTTTACAGCCAAGATACGAGTGGCCCCATAGCAGACTTGACAGAAACTCCTCTGCGATGTAAAGATGAGGCGAATTTGCCGTTATTCTGAGGAGTGAAAACTGAACTCAAAATTTTCAACACAGATCCTCCTCCTTTTCGGGTACTCTCTCTCTCACTAGTTGCGATGCTCACCTTTACTCACGCTTCAAAAGAACTCTTGTGTGTACCGCCCGAACAAGATAGTCCTCGGGGAGTTGTGAGAGCATTCTATGTTGAAGGAATTTTACTCTGTTGGGTTTTGTGCTGCATCTTCCTCGCTCATTTTTCGTTGCCTATCTGCTTAGTATTTTTTCGCTCCCTCGCAAAAAGGCAAAGGCAGTACACTGCTCTAGAGTATGTCATCGAACTCTGATTATGTTGAGCAGTATTATCAAGCCTGGCAGTGTGTGCTTTTAATATAATCCACCTGGAAGATTCTCCTCTGCCGGCTGGACCCCTCTACACACTCACGCCCCCACAAACAAAAGTAAGTCTAATAAGGAAAAAATGTAGTTGAAAGTGTAAATAAAAATGCATGGATTTCTGAGCAGCGCTGAGAGCCAATCTTGAGAAGAATTAGGAACTCATGGTGGCCTGTAAGGTCTCGTCCCCAGCGAGCGTTGATCCTGTGAGAATATAACAATTCTCCAATAAATTCCAATAAAAGGAAAATCTATTTCAAGAAAATTACTGCCACTGCTCAATAATTTGGCAATAACATAACAATCTAGAAAGAACAATTTACGACCTAATCGAAAACTGCAAAATTCCGACTGGAAAACTATGAATCCATTCGAAGATCAACGATATCTTTGAAATTGCAATTTTTTTTATCGTTTATCACTGGCTGAATATAAATCGAATTCTGATTTTTTCGAAGGAGGTTTAATGTTAAAACATTCATATGTAGATCTACAACGTGTTTTATTCCAATAAGAACTCATGGCTAAACATGTTCATCCCCCGAAAACCATGACCTCTAAATTTTGCACTATACACCATACTGAGGGGTAAATCCAAACTTTTGCACAATGCCTTGAATGTTTTTTTCTGTGTATTTTGTTTTAAAATGTCAGAACTTCAAGCAAAAATTAAGTAAACAGGATTCAAAAAAAGTTTTTGTCAATATACCTATGAAGTAAGATTGACTTATTGTCTTTCGAATGAGCTTTACCCCTCTACCGGCAGCTTCATTTTTTACCGCCAAAAAAAATATTCAAATAGCGATAATTTTTTAGTTCCTCGAAAGTTTTGAACCATTTTTCACAAGTCCTTAATTAATTCTTCTAATTTAAGAATATCTGTATATTGTTTTCTCAGGCTGATGCAGTCGTAATGCTTGAATAAACAAACATATGAATCTTTTTGAAGCATACGATCGATTTGAACCTTTCCAAGTAAAAAAAAACCCAGCCATTTGGAAAATATTGGAATTTCCTTGATTGGTTAAAACAGTATTGTCTTCAGAAAATTAATGTTTTGGAAGAAATCCTTAAAGACAAATCAGGAGAAATGTTTTAAATAGGCTTTAGATGTCCTTGGAGTATCTTTTGAAAGAATTCCTTAAAAAAGCAAAATAAATAGGAGCTTCAACCTGTATCCCTGTTCGCTTTCCTGTGGACGTTCCTTAAGACTTCAGTCGTCGCGCTGTTGTATTTTGTACAACACCGTTGAAAAAACCTCGCTTTTCGTTCACAACAGCAGCGTGGTGGTTCTGGCGGTGGCAAACCGCGCGACGACTGGAAGGTTAAATAATCGGAGTCTGAAACAAATAGATATTTGATTAGTTCTTCATGGACGTTTTATGAGGAACTGTTACGCAATTTGTAAATGATTATTCAAGTATTTTTTTCTGAAGAATCTACCTGAAGTAGAATCCAGTAGTGTCTTGCATCATTTTCTCTCTGCTTTTATCAAAGATTCGTCCAAACACTTCCTAAGAAGATTTTCCAAGAATGATTTAAGAAAAAAAATTTGCAAGAATTTTACAAGACATTTATTCAGAAAACAATAAAAACTTTTCTTTTTTTAATTCTAGTTGAAACTCCCGAACAGTTTTCTGGACGAAATCATGAAGAATTATGAAATTTATGATCCTTAACGAACTCTTGGAGGGAACTCTTTGGAAAATGCAGAAGTTATGAATGAATTTATGATTCAATATCTGGTCCAACAATTATTTGCTGAAGGAATACTGAAGAATATTCAAAGAGATTTCAGACAGAACCGCAAGTAATCGTAGACTGACTATAAGTAGATTTTCGAAATGGTTTAGAAGGTTTCATAGCCTAACAGCTAAAGTATTTTTTGTCGAAATAGATATGGGATTTACTGATGGTCTGAAAAAAATTCACTAAATCTGAAACAAATGTTTTTCCGAAATAAAATAAATATTGTAGAAACAACTGCAGATTATTTTGAGATGCTCAAAGTTTTTTTTTTACCGTCAATCCTTAAGCTAAGTATGCTGTTCCGTCTGCATTTGAAATGACATTTCTTTTCAACTGCGTACTGCGATCAAAGTACAATGCCTTTCTTGATCATTTCTTGCAAAAAAATTTCCCATGAATCGAGATAGGCGATTACTTTTAAGTTGAAGTGCATAGGGGAAGTGGTGATAAAATAAACACCGTGTCTTTTACCGAGAAAAAACGAATTTCAATGCATTTATCACGCACGGACGGTTTAGAGCATAAATCAGAGTGTTCGGGTTCATACGGAAATCATTTGAAGTGAAAATATCACCTGTAACTAAGATTTCAGAAAACCACGTTTGAAAATTAGAGCTGACGTAACTTAAATGGGTTATAAGCATTTATAGATATGTTTTCGGGAATGCAATAATTT
Source organism: Aedes aegypti (assembly GCF_002204515.2). Classification (NCBI taxonomy): domain Eukaryota; kingdom Metazoa; phylum Arthropoda; class Insecta; order Diptera; family Culicidae; genus Aedes; species Aedes aegypti. The sequence continues at coordinate 439,753,748 of NC_035108.1, forward strand.
TTTTTAAATTTAGTTTTGCTCACGTTTTTTGCATGATGTTCTTTTTACCTACATAGTGAAGGTAAAATGAACATTTCCATCGTTTTTTGCTGGCGATAAAAATACGTGAAAATTTGACTATTTTAGTCTGAATTTGTCTAGCTGCTTTAGATAACATCCCTATTTTTGATGTTGTGCGATAGAATTATACATATTCCTCATTTTTCTATCAGAAACAAGATGATATCCTTGAGGTGTTCATTTTACCAACCCTTCCCCTACTTCCCATAAGCTTCCACATTTTGTTAATCGCTTAATTATGATGAAAATTATTCTCCAAAAATTTTAAGTGATTAGGAAAAAAAATGACTGTGCACGGACCATTTGAAATTTATATTGATATAATTACTATGGAAAAGGCAAACCGTTTGTGTTCAGTCCTCTAACTGCTCGTCATAATAATCTATGGAAAATTGAACAAACTCTTCTCATATGAAATCTTCCCAGCTACAACTTTCCCGAAGACCATTTTGATGTGACGTAAGGATAATTTGCAATTATTGATAACAAAGTCTAAATCATGCTGGGATGGTCATTCAATTACTTTCACAGCAACACTGCTTTTTTGCAGTAGAACATAGTAGCCTGGATTACTTTGATCTATTCTTTCCGCTAGAAGTAACAGTGCCTGTCGAACAGATGGTGAAGCATGCTATATGCAAACCCACTTTATGATGAATGAATTCAATTTATCATTACGTCCAATCAAAATGTGGTCTTCGGCAAATTTGCTGCTGAGAGGATATCACATCAGAAGAGTTTGTTCACTCTTTCATAAAATATTATGACGAAAAGATAGAGGACTGAACACGAAACGTTAGCGTTTTCCATAGTAATTTCAATATAAACTTGAAATATCCTGTGCATAGTCAAATTTCTTTCAAATCACTTCAAACTTTGGGAGGATGCTATTTACCATAAATAAAATCGTTCAAGCATAGGGGAGCCAAAAAAACAAATTTTACATCACTCTAATGTATATACATTAGTCTGTATGAAGTACTTCAAGAAGTTCAGATTTTCTTCTCGATCTCCCCAACTTAACATGTTCAAAAACGATTGTTAAGATATGTAACGCAGCTGCACTATGTTTACGATCGATGTTTAACCATTCAATGCAGAAAATCCCACTTGTTCGATCTAACTAGCAACCCCGAAGTTAGATCTCAAAATCTCAACTTTTTTGTCACACACACTTGATTCTCGAGAGCGATGTGTGCTTATCAGCGTGTCGGTGTGTCATCGCACTACCACTGCTGATCAACCGGAGGAACTGGTCTCGCAATTCACACCACTCGAAGCCATCGATCGACAAATATTACCCACCGCTCAAGCGTTCCGTCGGCTTAGAGCTCTGCTTCGCACTTGATCTCGCGGTGCGCTATCGCTTCCAAATCAAGAAGGGAATTCCCCGGAATTCTGTGTTTGGACTGTAAGTTGTTGTGCCACGACCAACCGGTTCGCGCGATCAGTTCCCGTTCGATCATGAGACTATTCGCACTTGTTGGAGTGGCTCTGGCGTTGAGTTTGTTCTTCGTCCATACAGCCCTAGGTGGTACGTTGTTTCCTTAGTAATTGCGTTCTAAACTAGAGTAATGTTGATAAAGGAATCTTATTTCAGTGGGAAATTGTGGAGAAAAGAAAACCGTTGTGCAACAGCTGATTGCCAATGGGTACAAGGCGCTGGCCGGGGCTTGGCCTTGGCACGGAGCCATGTTCCACCGATACAGGCAAGGTTTGACCGGGTACGCTTGCGGAGTGACGATTTTGACGGAGCAATTTGTGATAACGGCAGCTCATTGTACGATAGATCCTAATGAAAGACAGCGGTTGCCGGCGAGTCGCATGTTCATCAAGGTCGGTGTCAGTAATCTGGATTCCCCCGAGAGACATATGCAGCAGCATGACGTTGACATGATCATACGTCACGATGAGTATGATGAGGTCACATACGAAAATGACATCGCGTTGCTGAAGCTGTACAACGAAATTACCTTCAATAGCTACGTGCAGCCCATTTGCCTGTGGCAAGGTGATACTCGGTTGAACAATATAGTGTCTCAGTCTGGATACATCGTTGGATGGGGACTGAACGAAGATTTTAAGCTGCCCCAAGACTTGAACGAAGCAACGGTTCCAATAGTATCACGCAAGGAGTGTGTGGAGAGTGATCCAGATCATTACAACAAGTTTTACTTTGAGTCGAAAACATTCTGCGCTGGGCATCGAAATGGAACCCATGCCGCTCAGGGAGACAGCGGGGGTGGGTTGTTCATGAGAATGGGATCGCACTGGGTTCTACGAGGAATCGTTAGTAATACCAAGGCGAATCCAGACACTCTCAAAGTAGAGGCTGATAGTTACGTTGTTTTCACGGATGCTACTTTCTACATGAGCTGGATCAAATCGAAAGTGACGATTAGGACCAGTTTCACCATAGACATAGAACCGATCGTTGAACCACCAGGTTCAACATCGATAGCTGATTCTGGCAGTCAAGCCAATCTGCTAGATATAGCGAGTTGTGGCAAGGACACCTATCCGTCGGGAACACCCGAAGAGATCAAGGGATATCTCAACCAATATCCTTGGTTGGCTATCATCGAATACATCAACTTGAACACTCGCGTCCTGGAGGACGTCTGTCACGGAGTTCTGATTCATCCTAGTTTCCTGGTCACTGCAGCCCACTGCGTTCAGAAGAAACGACTTTCGTCCATGTAAGTTCGTTAATCTAACTCAACTTGCTCCCTAATCATCACTTTCTTAATTTTAGTCGCTCGGTAAGACTGAACGATTACCGTTTGGACACGGTAAACGACATTTTCGAAATCAACGGCGAAACCATTCGAACCACATCGACGAGGATCCCCGTCCGGGGCATATCCATACATCCGAATTACGACACTCCAAAATACGCCAACAGCATAGCGTTGGTCAAGCTGGAGCGTCCGACCACTGCCACTCCAATCTGCCTACCCCCGGCGGGTGTATCCGAGCTTCCCAAGGATAGAAAGTTCACCATCATCGGGTGGAAGCGGAACAACCGCAAGGAGAAACCGATGATCCGCAACGTGGTCCAGCTGGCCAATTTCGGAGCCTGCCGGATCAAATACGCCGAGGAGAGGATTGTGCTGGATTCTACCGGGGGCCAGGTTTGCAGCACCTATTCCCATGATGACGATAGCTCCAGCTGTTCGCACTACATGGGATCGGCGCCGTTCCAGTACGTGCGGAACGGGCCGTTTGAGGGACGGTACTTCCTGGCGGCGGTTTCGTCTTTTGGGCACAGTAATTGCAGACGCGATGAATTCCCTGATGTGTTCACCAATGTGGCGCACTATTCTAGCTGGATTCGCCAGAAGGTGAAACAGAATGAGTGATGTGGCTGTGGAGTGATGATTGTTTAAGTTATGCAGATAATTGAGATTCTACAGAATATAGTTTACGACTAAGGTGGGGTTTCATGGCATTGATTTGAATTAGAGAAAACCCTGCACAAATAATTTTTCATTTGTTTTACCTTTTTGTAGTAAAATTTGGAGCTTGCACCAGTGGTGCAAATGGTGTTCGAATTTTTTTATACTAGTTTTCTGAATTATTTTTTAAAGGCTGGTCCTTTTTTGGTCGGATTTGGAACATCATTTGAGCTGCTTCAAATCTGGTTTAACACATGTTTGTTTACCAGTTCGGATTTTTCTCCCGGAAACAGCCGAGCTGGAGGGAAACTTGATAGTTTAAGAAGTGAAAAACAGTGATTTAAGAGGAAGGTCGGAAAACAAGGCTCCAGGAATTCATAGGGAGCTACCTAGAGGAATCATCAAATTATTTCTCCGGGGAAGTCCGCTTAAGGAAAGCTCCAGCTCTTCCAGGATTTCTACCGAAGTAACTCCGAGGTGCATATTTCACCAGGAGTTCCTCCTTGCATTTCCTCCAGGAATCCCTCTGGGGTTTTCTTTCAGACATTCGGCCGGGGATTTGCTGCAAAAATTATTCCAGGGGTTTGCTCCAGGAATCTCTTCGGGTATGTATTTTCTTTAGAAATTCACAGGTAGATTTGCTCCAAGAATATATCTTGGGATTTCCTCCCAAAATCCTTTTAGGATTTCCTTTAGGAATTATTTCGTGGATTTCCTTTAGGAATTCCTCCAGAAATCCCTCCGGCGATTTCCTCAAGCAATTTCTCCAGGGATTTCCTCCAGCAATCCCATTGGGGAATTCGTAAAGGAATTCCTACGGAAATTTCAGCCATTTTATCCCGAAATGCCTTTTTGAAATTTTTTTCCAGAGAATTCAACCGGGTATTTACTCCGAGAATATTTCTAGGGATTCGCAGTAGAAATTTCTCCTCGGATATCTATAGGATCGAGCGTTGTAGATTGAAAGGAACATTATTTATTCGTATGAAAAGCAATATTTGAGCGTGCTTCGATAAGGTCAATATTAACACGATATTGCCCATGATTATCCCAGCTTGCATGGTTGACAGTTCGAAACCAGACAGCAGGCAAATTTGGAGTTTGCTTGTGAAAGAAGAGTCAGTTTAGTGAAGATAGTTGTGGAGTGCAGATGCTATGTTTGCAGTAGCGGAAAAATAATTCGGCTGATGGTGGAATCAGCCGAATGTGAAGTTCACCTGGCGGCTGAGCTGCGGATACTACAATGGCGCATTCGGTAGAAGTTTTCCAATTGCACGACTGCCATGATGGGTTTTGTATGTTTTACCATAATGGAAATGTGATGGAAAATTTTGTGAAAGTAAACAAACAAGTTTACTTTTGTGAAAGCAAATAAATTTAGCATATGCATTGGAATAGAGAAAAACATCCCCAGTAAGCTCCCTAACGGAAGGGCACAAATTATAGAGAAAATAAATGTCCTCAGTTTGGCTTCCTGACGAAAGGGCAGAGGAGTGGACTGGCGGATGAAAAACAGGATAAAGACGATAAATAGAGAGAGAGAAAAAAAATCTTAAGTAGGCTCTCTGACGGAACAGCAGTGGAGTAGGCTGATAGATGAAATCAAATGAAATGTAAATGTCCCAGTAAATGACGAAAGGGCATTGGTGTAGGCTGGTAGGTAAAATCTGTTGATGATGATGATGCTCAGGAATTTCTCCAGAGTTTCTCTAAAAAATATTCCTCTGGCAATTCCTTCGAAGTCCCTGCAGGAATTTCTTTGAAAATCCTACAGGAAATTGATCAGAGTTCCTCATGGATTTTTTCGGAGTTCCTCCGGGAATTCAATCAGATTACCCTGTTAATTCTTTTGGAGTTCCTCTGGGAATTTCTCCAAGAGTTTTTTAGAGTTCTAGTGATACCTCGGGAATCCTTCGGCTTCAGAAATTTCTCTGGATTCCATTCAGCAATTCCTCGGAACTTCTTCTGAATTTCCATCAGGAATTCTTACAGAGTTCTTCCAGAAATTCTATAGAGTGCCTCTTGCTCTGGATTTCATCCAGTTATTCCTGGAAAGTTCTTCCGGAGATCCATCTGGAATTATTTAGAATATCCTCCATAGTTTCTCCAAGACTTCCTCCGAAATTCCTCAAGCGATAACGCCAGAGTTCTTTCAGCAACACATCCGGAGTTTTTCCAGGAACGCCTCCAGTATTTCTCCAAGAATTGATCCAGGAATTCCTTTGGAGTTTCCCTAGGATTATGTACAGAGTTACTCCTGGAATTTCTTAAAAACTTCTTCGGAAATTCCTACTTTGGAGATCCTCCCGGATTATATTCAGGGTTCCACCGGGAGTTCCTCAGAATTCTAGTAATACCTCGGAAATTCTTCGGCTTTTCTTCTTCTGGATTTCTTCCAGCAATTCCTCGGAACTTCTTCTGAATTTTCAACAGGAATTCCTACAGAGTTCTTCCAGAAATTCTATAGAGTGTGCCTCTTGCTCTGGATTTCATCCTGTAATTCTTGGAAAGGTTATTCTGAGATCCATTGGGTATTCTGTTGAATCTCCTTCATAGTTTCTCCAGGACTTCCTCCGAAGTTCCTCAAGCAATAACTCTGGAGCTCTTTCATCAACGCATCCGGAGTTTTTTTTAGGAACGCATCCAGAGTTCCTCCAGGAATTCCTTTGAAATTTTTCTAGGGTTTTGTACAGAGTTCCTCATGAGATTCCTTCATAATTCCTCCGGAAATTCCTTCAGAGTTAATCCGGAAGTTCCTTCAGATTTCCTCCGAGCATTCTTTCGGAGCTTCACCGGTAATTCCTCCTGAGTTGCTCCAGAATTTCCTCCGGAGTTTCTTCGGCAATTCTTTTGATTTTTATCTAGCATTTCCTCCAGAGTTCCACTAGGACTGTTTTCTGAATTTCCTCCATGAATTTCTCCACAACTCCTCCAGCAACTCTTCCGGAGTTCCTTCAGCAATTTCTCCGGAGTTCCTCCAGGAATTCACAACTTTTGTCGGGGAATCCTTCAGAGCCCCACCGGTAATTCATTTGGATATCCTACATAGAGCCAACAGTAATTCTTCGGAGTTCCTCCATAATTTTCATTGAGTTCCTCCAGGAATTCCTTTGAATATGCTCCAGAAATTACTGCAAAGTTCCTCCAGGATGTCCTCCATAGTTCCTTCAGCAATTCCTCCGGAGGTCCCCCAGAAAATCATCCGGAGTTCCTCCAGGGATTCCTTCAGAGTTCCTCCGCAAATTCCTTCAGAGTTGCCTCGGGCAGTCCTTCAAGAATTTCTTCGGAATTCCTTTAAGATTTGCTTCGAAGTTTCTTCGGGAATTCCATAGGAGTTTCTCCAGGAATACTTTCGGAGTTTTTCCAGGAATTCCTTCGGTGTTCCTCTGGAAGTTGATCCGGGAATCCTTTCAAAACTTTTGTCGGGATTTCTTCAGAGCCCCACCGGTAATTCATTCGGATATCCTCCATAGATTCTACAGAAATTCTTCGGAGTTCCTCCAGGAATTTCTTTGAATATGCTCCAGAAATTACTGCAGAGTTCCTCCTGAATGTCCTCCATAGTTCTTTCAGTAATTTCTCCGGAGTTCCTCCAGAAATTCATCCGGAGTTTTTCCACGGATTCTTTAAGAGTTCCTCCGGAAATTCCTTCAGAGTTGCCTAGGGCATTCGTAAAATAATATTTTCAGAGTTGCTCCAGCAATTCCAACGGAGTTCCTCCAGCAATTCTTCCAGACTTCCTCTGGGAAATTCTCAGCCAGAATTCATGCAGAGTTACTCTAGGCGTTCCTTCAAGAATTTCTTCGGAATTCTTTAAAGATTTGCTTCGAAGTTTCTTCAGGAATTCTTCGAAGTTTCTCTAGGAATACTTTCCGAGTTTTTCCAGAAATTTCTTCGGTGTTCCTCTAAAAGTTCCTTCAGAAATTCTTTCAAAACTTTTGTCAGGAATTCCTTTAAAGCTTCACCAGTAATTCATTCATGAATTCCTCGAAGTTCCTCCAGAAAATCCTCGGAGTTCCTCCAGGAATTCCTAAAGAGTTCCTCCAGGGACTCCTTCAGAGTTCCTCCAGAAACTCCTTCAGAGTTCTCTGGGGCTTCCTGCAAGAATATTTTCAGAGTTTCTCCAGCAATTCCTACGGAGTTCCTCCAGCAATTCTTTCAGACTTCCACTGGGAAACTCTCTGCCAAAATTCTTTCAGAGTTACTCCGGGCATTCCTTCAAGAATTTCTTCGGAATTCTTTAAGATTTGCTTCAAACTTTCTTCAAGAATTCCTTCGGAGTTTCTCCAGGAATATTTTCAGAGTTTTACCGGGAATTCCATCAGTGTTCCTCTGAAAGTTCTTCCAGGAAATCTTTCAAAACTTTTGTCGGGATCTCCACCGGTAATTCATTCGGATATCCTCCATAGATCCTCCAGAAATTCCTCGGAGTTCCTCCAGGAATTCCTTTCAATATGTTTCAAAAGTTTCTCTAGAGTTCCTCCGAGATGTCCTCCATAGTTCCTTTAGGGATTTCTCCGGAGTTTCTCAAAACATTATTCAGCAGTTCCTCCAACAAATCCTTCAGAGTTCCCACATGAATTTTTGGATGTCTTCCAAGAATTTCTTCAGAGTTTTCCATGGGTTTTCTTTGGAGTTCCTCCGTGACTTCCTTTGGAGCTCCAACGGTAATTCCTTCAAATTTCCGCCATTGTTTCTCCAGGAATTTTATCGGAGTTTCTCCAGGAATTCTTCACTGTTTTGTTTCAAAACTTTTGTCGGGAATTCCTTCAGAGCCCCACCGGTAATTCATTCGGATATCCTCCATAGATCCTACAGGAATTCTGTGGAGTTCTTCCAGGAATTTCTTTAAATATGCTCCAGAAATTACTGCAGAGTTCCTCCGTAATGTCCTCCATAGTTCCTTAAGGAATTTTTCCGGAGTTTCTCATAAAATATTCAGCAGTTCCTCCTGCAAATCCTTCGGAGTTTCCCCATGAACTTTTGAGACGTCTTCCAAGAATTTCTTCAGAGTTCCACATGGATATGCTTGAGAGTACCTCCGGGAATTCGTTTGGAGCTCCACCGGAAATTTCTTCAAATTTCCGTCATTGTTCCTCTAGGATTTTTTTCGGAGTTTCTCCAGGAATTCTTCAGAATTTTTCCAGTTATTCCTCAGAAATACATCAGAGTCTCTTAGGAGCCATTTGGAAGTTACTCCAAGAAATCCTCCAGAGTTCCTCCGGGAATTTTTCAAGAGTCCTTCAATTTTTTTGGAACTCCTTTAGAATTCCTCCTGGAATCCCAACGGAGTTCCTTCAGGAATTCAAGTTTCAGTTTCAGAATTCAGTTCAGTTTCGGTTCACTTTCAGTTCATTTTCGGTTCACTTTCAGTTCAGTTTCAGTTCAGTTTCAGTTCAGTTTCAGTTCAGTTTCAGTTCAGTTTCAGTTCAGTTTCAGTTCAGTTTCAGTTCAGTTTCAGTTCAGTTTCAGTTCAGTTTCAGTTCAGTTTCAGTTCAGTTTCAGTTCAGTTTCAGTTCAGTTTCAGTTCAGTTTCAGTTCAGTTTCAGTTCAGTTTCAGTTCAGTTTCAGTTCAGTTTCAGTTCAGTTTCAGTTCAGTTTCAGTTCAGTTTCAGTTCAGTTTCAGTTCAGTTTCAGTTCAGTTTCAGTTCAGTTTCAGTTCAGTTTCAGTTCAGTTTCAGTTCAGTTTCAGTTCAGTTTCAGTTCAGTTTCAGTTCAGTTTCAGTTCAGTTTCAGTTCAGTTTCAGTTCAGTTTCAGTTCAGTTTCAGTTCAGTTTCAGTTCAGTTTCAGTTCAGTTTCAGTTCAGTTTCAGTTCAGTTTCAGTTCAGTTTCAGTTCAGTTTCAGTTCAGTTCAGTTTCAGTTCAGTTTCAGTTCAGTTTCAGTTCAGTTCAGTTCAGTTTCAGTTCAGTTTCAGTTCAGTTTCAGTTCAGTTTCAGTTCAGTTTCAGTTCAGTTTCAGTTCAGTTTCAGTTCAGTTTCAGTTCAGTTTCAGTTCAGTTTCAGTTCAGTTTCAGTTCAGTTTCAGTTCAGTTTCAGTTCAGTTTCAGTTCAGTTTCAGTTCAGTTTCAGTTTTCATTTAAACATTTCTCGCTGTTCACTTTCTCATCCGATTTATTGGCACAGCGTGCCGCTTTACAAAGCTTCACAATGAAAAGGAAGTGAGTCTGTTCGGCTCCCTTATCGCCCAGCTAGGATCTGCGGCCTTTCCCGGAGAGCACCTTTTACTGCACTATCCTGTCACAACAAACAGCGGCTCAAATTGAAACGTTATAAATTCAGAGCTAGTTGCAACAAAGCGCTTCTCACATCGTCCGCCGTCCGTGTTCGATCTGATCTGGATCAAAATGGCAGTGAATGCAGTGGATCAACTTCATCTTTCTTAGTTTACCTCTCCTCCTGCGAGAGGTCTTACAGCTTAATTGAATCATTAATTTTCGTTGACTCAGGAAGGGGAGGATAAATTTTGTTGCCGGGTAACCCCCCACCCCCTAATCTCTCCCAACATAGCCTATTGAAAGGCACTCCGGAGAGAAAGAAGTTGTAGCGCTGATCCCGACATTAGATTGCAATCTCGCATGGACCTTTGGGTCGTCGTCATGACTTCAACAGGACGGGAGTACCGGGATGGCTTTGGACGTGTGTCTGTGTGCGCAAGCGCGCGCGTTCATGGCAACTCCACTCCGACAATTTAGCCAATTAACTTTTCATTGAAAGTGTCTCCCGGACTCCAGGGGGGGTTCGTGAAAGTGAAAAACAGGTGAATTGTGCAGCTAAACCCGATGATATATTTTCTATCGACAGACAGCTAGCTGGTTGTCGTCGTCGTCGAAAATAAACCATTCAGTGGAACACGCGATCATCCGTCCTATTGCTGCTGCAGCTCTAAATTGGAATCCGATTCCAACCAGGTGGAAGAAGAAAAAATGTAACAGAAACTCGCGCGACAATGCCATCACTAAGATGCAAAGGGGATGGGAGGACAGGAGCCGTATCAACACGAGAAGACGATTGTAGTAATAGACCAATGCGAATCTACGAGGCTCACGTCGGGGGGCGGGTAGATCTTGAATTCCGACCACCGGAGCAAAGGAGGGGGCAACGAGGGGGGGGGGATGCTAACAAGAGAAAAGTGAGAAGTCGGAGGATGCCAAGGCCCTGTTGAACATCCGCATCTCTGTGACCGCAGCGTGACGGTTGAATTGAAACGCGCTCGTCGTCAACTCGGCCGGCTGCCTCATCAGAGTGAAATTAAAAGCCGATGCAATAGTTCGGTTGATGGATTGGGTTTAGGGGGGAACCTGTGGACTGTCACCGTGCTGATGCTGTTCATCGCTAGTTGGCGTCATTGGCGTAAATAAGAGGGATCAAGGAGGGGTCTGGCCATCCCCAAATTAGAGTTCGGCCGTCTTCTGGAAAATCTTAAAAATTATTGGCAGATTGACCAGTCAACCCTATATTGAGTACAAAATTGAGTTTTATAAAGCTTTTCCCCATGCACCCCCCATATGTCCGATTAATAGTGACGCCCATGGTTAGCCAAGGTACGCTCTTTTTGATTTGATGCGCGGAGCTTCCTGTGACGCGTGACACGACTCAGAGCGCGCGCGCGCTTGGAGCTTGTCTCATTGTGTATTCGTAATAAGGGCAATCGTTGGCACCGCATCAAAGTGAAATTTTTTCCACTGAATAGAGATCGATGCGGGATGATTGATCCTCATTTTGATGGTGCTTCGGTTGGTGCGTATGCTCAAAGTTCACATTTCATGCCAATGAAGCAAACATTTGTCAACTTACAGAATTGAAGATAGGTTCAGCCTTGAATTGCTTTACAGCTTTACGACAAAAGCTGATCTTCACAAACAACAATCGTGGAGGAGGATCATCTTCGAACCAGATTTTGGCTTAATTTTGCGACGTCTCCGATCTAGGATTTTGGACTTAGGCCCGCAGAAGTCGTGATTGAATCGGATCGGTTGATTGATTGCCTTGGATGGGTCGAGTTTTGTGAGTGCTGCTGCTGCTAATCGGATTTGTCAGTTTGATGAAAAATCGCAGAGTTGGGGTGGGATTGTTGTGTCACTTGGTGAAGTGTGAGTTGAAGTAGCTTCGTTACTTTTAGTTACTTAAAGAATGAGATAGACTAACTAAGTGGGTCTTAGATGTCGTGGTAACCTTGGATCTTTTTCTTTTTGACATTACGTCCTTTGATTAGTGTACTTAGTTCTTAGTGTTGTTACCACAAGTATAAGGAAGGCTCCACCCTGGTAATGAGAGACTTTAAGGAGTATAGAATAGTCTATTTTGTGGGTAAGATGTGTAAATGATTTGCATATACTTGCCATGAAAAGCATTACGATGAAGTACCTGAAAGATAGAAAAAACATAGTCAATATACTATAGCAATTATATTTAGCAATAATGATATTATTGAACTTTAGAAGTTATCAAGCAACAAAGTCAACCGTTTTATAGCTGTATTGCGAAAAGAACACTTTCTCTAGACCCGCAAAAGCTTCGATACAGTATTGAAAAATGTTTTAGAGCTGGTAAACGCCTCGAATTAGGCAACAATCGAGAATGCAGGTCTATGGCAGGAAACAAGAGGACACGTTATAACCCGCTGCTTTCTCAATTGTTGCCTAAATTTATGAGTTTAACAGTTCTGAAACTACTTCCGACAAACAGCCACAGATTTGACGGATCTGGAAAAAAATTCCCTGAGAGAAATAAAACATTAGTCCTGATATTTGATAATGCATATGAAACCTAGCCTCATCCACGACCAGCTGTTAAGGGGTCGTCCATAAACCACGTGGTCATTTTTCATGACTTTTTTTAATGTTACAACTTTTATTTTTAAATTGAATGCTTCAACCAATTCTTCCACAGAGTATATAGATATTTATTCAAGATTTACCCAATTGATTCCATGTTTGGTTCTTTGACGTTGCTCGGGACTTCCGGGAGGAATAGTATGGAACTCTGAGATAATTTCGGAATCATTAGTGAAAAACTATGTATAATCTTTCAAAGATTGATAATGTCCATGTTCAACTGCAAAATTACAACATGGACAAAGACAATTCTTAGTTTTTAAATATGCAAATGCTGAGAATCAGACCCTGTTCCAGTGGAGATGTAAGCTGAAAGTTGAGGATAATGCTTATTTTTTCATCAACATGACCAAAAAACTATATGCTCTGCCCATACACCATCGAGCACGTCCGTGTAATGCTGTTGTAATATTTTGATCTGATCTGAAATAATTACAGCCTTAAATGCTGTTGTAATGTTCCTCTTGTTGCGAAACATTTCAAAAGTTCCAGAAGCTTATATTAACTAGAAATAACCTTTACCGAATATTCCGCTAAATAGCGGTTGCAGTGTTCTATAATTTATTGTAATATTTCGAAATCTTAGCTGAAATAAAGGGACCAATATCGAATCATAGAACAGGAATGCTTTGGAAAGCTGTTTTAAGGGACCATTATTGTAATCATTATTTCATTTTTAGTTGTCTTCCATGAGTCGATGTCGAGGCATGGAACATCGACTTTCACTGTATATTAAGAAAAATATTCGAATATTTGGCACACATTCACCTCATTAATGTTCATATATCTTCTATATATGTCTAATTTGTTTCTGAACCTTAGTTGGAAGAGGCAAACCCCGTTCTGAATCACATGTTTAACTGAATTACAATTTGCTTAAAGCTGGTTTGTTTACGTTTTGATCACAAATCAAGTTCTTAAAATTAAAAATGATCGAATATGATGAAAAGTTCGAGGCTATTCTACAAATTAGGAAGAACAATGTTCCAGAAAACTTTAGAACATCCTGTCAAATAGGTCTTGTAGTACCGTAATTTCGGGTGAAATTGATCATTTTTCACGGTTTTTCTTGTCTGATTTCTTTAATGTTGGCAATGCCAAACAACTGAATGCAGGAAAACAAGTACGAAGGTGAGCCTCATTGGCTCAAGTACCGAAATTTTGTAACAAAAGTAATTTTAGTGCTAAAAAATATCTCTAAAATAAAAAATCGGGTGATGTCATTTCGGGGTGAAATTGATCACTTATCAATGGGATTTTTGTTAGTTTTCAAAACAACTTTACATAATAAATTTGAGCTTCCTGAATTCGATTATGCTTGTTAAATTCTTTACAATACAATATTTATAGAAATAATGCATAATTAAATTTCAAGAAATTCAATTATTTCAACCAAATCAGCGAATTGGTACGAGTTTTGGTTATGAAATCTTGTTTGGGGATATATCTTAAGTATCCTCACAAACTTTTAGGATTGTACCATGTTCAAATCCTTGTCTAGAACTAGAAGTTTATTGATGTTTGTCAATACTGCACCGTACATAATATTGACATTTTTCATTATTTTCATAGAAATACATATTCTTTAACGCAAGAAGCTTCACGACACACAATTTGACAATACTTACGACAAACAACGTTCATTCACTGCATGTTACATTGATATTTGTGCTCCATTAGGAAGAAACAAATCGAGTGACACGGTGATCAATTTCACCCGAATTTACGGTACTCCACAATTTGCAATTGTAATGATCTAAGATTTAAATTGACTGTTGTAGTGATCCTAAATTGCTGTTGTAGTGCGCAGTGAAACATTTCGATGGAACATTTCAAAACGTTACTGACAGACAGACAACTCTGAGATTTTATATATGATTACAATGAGACTGTTGAAGGAATACCAAAATTCTAAAACTGTTTCAGAACTGTCAGTTAATGAAAATATTTAGTATTGTTTCGAAAAGGAATACCAGTCAATATGGAAATAAAATAACTATGCAAAATGGTACAAGATGACTGGTTGTAATCTAATATTTTTTAAATGTCAATCACTTTTGATAGAATATTTGTATTCTGATTGATATGAGAAATCTGTGGATAATTTATTGATCATCAAAAATTAATTTTGTGGAGAATTTATGGGGTTTACTCACTTATTTGGAAATTTCTATTAGAACTACGCTACAATAGTTATACAGGTTTTAATGAAAGCAAAATATAGCTTTACCCCCTCTATTTCACAGTTAGTTACTTAAATTACATGCTTTTTTTGGAGAGAATTTTAAAGACATCTTCTTCTTCTTTCTTCTTTCTGGCGTTACGTCCCCACTGGGACAGAGCCTGCTTCTCAGCTTAGTGTTCTTATGAGCACTTCCACAGTTATTAACTGAGAGCTTACTATGCCAATGACCATTTTTGCATGTGTATATCGTGTGGCAGGTACGATGATACTTTATGCCCTGGGAAGTCGAGAAAATTTCCAACCCGAAAAGATCCTCGACCGGTGGGATTCGAACCCACGACCCTTAAAGACATCTCTCTAGACGTTATATGATAAATTCTCAATGTAATATTCAACGCTTCCAAAAATTCTCTCTATAATTCTTTATTTATTTGATTAATTTTGAAAATTCTGATATTTCGAGAAACAATGATAACCGAAACATGACAGTTGGCATAGTGAGAGAAATTTAAACGTTAATTATGGTTATTTGTGAATGCAAAAGACTTCTGACATAACATTTTGAGACAATTAAGATTGTTGAGGTGTAATCGGAGATGTGTATGAGAAATTTCAAAAGCATTTATCAATTAATTATGGATGATCAGGATTAAAAAATATGAATAGAACGGACAGGAAAAGGATCATAGCTTATACTCAGCCCAAAAGAGCACTTGCTTCAATCCGATAAAACCAAGTGGTTGACCTTGTTACGACCCCCGAACTGTCTCCAGTAAACAACGAAAAACCTGGAGCTAGTTTTTAACAGCAAGACCATTTTAAACAAGGAGATTCGTTCATTTATACGGATTATCGCATATTCCCGGAATACCGGCATTGATCAGTCCTTGAAGAGTAAGTACATTCAGAGATTTTAAACTTTTTTTTATTACTTTAATCAAAATTAGCCTCGGATCGTCTTCAAGTCTTTCATTTATCAACAAAATAATGTTAAATAAATGCTGTTCAATTCAGAGACTGTTACCATTAATTAGGGGTAAATGCTTAAATTACCAGAACGACAACTCTAGGGATGGAAAATAATGTTTCTAGGGTTCAGTTACCAGATCTTATTTCGCAACGCATCTCATAAAGGTGATTTACCTGCGTTACGGGAAACATCAGTCTTAGACCTCCGTGCCAAAGTGTGAGTAACCCTCATGGGATAGAAACTGTAAGATTAATCTAATTATAAAAAATCCGCATTTTTACAGCATTTACCAAATCAGATGCTATGTTATTTTAAATATGACTCAAATTTACGTCATTCGGCTGGCTTTTGTCAATGTGCAACTGGAAGACGTTAAATCACATGATTTTTAGGAGGGTGCAGGTATCCAAAAATATGCCTAAAACTCAACATTCACCTCAGGATTAATCTATGAATCAGTTTAGTATAATGCTATCTGCGTAGTAATTCAGATCTGAGATACAGATACATATACGCATATATGGAGCAAAGGTGCAGGACTTCAACAACTCAACAATACGGGTGTCGCAGGTTCGAGACGCAAAATGAGGAATTTCATCATCATAAAACGAGGATCAAAATGTGGCAATAGTAAGTCCTCAAAAAGATGAAAACCACCAAAATGAATAAGTCTGATACGGAGAAGTACTATCTGTATCATTTTATTAGATTTTTTGCATGCTATTCGAGGTTTCCGTTTTTACTCATTCATTTATTTACCTCGTGTACCAGTTGCTTGGCCGCATACGCGAAAGCTCTCTGGCTGCGTACGCGAAAGCACAAAATATTCGCCCTAAAAACCTGGCGAAAACAACTGACGTTTCTCACGTGGTCTTATATCAACATTAGTGGTGCAGAGAAGCACGGTTATATCTTTGCACTATAATGGCACGCTATTTCGCCTTTTCGGGCATTATAAAAGCATTATATGCGTATATAAAACTGACATGCATCAAATGACTACCCTATATGCGCATATAACGCTGTTACCGTGCCGCATTATCGTGCTTACTGGTTACTTGGGAGTCATAATTTGATGTTGAGGAAATTGCCATTATGTCAAGATCTTCAACAGGTCGGATTAGAAACAACGATTCTCAGAATGGTCTTTCTGAATAGCTTTGCATTTACCGCTACAGCTATTTGGGCCCCAACATTGGTTCAGTTTAATTCAAAATGATAGAAAAAGGCAAAATTTGCCCTAAATTCATATTATTGAAAAAAATTGTTAAAATTGTGTTTCTAATTATGTATATATTTTACGGAACCATATTAAACTGCGTATCAAATTACAAAATGGTGCTTTTGAAAGCATGTTTTGATTAGTTGAATGCACTTACAACTCTAAAGTAGGTTGTGAGTGTTTTTGGGGAAGTGGCCATATAGACCAATGTTTGGAACTATATGTAAATATGAGAACTATGCCAATCAATCTGGATATCAATCTTAGAGATTTTTGAAGATGATGCTTTCGGAAGCGATTTCAGGAGCTGTTATGACCACTTAATGGTAGGTTCCAGATGCTCTTGGGAATGTGGCAATATGGGTATCAAACTTCAAGGTGTTTGAAGGTGAAACTTCCAAAAGCTTTTTCAGAAGGACCGGGATTCTACCCCATTACTCAGAATGACATCATCCTTGGTATAACTGAGAATTCAACATTCCTTTATTCAAAGTAGCTTTGGAAAATATCACATAAATATAACACCCATTCTTGGGCCCCTTTACCATACTTTAGTAAAACACGCATTCCACTCATAGCCTCCAGCGACTATGTAATTGAATACTTTCCTCGGAATTCACCTACCCTTACGAAATTTATGACAACATATTAACCAAATTGAGTATGCTTTCCATCATCGGTCCCATTTGGCACGCTGCTGCTGGCCAGCCTAATAGAAGCACACTGTCGGCTGCCGTCCATGACTCACCACTGGGCATCGGACGCTGGTCACTGCACTTATGCAGAAGAGATATGGCTACTAATAAGTAGCCATCAAATCCATAATTAACCATCGCACCAAACCGCGTGCGTCGTCGTCGTCTTCGTCATCGTCTTCGGCGGTGTTGGCTTCGCTTCAAAGGCCTAGGTAGGTATCTCCTTTGGCGCGCTCCGATCCGATCCGATCCAAGATGTGATGCGATTCGATGCCGGGGCGATCCCGTACTTACTTGGGCCTACCTACCAGGGGGACTCTAGTGGCGGCACAACATCGATCATAAAATGAGCGACATCGAATCCATCACGATTGTTGATTTATATTTCTTTTGCGGCTGATGGCTTCTGTATGCACGGTGCCGGCCCGCTGATCGACCCCAAATCGGATTCCCTCTGGCTTGCCCCTTACCCCACCTTCAGTGCTATGTGGCCACATTAAAACGTCACTTTTTCGCTAAACAAACCGGACTGCGGGTTCAGTAGTGGGGTTTCGATTCCTACCTAGACAAAGTGGTCCAGATTGGAAAAAAAACATGATTGAAATACCGCATTTTTTATATTTTTCAAGTTTTATTCATGAAAATACGGGTAAAAATCATTGGGCTGCAAAATGGTGAGTCGACGGAGTCCTCACAAGTTCCTACCTCATGCCTTCACGGGTCGACGGATGACAAATGACCGCCAGCTAAGAGTTACGTGCTTAGCTGGTAGTGCAGCCTGAGTCATGTTGTCCTTCTGACTTCAGCTAGATTGAGGAGTTACGTCCACCGAGCGTCTGTTCACCAAGGAGTTGCGGCTCAAACAGCGTCTGAATAAGAAATGCTCTTCCCCGGAAACTGCACCTTACATAGCAGCCCTATCATGGAGGATAGTGAACCTTAGGCTAAAAACAAACTGTCCCCGAAACTCAAAAAAAAATGTTCAAGAAACCGACAGAGGGAGATTACGAACTGATTTAACGGCAACGACTTTTAGCGCGAAACGGACACGAATTAGAACATGGAACGTATTAATCCTAGCCCAGCAGGGTAAACTGGCACAACTCACCAACGAGGCGCATCGCATAAAGCTCAAGATCCCAGGACAGAGCGAAGTCCGTTGTCCAAACTTTGGAGAACATTCTGGATATATTCTGGCCTGCGAGATAAACACGTTCCTCTGCACAGTGGAGTTGGCTTTCAGCTTAGCGCCTAAGCTTACGCCGTGCTGATGAGGTGGGATCCTATAAATGAGAGAATAATCGTCGCCAGATTTAGAAAATGGTTTGGAAACCTTACCATAGTCCAATGGTATGCGCCAACCGATGCTGTCGAATTGCAGGCCAAAGAGAACTTTTACAGTCAACTCAATGATGTCGTGGATAAGATTCCGAAGGGTGACATAATGATCTACATGGGCGGCTTCAATGCGAATTCAATGAGCCCGTCATGGGACGCCATGGTCTCGAAGATATGAACGAAAACGGAGAACTGTTGGCAGAGTTTTGTGGCAACAACGACATGATGATCGGGGGATCGCTCTTCCACCATTGTCCGGTTCACAAGGTCACGTGGGTCTCCCGTGACGGCTTCACTGGAATTCAGGTCGACCACATTTTTATCAGCCGAAAGTGGAAACGGTGCCTTTCTGATGTGCGGAATAACCGTAGCGCTGACATCGCATCCGACCATCACCTTCTCATTGGCGAAATGCGTCTGCGTATTGCGCGTATTCGTCGACAGAAGGAAAGAGTCGAACGTCGATTTAACACACGCGGACTGGAAAATGCCACAGTGAAAAGGTCCTTCGAACTGGAGACTCGTGCTGCAAATAATTCGGAAGGAGGCAGAGAAATGGACCGCGTTCAAGATTGCCTTCATCACTACCAGCGAAAATAATCTGGGTGAGCTACGCACTCGCAGAAAACAATGGATCACCGATGAAACTTGGAGGAAGAAAGAGGAGCGGAGAGAAGCCAAAGCCGCGATAGAGCAGGTGAAAACTAGAGGAGCAAAGACACTTTCCCGTCAACGATATTCGGCTATAGAAAGGGAAGTTAGCGCTCATGTAGGCGGGACAAACGAGCGAAGGCGGATTCCCTTTGCTGACGAAGGTGAGAAAACCGCAGCAACCGGCGACCATCGTTTCCTCTACGATATCTCACGACGCTTAGCGAGGCACAGATGAATAGGGCGATGCCCGTGAAAGACACGACTGGATAGCTGTTAAGAGGAAAATAACCATCATCGTTTTGCAAATTTTCAAAACCAGTTTTTTTGCTCAAAATTCAAGCAATGCTCATTAAAATCTATCATTACATTACACTTACTATCTGAAATGCGATGATAGATTTTCATAAGGATTGTTATAAATTTGAACGAAAAAACTGGTTTTTAAGTTTTGATGATTGCTGATGACTGAATGATGGATTCTTGAGCCTTAACCGACCCCACTGACCAGCTAAAACGCTGGTTTGAGCACCCGGCTACCAACACCTCAGCATGATCCGCCTAGAGTTAGGCGTATTAGTCGCGTCAACACCGAAGCTAATAGAAACTGTCATTCAAAGTATGAAGTCTAACAAAGCCCCTGGGGTCGATCGCATATCAGCTGAGATGCTCAAAGCAGACCCCGCAATATTCGGTCAACTGTGCATCAACTATTCCGCAATATCTGGGACACTGTGACTCATCCAGCCGACTGGATGCAAGGCGTGTTAGTGAAAGTACTCTAAAAAGGGTGACCTCACTGTATGCGATAATTGGTAGGGCATAATGTTGCTATGTATTGTTCTCAGAGTTCTATGTAAAGTGATCCTATACCGGATCCAGGAAAAGATAGATGCGACTCTTCGTCGGCAGCAAGCAAGATTCCGAGCTGGACGATCCTGTGTGAACCATATTGTCACGCTCCGTATCATCCTGGAGCAAGTCAATGACTTCCAAGAGTTCCTGTACATGGTATTCATTGACTACGAAAAAGCTATCGACCGTATCAATCATGAAAATATGTGGGGTGCCCTGAGACGCAAGGGAGTTCCTGAGAAAATCATCAGCCTCATCGAAGCGCAGTACGATGCTTTTAGATGCAGAGTATTGCACAACGGGGTCTCGTCTGAACCCATCCGGGTAGTAGCTGGAGTGAGGTAAGGATGTCACCGCTACTGTTCTTCTCCCTGTCTATCACCGCTACTGTTCTTCATCGTAATTGACGAGATCCTGGTAGGCGCTATTGACCGTGAATAAAACCGTGGGTTACTGTGGCAGCCTATTACTATGTAGCACTTGAGCCATGTTGCTTTTGCAGCTTGCAATTTCAAAGTGATAAGACTCTGTCATCATAAGTAATATTGATTCAGAAAAGTATCACTACTTGCGCTTACATGCAGAAAGTCTGCTGATACTTTTTCAGCTACGTCAGTGTGATGAACCAACCAAGTGGTTTTCTTCAATTCGCAAACGTTAGACGAATTAGCTACAATCATTGATGACCAGTACAAATTTCAATGAAGGCCTTAAATGACCTCGATTTGGCTGATGATATTGCTATCCTAGCTGAACGGCGCTCTGATATGCAAACTTCCAATATCTTGGTAGCCACGGGTTTGACGGCGATACCAAGATCGACTTAGGTGCACGGATCAAGAAGATGCGAACAATTCAGCACTCTGAGCATTTTGTTTTGTTTTTGTTTCAATATAGCAAACATGTTCACCGCTTGCATTAGAGGTGTGCGTGAGACAATATTGCAAAAAGTATGTTTTTGAAGCATGACTATTATAATCGAAGCGTAGTTATCATAGAAACAACAAGTTTTGTCATTCCTATAAATATCAGACCTAATTTGTATTCGCAAAGTGTTGTTGATCACATTAAAGGGTTGCAGTCCTTATTTTAACCCTTTGGGGTCATATATGACCGCAGTACAAAAAAGGCTGTAAAAAAGGAACCAATGAACAAATGTATATCCTGTCTTCGGCAAAGTTGTCCCAAATATACTCTTTTATCAGAGAAAAATATGAAGTATATGCCTTTATGACCTAATTGACAACCTAGAACATCCTGAACATCCTGAAGTTTGGAAAATTGAACTATAAGTACCTACGAAGCGTGAAATGCTGTTTGTGAACATAAATGATGTTCAGGCTAGATAATACTGAATTACTCTTTTAACGATAACACTATTTCACTTGCTTTGCTATGTCCTGGGATGTTCTAGGACGTCCAAACTGTCCTGAAGCACTATCTTTGAAATCTACAACCGTAACAGTAATTGTTTGGGTTAAAAACAATAACATTACAAATTCAAATAGAATCTACCAACCTCTGAGAATCTCAAGAGCAATTTCAAGGAACGTTTGGGATATTCAAGGCCCTCCAAATTACCCTGGAGTTCAGAACTTCAGGTCTACACTTGTTCCAGTAGTTATTCTCGCTAAACTGAGTGAAGTTATATAATCTACAATGTTAACTGAACCTTGTCACGGATCAAAAGGCTACTTCAAGAAATGTTTGAGGTATTCCAGGCCCTCCAAATTACCCTGGAAATCTGAATTTCATGTCTACATTTATTCCAGTAGTATTTATTGCTAAACTGGGTGAAGTTATATAATCTACCATGTTCACTGAACTTTCGCACGTATCAATAGGATGTTTTAAAGAACGTTTGGAGTATTCCGGGCCCTCCAAATTACCCTGGAGTTTAGAACTTCAGGGCTACACTTATTACAGAAATTTATCTCGCTAAACTGAGTGAATTTATAAAATATTTCCTGTTCACTAAACCTTCTCATGCATCAATAAGCTGTTTCAAGGAACGTTTGGGATATTATAGGTGCTCCAAATTACCCTGGAGTTCAGAACTTCAGGTCTACACTTATTCCAGTATTTTTTCTTGCTAAACTGAGTAAGGATATATAACTTGTTACGTTTACTGAACCTTGTCACGGATCAATAGGCTAATTCAAGAAACGTTTGGGGTATTCTAGGCCCTCCAAATTACCCTAGTGTTTGTAACTTCAGGTTTACATTTGTTTCAGTAATTTATCTCACTAAACTGAGTGAAGTTATATAATCTAACATGCTCACTAAACCATCTCATGGATCAATAGGATCTTTCAAGGAACGTTTGGGATATTCCAGGCCCTCCAAATTACCCTGGAGTTCAGAACTTCAGGTCTGCACTTGTTCAAGTAAGTTATCTCGCTAAACTGAGTGAAGTTATAAAATCTAATATGTTCACTGAATTTTCTCACGGAACAATTAGCTGTTTCAAGGGGGGGTATTCCGAGTCACCCAGATTACCCCGGAGTTCAGAAATTCAGATCTACAATTGTTCTAGTAATTTTTCTTACTAAACGATGAAGTTATTTAATGTTCACTGAGCTTTCTCACAAATCAAAAATATATTTCAAGGAACGTTTGGAGTATTCCAGGCCTTCCAAATTACCCTGGAGTTCAGAACTACAGGTCTTCCCTTGTTCCAGTAATTTTTCTTTCTAAACTGAGTGAAGTTATATAATCTACTTTGTTCGCTGAACCTTCTCATGGATCAATATGTTGTTTCAAGGAACGATTGAGGTATTGCAGATCCTTCAAAATTTCCCCAGGACTTCAGAACTTCAGGTCTACTATTTTTCCAGTAATATTTCCTTCTAAACTGAGTGAAGTTATATAATCTACCATGTTCACTGAACCTTCTCACAGACCAATTGGCTATTTCAAGGAATGTTGGTGATATTCCAGGCCCTCCAATTTACCCTGGAGTTCAGAACTTCAGGTCTACCCTTGTTCCATTAACTTTTCTCGCTAAAATGATCAAAGTTTTCCCTTTGGGGCCGGCACGGTCATTTATGATCGCAGTCGGAAAATGGCTGTATAAAAAGAACCAATGAATAAAATTTACTGTCTTCGGAAAAGTCCTTGCAAATTTAATTCCCTGTCAGGGAAAAATTTTAAGTGTATGCCTCAATGTCCTACTTGGCAACCTAGAACATCCTGAACATGCAGAAGTCTGACAAATAGAATAATTAGTATAAAAGTAGCTTAAATGCCGTTTGTAAATACAATTCATGTTCGTACTTGGTAATACATACCTATTATGTCAAGAAAAACGCTGCTTCACATGCCTTTTCATGTCTTGGGATATTCTACGACGTTCAGACTATCCCGAAGCTCAATTCTCGAAATTTACAGCAGTAGTTGCTTGCGCTAGAAATAATCAGCGGTGCCAGATTTCTTTGGAAATCATTCCGTAGACGAAAAGTGACAAGCGGGGGGGAGAGATCCCCGGCATTGCAATTCCGTAGATTTCCGTTGGAAAAATCCGTAAATTACCGTAGAATAATGAGAATTTCCGTAGCTTTCTATAGAAAATATACATTTTCCGTAGAATTATCTTACGGATCCGTAGAAAGTGCTCAATTCCGTAGATCTACGGAAATTTCCGTCCAAAAGCTTTTCCAAACTATCCTGGAGCTCAGAACTTCAAATCTGCCCTTGTGGCAGTGTTTTTTTTTTCACTAAATAGAGTTCAGTTATATAATCTACCAGGTTATATAGGGCCCCCATAGCCGAAGCTGTAAAGACGCGGGTATTCATCATGACCATGCTGAGGGTTCCGGGTTCGATTCCCGGTCGGTCCAGGATCTTTTCGTAATGAAAATATTCTTGACTGCCTTGGGCATAGAGTAAAGGGTGTCCACGATGAAATTGCCACACACAAAATTGATTCGCAAAATTCGAGTTTTCATCCGATTGCCATCAAAACTTCAGGGATTGAGAAATAAATATTAAACTTCATTTTACCATTTTACTCATATTTTATTAACAGTCCATACGTAAATGCCCGCACCTTAGCCTCAACCCCGGCCATGAGATTCTGCACAACCTGTGACCTAGGACACGATGAACGGACAAGTGTACATGAAAGAGTGCGCATGCCTGCCACACGATATATCCATGCAAAAAGGTCATTAGCTGAGAAAGATCTCAGGTAATAAATATGGAAGTGCTAAACTAACACTAAGCTGAAAAGCCAGCTTCCTCCCAGTGGGAACGATATGCCAAGAAAAAATAAGAAGATTCGTCGACAAACACATGTATTCAAAACGTGTTTCTACTCGTTTACGCATTTAGACTCTACTGACGTTTTCACAAATTGTTCTCAAACAAAAGGTGAAAAGTCGGGGGGTTGAAAATAGTATATTTTACGTGACATAATTTATGGATGCTTCCCAATAGATGTCGCTAATTATGACTGGAAACTTTGTCGAATACCTTGTTGCCTTGTTTCGGAAGTGCTTCGTTCCGTGGTTATTAATTTATTACCACTAAAATCCTGACTCTCATCGCGTTGTAGATCTTATGTACTGAACATCCCGACAAGTTAGATAATCTAGAACATTCGAAATGATCTGATAATATTTACTGAACACTCAGAATGTTCAGAATATACGGTAGATTACAGTTCATCACCTTGTATGATGAACAAGGTTGTTATTACAAGCATAGACTTCAAGTTATGAACTCAAGAGCAGTTTGGAAGACCTAGCACCTCCCAAAAAAAAAATTTGTCATCATTTCTTGTTATGTTTAGCTTTTTGAGCACCAAAACTATTGAAAGGCGTTCAAAAAACTGTATAATAGTTCTTGGAAAAAATCAGGCCCCAAAGGGTTAATCATTGCCATCAGATTTTAATTACAAACTTAGAAAAAAATCATTGAAATTTACGTCATACGTGCCTGACATATTTAAGCAAGTAAAATGACGTTAATTTAAGTTACAAGTGACGTAATTCTCCGTAATAACTGAATATTGCAATATTTTTCAATCCAGTTTCCTAAGTGCTAGTAATTTACGTTTTCCATTATTTTCCATACGTTTTGACAGCTCTCGACTACCATTTTTCCATACGCTTGGGTTTGAAGTTTGACAACTTTGTGAATCCAGCGTAGTGCGATCAGTGAGTGCACACTACCAAAAAATGATGTGATTTACGTCTTTCTGGATGCACATAAAAGAAGCGAGCCTAATGACGTAAATTTGTGTCGAATTTTAATTACGTTAGTGTCTGATTTGGGAAATATCGATTACAGTCCCATCGTTTTCTTGTCTTTTAACATGTAAAATTACATATTTTATTCAATACATCTTCAAGGACACGTTTTTCTGTCGTTCCATCACTTACATCATGTGTCATTCAGTCATAACCAGAATTACATCCACAGTAATTTTCATTATTTTTAAGAGTGTAGAATACAAACATCAGTGTCGCTGCTCGGCAGTAAATGAGAGAAACTGAGTGTTCGAAAGGTTGTTGTCTGTAATTTTTGCCGCTGGCGATGTAAAGAGTCGTTACCCTATTGAGTTTTGGAGCAACACTTATGGTGTTTTGAACACGTGCCCCTATTTAACGTCCGAACATTAAAAAAAATCATTTAAAATTATAGTAAGTGTTCTCAATTACCTGAAAACGGAAATTAAAGTTTGACTCCATTTTTCCACTACAAACATGTTTGGGAATCGGATTTTTTACAGCTTCTTAGAAAACCGGACCTCCGTGCTTCGTGGAGGAGGCAGAGCGCTATTAAATTCCTATCGTGCACGCGGGAGCCTTGGGAGGAGAACCGAAGCGAGCCCAGAAAGCCATCATTGAGCAGCAGGAGGTCCCTGGTTCGTATCGCCCCATGTGACCAAGTCACTCTTGGAAGACACGGGGTGGGGCGGGAAGTGTGGGGGCTTCTGTTTTTGTTTTCCATCTCGTCGGATCAAACCCCGCCAGGGCTCATACTTAGTAACGATGTTTACTTTCCATTGGAGCACACAGCTGTGGATTAAATTCTCCTTACAGGAGTACGGCGGCGTCGGGGATGGAGGCATGTAGCAAGCAGGGCAGACCGTCTCCGAGGTCCGGGTGAGAGTCGGAAAGTTCACAAAAAGCACCATGAAATGTCAATCTTTCGGATGAAGCACGATGGTATGTGGTCCGTCCCGTCCCGTCCCGTTCGTATGGTCAACGCGGAGACGTCGTATTAATTCAGGCAGAAAACTAGTTTAGATCAAATGCGAGGAAAATTAAAAACCTAGTGATAGGAGGATATGCAAACACTGCTACCGCTCCGGGAAGGGTTGCCAATTTTTATGAAGGTTTTACTCTGATAGCAGTTTCGTATTTCAATCATTGGCTCAAAAGTTTACTTGAAATTCTCTCTTGAGGTTTTTTCCTCGAAATACGCGAAATAAGATTTAGAGATTTTAGTAGTTCGTCATTCAAGATTTAAACACTTTGAACCACCAGATGTTGTAGGCATGATCCAGAGGGAAGAAGGTTCAGGATGGAACAAGTTTCGTGTTGCTATCGGGTAGATCTTTGCCATTTAGACATTTTTTTCCGAAAATGACAACTTTATATCTTATCAGTATCTCGAGATACAAAAGTTCTAAAATTTTGTCAGAAGCGCCACCAATGGACCAAAATATGAACCAATTCGATTTCTATGAAGAAGATTATTAACGAAGGCATCAACCTCTTGGATCATCAAGATCTTAGAAGGAGGAATTCTCAATCGGATATATCACTGACACCTTCTGACTCATCAGGGTATTAGGATTTCTGTATCCGAAGACAATACGAAATATCTAAATGTATGTTGGTTGGATGAAGGATAAGCTAAAGAGCTAAACTCGTTAAAGCCCAAATGCAATGATAGCGGAACGTCATCGCAAAAGCGGAACCGGCTCACCAACATGAACTATAACATGCTTGTCGACTCAGTATTGGTTCACTTCCATTCGTGATTCATGCTAGCAAACCGGTTCCGCTATCATTGCGTTTGGGCCTTTGCTCCCGATTCAGAGTCATTAATCGAAAAATATTTGGCAACACTTCCCTCCTAGTGTAATCCTGCTACCTTTCACGACGCCCTACGGTTGGTCACATCCAATAGCGCAGATACATCATCACGAGGTATCAAATAGTGGCTCGAACCCTGGCAGATTGGTGACTGCGGCATCTATTCGGTTGCTTCTGGCATCGAAGAGATCCATCCTCTCCCGAGGAGCAGCGGGAGGTCCACCGAAAAAAAAAAAACTTTCAATTTAATTTGATAGTAGAAATTAGATACATATACTCGCTGACTGTCAAAGACCGATCCATCCATCTATCCATCCAACCATCCATCCGGCCAGTCAGTCAGATGGCCATTCATCCGCGTCGTCTTGCGGTGCCCAGCCATCCGTCGTCCATCATTCAATCAAAATGTAGGCTCACTAGGGCGGTCCAAATTTCAGAACAAGTTTGAACATTCCATCTCTGGCCCAAAGACGTTAAAGGTTTACATGAAAATTTATGTGAAAAACTATGTTAACTACACCAGTAAAACTTGCATATACATGTTGATGCTACTATAAATTAAAGAACTCTACTTGCCAAACCGTAAAAAAAGAGAATTGCTGAAAAGGCAAATTCATGTTGAGCTAATTTGTTTTTGAAGTTTTTGCAAATTCAACTGGACTATACTCCTATATGGAGCCAAATAAGAGCATATAGATGCCTCTTGTAGAAAGAGTTTCTTCATTGATATGATGAGATTGTTCTCACATTACAGTACTGACGTGTTTGGAACATATTTATAAATATTTCTCCGTAGTAGCTTTGTCTTTAGTCCACCTTTGAATCACCACCAAAAGTTTCATAAAACATCCATTTCGTTATAAAGATTGCAAACAAGAAACGGGAGATTAGATTTTCAAACGTTTTCCAGTAATTTGAACCACCCTAAGGCTCGTCCGCGCCGCAAGACACCACGTTCGGTTCGAGCTGACGATCAATTTAGTTCAAATATCGCAACGAGTGAAATTCTGTCTACCGCAGGAGTAGTAGCAACAGCATCAATTGACCCGAGACAACTTCTGTGCTGGATTAGGGATGGGTGGATCCCGCGCAGTCCGTGCCCCCGAAAACATTGAAACCCCATAAGCGAGCACGTTTCGGTTGCGCTACTTGATCGACCGTTCGGCCTCTAGGGTTGGGATTCCTTCATATATTGAAGCAACAAACCGTGGACCAATTAGTCGTGGCATGGATCGAGCCTGACTCCCTGGATGTATGTGGCCGAGGGCCACGGTCACGTAGCCCTACCGCCCGGTACCGGGTAAAGTCGTGATAGTTGCAATCAACTAGGAAAAGCTAATCGACCTGCGGGATTGGTGCCTGCCCACGCCTATTTTCCAATGCATTGCAAAATGCTGAACAGGTTTCTGCTTAATAACTGATGATTTTTTAAATGTTTAAATCCATTTCATGATGTATTCACAAATATTGAACAAATTGAAATCTGACAATAATACTCTAATTACCTATTATTATTAACTCCATGCAAAAAAAAAAAGGTTGATGAATGAATCATATTCACTACAGCAGATTGCTGTTTTTTCATTACATATTTTACCTTATTGATCAAAAGCTAAATAAGCGTAAAATATATGGATGTAAATCTTCAAAAGTCAATATAAACGGTCAAAGTGAATTTGGATTCTACTCGGAATCCCCGTGACAATTGAAGTCGTCAGAAGCGGTTGTGCTACTTGTTTCCCGAATGTCAGTTCCCCAGATGACCCGTTTCCCCGAATAGCCCATTTCCCCGAAAAGTTGTTAGTACTCATAAATAAGGTAACTTCATTCATTTTAAGGTGGTAAACGAACTGTACATCTAATATGCACCCTTTTTTGTTTTATTGACAGTTCGTTCACATTTCACCGACCTCGTCATCATTGGCATTATGTGTTTAGTCGAGAATGACAATAAATCACCTTCTTTTGATTGCTTATAGTTCTTTTCAACACACCACGCTGGCACTGAAGACTATTCTTGCACCTTTTTGAGCTGCATCACTTTCCGGGGAAACGGGTCATTCGGGAAAAAATCATTTGGAGAACCGGTGTTCGGGGAAACGACATTCGAGGAAAAGTAGCACAATCTTCAGAAACAGAGGAGTGAATATAACAAACATATACTACTTTGAAATTTTTAGGCAATTTTCCATTTCTTACCAACCGTATAAAAGCCAAAAAGCAGTGTTTGGCTTTCGATCAGAATAAGCCGATCGAACCATATTCGGAGAGTGTTACAGTTCGCGAACCATAGCAGTTCGTGGCACATCGCATTCGGAGAGCCCTATGAATGTAAACATTCACTCTCTCGTTTGGCACGTGGCACGAGAGCGTTGCTCTCACAGACTGCAACAGTATCCAGTCGTTCGGGTGATTTATGTTTTGCATAAAATTGGTAATAACTTTCATATTTATTGATAATGCAACCTCTAACAACCTAATTATAATCTATTGGATCATTGGACATCTCTTTGGTTGCAAACATAGCGCAGAAAATGGAAAATATTCGCCTCTGTTTCTTGATCAGAATGAGAGTGGGCCAGCGAATGTTACAAGTGTTGACACACAGTGATCGGCGCCAAACAATGAGTGGTGTGTGTCTGTCAACAATGAGTGGTGTGTGTCTGTCTTGTTTATGTTCATGGCTCGTTATCTTCAACGAACGGTAAATGTCATGGGTGTTGCATGAATGTAGGCGAATAAATGGGATGAAATTATGGCTCGTGTGTCAATGATCGTTAAACTTTCCAAAGCCTGGCCAAAAGCGATCTATTTTTCGATGAATTATTAGACTTTTTTTCTGTTTAGTGTTAAAAAGCATGAAAATTTAGGAATTTTTCAGTATTTTTCAACTCACACAATTCGAAATCACTTTTAATTGCGGGCTCCTAAATCTATGTTTATTTCAATTTCAAGATTTTATGATTTGAACATTTTAGGAACTGATTTGAATTACAATACTGCTTATTTTTCAAATGAATAGTTAGGAATTGTAAACAATGCTACTTGTTACACCCAACAACAAAAAAACAGCTCCTTGTTTAGCCATCTTCATTTGTTTGTTGTCAATCGGCAACGCAAACCATTCGCGTTCCCATCCACCCAACACTCTAGCTCTATGGAGATAATTGGCATCCAATCCAAACGGCGAGGCTAATGATGATGCTCTTTCTCTATTTGCCATTGCTACCATTGATGCGGACGATAATGATGATGATGAGTAGCAGATATTTGCTAAACCACCAGTCCATTGTCCATCCACCACTGGACGCTGTCATTCGGTTTTGTCTCAAAGCTCCAGCGGGCAAATTCTTCCCAGGCTCATCTTGAGCCTATCATGGGGATAGAACACCCCTTTGGTGGTAGCATTTTCCCGATTAGTGGATTACAACAAAATTTGATTCAAATTATATTAAAATATGTTACAAGCAACATATTTTGTTACATTTTTGTTAGAAGCACTCTTAGTTCGAGGAAATATTCATAACAAAACTGAAACAAAATCAGTTATGATAACAAAGGCTTTGTTTTAGTAGAAGACAAAATATAGCACAATTTGTTATGAAGATTCCGAAATCACTTCTACATGGACAGATTTATTTTCTGTTTAGAGAACAAATAAATTTGTTTCTATTCATTAATGGAAAGTAATAACAGTATGAGTAATAAGAATAAGTAATGATTTTATTCAAGATTTTACATATTTTGTTTAAATTTTGTTAAAAATAGAGGGAATGTTAGGAATGAATCAAATTTATTATATATTTTATTAGAAAAAAGTGCTTATTTCGTTACAAAATCTGTCACATTTCAGTTATTCCCCACTGTTCGAGCTCCCCTGCTCTCGGGATGTATCTCACTGGGTCAGCACACATCATAATTATACACAGCAACCGATCGCGAGTAGTGGTGTTAGGAAAGAATGCGCTGAGCTGTCATCTCTTCCCCCAACATAGTTCAGACTAAGACGACGACGACGACGACGACCATTCGAGAGTCATTTCCATTTATCATTGCGCGATCTCCTTCTGAGTGGTCGCATCCAATCGATGATTACTATAATATTGATGACCAATTCATCGCGCTGTGTGCGAAAGCGCGCGCGGCAGAATCGGATGTTTTCCCAGGCGAATGGTTGGTCGGCGGCCTCGCGAGCGGCTCTAATCGATAGAGACGACTCACACTGGGGCAGAATCGAGCAATTGTGGTAAAAAATTCCTCTAGATCACTGCGATGACAAGGTAGATGTCTGGTGGTTTGTAATGAAAATGATCCTTTTGAATAAGACCTATACTCTGGAGGAAAGTCTTAGGTTTAAGGTTGAGATGCATCGAAGCCAAACCTTGAAATTTCAAGAGCACTAATCTAGAGAACCAGACAACCATTTGTACTGAAAACCTTACTCACTGGTCACTCGCTGGTGGTGACCAATCGATTAAATTTTCAGCGCGATCAGTTGTCAGGTTCTCTAGATTTGTGCTCTTGAAAATTCGAGGTTTGGCTTCGATGAATCTTCACCATAAGTGCTATTCGCATAAATGATCAATTGCCCTGCTTCTCAGCTTAGTGTTGTTATGAGTACTACTACAGTTATTAACTGAGAACTTTTTAAAACAATTGAACATTTTGGCATGTGTAGGGTAACTCGGAATGATGTTGCGCATATATGTTCTTAGAAAAGTATGAACAATCAACAGAAATTCAAAAAAAAAAAATCGAAAATCGGGTTTTTGGTTTGAAATTTTGCTGCTGATAAGCAAGCCTTAGGATGAATGAAGCCTATTCCTTACTATTGTACTTATAACAAAAACTTTTACCGGAAGACGAATGCTAATTGACCCTTTTAAGCTTAGCAGGTTGTGGAATTCTACTTGGAAACATTTCTACAACGCTGTGGACCTTTTTTTTCTATGGGAGGTGCATATTGCCCGGATTGTTTTGAAACGTAAACATTGGGACCGTACACTTTTTGAAGCAATTTAGAAAGAGAAAGTTGCGTGCAGAGCAAGACGAACTAAATAAGGAACACCTTGACATATAAAACTTTAGAAGCGATGCATTTGCTACTGCGAAAGAACAGCAGGCTTGATAATTCTCCTCAACATCATCAGAGTTCGGTAACATTCTCTAGAGCTGCCTTTGCCTCTTTGCGAGGGAGCGAAAAAATGTTAAGCAGAGAGGCAACGAAAAATGAGCGAGGAAGATGCAGCACAAAACACAATAGAATAAAATTCCATCAAAAAAGGGTGCTCTCACAACTCGCCGAGGACTATCGGTTCGGGCGGCAGACTCAAGAGTTGATTTAAAGTGTGAGTTATGGTGAGCATCGCAATGAGAGAGACAGAGTACCCGAAAAAAATCTCGCATTTTTTTTGCACTCTCACTTGAATCGTTTAAGGACCTGTTTTGAAAATTTTGAGTTCATTTTTTTCTTCTCAGAAAAACGGAAAAATTGCCTCCTCTTTGCCTCGCAGAGGAGTTTCTTTCTAGCCTGAAGAACAGTATTTTCTTAAGAGGGGGCGTATTTCACCTTTTTACCTTATATCTTCGTACCTAGATACTCTAAGCCGTGGAAAGTCGAAAAAAATTCCAGGCCAAAAAGATCTTCGACCGATTGGATTGCAGCCGACAACCCTCAGCTTGATCCATCTAGATATCTGCAGTGCTGGAAAAGTTCGCATCACGAAGCAGCTCTCGAGTGTATACCAACCCATAACAAACATCACAGACTCGGGATCTGGCTAGGTGTGAGTAAGCCCGCACCCGTCTGCTCGGGAGAACATGTCAAAAGAAGTAGCAACAAGCTCGCGAGCGTTTACTCGCGAGTAACCGAGCAAGGTGTGATTTATTATGGTTTTGACAGACAAATTAACTGTATAACCATCATATCGATAGTAAACTACTAGTTTGTAGTCAAAAGCCCTTGAAAACCATAAATCTCGGAGGGTAAGCAGCTTTTTTCTCAAAAGCACAATATGACTCTGAGCAGCTCCGAACACGTTCGCGAATCACTTTTAGCTTCAGTTACTCGGGAGTCGACAGATGCGAGTAAGCCAGCGCTCTGACGCTCGGGAGCGTTTGGTTTTGTTTTTGTTCTAGTTCAGATGAAGCGTTCACCACTTTCCATCACTGGATATCTGTACGTATTTATAGGTCCCTCAAACCAAGCAACAAAATAATCTGATCGTGATAAAAACAAATGCACCACCTTGAAGAGTTAGAGCGCGAAGAGATGGAGCAGCTGTATCGTCCTCAAGAAAGACGTAGTTTAACAAGAAACTCGACTCATACTACAAAAGGTTTGTGCCGCGAGCCGAACTGTGCCTAGATTAGGATGCAGGTATCTTGGCTGTCGAACGTGAAATGATTGAAAGGTGAAAGTAGCACTACGATGAACACCTGAATGGCAGTAGAAGGAATGGTTTCATCGGTACAGTGGATGATGGAGACGTGCCAACTCCCACAATAAACGAAGTTAAGACAGCTGTCAAACAGCTCAAGAGCAACAAAGATGCTGGAAAAAATGGTAATGAAGCGGAACTCTTTAAACTAAGCTCGGACAGGTTGGCTACTTGTCTTCACCAGTTGATAGCCAAGATCTTGGATACAGAATAACGGAAGATTGGATGGAGGAAGTAGGGGAAAGCATGCCAGCCAGAGTCGATTGATCATTCCCTGATCTCCAAAATCAACAGCCAGCCACCGATGAAGGAGGACAAGATCGAGACTATTGTGGAATACGCCGTCAACGTACGGAATTTCTGTGCGACCGTCGACGCATGCGGATTAAAGGAATATTTGTACAATATTTCGCTGCTACATCAGCTCGACGCTAAGCTCCCGCCCTCTACCAAGCTAGATTGGGCACGCTATCGGCAAACTCTCCATGCGGCGAACCTTTTAGCTTTGGGTTTGTTCACTAGCTGAAGCCGCAAGCACGATCGTGACTCCAACTGCTGCTCTAGAAAACCGAAACGACTCCCGCGGTGGCAAGAAAGGAAATGCTTTCGTAGACGCCCACTCTGAGTTGTCAGCTGCTCCCACAACGTTTCATTCAGCTAAACCTGTACCAAAAGCAAGCCAAGTATAGAACGATAGGTGCAACAGTGGTTGCAAAGCAGTCGTTTCCACGAGCTCTCCAGAGATTCGATATGGGCGGCAGTGGGAGTAAGTGGACTGTGCCGTAGATGTCTTCGCCTTCACAAAGGCTTATGTAAGGCGAAACCGTGTGGCAAGGATGGATGTTAACTTAAAAACCATCAACTCCTTCACAATGACAAGAAAGTCGATACAGGTTTGAATGCTACACCTGCACCTGCAAACGGCACGCACACAAACGATTGCAACGTCTATCGTACGACCTCCAGTTCCATTCTATTTCGATATCTACCAGTGATACTTCTCGGGAAGAATCGTGCAGTTCAAACGTACACTTTCTGCGACGAAGTATCAGAGCTGACTCTGTTAGACGAGGAGTTGGCTGAAGAGTTGCAGCTCGAAGGAGGCCTTCTCCCACTATGTTTTCGATGGACTGTTCCCTCTCAGATCCGTCAGAACTGTCAATAAGCTTTTACTACCACTTCAAACGCTAGATGCTGCTGAATTGAAGCAGCTCCATACTCATCTGCAAAGGCTACCAATCCATTCGTACCATGAATCTCGACCGAGGATTCCTGATCGGCATGAAGCATGTTTCCATCGGAGTGGTCCAGAAATGCAAAGAGGGCAACTTCGAGGACCCTATTGCCGTGAAAACCCGTATTGGTAGGGCAGTATATGGAAAGTTGAGCCGTGACACAAATGACGCCACACAGTGTGCTCCGAAGCGCAGGACTCTGATGACCAGTTAGAACTGGCTATGAAAGCATATTTCGCCCTAGACAGTCTCGATGTCGCAAAATCAAACCTTTTCTTCTCCTCCGAAGATCAGCGTGCTGAAATCCTGCTAGAATCAATGACCAAATTCCTCGGCAATTGCTACGAAGTAGGACTACTGTAGAGACATGACAACATCCGCTAACCTGATAATCGTGCGATGGCTCTGTGCCGATATCAGCAGCTGCACGAGAAATTTGCCGACTTGTGGTGAAAGGCTACGCGAGAAAGCTAACACAAGAGGAACTCGATATTCCACGTTCCCGCATCTGGTATTTGTCCATGTTCTTGGTTACAAACCCCAACAAATTGGGTTAAACCAGACTTGTGTGGGATGCAGCAGCTAAAACCTTTGACGTTTCGCTGAATTCAGCTTTGTTGAAAGATCCTGACCTACTTTGCTCGCTGTTGTCCATTCTATTTCAATTGCGTCAGGGACGCTTTGGAATTTCTGGAGACATCCGCGAGATGTTCCATCAGATCTTGATGGGAACCGAAGATCAGCATTGTCAGTGATTCTTTTGGACCGACAAGGACGGAGAGCTCTAGAAGTCATGAGTTTGGGTGCCAGCTGTACCCCATGTTGCGCGCAATCCGTAAAGAATTTAAATGCGGAGCGATTCCAGACGAGACATCCAACCGCAGTGTAGGCAATAGCGAAACGCCACTATGTTGATGATATTTTGGCAAGCGTCGACGAAGAAAACGAGGCGATGCGGCTAGCTGAGGAGGTGAAATACGTACATTCACAGGATTTGAGGATTTGAGATTCGCAATTCGATGTGCTACTCCAGAGTCGTTCTCACGGCTTTACAGCAAGGAGATGGAGTGGAAAAGGACATGGACCTCTCGTCGGAAATGGCCGTCGAAAAGATCCTCGGAATTTGGTGGGACACTGAGACGGACGAGTTCATGTTCAAAAGTAGGGTGGAACAACTACGATCCACTTCTGTTGATGGGCCTTGATGACGTCTTGAGTCTTGTTGACGATTTTTGATCCGTTGGGCCCCGTCGCACACTTCCTGATATTTTTGAAAATGCTACTTCAGGAAGTTTGGCGGTTTAAAATTCATTCGGACGAAGAGGTCACGGGGGACTTGTGCAGAAAATGGATACTCTGGACGAGCGTTCTTCTTCAGGTAAAAACTGTTCGTATTCCACGCTGTTACAGCTATTCGATGGTAGTAAACAGCTGTACTGATATCCAACTCCACACTCTTGGCAAACTTCTGGATAAGGTCATCCTCGGCAGGCTGACGATCTACACGGAACGCGAGAACGGATTGTCGAAAAGGCAGTTCGGATTCCGTGAAAAGACTTCGACGGTGGATGCTATTCGGGCAGCCATCGCGTGCGCGGAGAAAGCGTCCAAGCAGAAGAGGAGAGCCAATCGATACTGCGCAGTGGTAACAATAGACGCCAAGAACGCGTTCAACAGTGTCAGTAGGGAGACTACTTGGTCCAACATTGTGGAACATGATGTACGATGGACTGCTAACCTTGACACTACCGAATGGAGTCGAGATCGTCGGGTTCGCAGTTGATGTCATTCTAGCAATAACTGGTGAGACTGCGGAAGAGATGGAGATGCCGACGGCGGAATCGCTAGACACCATTGAATCGTGGATGACTGGAGTCAAGCTGCAGTTGGCACATCTCAAAACGGAGATGGTGCTGGTCAGCAACTGCAAGGCGGTTCAACAGCTCGAGATCAACGTCGGAGGACACGAAATCTCATCTAAGCGCTCTCTAAAGCACCTTGGAGTAATGATCGACGACAGGCTAAACTTCAACAGCCATGTAGACTATGCCTGCGAAAAGGCCGCTAAAGCAGCTAACACCGTGGCTAGGATCATGCCCAAAATTGGAGGACCAAGAACCAGCACGAGGCGTCTTCTGGCGACCGTATCATCGTCTATACTGAGGTATAGAGTCCCGGCTTGGACTGCAGCGTTGGAAACCAAACGTAACCGAGATAAGCTCGTTCCGGCTCATTGCAATACGGGTGGCGAGTGCTATATCGTTGGAGCCAGTATGCGTTATCGCCGGAATGGTCTCCATCTGAATCACTCTGGCTGAGGACATAGCATGCTACCACCAAAGAAACACAAGGAATGTGAGGAATACCATTAGAATGAATACAATGGCAAGGTGGCAACAGGAGTGGAATAACTCGGAGAAAGGAAGGTGGACGCACAGACTAACTCCTAACGTGTCAGTGTGGACGTCGAGAAATAATGGAGAAGTTAACTTATTCCTGACTCAGTTTTTGTCAGACCATGAATGCTTCCGGAAATATCTGCATTGATTCGGACACGCAGAGTCTCCACATTGTCCGACCTGCCCAAATATCGAGGAGACCCTGGAGCATGTTATATCCGACTGCCCTCGGTTCAGGAATATAAGACGCGAGATGATGCCAGAAACTGCCAGCGTGTTACATCCGGACAACATTGTGCAGAACTGTGCCAGCATGGAAGCACTTGGAATGCGGTGCGGTGCTCCGGGTCGCGATCGGATTAGGTTAGATCCTCCGTTGGGGACTAGACCGAGTAGAGCGGGCGTAGCGTAGTATTGGTTAAAAATCGCTTCCAACCGGAATTGCAGAACCAACCCTGGCACTTGGCCGACCAACGTTGAGTTGGAGTAGGCAGAGTCCACCGCTAGGGTCTAGCTGAGTAATTTGAAAACATTCTTCCGCTGGAAGCGCAGGACCGACTTTAGCACTCCACCGGCCAGCATTGATGCATGAAGAAGCGCGTAGCCGGAGTCGGCTAGCTCCACCGTCGGGGACTAGGCCGAGTAGCATCGATAGTCACAAACCAGTTTTGGGTCGTTGGAGCGCCAGAAAACCGGAAGTCCTCCTCCAACTGGAATCGCTGGATCGACCTTGGCATCCAACTGGTCTACCAGGAGAGCTCGAACAGCAGCAGCGGAGAAAGAGTCGTCGTAGAACAATGAAGTGCACATGAGTGTCCAGAAGAAGTTCAACAGGGCACTGACGCGAGGCCAGCACAAGGAAAGTGTGCGTCGTCATACAGAAGGCTGTCCAAAGTCCCGGCGAGATTTTCATCAACGAAATACTGCATTGTTGCCTCCCAGGCACGAGTGGCTCCACTAAAGTTCAATTCAATACCCCGATTGGAGCTACAAGGCGCCGTGCTTGGTGCAAGGCATTCGCAGACCATTATCACTTCTCTCTATCTGCGAAATACTCATCGGATATACTGGACAGATTCGTTGGCAAGCTGAAGTTATCTTACAGTTTGAAAAGACTTTGTTTCATATTTCGTGTGTAGTATCTGTGGCTCTCTCCCAGGTGAGAGCTATCGAAAGATCACCAAGACAGACCAATTCTTAAAGTTGAGGCAGATCCTCCAAAAGTGATCCAAAGAGGCGAAAGATACTAGGCGGCATCCACAAATTACGTAACGCTCTATGGGCGGAGTAGGCTCTAGCGTTACGACTCTAACAAAATTTCCAAAAATTTTCATACAAAAAGCTTTACGAAGGGGGGTGGGGAGCTGGTCAACAATTCCCAATTTTAGCGTTAAGTAATTAATGGACGCTGCCCTATGGACCGAGAAGACCTATGGAAAATTGTGGACGAGAACGACTTTCCTGGAAAACTGACTACATTGATCAAGATATTAATGGAGAGTCTACAGTGCTGTGTGAAGATATTGGGTACGTTATCGGGCTCGTCTGAAATACGCAAGACGATTGTCTTTCTTGCCTCCGGTTCAGCATTGCGCTAGAATTTGTTTGTGAGGCGGGCGGGCTTTAACCTGTGGGGCAAGATCTTCAATAAATCCAGCTAGTTCATATGGTTCACTGACGACGTGGACATTGTTGGAAGATCGTTCCAAGTGGTTACTGAGCAGTATACCTGGCCTATACGTGAAGCAGAAAAGGTTGCCTTGAAGGTAAATACGTCGAGGATGAAGTATCGGTGGTAGGTCATTTGGCATAAAGTCGTTTGGCATAAAGCCGTTTGGCATAAAGTCGTTTGGCATAATGGTCATTTGGCATAAAGTCGTTTGGCATAATGGTCGTTTGGCATAACAGTCGTTTGGCATAACGAGTCTGAAACCAAGAATTTTTAAATTTTTCGTTTTTCATTTCTATGGAATCTTTCTGTTGACATCAGGCTTGTTTTGGAGTCAATTGGTACAAAATGACACTTTATTCAACAATCATTCACTCTTGAATAAATTTAAGCATATTAGGAAAGTTATTGCCAATAGAAATATTATTATTTATCCAGAAACTACCCTTCTTTCAAATATTAATTCTTCTTTTGAGTTTCGCTATTGGAACAAATTTTTGGACTGAAGATTTTTATATATTAAGCACAAATTTACCCTTCTTTCAAAGTCTCTTTTTTTTTCTAAATATGATGTAATCATAATTATAGGTATGAAAACTGTTGATTTAAAATTTCAATAAATTTCTCCTTCTTTTATGCATAGGCTATTCTTTGGAGATATATTTTCTAAGTTTTTTTTTGGCAATCGATAACATTGATCTGCTCAAATTATCAGCGAAAAGGGAAATCGATTACTGCAGCGAAAAGGGAAATCGATGGGTTGTGCTACTTTTCTCCGAATATCGTTTCCCCGAACGCCAGTTCCCCGAATGCCAGTTCCCCGAATATCCCGTTTCCACGACTAGCCTAATTCCCCGACTAGCCTAATTCCCCGAATAGTTTTTAGCACTCATAATTGTCGTAACTTTATACATTTCTGGGTGGTGAATGAACTGACCATCTAATATGCACCCTTCTTTATTTAATTGGCAGTTTTACCGTCCTCAGCATTTTTGACAACATGCGTATAGCCGAGAATGACTTCCTTTTGTTATTGCTTATCGTTCTTCCTCGTTCATTATTCAACCACTGAAGATTATTATAGCACCTATTTGAACTGCACCACTTTTTGTGGAAACCGGCCATTCAAGAACTGGTATTCGGGGAACCGACATTCAGAGAAACGACATTCGGGAAAAAGTATCACAATCACTTCGATGAATCTGAACGCAATTGTTAATGTGTTTTCGTTTTCTTATGCCGCAATATCTTTTGGCGTCCAATCGTCGATTGGTTTAATCATAAAATTTGCCTTCTTTTAAAAATAGGCTGTTCTTCATATTTATACTGTTTTAAATTTTATCATTTAG
This sequence comes from Aedes aegypti, assembly GCF_002204515.2. Taxonomy (NCBI): domain Eukaryota; kingdom Metazoa; phylum Arthropoda; class Insecta; order Diptera; family Culicidae; genus Aedes; species Aedes aegypti. The sequence goes on from NC_035108.1 coordinate 439,794,098, forward strand.
TGAAGCTAAAAGTTAATTATTTTTATATTTTGGTGTTTTATTTATTCTTACAATACGTGTTGCTCTTCTTTCGAGATAAGCTGGAAAAATATTAGCTCAATCACAAATTTTCCATTATTTCGATAATAGACGGTGTTTTTGATGTACACTTCCAAAACTAAAATTTATGTTGAATCATTGAAAAGTTTTGCCACAAATATTTTCTTTAAAAATGTGTTGTTCCTTTGAGTTATGCTATGAGAAGATTTTTTGCGTTTGAGCCTTAAACATTTTACACAAAAGATAATATGCTCTCGTATATAGCCTATTTTGCATTATTATTATGCAATAATAAATCTTTGGATTGAAGCTTTTAATATTTTGCAAATGAATTTCCCTTCTTTTATCAAGAAATTTTCATCAAGTGTTACGTCCAAACTGGGACAGAGCTTGATCTGCAGCGAAATATATATGGGCGTTCCCTTTATGAATAGCTGCGAACTTTTTTGGCAATTTACTATTCTTAAATATGTATATGTCACCAAGCTCAAAGATACTCTATGTTCTGGGATGTAGAGAAAATTATTGTTCCAAAAAGATCTTCCACCAGACCCGTCACCAGTTTTATTTAGTAATGCTCTCTAATGTCACAACCATTTTTGACATTCATAGCTTGAAAATCTCTGAACGAACGCCACGCTTGTTGAGATCCTACCAAAAAAATTGTTATGGACTCGGTGGTGTTGATCTCGGTAGAAGCTTCAAAAATGCCGATATTCATTCTAAGTCAATCATTATGCCAAACGGCCATTATGCCAAAGGACCATTATGCCAAACGACCATTATGCCAAACAACCATTATGTCAAACGACTTTATGCCAAACGGCTTTATGCCAAACGACCTTATGCCAAACGACTTTATGCCAAACGGGGTACAATCGAAGTATCTGTTGTCTGGAAGAATCCAACTCCATAAGGTTCGTATCGGCAGAAGTGTGAGTTCAAGGTGGTGGATGAATTTGTGTACCTCGGATTGTAGAAGTCGTTTAATGGAAGTCGTGCCTGCAACGGAATTCACAAAACATTGCGATGTAGTGTAAATGTGCAAGACGTTGATCAATAAAACCGTCTTCTACAGACAATGCTCAAAGAGGACAAAACGGCGTATGGCGAAGAAGAATGACTCGAGAGCTTGCGCAACTTTTCGGTGAACCCAGTATCTAGAAAATCACCAAATCTGGAAAGGTTCGTTGTGAGAGCAAAAATGGTATTCAACGAGCTAGGTAGATTGACCAAGTAGAGCGCGATCTCGGAAGTGTTGATGGCTGTTCAACGAACTGATTATTTCCACGTTTCATCGATTCTGCCCCAGTGTGTGACTCCCAGCAGGATCTCCACGCAAGGCAGGGCACTGGGGAACGTAATAAGTAGCTATTAAATGGGTTTGCTGTTTTTGCTTGGTAATGCGGGAAAACAACAGAGGAGAGATGATGACGATGGACCCTTTGCTTGGACCAAGAGAGAAGGTGGTGATCGGATTTGAGATTAGCGTTGTGTGGCGAATGAATGGCTGGATGTGCCGATATTAGAACTAAGATAAAAGCGGGAAACAGCGCTATAGCACTATTTTGTAGCATGATAAACAATGTTGCTAGACAAAGGCCGAGGGAAAAGTGTGTCAAATGGACTTCTCCGATAAACGTTTTGCAAAAGGCGAAACATGAAATTCAGTTTCCCCCGCACTGAAAGACGACGGTTCAAGGAAGTGCAAGCCGACTTCAAGCGATGATTTGACGCTTCCTTTCAGGCTTCCTAATTGCTACCTTTGCCCGGAGACCCGGAGAAGGTCGTCTGGGCTAAATGCATTCACCTGCACTGTGCAAACAATCGTCGGACCCCTTTAACTGTGCGCTTGAATGTGCTCCAGTAGGCGTAACCGAGCGCACAGTTAAAATCTAGCGTTTATCGTGGCGACGACGACCGTTTGGCGCGCATGTCATTAAATGCTCAAGCACAACTGGTTCCACTTCCGTTTGAAGTGGGCCACATTGCTATGTGCAAAAAAAAAAGTCTACACAACGGATGATTGATTGGCATCCTGACCGCGGCCGGGCGATTTACTAATGAAGGAAGGCTGAATTCTGCCGCTGACCTTCTCGTAACGATTCCACGCTCTCCCGTAAGATATGGGTGGAGTCATAAGATCGCCAGCGTTGACAGCTTAAATTGGAGGAAGCAGACACTTTGCTGCAGCGGGTGCAGCCCAAATCCCTGAATGATTGCTGGATTATGGTGGACGTAGTTTGCTGCAAGGACACGGGTGCGTCTTAGTTACTAAAGCTGCAATGCTGTTGAAATCGGTTGGTATTTTTCAGGATATTTTATGCTGACTATTTTTCTTGTTGATATTATCTTCCGCTTCCACGATTCCAAAAACGTAATTTTTGTATTCGTATGCTACTTTATATCCATGTATAGCACTGGATTCATTTTTACAGGTTTGATGTTAATTTGTACATCCAACCTGTAAAAATGGTCGATTGGCAAAGAATGCTGTCAGGTAATAAATGCGGAAGTGCTCAAAGAACACTGATCAGCCAATCAAGCTCTGTTCCAGTAAGGATCTAACGTCATAAAAAGACTAACGTTAGACTAGCTATGATCGTTTTTCGGATGTTTCACTCTCCGTTTCTTCAATTCAACAGATATCTGAATGACCACTTTAATTAGCAGTTACCTTGGGACTCATCACACCTAATCTTGAGCCTCGTCGTATTCACTTCAACCTATGACAGCTGGAACCAACTCGCACTCTGCTACCTTTTGAATAACTGACTTCATTAGCGCGGCCAAACATTGGGTCTTTGTCGGGCCGAACTCATCTTCTTTCCAATGTGAATTAATTACGTTCGATTAGTAGTGCAGCGAACGCCGCCGCCCCGGAACCCTCTACAGCAGAAGTGGAACACGGGCAGTAAGACGACGACACCATCCGATAATTCATTCAGTGCAAAACGTCTCTTGGATTGCGTCAATTCTCCTCGGTCGAGGTAAAGTGGTCACCGCGCCAGACAACAGCAACTCGAGTTAAATGATGATGTTGATGATGATGAGTCTCTTGCTGGGTTCATGCCTTATGACATTGTAACGAGGAATCCACTCGATCGACGCCACGGTTTCCAGAAGAGATTATGCAAAGGCCACTATTTTGAACAGATGTTGCGGCTGCTGGCTGCTGCTGCTTCTGCCGGTTTCTGAATTGCGGTGATTGATCGTCCTCGGGTCAAAGATTAACGGTGGAACATCTATTAGGCCGCTCGATTGTCACGGCGTGATAGATATCGTGCGCTCGGAGTTGGAATTTTGCACGAATCCAGTCCCAGGCAAGGGTTGCTCTACAAAGTCCTTGATTGGCCATGATTGAGGTAGGTGTGGCGGTCGAGTGAGTGAGTGCGAGTGAGACCCGAAGTCGAGTGTGCAGTATGGTGTCTACGCGCGTTTGCGACCGGCTAAGCGACAGCGCCAGTATGCATAAGCGATTACGCGTGCTTGTTTTCTCGTTTCGTCTCGTGATTGGACGTGCTTTGGCGACGACGAGAGGGCTCAATTTGATCTGATCGAGATTGAATCGCATTGCGCCCCTGCAGCAAACCAGAACAACTAGCGATCTAGTGTCTTGCATTCAAAGGGCGAGACGGTGACTTGGAAGGGAGGAAATTATAAGCTTCACTCCTTGAAGCATGGAGAGCCTCATCCTAAGCCGGAGAAGGGTGGTCAGGGTACGGAGGGGTAGTAAACAGTTGAGTAGCAAATTACCTATCAGAGTGTGGGTTTTATCGTTTATAGTGGTTGCCAGAGATGGCAACGCGAAACGAATGATCCTCACCGAGGCGTTCGCAATGTGCAATGCAATGGCACTTGCATGGCGTAGGATCAGCACGCGATCGAGATTGAATTCTCCGGGGTAAAATGTAGAGCAATTTGTTTTGAATCGTTTAACCCCACATCTTCGTCGATTCATTTGGTGTAACTGGGAGTTTTTCTGGAAGGAACTATAACATCCTTAAACTATTCTTACAATGGATCATTGAAAAAGTTCACCAGGGATTACTTAAATAGATCTGAAATAAACTATTTCAAGAATTATTCTGGAGGTTCTTTTCAATGTTTCTCAAGAAAATCTAATGGATTTTAGACATTTTACAGCAGGTCTTCTTTTTTCTTTTGCTGGCTCTACGTCCTTCAAGACATGACCTGCGCTACAATGTTAAGCCAACTAACTCGGTCCATGGCTGCTAACCTCCAATTTCTCGATCGCCCCACACTTCCAAGATCCTGCTCCACTTGGTCAAACCACCTAGCTCGTTGCGCTCACCTTCGTCTTGTACCGGCCGGATTTGAGTTGAACACCATTTTTGCGGGATTGTTGTCCGGCATTCTCACAACATGTCCCGCCCATCGTACCCTTCCACCTTTGGCGACTTTCGTGATACTGAGTTCACCGTAGAGTTGCGCAAGCTCGTGGTTCATTCTTCTTCTCCATACGCCGTTCTCACATACTCCGCCGAAGATCGTCCTAAGCACACGTCGTTCAAAAACTCCTAGCGCTTGCAGGTCCTCTTCGAGCATTGTCCACGTCTCATGCCCGTAGAGGACTACCGGTCTTATTAGCGTCTTGTACATGGTACACTCAGTACGGAAGTTAAGTTTACCAGACCGCAAGGTCTTGTGGAGTCTATAGTAAGCACGACTTATCAATGATCCGAGGTAGACAAATTCGTCCACCACCTCGAACTCATCCCCGTCGATCGTCATTCTTTTCAATGTTTCTCAAGACAATCTAATGGATTTAAGAAATTTTACAGCAGGTCTACCTGGTTTTTCATAAAATTCCTGAAATATTACTATAAATATTGTAAGATTTTTCATTTCTCGAAAATTGTATTCTATTTTTTATGTATCCATTGCTTCCTCTATGATCATTCCAAATAATTCATTGATAGATATTTAAAACCGCAGTTTCTCCAAATATTCGTCGAAAACTTATTCAAAGTTTGGTTTGTAGAATATTAAATTTCCTTTTTTTATTTCTTTATTCGTATCATTCCAAACATTAAATAAAATTCTTATATCCAGGTGTTCTGTGTTAGGCAACACTATCATCACAAATTGGTAAAACAAATTTAAGATTTTTTCAACATTTTGTTAACAACATATTACATTTCATTCGCCGTAGCAGTTCAGATTTTTTACAGGTGAGTTGATTTCACCTGCTTATAAGAGAAACAAAAAACACGATTTCAATACACTTAACCTAACTTAACTTAAATATATAACGCATTAATCGTGGCAATAGAAGATTGTATCGATTTTTGTATGAAATTATTAATTATTTTACTTGACATTTGTTCCAATGTTCAACATTTTTTTTTCTTAAGATTTTTGCACCATTCTTTCACAAGACCTCAAAAAACTCTTCTAGTTTAAAAAATCGTGTCGATATTAATCATTGATGATCTAGTTTTGAAGATATTCCGATGTTCCTTGGGGGACCGACATTCTCCATATAAAAAGTCTTTGGCGGCCATTTTGTTTTTGGTCAATTTATCAAACAAAATAAAATGTGTACTATACAATGCCAGGTAATAAGGAGCTACTTTGAAAAAAATCGTTCAAATCGGTTCAGTGTTCTCGGAGAAATCTAAAAATTACGATATGAGGTTTTTTCGAGTTTTCAAGATCATTATTTGTCCAGGGTTGTACCAGGAACATAAATGCATTGACAGTAATCAAAGGTCTTTTTTTTAGAACATATTTTTCCTCAGGGTGGTGAATACTGGTACATCTCCCCTAGTCCTAGAGCCCAGACAACCAGAATGTATAAGATGTCGCGAAAAGGCCTTATACGTACAAACGTGGAAGCGACATGTGTGCATATATGATGAAAGACGACATGCAATGCGAGTGAATAATTGCGAGCTCTTCTGTAATAACAAATTTCATTTGACAGCTGCTACGGATCGATTCGACTTACTCTGGACGTGTATACGGAACGAAACAAAATGAACTCAGAAAATATCATTTTATGCGAGGAAACTCGTTACTCAAACGATTTCCGTCACAGTTTTGTGCGGGTGTGATGATATTTGTACAAGTAAACGAGTTAAAACGTTTATACTTATGCGACTTCTGGTTGTCTGAGAGATGGCGCATACCCAGGTAACATTGGATTCAATGAAACCCAATCAGCGAGGCAATTTTGTCTTATCAAGTTACCTTAAATTATCGACAATTCCATGTAAAAAATGTCACATTTCCCAGACAACCAAAAGTCGCATAACAGTTTACAAACAAAGTCGTTTATTTACACAAATTACATCACACCCGCACTACATGGTGGATGATATCTTTTGATCGATGAGTTTCCTCGCATAAAACGCTATTTTCTGAGTTCATATGCACATTTCGTTTCGTTCCGTATACTTGTACAAAGTAAGTCGGATCAATCCGTAGCAGCTGTCAAATAAATTTTGTTATGATAAATTAAGTCGTATAAGAGTACAGACTAGTTTGCAAGAAAATTTACACACTCGCATTGCATGTTATTTTTCATCATATAAAATATGCACGTATATCGCCTCCACTATTGTACGTATAAGGCCTTTTCGCAACATCTTATACGCGAAACATTGCGCATATGAGCATCGCATAACGTGAAAGGTGATTTCGTTATACGTATATTCTGGTTGTATGGGTTCCGAACTTAAAGTCAGTTTAAAAAATTATAGCCATTTTTCATTTCAACGAAATTTTGTCTCAAGAATAATAATCTAATACAAAAAAGGAAAAAAAAATGCACACAAAAACTTTTTTCGTGTCCTAAATATTTTTTTAAGCGTGTCATTTTCTAACAAAACCAAACAAGTGAAAATAACAATCATCTCAGAATTCAATGATGCTCAATAAACGAGACAATTTAGTCTAGTCAGTTTACTTAGGGCTCATGGCTCGCGTTTCTAGAAACACTATATTCGGAGGTATAAGCACTCTCTTAGAATACCAAAAAAAACCTCATGTTTTACTTTAAATTCTTTAAAAAATCTCAAAGTTTCAATCGAGGAAATTGGACATTTATTCTAGAAATGTCTTCTCAAATTCCGACGTAACTTTTTCTTTACATCACAATAGTAAAATTTTCATATAAACCGACCTTAAATTTCCTCTTGGTAAAGTTCTGGAGTCAAAATTGATTTGCATTCAGAAATGTGTAAATGTCGTCTGTAATAGAGTTAAATTTTTAGAACGTTAACGCTTCTATTGATAGAACAGCTAACAATCGCTCATAAGAACATTTAATATGAATAGGTATGAACAGGCTTCTTTCTTGCTCTTGACTTATCCTCTTTCTCCCCCTTTTAATGATCAACTACAAAAGAGAAGCGATTTTACCCACACACAAACTGAGCGTACGAGCTCTGCGGGATGAAGAGTTCACACGTTTGTGTTTTGTTATTTTCATTCCCACAGTGGTGAAGAGTTTATTTTGACAACCTCAGTGCTTAAAAGAGAAAGAGATTATTTTCTCCCTTTCTCAGTTAGGGGGAGAGCATGTTTTCCCATTTCTCAGTTCGGGGAAGAGCATTTCCAGACAGCTCTTCGTTGTCTCTTCGTAGCTCTTTGCCCAAAAGGGCAAAGAGGAAAGCGAAATCATGCTCTTGCGTTGACGGAGGAACCAACCTCAGTTCATCCCAAAAGCAATGATGATGTGTTTGCAGAGCCTCGCAGTAAGCTAGAGCTGTCAAATGGAAGATGTGTGTTTGGATAGAGCCAACGTTTCTCTCCACTCTCTCAGCCACGGATTATTCAATCAACAGCGAATGCTGGTTCATAATTGTTGTGAGCGTACGAGGTCGCTTCATCTATCAGATCAAGATGAGCAGAATAAAGCCTGGGTATGAAAATAGAGCGAAGCACAGGAAAATGAAAAGAAACAAGACCAAAAACTAGAAAATCAGACTCTATTCCAGCAAGCACGCAAAGAAAAAAAAAGCTAAAACTGAGTTGAATCACTACCCGAGCAGACGAAAAGTGCTACTGAATACCAAAATTAGGCATTTCATCTATCTATATAAATAAAAATGGAATGGTGTTTGTATGTCACGAAATGGCTTCCGAACGGGTCAACGGTTTTGAATGATTATTTTTCCGTTTTGTTCGTCAAGTGTTCCGACGTGTTTGTGTGTATAAAAATCCGTGGATATTCACCGGAAAAGTTGGAAAATTGAGCGTGAACGGAACTGTTATTTTATATAGGACGATCCATAGCGTTTTTCAACAGCCTATTTAATGGCAAGACGAAGTTTGCTGGGACCTGAATGAGGTATGAATGAGCCCTGCATAAGAGGTAAAATACCTCAAATAATATCTCATGCTTGTTATACTAACACCAAACTGATAACTAAATCAGGTATTGTAATACCTAAATGATACGTGATGAATTTTCTTATAAAAGTGAAATTTTTTAATAACTCATGCTGTCCTCAATAGCTGTCAAATACCTCAATGAAGTATTTTTGATTTTTTATTCAGTTTTTCCACTACCATTACATTTGCGCTGGGGACGGACCTGGTGTAGTGGTTAGAACACACGCCTCTCACGCCGAGGACCTGGGATCGAATCCCATCCCCGAGATAGTCACTAAAAATTATAGTGACAACTTCCTTCGGAAGGGAAGTAAAGCCGTTGGTCCCGAGATGAACTAGCCCAGGGCTAAAAATCTCGTTAATAAAGATAGAAAAAAAAACTACCATTATAATACCAAATTGAGGTATTGACTACTGAACAATACCTAATTTTGGTATAATACCAAAATATGGTATGCATATGTTATTGCGAATTATTTCTTCCTCCTCGGGTAGTCAGACTTAACCTTATAATTTTTTTTTCTGTCTTTATTAACGAGATTTTTAGCCCTGGGCTAGTTCATCTCGGGACCAACGGCTTTACTTCCCTTCCGAAGGAAGTTGTCACTGAAATTTTTAGTGACTATCTCGGGGATGGGATTCGATCCCAGGTCCTCGACGTGAGAGGCGTGTGTTCTAACCACTACACCAGGTCCGTCCCCAAACCTTATAAAAGCTGAAGTGGTTCGATATGGGATGAACATATATGCGGAAGTGGCGATACTTTTTGATGTACTATAACAGCGTAAAATAATCGCGTACAAATCAAACCACGAATTCTTCAATTTCAATTGCATCCATTCAATGGCGCAATGACCCACCTACAACTCCATCGTTGTACTCAGCTCGTGTCATGTTTACTCAAAACCCTCCCACACCTCGTCTTCTCGAATATCCGTATATATCGACTAAACAAATCAACTGCAAAACACTTCCTGCAGCAGTGTCCATCCGAAGATGAAGATATTTGCATCCATCGCATCCATAAGGCACCACCCTTTTCATCAACACCTTCCCTGTGGACCCACAAACTTTCGCAGCGAAAAATGCTTTTATTTGCACTTCCCGCAAAAAACTGCCGACAGGGGCTCAACACACAGATCAACATCACCACGAAGCGAACATGTGTCTATCAGTTCAGTTGGATATGTTTCCCGTTTATGATAGTTGCAACCGAAGGCAAGAGGGGCAAGAATGCTAGCACTTTACCGATGTTCGCCATTCGTCGTAACATTCGAGATCATGGAGATCATTCCCAGACGTGAGGCGAAGGCGAAAAATAAAACAGTGCGTTGGCGATTCTACTTCCCCCAATTTTGCCCCCCCCCCCCCACTGTCTGATCTGTCTGAGAAGGTACTCTGCATTAGTGGTTCCCAACCCGTTTAACATAACATACCGTAGATCGCCGAACGTAGATGTTCTTGAAATCATTGTTATTGCAAAATATGAACTCAGTAGCTTTTAGAAACCCTGCTGCCGAGCTGAAAAGTGTCAAAACTAAGACAATAAAATATTCCCAGTTCAGCCAAACAGTCTTTCATTCACCAAGCCAAGAATAATTTTAGAGATTTGCAAATGGGCAACTAAGATGTCGATAGGGCGTTCTTAAAAGCCAGTTATCGGCCGTGGGTAGATTTCGTCAAAAGGTAAGCGGGAACACTTCGAAATCCTCGTCAGATCAGTCAAAATTTCACAGAAATCATTCAGGGTTTCATCGAACATCCTTGAGCTAGACTTGAGAGGATTCCACGGGTGAAACGATAACTGGCAAGGGTTAAGGTGAAGATAAAACGAAGCCAAATTTCAAATTTTCTGGAGCACAAATCTGGAGAACCGAACACCCGTTTGAGCTGAAAACTCAATCGATTGGTCACCACCAGCTAGTTACCAATCGATTAAGTTCTCAGCTTAAACGAATGTTTGGTTCTCCAGATTTGTGCTCTTGAAATTTTGGGGTTCGGCTTTTATCTTCACCTTAAGCCGCAAATTTTCAGAAAAACAAAACTCATTCTCCACGGATCCTCTGAAAAGTCATCACAGCCTCCTAGGGGTCCGTGGACCAACGTTCAAGAAACCCTGTACAACACTAAACTGTGGAACTGCACGGATCGATTCCCCAAGGGAAGAATCCGACTCTGACACGTCCACCGGTAATTGAGTTTGAAAATAATTTCTCAATCAACATCACTGCGTCTCGTCACCGTCGTCGCGTTGAATAGAATAGTGTGGCTGACCAACAAGGCAGCCTTCACGGTCAAGTTCTACCGATCGAGACTTCCACTTTGCACGCGCTACTAAAGCTAAGATCAGCGCGCGCTCGCGGAGGTAGACAGTAGACTAAAGTAGTTCAATCAATGTGTCAAGTCGCGCTTCTGCTGCCCAGTCAGCCAAATCCGAATCTCGGAGGAACAATTGAGGAATCGGCTTCGAACAGCGGCGGCGGTTTGCGAGCGATTGATGGACATTGACAGCTGCGGATCAGTCTGGCCGTGAAACGACCCGTCAATGGATCGTGATGTGAGGATGGGATGTTTTTGGGAAAAGGTCAGATCAGAGTCCGAAAAATCGAACGCGGTGTTAGTTGTAGAACTAAAACGTGGTGTTGCAACAGAGGAGAAGCAGGGGGGTCAGCAAACCAACCACCACCCCCTTTCCTTGCAAGCATACCAGATATAATAAAAATTTTGTCGGAAGTTATATGGAAAACAAGAAAATATTTCGCTTTTTTCGAGATTTTATGACTAATTACGTCAATAGCATAATGAAGAAGCGTTCAAAAGACCCTAGAGTCTTTGGCAAAGTGATAGATTGTTCTATTAGCAAAAGGTTAGTGGTACTTTCAAATAATTTTCAATGATATGTTGGGGCCCGAAAAAACGCAAAATCGATTTGAAACACCTCTAAAAGTTTATCGAATTGACTCATTTCTGGACAGATAATTTGTTTCGATTAATAAGTTCAGAATTTGATGTGGCAGGAAGAGTCGGAGAACTTTTATCAAAAAGTGAAAAGGTCTTATGGTTGTAAGTTACAATGTGTTGCAAATCAACCGGCCATTGCAAGTCACCAGGGTTGAGAAAAAAACTGAAATTCACTTTACAGTAGCCAAACAAAGCCAATCACAGTTAGCTAAGCCATTGAAACTCACGCCCAACGCTGCTGTAGGCGAAAAGCCATGAAAATTGCAAAACACCCGTTGCTAAGGGCAACCCAAAATTACTGTAGAAAATTTTTCTATTTCCCGCTGCATTTCCGCATTTAGAGCCTTCAATGACACTAACGATTTAAAAAATTCATTCACCCAACATAGGCTACTTAATAAGATTCGCGTTCTTGAACTACTGTACTGGGAAGAACCACGTAATTTTCGCGAAATGCAAGCCTACTTCTATTGACATTCCCAGCACTGCAAGTCACCCCGTTTGACGACATACCGTTTTGGAAATACAGTTAACTCTTCCTTATTCGATATTCTGTTTCTCGATATTTTCTCTAACTCGATGGAATGTAGGGTCCCTTCAATCTAGCATGCTTTGATATCTCTGTAAGTCGATACCTCTCTAACTCGATGCGATCTGTTCGAGTTTTCCATGTGAGTTTACCTCTCTAACTCGATATTTTCATGAAAAGTCCCAGAAATCCTTCAAATGTTAATAAATTATTTAATCTCATTATGATTAAATTAATATTGAAATTCAGGTTTACTACCCATTTCTGGGATGTCAATCTATCCAGCAGGATACTTTCCACAAAAATGAAAACTAATACCTATCGTGAGTGTATCAACGGCGTACCATAGCGTACCGATTTTGAACATACCTCACGTTTTCTTCAAAAACGGTGGTCCTGCTGAAAATCTAGGTTTTTTTTCAGAACTTGTGTGTACCAACGATGTACCTTTCGGATTCCACCTCGGTTTTTAACGTTGAGGTACGTTTTTTCCATTAATTTTCCATACTTCCTTATATAAACTTTTTGAAATCGCTCTATATGATTAATAAATGTACAGAATTTAATTTTTTGTATTATTTTAGCCCGAAAACATGTAAAAAACTCTATACTTAAGTTGAAACTTGACAACTTTATGACAAAATACGTAATATCATAACGCTATAAGTGAGATTTTTATTAAACCCCTTAAAGTATACTACAAGTTGTGTTCATATAATTGCCTGGAGAACAATCATAATATCAGCCGTGATGTGAACGGTTTTAATATGTAACATAAAACTGTGATATATTAGAAAAGTTTAATGTTATGTACTAAAATTTACTAAAGTCACCTGAAAATCATTCCTTGATTTGTAAACTACATTCCCACTTTACTCACATTAAAGGTTCCTCGTTATATTTCATATTGTAGAAAATTTAAACTATTTCCAAAAATTAATGCCAATTATGCAATGTACTTATAGCATTTTGGCTTAAACCTCCATATATGGGTGTTTCGTCATATTTATTCAAATTATTTCTATAATTTGGAATATATCAAGGTATGTTCAATGTGAGTACAGTGGAAATGTAGTTTACAAGCGTAGAAATAATTTTCAGGTGACTTTAGTAAATTTTAGTACATAACATCAAACTTTTCTAATATATCATAGTTGTATCCCTAAGTTGAAACTATTGAGAACCAGAGCTACAGGTCCAAAGCCCTGATAAAGGTGGATGGTTGTGATGGCTATGACCGTGGTCATCATGTAAAGAACAAGCGGACAATGCTGTATCGTGTCAGCACCGAGGAGGCAGCCCCTCTAGCACGATGTAGGTAGCGCAACCCTGGTTAGGTGGCCTATAGAAGACTCTTCACCAACCAAGAAAGGCAAAAGTAGAGCAAACGGATTGATTTTACGGCAACAGACTGGCAACGAATAAAGGACAATGATTGGAAAGTTGGATCTTGGAACGTGAGAACTTTGAATGAACCCGCGCGTGTTGGGCTCCTGGCTCGTGAACTGCGGAATGTCGGCGTGAACGTGGCAGCTATCCAGGAAATACTCTGGCCGAGAACCGGAGAACGCGAATTCCGAGCGGTGGACCCCATCGCCAACACTTCATTCAAGTACCACATCTACTACAGCGGTGGCGACAGAGCAGAACGTGGAGTGATTGGGAAGCAGATAATGCGAATTATTCGGTGGAAACCGGTGTGTGTTGAGAATGAAGGGCAAGTTCTTCAACTACAGCCTGATCAGCATATATGCGCCAACGAACGATAAGCCCAATGACACTTAGAGTGCCCAAACCAAGACGTCTAGATAGTCATCGGCGACGCAAATGCGCAGATCGGGAAAGAAGATTTCTTCCGACCCGTCATTGGAATGGAAAGCCTTCATTCCGTTACCAATGATAATGGCCTGCAGCTAGTAACCTTCGCTGCTGCTAGAGGGATGGCAATCAGCAGTACCTACTTCGCTCGAAAGAATATCCGCAAACACACCTGGCGACACCCGAGTGGCTATCGACCATGCGCTGTTTGATGGGCGACATTTCTCAGATGTCATTGATGTCAGGACCTTCCGAGGCCCTAATATCGACTCGGATCATTATCTCGTTGTAGTTAGAATTCGGGCGCGGTTATCCACCCGAGGAGGAACAAATAACTCCCCAATAACTTATGCATACCATTTTTTGGTATCATACCAAAATTAGGTATTGTTCAGTTGTCAATACCTCAATTTGGTATTATAATGTGTGGTGTACAGAATTTGTGTTGTACGAATTGTGATAAAATACTTCTCTGAGTGTATCATTGCACACGCCCAAGCCTACTCGGGATGAGCTTTCGATTTGACATATGAACTGGCGAAAGCTCATCTTTGGTTTGGTTTCTTTCGTTTCTTTTGCACCATCGGTTCGTGATCACGCTCATAGAATGTGACCACGTGCATTTTTCGATAGTATTGGTGAGTGCGAGAATGCAAGGCGCGTCACATACTATCATGCAACGCCTGAATGGGAAGCGAGAGAATATGGAAAATGACGAGACCGACTATGCTGGTTCTTGGATGGTGGTATGAGTGGATTCTTCATTTCGAGAACGCAGCGCCGTGATCATGCTGAGCTTTGATCATTATAGCTTCAGTTTATAAACGGATTTTGCGTCGAGCAGACGCTTTTGATTTCGATTCTGCGAGTGAAAGTTACCACAATGGCGCATCTCGGTAGGTATTATTTTGCGAGCAATTTTGGGAAAAAAATGAATTTTTGGAGCGACAGATCTCCAAACATGAAAGTTTTTCACAGCGGCAGGTCTCTGGTAAATAATTGTCAGGAGCGACAGGTCTCCGACGCTAGTTTTCAGAGCGACAGGCCTCTGATTAAGAATTTTACGGAGCGACAGGTCTCCGATGCTAGTTTTCAGAGCGACAGGCCTCTGATTAAGAATTTTACGGAGCGACAGGACTCCGATGCTAGTTTTCAGAGCGACAGGTCTCTGATAAAGAATTTTACGGAGCGACAGGTCTCCGATGACAGTTTTTCAGAGCGACAGGTCTCTGGTAAAAAAATTTCTGGAGCGACAGGTCTCCAATTATGAGATTTACGGAGCGATAGGTCTCTGTTCATAGATTTTCCGGAGCGAAAGATCTCCGATAAGAGTTTTTCAGAGCGATAGGTCTCTGGTGATGAGTTCCTCGCAGTGCTAGGTCTCCGTTGATGAATTTTCTGATCTTACAGGTTTAAAACACTGTTTCAGATCGAAGGATTGAGTCTTCTCATGTTGTTCAATGAACGCTTGCCACATTCATTGATAACTATGAGTGGAATTCGGTTTGGAACATCTAGTTTACTAATAGAGAGAAATAAACATTACATTTACGTTTGATTTAGTTTTCAATAGATTTACTGTTCAATGAAATGAGTATAAAGTTAGAAAGAGAAATTGGATAACGCATTGGTTCAGCTTTGATCTGGGAATAAATTTTATATGTATTTTAATCGGAATAAATAATATTTTGGAAACGACTTGGTTGGAATGGATTGTGTTATGACTGAAGAATGATTGGATTGGAGAGATACTTGAGACTGGATTTGGAGTCAATGGAATATGATTTACATTCAAATTCAATTAAAATTTGATTTGAATTGAATTGTATATGGACTGGACTCAGGTACCATTTAAATTTGGATTGGATTTGAATTAGATTTGATTTAAATTTGGATTGGACTTGGAGTGGATTGAATTTTGATTGAATGTACATTAAATGTTGATCGGATTTGAATTTTTAAAGTTGGATTAAGATTGCATTTCAATTGTATTTGGATAGGATTCAAATACTATTTGGATTGGATTTGGAATGGATTCGAATTTGAATTGGATTGGATTTGGATTGGATTCGGATTGGATGTGGATTGGATTTGAATTGTATTTGGATTAGATTGGGATTCGGATTGAATTTCGAGTCGATTGAATTTTGGTTGAAAATGTTTTAAATTTTCAAGTTGGATTTAGATTGCATTTCAATTGTACTTTGATTGGATTCAGATACTATTTGGATTGGATGTTAATTTGATGTGGATTGAATTTGGCTTGAATTTGGATTGGATTTGAGTTCGATTTGGATTGGATTTGGATCGGGTTGGATTCGGATTGGATTCGGATTGGATGTGGATTGGATTTAAATTGGATTTGTATTGGATTTGGATTTGGATTTGGATTGGATTTGGATTTGGATTTGGATTTGGATTTCGATATGGATTGGTTTTGGATTCGGATTGAATTTGGAGTCGATTGAATTTTGATTCAAAATGCTTTAAATTTTTAGGTTGGATTTAGATTGCATTTGAGTTGTATTACTATTTGTATTGGATTTGGAATGGAATCTGATTTTAAATGGTTTTAAATTTGATTAGGATTGAATTCGGATTGGATTTGGATTGGATTTGAATTCGTTTTGGAATGGACTTGGAGTGGATTGAAATTTGATTGAATGTGCATTAAATTTTGATTGATTTTAGGTGGTTTTAGGTTGAATAAATTGAAATAATTTATATGAATAGTATTTGAATAGGACTCAGATACTATTTAAATTGGATTTGGATTGGATTTAAATTTGGATTAGATGACGATTGAATTTGAATTGGATTTGGATTAGATTTGGATTTGGATTGGATGTGGATTGAATTTTGATTAGATTTAAATTCGATTTGTATTGGATTTAGATTAAATTTGGATTTGGATTGGATTCGGATTGTATGTGGATTGGATCTGAATTCGATTTGAATTTGGATTTGGACATGGATTGATTTGGATTCGGATTGAATTTGGAGTGGATTGAATGGATCATTTAAACAACCAAAACGGCCGCTATGTAAAGCATAGATAGCGCCACCGTAGCCTTGTGTGTTTGACCGAACAGCAATGCTGTCACAATGTTAAATCCCGCATACAGTGGCGCCTTTGTTTTGATGCGGTGAGCACTGTCAAAAACTATCTTCAATGATCCATTTTGATTGAAAATGGTTTAAATTTTTAAATTGGATTTAGATTGTATTTGAAATGTATTTCGATTGGATCCAGATACTATTTGGATTAGATTTGGAATGGATTCGGATTTAAATTAGATTTGGATTGAATTTGGATTGGATTTGAATTCGATTTGGATTGGATTCGGATTGAATTTTGATTGAAAGTACTTGTATTTTTTATTGGTTTAAGTTGGATTTAGATTGTATTTGAGTTGTATTTGTGAATGAATTCTGATTTCAAATAGATTTGAATTTGTTTTGGATTGAATTCGGATTAGATTTGGATATGGATTGGAATTCGATTCGGATTAGATTTGGTTTGGACTTAGATTTGGATATGGATTGGATTTGGATTTGGATTTGGATTTGGATATGGATTGGACTTGGATTCGGATTGAATTTAGAGTTGATTGAATTTTGATTGAAAATGCTTTAAATTTTTAAGTTGGATTTAGATTGCATTTCAATTGTATATGGATTGGATGTGTATTGAATTTGGATTGGAATTGAATTCGATTTGGATTGGATTCGGATTGGATTTGGATTGGATTTGAATTAGATTTGGATTAGATTTGGATTAGATTTGGATTGGATGTGTATTGAATTTGGATTGGATGTGTATTGAATTTGGATTGGAATTGAATTCGATTTGGATTGGATTCGGATTGGATGTGGATTGGATTTGAATTGGATTTGGATTGGATATGGATTGGATTCGGATTGAATTTAGAGTCGAATGAATTTTGATTGAAATTGCTTCAAATTTTTAGGTTGGATTTAGATTGTATTTGAGTTATATTTGAATTGGATTCACATAATATTTGTATTGGATTTGGAATGGGTTCTGATTTTAAATGGATTTGAAATTGATTTGGATTGCATTCGGATTGGATTTGGATTGGATTTGAATTCGATTTGGATTGGACTTGGATTTTATTGGATTTGGAGTGGATAGAATGTGCATTAAATTTTGATTGGATTTGAGTTGGATTTAGATTGAATTAATTGAAATAATTTCTATGAATAGTATTTGAATTGGACTCAGATACTATTTAATTTGGATTTGGATTGAATTTAGATTGGATATGGATTGGATTTGGATTCAGATAAGATTTGGAATGGATCGAATTTGGAATGGATTTAGATTGGATTTTCGTTGGTTTGGATTTGGAATTAGATTGAATTGGATTTGGATTGTTTTGGATTCGATTTGAATTGGACTTATGTTGATTTTAGATTATTTCGATAAATTGGATGGAATTTGGAATAAATTTTGATTAGTTTTTGGTTTTGTTTGGAATTAAAGTTGCTTGAAGATTGCATTTTGAATTGTATTCCTAGAACTAACGTATATAATTTTCAACAGTTCGAATCCTGTGGTAAATCAAATTCATGTAGTATTTTGCTGGTCTTAATACTTTTGAATGATGTTGAGAGTAGAGAAGGGAGCGATTGTGGTGTACAGAATGTGTGTTGTACGAATTGTGATAAAATACTTCTCTGAGTGTATCATTGCACACGCCCAAGCCTACTCGGGATGAGCTTTCGATTTGACATATGAACTGGCGAAAGCTCATCTTTGGTTTGGTTTCTTTCGTTTCTTTTGCACCATCGGTTCGTGATCACGCTCATAGAATGTGACCACGTGCATTTTTCGATAGTATTGGTGAGTGCGAGAATGCAAGGCGCGTCACATACTATCATGCAACGCCTGAATGGGAAGCGAGAGAATATGGAAAATGACGAGACCGACTATGCTGGTTCTTGGATGGTGGTATGAGTGGATTCTTCATTTCGAGAACGCAGCGCCGTGATCATGCTGAGCTTTGATCATTATAGCTTCAGTTTATAAACGGATTTTGCGTCGAGCAGACGCTTTTGATTTCGATTCTGCGAGTGAAAGTTACCACATAATGGTATTGAAAAAAATCTTTAAAACAATTAAAAATACTTCATTGAGGTATTAAACAGTTATTGAGGTCTGCTGGAGGTATTGAACTACAATTGATTAATTGATTGATTAATTTCATTTTTATATGAAAATCCATCAAGTATTATTGAGGTATTACAATACCTGATCTAGTTATCAGTTTGGTGTTCGTAGAATATGCTTGAGATATTATTTGAGGTATTTTACCTCTTATGCAGGGCTAATTCATACCTCATTCAGGTATGTAGTATTGGAAATTATCTGGTATGGAATACCTCAATTTGGTATTTAGTAGTTATTTTCTTCTGCTCGGGCAGCGTCACGAGTTCCGCAACACACAGAACGCTACGCTTCAATATACAACGCTTGTCGACTGATGGGGTGTACCGTCAGCAACTAGACGAGCAGTTGGGAAGAATCAACGTTGCTGGAGACGTCGACAGCCTGTGGGACCCTATCCACGAAGCCGTGACAACAACGACGAAGACGAAACGACTGGTTCGATGAAGAGTGCCAGAGGGTGACAGACATGAAGAATGTCGCCAGAAGCCGTGTGCTTGTGGCCGGTATCCGACAGAACAGAGAGCGGTACAGGGCAGCGAGAGCTGAAGAAAAGCGAATCCACCGCATAAAGAAAAGGGCAGCGAGATCCGAAGAAAAGCGAATCCACCGCAGAAAGAAAAGGCAGCACGAAGAAAGTGTGGTAGCTGACGCTCAAGAAAGCATGAACCAGAATGATATGCGGAGATTCTATGCAACGGTCAATGGTGCGTGGCACAATATCGTACCAGTGCCCGCCATGTGTAATGATCGAGAAGGGAATCTGGTGACCGTTAAAACGGCGGTGGCTGCCAGGTGGAAGGAGCACTTTCAGCAATTGATGAACGGTGAGAATGGAAATGTAGCGAGGAACAGGATGAACATTGATGATGACGATCAAGCTGTGGACCCACCGACCATGAGAGAGCTTAAAAAGACTATCAGCGAGCTGAAGAACTGCAAACTGCTGGGAAGGACGAGATCCCGGTTGAGCTTTTCAAGCACGGAAGCGAGCAGCTTTACCAGTCGATCCACCGAGTACTTCTGAAGGTATGGGAGGACGAAGAATTGCCCACCGGCTAATTGGATGGCCTCATCTGCCCTATCTACAAGAAAGGGCACAGACTGGAGTGTGCCAATTACAGAGGAATTACCCTACTGAATTCGGCGCACAAAATTCTGTCGCGCATCCTGTTTAACAGATTGAGACCGCTCGAGGAATCCTTCGTCGGCGAATACCAAGCTGGTTTTCGTAAGGGCCGTTTGATAACGGACCAGATGTTTAGCTTGCGAATGATCCTAGACAAATTCCGAGCCTTTGTGCCTCTGAAGAGGGAGACAGCGAGGATAAGCCTGGCCATTAATTCTACCAAAACGAAGTACATGGTAGCAGGTAGAGATAGAGTCAGGCATGGTGGTGTAGGTGCTGAGGTAGTGCTCGATGGGGATGTGTTTGAAGTTGTTGAAGAATTTGTTTACCTTGGAACACTTGTGACATATGACAACGACGTTTCCCGTGAATTGAAAAGACGTGTTGCTGCTGCGAATAGGGCCTTTTACGGACTACGTAACCAGCTTAGGTCCCGCAGCTTGCAATCGGAAACAAAATTCGCCTGTATAAAATATTGATTCTTCCGGTGGCTCTCTACGGGCACGAAGCGTGGACGTTGAAAGAGTCAGACCGGAAAGCTCTCGGTGTTTTCGAGCGTAAAGTGCTGCGGAGAATACTCGGTGGGAAACTCGGAAATGGTGTGTGGCGCAGTGGAAGAGGACCTGGTGATCCTAAACGTTCAAGCCAACTGGAGAAGTTTCGCCCAAGATCGACGAAGATGGAGCTCTACAATACGCCCGGCAATGGCGTGATGCTACGCTGTAGCCGTCAAGGTACCAAGGTAGGTATCCCTAAGTATTATTTTTTTTTCTATATGTTACATATTGAACCCGTTCACATCACGGCAGATATTATGATTGTTCTCCTATGTCAAATGTTGAGTGATGCACACAACCAGGCAATTATATAAACACATCTTGAAGTATACTTTAAGGGGTTTATTCGAAATCTCGCTTATAGCATTATGATATTACGTATTTTCCATAAAGTTGTCAAATTTCAACTTAAATATAAAGTTTTTTATTGAATTTTATCGGTTGGACTCCACACTATTTGATCCATAACTTCTCTAAACCAACAAAAAATAACTTTTGAGTATTGAAGTATTATGAACTTTGTTGTTAAGTATTGTTATACACTTGAAGTTCTGAGGCAAATTAAGCAAATCTATTGCCATACAAGCTGGCAAAGTTGGCTGAAATAGTCAAATTTCACATTTTCAACCGACAATATCTCAAAAACTAGACGTGCTATGATATTTCTAAAAATGGCAATGGATTCAGCAACCATTAATTAGGTAAACAACGGTATTTTGGTGCGGGAAGGAATCCCAGTTCGATCGAAAGTTTTCTAGGATGGAAACCCAAAATTTACAAATCACCTTGCGGCAAGCCAAAGCACTTGATCAACAATTCGGACTCTTATCTTTCTGAAGCTATAATAAGAATGAACTA
Source organism: Aedes aegypti (assembly GCF_002204515.2). Taxonomy (NCBI): domain Eukaryota; kingdom Metazoa; phylum Arthropoda; class Insecta; order Diptera; family Culicidae; genus Aedes; species Aedes aegypti. The sequence goes on from NC_035108.1 coordinate 439,815,544, forward strand.
TTTTCCTCCAAAGCGCTACATCTGCTCAGAAATTCAATTTCCTTAATCTCAACCAATTGACCCCGATCGTCGTCGTTCGCTTCCACTCAATCGATTCGCATCTAAATTCAATTCTTGCCCTCCGTCGTCGTCGTCTTTTTAGGTAACTAGATCCTTCGACGGCGATAACCTCCGCGCATCGGAGAAGACGAACCCATTTCCAGCCGTTTGGCCTCAGCCAGCCTTCGCATTGGATCGATCGCCCCTAGGCCTATATAGCAAGTAGGTGGTGAAATCGAACGCTTCCGCTCTGCAAGATTTTCGTTGCGCGCCTGGAGCTCTCCTGCTCCAGAGCGATTTCCAACGTCAGATAACGAACCAGCAGCGCATCGCACCGAACGAAAACGGATCACGCTACTCTTGTGGGGTTCGTCGAATGCGTTCGAGGATAGTTTGGATAGGATCGGAACAATGAACTTACCTTATTTCTATACTGTTCATATAAGCTTTTTTGTTTTTTTTTTGTAGTAAATGATACGAAAATGTGAAGAATTGTTTTTTTTTAATATTCATTAATTAGTATGTAATAGAAATTTGAAATTTTCAGTTAAGTATTTTTTGCTCCAAAACTTGTTTATGCGATGCTGCAACTTTGGTTCAAAAGAAATCTCATCAATCTCCAACTAGGCTCAGCTCGTGTACCACAAGCCAAGAAGCGTGCTGTGGTTGCCTTCTGCCACCGCGCACTCGCTGCATTCCGTGATTATCATCTCAGAAGATGGTTTTTTTTCGCGAGGGTTCGCGGCGTCGTATCTCGAAGCGAATCGATGATGCTTTTTTCTCTCCTTCCGATGCTCCTTCATTGTTGAAGATTCGTCCCGATCGAGGAACTCGGCGACTCGACGACTCTCGGTTGCGGTCGCGAGCGGCTCGTGACGGTTGATTTTTGCTAGTTTTCTCGTTATTTTGTAGCTTTATTAGCTCGCTTTTAAATAAGCGGAAAATTATGACGGATCTTTTGTGTGGTGCGGCTGCGGCAGCAGCATAAGTCGTGGACCGCCGTCACAGTGGCCGCAATTCATAGGAATGTTGGCCAAAGGTACAATTCTCACGAAAATCGTTCGAAAATCTCAATTGATAGACATTATATAATTTTTGAAGATAATTTATTAGAATATTTTGTTATTTTACTTGATGAAATCGTATAAACATCGTAATACATCCAAAAACTCGGGAATGAAGTCATAGTCCACGTAATACGATGGAATATTTGTTACACATTGGGAAGTAACAGATCATCCAATAGAGTTTCTTAAATATCTTACACAAGCATTTGAAAATTGCAAAAAAATTAAAGAAGTATCATGCTAAACATTTGTATATTAAACATGTCAAATACGATACGATAATCTTGGAAACGAGAAGTAAGATCTTTTCTTTCGAATGAGACTGGTTGTGCTTGATTTGGCTGCGATTTAGCATCGTAACACCAGTTTCGATGGAACAATATCGATGATTTTTTGCAAAACTACATAAATCGATTTCAATCTCAAGCTATTTAATGCTAAAAATCCAGAAAAAAACATCATGGAATGACATCAACATATTTTTTTCGACTTTTATCCAGCTTTGAACCACTGTGCATCGTTGACGAACGGGGGGTGGCTGATTGAAGAAGCTCGCTTTTCCTTCGAGGCGGCACGCAGGCCAGATGAGGGTACGTTCCTTCCATGGTGTGGTGGTTGCTACCTATCTCAACCTAACATAAGATGCATAGAAGCGGCAATGTGGTGGCGATGCTAAGTAATGACGCGGAGAAAAAGGTGAAGAATCGATCGATTGAAGTCGATATTGTTCCACACAGTGTTCAATGGGATATAATGGGATGGGGAGTCAATGAGGTCTTCTTGAAGTAGTTTCTCCTCTCTTTGGTTTATTGCTGATAAAGGTGCGATAGATGACGGAAGAAAATTAGAGGGATCGCATAGGCGTTGTTAGGTGTGGGATGGAGGATTTCTGGCAGGGAAATTAATGAATTTTTGAAGCGTGTTGTCTTCCAATAAACTGATACTTAAATCCTAAACCATGAGTTCTTCCATCAATGCAAAATAATTTGAGTTCTGTCTCACTGCTTACTGTTGAGTTGCATAAGCGATTGGAAACACGCTTACCTCTAGTACCAATTTCTGTTTCACTACTTGTCATCGTCAAATATTTGATACGATAATCTCAAGCATAGGTTGGATGATACAACTATCTATCGATTTTATTGATGTTTTTCGATTAACAAATGAAACATTGCAATATCGTTTGCGTGACGTTTCGGCCTACTGCACTATTTTGGCCATCTTCAGACGCATATCAATCACCGCAGCTGAAAATACCTCCTTCCAATCCAGCTGGGAGATCACGTACAACTCTATGCTTGTCCTTTTCGACGTTTTTTTTTCCTTTTGAAGCTTTGTCCCTTTCGACGTTTTGGGATTTAAAGTTTTAGCATTCGAGATGTTTAAAAAATTCGACGTTTTGTTATTCGACAGTTTATCTCTAAAACGCATTCTTCCACTTTAATTATCATGATATGGGCATTTCAGTGTTTTAATAATCGTTTTGTTGTATAATTTTCTCCGAATCAAGTAAAGTTTGCATACAAAACGAAACTTTGCATTGTCTGGGACTAGCAAAAGGTTTGACTCTTACTAGTAATTTAAAAATTAAACTCTCACAAACTTATTTGTGATATGCAGGAGAAAAATTAGGAGCTTCTTATTTTTTATTTCTGGTGAATGAGGAACTTGCTTCAGGTATTTTTGGAGAAATATTGCAAAAAAGAGAACTTTGGAACTGTTCAATGGTTGGTTTGTTTAATTTGAAATGTTATATTTGGGTCAAAAGATGTAAAGAGCCCTCAGCACGTAAAATCGACCTCTATGGATTTCAACATAAATTAGAAGAATTTTCATTTGGGTATTTTTCACATACAAAATTTTACCTCTCAAACTCTGTAAAACGGTGTGAAAATACTGAAAAATCCCAATAGGTATCTATTGGAAATCATTTTAAAATATCCTTCGAAAATTCGAATATAAATTGTAATATAATATTTTTGGAAATTCAATCCATAAAAACCTTGAAAGATCGTACAGGAGTTTTGTAATTTTAACTTCTAGAATTAAATGCAATTTCTACATGAAGCGATGTTGGATTAAGAAAAGCTAACAGAAACTGCCATTGGCGACAGCCATATAGAACGAACCAAAAAAGTTGGGTGGCAAAAAGTCGACATAATGTCGAATGATAAAACTTCGAAGGGAGAAAACGTGTAAAAAAGTATTGGAATAAAACGAAAATTTCTCTAAAGAGTGATTCTCTTCCGAAAGAACAAATAATTCACTATGTGCCAAACGCAGATTTCGTCGAACATGAAGTGAAAAAATAAATCTGGAAATCAATTCCAGATAGCTGGTGGAATTTTACTGCTTTCGATGTTCTGTGCCTTTCAACAGTCCCCAAGTGTCCCTTTCGACGTTTTCGGATGGTAAAGAATGCCATCGAATTAAAACAAACGGGTTTAACCCCACTACTATTTGACAATTTTTGACCATAACAAAATTGGCAAATTGCTATAACTTGTTTGTTCCTCAATATTTTTGCACCATTTTTTCTCAAGTTCTTAATATATTCTTCTTTTTTCAGAATCAGCATATTCATCTGGTTTTGAATATATTTCGATGTTCCTTGGGAGGCCGACATTCCCCATATAAAATTTGTTTGGCTGCCATTTTGTTTCTAGTCTTGTTATAAAAAAGTCAAATAAAAGCTGTACAATGTTAGGTAATAAGGTGCTTTCTCTGAAAAAATCATACAAATCGGTCAAGTTTTCTCTAAGAAATCTTAAAATTACAATAACATGTTTTTAAGTTTTCAAGATCCTTCTATCTCAAAAACCGGTAGTATCAAATCGCGTTATTTTTCACAACAGACATTCATCAAAATATTGTTTCGAAAAGTGAAAAATCGAACACGAGAAAAAATCTGTAGCTTGAGGTATTAAAATAGGCTTTGGCAGCGCGACGGTCCCCCAAGAAATTTCGGAATATCTCCAGATCCAGACGAGCAATTACCAAAGTTTTTTGAGAACTTGCAAAAACATTGTGCAAAAAAATTGAAAATAAAAAAAGTTATCGCGATGGGAATGTTAAAACATGTTGTTGTAAAAATAGGATACTGCTGACAGAGGGTTTAAAAAGAGAATAATACAGCGTGTTTTCTGCAACTCTCGAAAAGTTAAGCGCCAAAACTCAAAGAAAACTTGGAAACATTTGAAAACTGTATCACAGTATGCTGAAAATCTATTGTGGGGCGAGTCAAAATATGTCGGAATAGATTAGGGGTACTTCAACCGATGAACCACCAAAGAATCATCTCACATTGAAAGGTGAAAGCAGTACTACGGCAAACACATAAATGAGACGATTTATAATTTGAGCATCATTCCTTGTAAAATTACTTTAAATTTCTTCCGTTTAGAATCTGTCGGGTTGAGAATTTTGCACGACCGTTTTGCTTTGTTGATATTTCAATGCCATTTGGAGTACAATTAGGTGGTTATGATCCATTTTATACCTTCAGCCATAGAGATTTCTCAATGCTTTTTTGTAACATGTGAGATGGAATATCCTTAACCGAATTTCACATGCTACAGCTCCTAAGGAGTTTTTCCGGAAGTCTACATATAAGTCATCATAGAGGTCAATAGAAAACTCCACAGTCTTCTACAAAAGATTTTACAAAACACCCCACCAAGTTCTCTACTGGTGTCTTCAAAGAGGTCCACACAGCGGCCTCCACAAAAGTCTCTGTGGAGGTCTCCACAGTAGTCTGTTGTTATTACATTTGGTCCTCTGCTAGTTTCCAAATTCTAATCAATACCTCGTCGTTCGCCTGCTACTCTTTCAAGAAACCACAAGCTCGCTAATTCACCTTTTTGGGCTTATACGTCAGCCCTACAATAGCACTTTATTAGCACACAGGTGCATTAAAGTGCTGTTTGGTTACTTGGGCTATCCAATGATTTTTCCGTGTCTCTCATATTCCCTTCCACTTTAAGCAATATAACGTTCTACGTAAAAAAACAATCAACATAATTTATGAAGAAGACTTCATAGCAAATTCCAAAGAAATTTCAATAAAACTTTGTTAAATTCTACGCAAGAGCCTTCTTAGAGGTCTCCACAGAGGTCTCTACAAAAGCCTCCACCAAAGTGTTCACATAAGTTTCGTGGGAGGTCTCCACAGAAGTCTTCACATCAGTTTAACAAAGGTTTCGAAGAATGTTACAAAAGCGGGGTGTACAACAGCTTAGCAATGTTTTAAAGAGTGTAAGTTCCAATTTTAAGTATAAAACCACGAAACTGTGTTCAAATTGTGACAAGAAAAAAGAAGGGATATGTATGAACTGAAAGAATAAAAAACAGTTTAAAAACAGAGAGCACAGAAAAGTGAACGTAAAAAACAATTTACTGTATTTTGGATGGTCTGCACTGACTATAAGCTGGAACTCAGAATGGAAAAACAGCTACCGAACAAGAGGAAAAACTATTGGAGCGAGCAAATATGTACACGGTTTCTCACAGGGTTTTAGAAAGTGATCTTCTCAGGAGTTTTCACAGATGTATTTGTAAACAAAAACGGCTCTACCGCATTTGGCATAAAGCCATTTGGCATAATGCCGTTTGGCATAATGCCATTTGGCATAATGGCCATTTGGCATAATAGCCATTTGGCATAACGGCCATTTGGCATAAATAAACGAAATATTATTTTTTCTCTCACATTTCAAAACGTTTATTTTGGTGCTTGAAATATTTGTCTAATAAACGGTTTCTTCACCACCGCTTACGCCTTAAACCTAGTTTAACTATATGGATAACGTGGTTTACAGCTTAATTATGGTGAATAAATTGGCCCTAAGACAAGTAAAGTTAACTGAATGAAGGGGAAATTTTAACCATGATTATTAGTTTGAAGAAATAATGTGAAGTACAAGGAAACACATTAAGAAAGACTCGTTGTCACGAAGTGTGCATTTGAGGCTGATGACAAAACCATCAGCAATGCAAAGTCACATCTGCGGTTGAACATATCTCTGGAAAGGTATCGTGTAGATGAAGATCCAAGTATATGGGATAATCGTTGCGTACAATTTGACCAAATGAAAGAATGGGCTTGACTCTCATATGTTATGAAATTCCATGTGCGGCTGAGTACTCACTTGGATTATTCTGAATTTCACGTATACGTTATGTACCTATGCTGCTGTATTGTTCCAATTTTACAGTTCTTTTGAATTTGCATTTTGGCTAATATTAACTTTTATGCCGTGCAGCTTCGAATTGCTAGACGCTTTGAAAGCCGGGAAGTGGCCTGTTTCTCGGTGTTTTTGGACATAATTCCGATTTTCTCGTAGCGGTGTCGATGTGGTGGTGCTTCTCACCCCAGTGATTGCTTCTCACCCCAGTCAGTCGGGTATCAATTCTCGTCGACGCCATCGGGATTTTCTATGATATTAACTCCCAGATCGCGTCTTCATTCGGAAGGGAAGAAAAGTCCTTGGTGCCAGCCCAATTGTTGATGGACTCGATATGTAGGGTCCCAGGTGTGTGTGGCTGTCTCTCTGGGCGTCGGAATTTTAAGGCTTCAATCCTAGACCCAGCCGACATTAAAAATAACTAGCCCAGAGATATAAGAAAAAGTGTTTTATCGTCTAACCTCCATAACTGCAACTTCTTCTACATTATCCATGCATAAAAATAGCCGAAAAAAATGTTTTTTTGTGAATTAAGGCTGGTGCCCAGGATTCGAAGCATCCGGTCAATTAAAATCAACACGCAATCCGATGTAACAAACTTCGATCTTGGTGTGCCTATGATTCGTTACGCTGCAAACTAAAAAGAACAGTTTATTTTTGAAAGAAGGTATAATTTCTACTAGAGTAATTCGCCAATTGTTGAATGCCTAAAGGCAAAGCATCTCTCTTGAGATTGTCCTTCTTTAGAACATTGGCAGTTCTTTATATTTGGTTTCTACGCTCTCAGAAATAAAAAAATCAATATTTCCAGAGGCTAAGCTACACGGCTTTATATAACTGTGTTGCCAGCAGAAAAAAATAAAGACATCCAAGCCACGGTCAAAAATATAACTACGGCATTATCACAAATAAAAGAAGACAGACGTTCAGAGAGCATTATAAGATTTATTAAAGCGAGATCACTCTATGGTGCCAAATTTTATACTCCTCATATTACTCCTTCATGAAGCGATAGGAATAAGTACTCACATCTACAAGTGTGACTTGGAAAGCACTGGTCGGAACTCGGAAGAGATTCAATTCTATTGTCTAAAGTCAAAGATGACACATTGGATTTATCGAGTCCAACTTTGAGATTTTTTTGTGGAAATTCATCCTTCAAATTATGCCAAATGGCCGTTATGCCAAATGGCCATTTTGCCAATTGGCCATTATGCCAAATGGCATTATGCCAAACGGCATTATGCCAAATGGCATTATGCCAAATGGGGTAGAGCCAACAAAAACAAATCCGTTAACAAACAAATATACACCATGAGCTAGATAATATGCATATGAATGTGCTGTGTGTTTCCAAAAACACTTATGGAAACGTGATGGTAGTGAACGATGAATGTTTGACTGTTCACATTTACAAAAAACTCTTTTTTTGAGAATTTCTCACAGGAGCCTAAAGGTCTCCAAAGAAATCTTCACAGGTCTCCTCAGAATTCTTCATAGAAATCCATCTACAGAAGTCTCCTCAGAAATCATATCTGAAATCTTCACATCTCTACAGAAATTCCAACAGTTTCAAGTTTTCACAAATCTCTTTCCTCTGAGTTTTCCATAAAATAAACGGTGGGAACTAAAGATGGGCAAAATGAATCGGAGCTGATCAAAAGAACCGAATCACTCAAAGGATCGAGTAATCCGTGGATCTTTTTTGACGAGAGCCGATTCATTCGATCGGCACACATCGTATTAGATAAATACAAAATGACCCGTAAAAAGAACGAACTGATTCTCTTTTCCAGACTATGTACATGCCCTATATCAACTGCAGCGATTCGCAGTAGACAGGATGTCCCGCACCCGATCTATCTGAAAAGCCATCCGGTCCCTCTGTCACCATAGAAGATGGTGTATCCATCCATGGCGATAGCCTGCTCTTTTCCTACTCTCATTCGTTCGTATCTCGACTTTTTTTAGGCACGTGCCAAGGCCTTGCTTTGCACGCCACGCCACATACAAGCACATACGTAGGTGCTCTCAGCACTCTCAGCATGGTAAGACATATTCGTTCCGCATCTTTCATTCAGTTCGGGTAGGGGAAATCGGTCGAATATCGTGTTCGTGTCCGGTCAAGTTCGTGAGATTCTGGGGAAGAATGTATGAAGTATGAGGAAGCAGAAGATCGAACAACACATGGTGCGTGAGTCGCGCGACACGCAATGAACTTTTGGATCCGATCGCACTGTGTTTTATTATGTCGATTTCATGCGCTTTTCGAATAGCGCCCACACCGTTGATTTTAGCGATAAAGTTTGTTCGGAAAAGTTTCTTTTTATATTAATATCCATCACCCCGAATGCTATTTCTCCGAATTTACAGTTCTCGACATAATGAAATTAATGACATATCTGCATAACATTGGAATTCGGCGTAATGTCATTCGGGGTTATGGGCCGTTCGGGGATTTGAAATTCGGGGCAATGACATTTGGGGTAATGGAACCCGGGGTAATGGGGTACAGTCCTCCAGGACCCACACTAGACAACGGACTAGCAGTTTTCCGGTCTGCAGCGAGAATCAAACCCACACTCCTGAGCACGATACGGCTGAATGCTTGGTGACACTAAACGCACGGCTACGAAGCCCATGAAACCAAATACCAATTGTCGAATGTTTACGAATATCCAAGAACTCTTTTGAAAGTAAATCTTTTTGGATCTACAATCTTCGACGACCTAAAGATGTTCAATCCAAGGAATTTTTGGACAGCAATAATCAATTAATTTTAAAAGGTTCTGAAGATCAATACTCCAGGATTTTACAGACATATCCTAAACGTTGATCCAGACAGCCAAACCGAAACTGTTTATTATTATTTTGTCAGCTGCAAGACGCTATAAGCATGCATGAAAGAATTTGTAATTCGAGTTGTGTTATAATGAGTTAAAGGATTATCATATTCAATCCGAAGAACATTAGGCGATTGAAAGGTGGTTGTTGTATAGTGATTAACAATTGGATGGCACGAAGACGAATCTCCAAGCAAGCAGAAAGTTTACCTATGTTGGTATGTCGGACAAGGACGACGTTCAGTATTTCATGAAAAGACTATATTCAATGATACCACCGTTTCATAATTGGATTTTTTTAAACGGTTTGAATTTGTTTGCTCTAGTTGTTTTTTGCGTACAGTTTTTTTTTTTGTAATTTATCAAAACAACTGAAAAGCTCGCTTCCCACAGAACTTGTCTGGATAGTTATAGGTGGTCATCTAAATGTATCTAGGTTCAGTCATTTTCTTTTCGCAACAGTATTTTTGCTCTTAATTACATACCACCGCAACATTTGAAAATGTTTTTTCGGAAACTTTTAGAGAAAAAAAACTAAAACTTAAACAATTCTTCGCGTTTGAAAAACACTCAACACAGGAATCTTCACCTCCACAGTGATCTACGTAGGAGTTTTCATAGAGTCCTAGTATAGATTTTCACTGCGAATACGGGATTTTCATAAGGATCAAGTATCTTCACAGTAAGCTCATCTCCAAAGAAGTTTCCACAATGCGTCTCTCAACAGTCTCCACAGGGATCACAAGAAAGAATCATAAGTATTAAGGTCTCTGTAGAAGCCTCCATAACAATCTCCGCATGATTTCCATGGAGGTCTCCACAAATAAACGGAACAGGATACAAAGTACCCTTAGCCGAATTTTAATTGCTACAGTTTCCATATAAATACCCTTGGAAATCTTGACATAAATCTCTACAAAAAACATTATACAGGTTTCTATAGGAGACTTCACAGAAGATCTAGTGAAAGTCTTTATAAACTCAACATAAAGCTATAATAAAACTCGACAGAATTCTCTATACAAGTCTTCATATTGGTATCAATATAGGACTCCACATAAGTCTCTGCAGAGGTCTCCACAGAAGTAATCGGATAAGATTCTAAAGAGGTTTCCATAAAAGTCTTCCCATAAGATTATACAGAAGTTTCCAGTGAAAGCGAAAGTGCGTACAAAAGTAAGACAAAGTTACTAGAAAAGTGGAAAGAGGATGTAATGTGTACAGTTAAAGTAAGCGAGTACAGGGTTGTCCACAGTATTCTACAAAGTGATCTACACAGGGATCACCACAGATGTCTCTGTAGAGATGTCCGTTGAGTTTTCCACAAAGGTCTCCACAGACATTGAATTTGAGGTCTTCCCAAGTAACATTGGTAGCTGACCAACAGTTTGTTCAGCTAAAATGTTACTTATTAAGCCTCATTTCAGCTGAATAAACTTAAATTCAGCTACCAATGTTACCCGGGTTCAAAAAAAAAAAATACCCAGGAGTCTCAACAGGTCTCCACAGAGGTTTTTGCAGAATTAGAAACAGAAGTTGATCCAGATATCAACTCCGAGGTTTTCTCAGAAGATTCCACAGTGATACGAACGCGCTGTTAATTAAATCAATCAATGTAGTTACAGTAGACGGAATTAGCAATCATTATGTACATGAATCATTTGTGCGTCATTGGGCTTTTGAAAACTACTATCAGCGCGCCGCATGGCATTTTCTTGTCACTTTATGTTTAGTTTATCATCCCTACAGTAAGGGTACGTACAAAGTAAGTAAGCAGACACGAATAATCATTAAGAAAATAAAGACCCAAAATCGATAATAATAGAGCGACCCAAAGATGCGGTCGTAAATCTTGGCGACGGTGAGTCGTTGATAGTTAAGAAAACAGAATTGCGATAAGCAGACTGAGAAAGTAAAATTGCCGGGTACAGATGCAAGTGCGTCATGGCACAGTAAGACCCAGGCAGAAAATTGTAGTATATAAGACCTTAGGTAAGAAATAAAGTTAGTTCTTAGCTTCATCTCATGTGAGTCGGTCCTTGAAATCCGAAAGCACCATAACACACTTCCTCTTGTCAATGTTCGGTTCGACCCAAACACACAGAAATGTTCAATTAGTATTCAGAGAAGTCCGCAGAAGTCTCCACAAAACGGTGGCACAGCTTGTTCTGTAGAAGTTGTAAAAGTCTCTACATAAAACCCCTGTTTATCTGTCCCTAGCCCCACTTCTGAATAGCTCTCTCCCCCGTCATTCAAAGGCAGTTTTTAATCATCTTCAAATTGGCTGTGTTATTAGGCAACCTCGGTCCTCGGCGGTGAACAGTGAGTGCCCAACCGCACCAGACAAGGTTGTGGCTTATCGGATGCCAGCTTAATAAAAGAGCTGTGAACTTATTGCCGTGATCATGTTGCCTTATCCCTTTACTGTAACAAGCTCTCCACCAAGGGGAGACAGCGTACATGACCATTACGGGAGGGTACACTGAAGATGAAACCTAATTCAAGTGCGAGTGAACGATCGGGCGGAAATTGAAGATGACTTGATGGTTTGCACGCGTTCCCGATCGCCGCCCACCGACCTACCATTAGTGTTGATGAAGGTGAAAGCCCAAGTCGATGTGCGCGGTGCTTACCTGAAAATGAGACGAGAAGAAAAAGGCTTCCATTAGGTTTTGTCTGTTGGCAAACTTCGATAATGAAATTCTTGGGAAATAATCAAATGGTGGTGTAATGCGCACATGCCGACTTGACATTTGGAGATCTTCATGCGCCACCGTCGCACGAAATCACAAATTAAGCGTCCCGCCCACGTTAATAGCTTGGCCATTAGCAAGCAACCGAGGAGCAACCAGGATTGACCATATTTTGACCTTATCCCTTTGCCGGTGGTCGCATCCTCCTCCCCGGCCAGTTGCTGTTGATGATCTGCACATTAACAACATAACGCCCTGCGCAATCGTAGCGATTCCTCGGAGTTTCATATGCTGAACAAGGTGGCCCATTTTTGTGTGAGAAAAATCAAACTGTAAAAATCTTGAGTATCACCTCCCTAATGTGTTCTTTTGGACCCCTTGAGGACAACATGAAAATTTGTTCGGAATCCGATAACTCTAAGGAAAGGCTGAACAAGCTTGAAGTTTGTATAGAGAAAAACGGCCGAACATATGGGAAAATGGTTACAATAACATTTTCGATCATAGATTTGAAGATTCTACAATCGATGTAGAAGAGAATACGACAAATAGAAGATAAGAAAATCTTTAAAGAAGTTAATCTACGGTCGAAACAGAATTGCAATAGTTTTCCCATACTTTTGATCGGTTTTCTCCATACGAACACAAGATTTTGATAGTTTGATCATTATGGGTCACCCTCCTGCACATATGACCAAGTAAGTCCTCGCCGCTGCCGACGTCGATTACTTTGAAATAATACTAATTAAGATTAAACGAATGCTCTTCGCGCAAAGGTCAGGTTTTGTCCGGTTGTTTTGGCCCTGGAGCAATCCCGGGCATAACGAAAATTACCATCATCATCTTAGTCGTCGTCGTCGTCGTCGTCGAATACCGAAGAGGCTCGTCTGATTCGCATTGGATGGCACTAGCAGCCAGCAGCCATAAAGAGCGCAGTAGAATCGATCGATGCCTTCTGGCTTTTGCAGCGGTACGGTGCGGCACTGGAAAGGCGTCCATAAACGATCATGAATCATAACCTGGTGTTCCAGCTGGGTCCGGCAGCGAGTCGAGCGTGTCTGATTGTCGAGTTTTTTTTTTGCGGATCGAGAAGCGCCTCTTTATCAGGTCACAGTAATCACCATCATCGGCATCGACCGAAGTCCTTATCTGCGATTAATGCGATTAATGAGATAGTGATTCTTCAATTTTCAGTGTCAGAACTATCTGAGGGTGTTGTACACTAAAACCTTAATTTCATCTACACAATATTACGGTAATGGATTTTGGATTTGGATATACACTATACAGCATCCATTGGGACAAGTTTTGTTAGTTTGCAACGTTGAAGCTTATTCATTTCCAAAAGTACATCCTCAACATAGCTATGTCGTTCATAGTAATCTAAGATATGTCTTCTTGAACTCACAAACTTCTTGGAGTAGGGTTATTCACATATATTAGGGTGATTATCGAGAGCTTTTTCATTGCAATTCATACTAAAGATGTTGCAAACCACAGTGATCCATTTTGTGTTCAACGATCATCTAATGTTGCCCAAGTACTCATGTGATTTGCACTTTCTGACGTATTCATAAACGTTTCGTGTTCAACTATTACTTATGGTTTTACAAAAAACTTCTTTTAATGTGGATCTGTGAACCTACAAATATGACCTGAGATCCTCACGGTGGTTTATGAAGAAGATACATACTCAATTAGATTCGAACAAACATAATATATAAAGTTTAGAGTCCACAGTGTACTAGCATTACTATAGAACTGCGTTGAGTACATGACTTCGGATCAACAAACGTAACCAGAAATCTCATCAGTCTTGTGAGCTTCCCGGGAAAGCTGATCTCGTCCATTATTTTCCATAGCTTTATGTGGTCGTTGCCTGAACTCTCAGTACCATTCAGGTGTTCATCGAAGTGCTACTTTCACCTTTCGATTACTTTCGGATAGAACTTCTGCATTTCTTGAGAACGGAAAGGACGTTCCATCTTCTAGAATCTAACTATACTCCTCTTCGAACCGACGTTGCAACATATTCGCATCATGAAACACCTCATAAGTGCAAACCAACGTAAAGCAAACATGACGTATTCTTTCCGCCTTGAAATCGATGAAAATGTAATGCGTTGAGGTCTGGTATTGACGACATTTTTGAAGGATTTTCCTATAGATCTGATCTTGATCTAGACTTGAACTCTCAGCACCATTCAGGTGTTCATCAAAGTGCTGCTCTCACCTTTCGATTACTTCCTGACAGATTTCCGCGTTTCTTGAGACCGGCAGAGCTGTTTCATATGCTTGCACGTCGCTTATTCCATGCGATTTTTTTGCTCCTGAAAAGATCTTTCTGCTGTTGCCGATTCCCTCTACAATATTTTATGCTGAGTCCCTTGCTGAAACATGACCGTTCACGCTGCATTCTTCTCTTCATGAATTTGCATATAATCCACGCCGAACAAACCGAGTAGTGTTTGATCAGTTGAATCTGTTGCATGCTCCTTTGAGGGCGAGCGACGGAATCCGGATCAATTGTGTCCGGTTCGCATAGTAATCGCACTATCGGTATCGATCATCCGTGTTCACGTATTCATTTCAAATTTTATCTTTTTCGTTTACCAAAACGAATCCTTTTCCATATCCAAACTCCCAGTGTTTTCTTGTGGAAGTGCAGAGGACTCATCGGCTTCCACAAAACAAGTAACACGTCATCATTTCCCTCCCATTTCCAAATTGGCCTGCATTCGGACGCAGCCGTCGCCGGTATTGTTTGTTATAATAATGAGAGCACCAGTACTTATACATTGAAGATGCTACTGATCCTGAGGAGCATCTGTTGGTTCCCTGTGTAAGTACAATTGTTCTTACTGTTCTTACGGAGTAGCAACTGCGGGCGGTCAATCATGCTCATGCTCATGCTCAATCCACGCCGAACAAACCGTTTCTTTTACTCCTTCTGACTTAAGGGGATTTTTTTTTTATTTCCGTACGGGTTTGGGCCGAAAAGTCTCAGATTTTCATGAAACTTTTTCCACAGGCAGGGTTCATCAATATATGAATAAAAAAAAAAAATTGATAAAAAACCAGGGTCACCTATTTTCCCGGAAAACTCAGTTGGAATTTTTTTGTTCCCCTGACACTACTTACTTTGAAAAATCATAACTCAAGAACGAAGCATTATAGAAACAAAGTTTTTTTTATGAAATTGAAAGCAAATTTTCTCAGAAATAAAAAAAATATATTAACTGGAATAAGTTTTCCACGAAATTTCCACCGTTGGAAAATATAAAAAAAATATTTTTGAGAAGATAATTTCATAAGCTTTAATCGCTGAAATTTTTAAAATGAACTTTTTTTTTCGTTTTTGAGTTATAGTCAATTTTGTGGAAAATGACCATATAAGCCTTTTCTTTGAAAACCCATATTTCAATCGAAGCATCGGAAAAACAAACATTTTTTATCAAAGCAATTGCAAATTTTCTAAAACATCTGAAAAAAGATATGGGATCGGTTTTAATGAAGTATAAGTCAGAATGGATGATATTTTTCATGAAAAATTACACCGCTAAGAAAAACTGAAAAAACTGTTTCTGCCTCAATTTTTCATTACACTGAAAAGGGATTTTTTCTTTTCTACGGAACAAGTAAGATTATTATTATTATTTTTTTAATCTTATTTATTCAGTTATTCAGTATATAACCTACACTTTCATCTTAATACTATCTATTTTTTCAACCGGGAAGATTGTCTTTGGTTGCTAACACCAGAAGATTTTCGTTTCTTTGTATTATTAAGAACAAAGCATGCTGTATTTTCTTGGTTTTCATGTGCATCTGAGAATTCACTAGCAAAAATGCTTCGTTCGTCTTTTGGTATGAATGAATGATATTTTTTTGTTCCAGGAATTGGAACAAGGCTAGAAAATCTTTCATGAAGAAATTTTTCAGCCTCTGAATAGTCATTTTCAGTTGCATATATAAATTCCCAATCTTTTTTAAATTGGTCTTTCACCTGTTGCGACACAGCCCAGGCGAAAAATTGTTTGGCGTTATTAATTTCTGCTGACTTTCTTATACTAGCATCTCTAGCCATATATATTATATTTTTAAAAGTTTTCTTTACGAATTTTCTCAACGGTGGAAAATTTTGTAGACAACTTTTTCCAGTTAATATTTTTTTTATTCCTGAGAAAATTTGCTTTCATTTTCATAAAAAAAAACTTTGTTTCTACGCTGCTTCTTTCTTGAGTTATGATTTTTCAAAGAAAATGCTCAAAATGGCACATTTGCACATTTTTTACAAAATTGGCCATAACTCAAAAACGAAAAAAAAGTATATTTCAAAAATTTCAGCGATTAAAGCTCGTGAAATTATCTTCTTCAAAATATTTTTTTTATATTTTCCATGAGTTGGAGCATAGTTTTTCCGGCTTTCCTTTACGAATATTCTCAACGGTAGAAAATTTTGTGGAAAACTTTTTCCAGTTAATATTTTTTTTATTCCTGAGAAAATTTGCTTTCATTTTCATAAAAAAAAACTTTGTTTCTACGATGCTTCGTTCTTGAGTTATGATTTTTCAAAGTAAGTAGTAGGAAAGCAAAAAAAATCCAACTGAGTTTTCCGGGAAAATAGGTGACCCTGAATTTTTCTCAACTTTTTTTTTTCATATATTGATGAGCCCTGCCTGTGGAAAAAGTTTCATGAAAATCTGAGACCCTTCGGCCCACTTTGTACGGAAATACAAAAAAATCCCCTTAACTGACGTTGCTATTAGTTGTGTTTGCGAACTGATGGACGTTTCGTGAAGGAGCAGTGCGAGCTAGGAGAAGTGAAGATGCTGATCCGTATAAAAAAGGGGCCATCTGGAATGCTAACAGCATCAATCAGGCTTCCAATTGAAGCGGCCGTTACTAAAAACGGAGAAGATAAAAGTAGGCTGGTCGGTATGTCCACTGAGTGTCTCTTAGAAACCGGAAGCATGCTATAGATGCCACGAGTACGGTAATCTTGCTAGATTCTGCAAGGTGCGGAGAAGAAGGCAACAAGGCGCAAGCCTGCCGGAAGCCTCCAAAGTGTAGGATCTGCGCTAACGGAGAGAGTAACGACCAAGTTACAGGAAGCCTGCGATGCCTGGGTTTCATAAAGGCGACTGCTACCAAACCACAGTGGAGGTAATTCAAATTAACCTCAACCACTGTGACACAGCACAACACTTGCTTAGCCAATCTGTAGTGGAGTTCAAGGGCGATGTAGCTATCATATCGGAGACATACCGTGTCCCGGCTGGGAGGTATTGGATAGCAGACAACGCGAAATCAGTAGCAATATGGACGATGGGAGGATATCCTTTCCAAGAAGTGCTACATCGTGCAGATGAAGGCTTTGTTATAGCCAAGATTAACGGAGTCTTCTTCTGTAGCTGCTTCACACCCCCGCAATGGTCTGTTGATCAGTTTAACGAGACGCTCGATAAGCTGACCGAAGAGCTCACAGACCGCAGACCAGTCGTCATAGCCGGCGATTTCAATGCGTGGGCCATAGAATGGGGCAGTCGCTTCACCAACTCAAGAGGGAGCTGTCTACTGGAGGCCTTAGCTAGACTAAACGTAGATGTTGCCAACGATGGTACCACCAGCACATACCGTCGGGATGGCCGAGAGTTAATTATTGACGTAACTTTCTGGCGAGTGAGTGAGGAGTATACGCAAAGTGACCATCAAGCGCTTCGGTACAATATTGGTTGCGGACGGCAGTTGGAAGCGCGTGCGATTCCATCAAAGGAGCGTAGGTGGAAAACCATCGCAGTTTGACAAGGAGGTGTTTGTTGAGGCGTTGAGGTTAGAGCGCAATGCTCAGCACTATACTGCGAATGAGTTGACAGCGACATTAGCACGAGCGTGCGATGCAACCATGTAGTGAGAAGGTAAACCGCGACATGGTCGCTGTCCAGCCTATACTGGTAGAACTCGACGATTGCCGATCTGCGTGCAAGCTGCTTTCGGGCTAGGAGAAGGATGCAGAGAGCCCGCAACGACGCTGAAAGGGCAGTTCGAAGACCAGCGTACAAGGTGGTAAAAACCGCTCTCAACAGGGAAATCAGGTTTAGCTGCCAGTTTTTCTGGCAGCACTGCCAGCCTAATATCCCTCTTGTTTCTAAGGAATATAAAATTGTTAATTTCTTCGGAAATAAACAACCTCACTCCGATAATTGTACGAGAAAGGCGAGATGATGGCATAGTAACTTGGATGTGGTATTATCTGGATGATCGCAGCGAGGAAAAATGTATAATATCATATTGTATGGTCTGTTCAGCGATAAATTCTAATCAGTCTTTATGCATTCATTGTTCTGGCATTGTCACTGTATCTAATGTGTATATTGAAATATTTCATGACGTAATCCGGGTACTTTCATTCTGCTGGTGTTTCACGATCCGTTTTGGTAGTACACAAATTATCAAGAGTGCTCGTGAATATAAGTGGGTTACGGAGCTCGTCGTCAACATGTTCGAGGATTGCATAATTTGTGTTACGTGCCGCAAGGAGGAAAAGGATGTTAAGAAGGTGATCGAATGTGGGTACTGCCACAAATGCGAGCACTATGATTGTAAGAATGTCTTCGGAAGCGCTGTTCGGAAACTACGGAGTCAACCTTATTTCTGCTCCCTGCAATGTAGTGAGCTGCATCAACAAACGAAATCGACCGTTGAAGCTGATTCCCAGATACACCGAGACATACAATTAGTTTTAAAGGAGGTACGTGAGACACGGGCTGAAATGCATGCAGTCAAAAACACGGTAGGAGACATGGAGAAGTTCCAATCTTTTCTTTCAGAGAAATTGGACACTCTGCTTGGCGAGATTCAATCAACGATATCTGATCACAAAGCTCTGAAAACAGATGTCGAAAATCTCACTTTTCAACAGCAATCTGTGTGTGATCGTGTTGATAGGTTGGAACTTGATCTGGACCGTATAAATCGTTCTACTGTGTCACAAAACGCCGTAATTATTGGAATACCAGCAGTCGACAACGAGAATCCTAATGAAATTGTGCGTAAAGTAGCAGTTGCGGTGAGGTGTCAATTGCCTGACGACGCAATTCTTGATGTCAAACGCTTGCTGCCGAAGAATGCAAATCGAGATGCCAGGCCTTCCAGTGCAAGACCCGCCCCTATCAAAGTATGCTTCAAGACGGTATGCCATAAAGAGGAACTCCTTTCGAAGAAAAAAAAATCACGGATCGCTGCGTCTGTCGGATGTCAACCCTTCAACTGCTGAACCTAATCGAAAAGTAATAATACGGGACGAGCTAACTCCATACGGACTCCAGCTGCTGAACGAAACGAAGGATGCACAGGACCAACTAGGCTTTAAATTTGTCTGGCCCGGACGTTATGGTGTAGTTTTAGTCAAGCACTCCGAATCTTCGACTGTCAAGGTGATTCGCAGCATGAAGGACTTGGAAACGCTGAAGAGATTGAGCAATAAACGACTTTATGCCTCTAACTCGTCGTCACCGGATGAACAACAACCGAACCCGAAGCGATGATTGTAGATCTGTCTCTGTTTCCACGCTTCAATTAGTATTTTTATTTATCATGTATTGTAATAGAGCTTATGATTGTGTAGATGATTGGATTGCAAATAAAAGTATACTTGCTCATCTCAACTGTAAGATTCTGCAAATAAACGCACGAGGTATCAATGTATTACCCAAATTTGATTGTATTAAAGAGCTTCTTGAGAGAAGTCGTGAGCGGTTTGATGTGGTTGTAATCTGTGAGACATGGATTAAGCCTGATCGTACTCATTTATACCAAATTGAAGGCTTTGTTGGAATCTACTCGTGCAGAAATGAGTCTCATGGAGGGTTGGCTGTATTTACTAGTGCTGACCTGCATGTAGAAGTTCTTGCGAATAGAACAATAGACGGATTTCATCACATACATTGTCAGTTTAAATCGTTGAGCAGTCCAGTTGATTTACATGCTGTTTATCGACCTCCTGGATTTGAGGTTCGTCGATTCTTCTCTGCAGTAAGAAATGGACAGAAATGCATTCTTGTCAGTGATACAAACATTCCTACGAATATGACTAGCAACAATATCGTTGGGGAATACATACGTCTTCTTGCTTCGTACAATCTAGTAGTAACGAACACCAATACTACTAGACCCGCCAGTAATAATGTACTTGATCATGTCATATGTACAGATACATTAGCCGAAAAAGTAGTGAATGATACTATTTGTACTGATTTGAGTGATCATTCTTTTGTTGTTTCATCCATTGATATGTCATGCCACACCACCAAAAAAACCAAACCAAAGCAGATTACAGACCATAATCGATTGAATGATTTGTTTCGCCAATCAATGATTAATTTACCGCTTACAATGACTGCCAATGAAACTCTGGAATATGTGATTGAACGTTATTAATCACATCTCAAAGAATGTACTAGAACAGTGACATGCCAAGCTAAAGTTAAAAACAACTGTCCCTGGATGACTCTTGAACTCTGAGGACTAATTAAAGTAAAAGATAAACAATTGAAAACATCCCGTGCGAACCCCACCGATGAGAGAGCTTCTACATTATTGACTCACGTATCTGAGATGTTACAGTCGAAAAAGGCAAAATGCGAACGTGAATGTTAGCTGCGTATTATAAACAGGAATCAGCAGAGAAATACGTGGAAATTGATAAAAGATGTCTCGGGAAGATCTGCTTCAAAAAATTCGGTAAGGAAAATCCGAAAAAATGATCAAACCATCACTGACCCGTTACAAATGTGCACCGCTTTCAACGAATATTTTTGCAATATTGGCAATCAATTGGCGTCTACTATTCCGAGCAACCGAAATATCCATCGGTTCGATACGATACAAACTGCCTCGTCTTCTATGTACCTACGACCTTCAACGCCTAATGAGATTATTTTGCTGATT